>NC_092877.1:296128949-296772949 GCF_028372415.1 Notamacropus eugenii | reverse complement strand
ACTCAGGTTCTAGATCAATCCAAACTTCTAGGTTTGCCTCAAAGTGAACTTAACTTCCCAGGACTGACTCAGCTCATTAGCTTATTTCCAAAGGAGGGCTAAGTTTGTATCAGGGCAGAACCTTGAGGACTCTTCAAGAGCGGTCCTTAACCTCTGAGTGAGGCCTAGAGTTGGAGGCTAATGTTTCTTAGAAAAGCATTGCTTAATACTATTGGAGTACTGACCTAGTACCAGTGGCCCTCTAGTGGGGAAATGTTATTTTAACCTGCCTTGCTGGGAGCACTGGGTTTTCTACAGGGTACTTCCTTAGGCTAACCCTCCCCCAGCCACCCGAAAATACTTTCTTTATGACACTTCTTTATAGAATTATAGATAGAGAGACTTTTTAGTATAACCACCTCATTCATGACAGATAAATCAGAAAGCTACTGACATTTTCCCTGAAAGTCACATATGTGGAAGAACTTAGGGAATTGTACAGATGGATTTCTTACACAAACGTATTGATTCTTTATGAAGAGACTTTTCATAACTTTTCCTTCTTAACAAAATCTTTATAAAATGTTAACAAGTTGCAGAAGCCACAATATTTATTTTTCTTATTTGGTATAGTGGATAGAGCAATGGATTTAGGGGCAGACGAACTGGGTTTAAATCCTGCCTTTGAAATTTAGTTGCTGTGTCACTTTGAGCAGGTAAATGTCACCTCTTAGGAGTTCAGTTTCTTAAGCTACAGAATGAAGGGATTCAACTAGATGATCTAAGGTCATTTCCAACTAACAATTTTTGATCCTATGATCTTGACTTTCTTAGTAGTTCTCCACTTTCCCTGATGTCACCTATATATGGTTCAACTCTGTTTCAGTCCTTTATTTTCCTTTGGAAAAAAAAAAAACAACCCAAAATTTCTCCCCTCCATATCTCCCCTACTGTACAAAATGATTTGAGAATTCATCTACTTCTGCTGAAGAAGTTATGTTCTTCCTGTGGTCCACTAAATTACAGAGTAGTGTTTATTGCCTTTGCAATCTGAAACTTGGTTAGCTAATTACTCATTTCTATTTTGGCAGATTTATTATTGGATGGAAGTTATAACTAAGGCATATCCTGATATGCTTGAAAAGATACACATTGGATCCTCATTTGAGAAGAGACCACTTTCTGTTTTGAAGGTAACCTTTTGAAAAAGTAACTGCTCTGTCATTTTTTTTTTTTGATGGGGGAAGGTGATGACTCTCAGTGACAGATGGCTCTCAGCTTAAAAATTCATTTCCTTAAACGGCCAATCAACAAGTATATTTCAGGTACTGTGCTACAAATTGGGGATAAAGGGACAAAAGGGGATAGCTCTTGATCTCAAAGAACTTATATTTTAATGGGGGAGATGACGTGTACATATAAGCATATTTGGAATGTATAGAAAATGAGTACAAGGCAGTTTTGACCAGAGTCTGTCTCTTACTTTACAATTTTTCTTCCATTTTATTCAAAAGCCACCATGAAAGAGAATTAAAATTATCCCCTTAACATTCTGTTAGTGTAGTTTTCATTTGCAAAGGAAGAGAAGGAGGCAACCCAGACTTAACAGGGCAACAGTCTGTTTACAATGCCTTTGGACACTCAGGATAGAACTGAGGATCCTAGAAATCCCATTGTTTCTAGGAGTGAGTCTGGGAAGCCTTTGATTCTTTCTACCCAAACTTTCTTTGGACAGATCTACATTATCCAAGTTTAGATTCCAGACTTCTTCAAGGCTTACACCTTAATATTGCTCCTAAACTCTGAGTAATCAGGAATAGTCTTTTGCTTGATGAAATTCCAATTCTAAGTAATGAAAATAGTAATCTGAGTCTTTCTTTTAAAACTTACATTTAAATGATTTAACAAGATAGATATTAGATGAATTGAATTGAGTGCATGACCTTAGCCATGCACTGGACTGGGTACTGGGATATAAAGACAAAAAATAAAATGACCCCTTACCTCAAGGAGTTTACACTCTATTGGAGGGAATAACGTATATATATATATATATTTCAAAATATTTTATTTTTTCCAATTACATGTAAAAACAATTTTTAACAATTTATTAAAAAAATTTTGAGTTCTAAATTCTTCCCCCAGCTTCCTCCCTCATTGATATATGTCATACATGTGCAGTCATGCAAAGCATAGTTCTATATTAGTAATGTTGTGAAAGAAAATACAGACAAAAAACCCTCAAGAAAAATGAATAAAGTAAAAAAAATATGCTTCGATCTGCATTCAGACTACGTCAGTCTTTTTCTCTGGAGGTGGATAGTGTTTTTCATTAAAAGTCCTTTGGAGCTACCACTTTGCTAAAGTTGCTAATTATTTTAATTAGGTTTTTAGTTGATTCTCTAGGATTTTCCAAGTATATCATCATATCATCCACAAAGAATGATAATTTTGTTTTCTCATTGCCCATTCTAATTCCTTTAATTTCTTTTCTCCTCCTATTGCTATAGTTAGCATTTATAGTACGATACTGAATAATAGTGGTGATAATAAGCATCCTTGCTTTATCCCTAACCTTACTGAGAAGACTTCTAGCTTACACCAATTACAGATGATAATACCTATTACAACTTATCATTTTAAGGAAAACTCCGTAATTTCTATGCTTTCTAGTGTTTAATAGGAATGAGTGTTATATTTAATCAAAAGTTTTTTTCTGCATCTATTGAGATAACCATATGATTTCTGTTGATAGTGTTATTGATATGGTCAGTTATGATGATTGTTTTATAATAATGAGCCAGCCATGCATTTCTGGTGTAAATCCCACCTGGTCATAGTGTATGATCTTTGTGATAGAGTGTTCTAATCTTCTTGTTAGTATTTTATTTCAAATTTTTTGCATCAAAATTCATTAGGGAAATTTCTGTTTTTGCTCTTCCAGGTTTAGGTATTCATACCTATTTGTGTCATAAAAGGAATTTGGTAGGGCTTCTTCTTTGCCTGTTTTTCTAAATAGCTTATATAGTGTTGGAATTCGTTGTTCTTTAAATGTTTTGTATAACTTATTTGTGAATCCATCTGGTCCTGGGGACTTTTTCTTAGGGAGCTCATTGATGGCTTGTCAAATTTCTTTTTTCTAAAATAGTTATTTAAATATTTGATTTGCTCCTCTGCTAATCTGGGCAATTTATGTTTGTGTAAATATTCATTCATTTCACTTAGACTGTTAGATTTATTTATGTATATAATTATGTATATATTATAAATAATGTAATTATTTATATATATAATTGGGCAAAATAACTCCTAATAACTGCTTTAATTTCATCTTCATTGGTGGTGAATTCACTCTTTTCATTTTTAATATTAGCAATATGGTCTTTTTAAAAAAAATCAAAATAATCAATGGTTTATCTATTTTGTTTCTTTTATAATAAAACTAGTTCCTAGTTTTATTTATTAGTTCAATGGTCTTCTTACTTTCAATTTTATTAATTTCTCCTTTGATTTTCAGGATTTCTAATTTGGTGCTTAATTGGGGGTTTTTAATTTGTCCTTCTAGTTATTTTTAAAATTTAGACCTGTGGCCAATTAAGTGAGCTGCTCTTTCTCTCTTTTATTGATGTACACATTTAGAGATATAAAATTTCCCCTAAGTGCTGCTTTGACTGCATTCTGTAAATATTGGTATGTTGTCTCATTGTTGTCATTCTCTTTAATGACACTATTTATTGTTCCTATGATTTCTTCTTTGATCCATTCATTCTTTATGATTAGATTATTTAGTTTCCAACTAATTTTCAATCTATGTTTCCATAGCCCTTTATTGAATGCAATTTTATTGAATATGATCTGAAAAGAATGTACTTGATATTTCTGCTTTGGAGCATTTGATTGTGGGGTTTTTATTCCCTAATACCTAGTCAATATTTGTGTAGTTGCCATGTACAGCTGAGAAGGTGTATTTCTTTCTGTTCCATTCAATTTTTTCCAGAAGTCTATCATATTTAACCTCTAAAATTCTGCTCATCTCCTTAATTTCTTTCTCTTTTGTTTAATTTTTTTTGTTAGATTTATGTGTTCTGAGAGGGGAAATTTTAGGTCTTCCACTAGTAAAATTTATCATTTTCTACTGTAACTCATTTAACTTTTTTAAAAAAGAATTTGGATGCTATGCCACTTGGTACATATAAGTTTAGTGTTGATACAACTTTATTGTCTATGGTGCCTTTCAGCAAAATGTAACTTCCCTATTTATCTCTTTTTTAAATTAGATCTGTTTTTGCTTTTGCTCTGCCTGAGATCATAATTGCTACTCCTGCTTCTCTTTTTTTTAACTAAAGTGTAATAGATTCTGCTCCAGCCTCTTATTTTTACTCTGCTTCAAGTGTGTTTCTTGTAAACAACATATTGTAGGATTCTGGTTTTTAATCCATTCTGCTATCTACTTCCATTTTGTGAGTGAGACCATCCCATTCACTTGTACAGTTATGATTACCAACTGTATATTTCCTTCCATCCTGCTACCCTCCCTTTTTTCCCCCACTCCATTTATCCTTCTTTCTCTCCTTTCATCCTATTCCTCCTCAGAAGTGTTTTGCTTCTGACCACTGCCTCCCCTAATCTGTCCTCAAATCCATCCCTTCTGTTATCCTCTTCCCTTTCTACTTCCCTGTACCATAAAAGAGATTTCTATATCCAACTGAGTGTGTATGTTATTGTCTCTTTGAACCAATTCTGATGAGAATAAGGTTCAAGCACTGCCTCTCTCTCTGCTCTCCCCATCTTCCTCTCCAGTGTAAAAGTTCTTTTGTGCCTTTTTTTATGTGAGATAAATTATTCCATTCTACCTTTCCCTTCTCCTAGAACATCTCTCTTCCTCACTTCTTAATTTAATTTTTTGGATATCATCCCATCATACTCAACTCACACTTATGCCCTCTATGTATACTTTTTCTAACTGCCCTAACAATGATAAAGTTCTTAAAAGTTACAAGTATCATCTTCCTGAGTAGAAATGTAAATGGTTTAACCTTATTGAATTCTTTATGTTTTCACTTTCCTGTTTACCTTTTTTTAAAGCTTCTCTTGAGTCTTGTACTTGAAACCCAAATTTTCGAAAACATAAAAAAATCAAATCAAATTTTAAAAAATCAAATTTTTTAGTCCTGATCTTTTCAGTAGGAACTCTTGAAACTTCTCTATTTCATTGAATATCCATTTTTTTCCCTTGAAGAATTGCACTCAGTTTCTCCAGGTAGGTGATTCTTGGTTGTAATCATAACTTATTTGCCTTCTAGAATATCATATCCCAAGTCCTCTGATCCTTTAAAGCAGAAGCTGATAAATCCTGTATAATCCTGACTATGTCTCCATGATATGTGAATTGTTTCTTTTTGGCTGCTTGTATTGTTTTCTCGTTGACATGGGACCTCTGAAATTTGGGGAATTTTAATTTTCAAGTCTCTTTGAGAAGGTGATCAGTGGATTCTTTCAATTTCTATTTTACCTTTTGGTAAATTTCCTTGATAATTTCTTGAAATGTGATGTCTAGCCTTTTAAAAAATTATCATGGTTTTCAGGTAATCCAGTAATTCTTAAATTATCTTTCCTGGATCTATTTTCCAGATTGGTTGTTTTTCTGATGAAATATTTCACATTTTCTTCTATTTTTTCATTCCTTTGATTTTGTTGCATTTTTCCTTGATGTCTCATGGAGTCATTGGTTTTCATTTGTCCAATTCTAATTTTTAAGAAAGTTTTTTCAGTGAACTTTTTAAAAATCTCCTTTTCCATTTGATCAATTATCCTTTGTAAAGTAATTTTTCAGTGGATTTTTGTACCTTTAAAAAGATAATTTAGCCTGTTCTCTTTTTTTAAATTTAATTTTATTATTATTATTTTTAATGTTTTACAATCACTGCCATAAAATTGATTTTATCCTGCTCTATTTTTTTAAGGTGTTATTTTCTTCAACATTTCTTCAAAGAGTTGTAAACTCTTTTTTCATGATTTTCTTGTATCATTCTCATTTTTTTCCTCATCTATTCCTCTACCCCTCTCCTTTGATTTTTAAACTCCTTTTTGAGCTTTTTCTAGGAATTCATTTTGGGCCTGAGACTAATTCACATTTTTCTTTGAGGCCTTGCATATAGCTACTTTGATTTTATTGTCTTCTTCTGAATTTGTGGTTTTGATCTTCCCTGTCATCACAGTAACTTTCTATGGTCAGAATTTTTTTGTGGTTATTGTTGTTTGCTCATTTTTCTGCCTATTTCTTGACTTTTAACTCTATGTTAAAGTTGTTTTCTGTTCCTGGGGTGAAGGGAACACTGCCCCAAGCTTCAGGGTTTTTGTGCTACCATTTTCAGAGCTAATTCTGGGGGTCTGTAAGTTTTCATCTCTTCTGAGGTGATATGATTGAAGAAGAGATATGATCACTGCTCTCCTGGCCTGTGCTCTGGTTTATGAGTAACCACAAGTAATCTTTTGTATTCTGGACCTGTAATCAGAGTTCCTGTTCCTGCCAGTCCTGTTCTGTTTGCTAGGGGACTGTGACCTGGAACAGTGTATGAGCAAGGCAACAGAATCCTGCTCCCAGTGCCTGCAAAGGTTCCCTTTTAATCTTTCTCTGACCAGTTGTCTGACCCTTTTATCATCTGTGGTCTGAAAACTCTGAAAGCTGCCCCTTCCTTTGCCAAATCAGATGCTTCCAAGGCCTTCTGCTGGCTTACTGGGCACCACCTGCACTGACCAGGTTGGCACAGGACTGTGCTCCACTCATCCTAGTGAGAGAGACCTTTCTTGCTGACATTCTAAGCTGTCTTGGGCTAAAAAATTGCTCCACACCATCCCTTTGTTGGTTATGCCACTCCAGAATTCTTTTGAAGGCATTTTTTAAACATTGTTTGGAGGGGAACTTGGGAGAGCTCAGGTGAGTCTCTGCCATTACTCCTCCATCTTGGCTCCATCCCATTTTCCTACATAAGAATTAAATACAAAATACAGACAAAATAAGATCCAGAGCCATGGTAAAAGTCTAATATAAAGAACAGCCTTATATTAGAAGGAAATGGCAAATCACTCCAATATCTTTGCCAAGCAAACCCTAAATGGGATCATGAAGAGTCAGATATGACTGAAATGACTAAACAGCAATAGCAAAGGAAGAGGCATAAGGTTTGAAGAGAGAGAGAATTAGTTCTATTTTGAAGATGTCCAATTTGAGATGGCTTATGAGCATGAATACAAGTTAGGCTTGAAAATGTTCAGAATACAGTGGTCACCTGTGCCTCACTCAGTTTGCTCTCTAACAATTCTTGTATCTCTCAAGTCAAGAACATAGACTATTGACACTTTAGGCACTATTAGAGAATTCAACCACAAACTGGCTATGATCAAAACTTGCCAAAGACTCCTTTGAGACATTTGATACTTGAAGGACTCCCCGGGGTGACAGTGGATAGACTTGCTTGACTTGGAATCAGGAAGTCCTTAGTTCAGATCCTGAGTCAGACACTTACTAGCTGTTCACCTTTCTCAATCTCAATTTCTTATCTCTCTCAACTGATTGGAGGGAGGAGCACTGAACTTCCAAAACTTTCTTTTATAGAGAGCTCACAATCTTCTTGGTAATTCTTTTTTCCATCAGCAGCTCTGCTAGGCTTTGACTCCACTGAACACCTGCCTCCTTTCTGGGTACCCTATAGTATGCCTCTCAAAAAAAATTTGTTTTCAACTTTGTCTCCCTCTATTAGATTGTAAGGTCCTTGAAGACAAAGACTGTCTTATTCTTAGCGCTTAGAAGAGTGTCTGGCACACAGTAGATATTGAATTAATGTTTATTGAATTAGATAGTAAAAGCCAGGACAATAATAGTATCTAATTTATAGAGTTGTTGAGAGGATCAAATGAGATAATATCTCTAAAGTATTTTGCAAACCTTAAAGGACTATATAAATATTAGCTGTTATAATAATCATGTGAGCAATCTCTTCTTCTAGATCAAGGTTTCTTTTTTTATTAATTGATTTGTTTGTTTTCAGTTTTCTACAATCACTTCCATATATCTTAGATTTTTTTCCCCTCTCTCTCCTTCCCCCCTCTCTCCCTGAGATATCACGTAATCTTACATAGGTTCTACACATACATTCTTATTAAATATATTTTCACCTTAGTCATGTTGCATAGAAGAATTAAAATGAATGGGAGAAACCATGAAAAACAAAACAAAACATAACACAAGAGAAAATATTCTGCTTCATTTTGTGATCCAGTTCCAAAGATCTTCCTCTGGATGTGGAAGGCATTTTGCCTCAACAGTTTATTGGGAATTTATTAGGTCCTTGCATTGCTGTGAAGGGCTAAGTCTACCAGAAAAATTCCTCACACACTGAGGTTTTTGCTACATATGGCCTCTCCAAAGTCTTCCTGTTCATCATTTCTTATAGTGCAATAATATTATTCCATTACATTCATATACCACAACTTGTTCAGTCATTCCCCAGTTGATGGGCATCCCCTTGATTTCCAGTTTTTGGTTACCACAAAGAGTACTGCTACAAATATTTTTGTACATGTGGGACCTTTTCCCACTTTTTATTATCTCTTTGGGATACAGTCCTAGAAGTGATATTGCTGGGTCAAAGGGTATGCACATTTTTGTAGCCCCTTCAGCATAGTTCAAATTGCTATCCAGAATGGTTGGATGAGCTCACAGCTCCACCAACAATGAATTAGTATTCCAACTCTCCCACATCTTCTCCAACATTTATCATCTTCCTGTTTTGTCATGTTACCCAGTCTGATAGGTATGATGTGTTACCTCAGAGTTGTTTTGATTTGCTTCTCTTTAATCAACAGTGACTAGAGCATTTTTTCATGTAACTATAGATAGCTTTAATTTCTTCCTCTGAAAACTGCTTGTTCATATCCTTTGACCATTTATCAATTGGGGACTGACTTGTATTCTTTTACATTTGACTCAGTTCTCTATATATTTTAGAAATGAGGCTTTTATCATGACACTAGTTGCAAAAATTCTTTCCAAGTTTTCTGCTTCCTTCATAATCTTGGTTGCATTAGGTTTGTTTGTGCAAAATATTTTCAATTTAATGTAATCAAAATTATCCATTTTGCACTTCATAATGTTCTCTATCTCTTGTTTGGTCAAAAATTTCTCCATTCTCCATAAATCTGACAAATACACTATTCCTTGCTCCCCTAATTTGTTTATAGTATCAGTCTTTATACCTAGATCATGTATTCATCTGGACTTTATTCTTGTGTACGGTGTCAGGCATGACCAGTCTATGTCTACACCCAGTTTCTGCCACACCGTTATCCAATTTTCCCAGCAATTTTTGTCAAATAGTGAGTTCTTATCCCAGTAGCTGGGGTCCTTGGGTTTGTCAAATAGTAGATTGCTATATTCGTTGACTACTGTGTCTTGAGTACCTAACCTATTCCACTTGTCTACACCTCTGTTTCTTAGCCAGTAACAAGTGGTTTTGATGATTTTCTGCTTTATAATACAATTTGAGATCTGGTAAGGTGAGGCCACCTTCCCTAGTATTTCTTTTCTTTAGTTCCCTTGGTATTCTGGACCTTTTGTTCTTCAAGATAAATTCTGATATTATTTTTTTCTAGCTCTAGAAAATAATTATCTGGTAGTTTGATTGGTATGGCACTGAATAATAAATTAATTTAGGTAGAATTATCATTTTTATTATATTAGCTTGGTCTAACCCATGAGCAACTGATATTTTTCCACTTACTTAGATCTGACTCTATTTGTGTGAAAAGCGTTTTGTAATTGTGTTCATATACTGTCTGGGTTTGTTTTGGCAGGTAGACTCCCAGATATTTTATAGTGTCTACTGTAGCTTTAAATGGGATTTATTTTTCTATCTCTTTCTGTTGGGCTTTGTTAGTAATATATAGAAATGCAGATGATTTGTGTGGGTTTATTTTGTAACCTGCAACTTTGCCAAAGTTGTTTATTTTAAGTAGTTTTTTGCTTGATTCTCTGGGATTCTCTAAGTATACCATCATATCATCTGCAAAGAGTGATAACAATTTCTTCTTTGCCTATTCTAATTCCTTTGTATCATGTTTTCTTAATTCTGGGAGCCAGCATTTTTAAAAAGATATTTTGAAGACTATTTTTTCAATATAATTGATTTCCTTTGTAACTCTCTGTATTTTCTTGTATGCATTTAAAAATATGATTCTGTGGAGTCTATAGGCTTTACTCCAGAATTATCTGAACTCTGTTCCTGGGTTATGTTAGATCATCAGAAGACAGTGTGCCTCAAGCTTATTTCATTAGTTCCCTGAAGAAATGCCTTCACTCAGTAACCATAAATAGTTGTGCTGGCAGCTTTATATAAAATTTTGATGTAAGAAACATCCATTTGAAAACTGACTAGTAGGCTTTTGAAAGATTACAAATGAAGTGATGAAAAATGCTATCTGTACCCAGAAAAAGAACTGATGGTGTCTGAATGCAGATCAAACTATTTTCACTTTTTAAGTTTTTTTTTGGTGTTTTTTTCTTTCACTACTTAAAAAAGATTACAAATGAAGACATTGTTCATGAAGTTATCCAATATCTTTTAGGAAATAATCTAAAGTCTCCTGAGAATTCACCGCCAGGAAATTTTTAAAATTCAGATGAGAGCTATATAATCTTCTATTTTTCTATCTCTACTTATCTCTTGTGAGAAAGTATGTATCACCTAGAGTACCGGTTCTCTGGACTCTTATGCTCCATTTTCAACTAGAAATTTTCTCTTTTTTGTCCAGCTTTCTACAAAGAGAAACACATCAAGAAATGCCATATGGATTGATTGTGGTATCCATGCCCGAGAATGGGTGGCTCCAGCTTTCTGCATGTGGTTCATAGGTTATGTGAGTCCATAGTGTCCTTCTAGCGTTTGCTTTCAGCCCTGTTCTTTCTTTTGTTTCCAATGATTTAGTCCTGACAGCTTCATCCTTCTTTCCTACTCCATGCTGAATTTAAGTTAAGAATTAATATTATTAGATTTTGGATGTGCTTATGCATACTAAATGAAATGAAAACATGAAGCTATTATCTTGAGAATTTCATTAAGAAAGGTATTTTTCCAGTGTAAATGACTGATGTGAATTATTTATATTAAACCAGTTTCCATTTTTCACAAAATATTGCTAGAAATTGCATCATAAAGTGGTTATTATAATTTTCCATAAGAACATGCTATAGTTTTGCTACCAAAAAGAGTGCTGCTCCAAATATTTTGTTATATAAGGGTCATTTCTTTTGACTCCTTTATCTCTTTGGCCTAATGATATTACTGGGTCAAAAGGTATGGCACAGTTTAGTGATGTTAGGGGGATAGTTCTAAATTGCTTTCCAGAATGGCTGAACCAATTCACAGCTCTGCCAACAGTTAATGAATCATACCTTCAATTTATACTGATTGTCCAGACCATGTGTCCATGATGGAACTACTTGCTGGAATGGAGTAGCATTATATTGCACTGGAAGCTTCAGTTCTTTTGTGGAGTAAATAAACTTTCAAGGAGTAAAATCCACACACTTAATATATGAGGCAAACATAATGCCTTTGTTGAAAGGAATTAAGAAAATAATTAATTGTATCTTATTTTGATTTTAGGCAACCCAGTTTTATGGGAAACAACCTGAAGTCACCAAGCTTCTCAATCATCTAGATTTCTATGTTATGCCTGTGTTGAATGTAGATGGTTATGATTACACATGGAAAACAGTAAGTGAAAGGCACTTAATACCTTAACATTCTCTGCATAGGGTCATGATTGGATGCCTCTTATGAGCTTCACACAGACAGTGGACCTTGAGACTTAACAACCTATTACTAAAGAATCATGGAATCTGAGTAGGAAGAGACCTTACAGTATATCTAGTTCAACTTATACCTTTATAAGAATTCCATTTAAAACATTCCCCCAAAAGAAATAGACTTTCTGTATAGCTATTAATGACAAAGGGGTTAACACAAGAAAAGCACTTTGAAAATTTTAAAGCATTAAATAAATGCTAACTACTGCTCCTCCTCCTCCTCCTCCTCCTCCTGCTCCTCCTCCTCCTCCTCCTATCCATGGGTAAAAGATAGGGATAGCCAGATGGCACAATGGATAGAGTTTTATTTATTGCCCTCTCCACAGGATTATGAGGAAACTATTTGGCAAATTTCAAAATGACTCAAGGTCAATACCTGCCTTGGATACTACTGCCTGTGTTACTCTGTGCAAATCACTTAACCTCTCTCCTTCTTAGCTTCCCCTTCTGTAAAATGGGGGTAACAACAGCACCTACCTCCCAGGGTTGTTGTGAAGATCAAATCTAAAATACTCTGCAAACCTCAAAGTGTTATATAAATGCTAGCTATTAAATTAAAAAGAGTTATAAGAAAGATTTTGTTAACCACTAGATCTGTCCTGAAATGGAAAGACTTGACTACTTTACCACTTGTGGAGTGGCATCTTGGGCCATCACCAGTCATCTTGACTTTTGTCTTGCCATTGCTTTCTGATTACTCAGAGGAGAGAATGAGGCTGATAACTTTGCACAGCCTGGCTTCACTTAAATCCAATTCATGAGCAAGTCAAGACATCACCCTTCTGAGGTCATTGGTTCTCCTTGAGAACAAAGGATGCCCAACTTGAATAATAATTTGCTCTTTGTCATGAAATCTATTGAAGCAAAATTAGCTCTTAACAAAACAGATTTCTACATTGACAGGGAAGCTGGACTAGTTGACTTTTAATGTTCAGTCCAGCTCAAAGATTCTATGAACCTAAGAAGAAAAAATTAATAATATGAAAGGGATTTATCCCCTCAAATTATTGAGGCCAACCATCTCTAAGCCAGGAGAGTATAATTTCTATTTCTCTTCTGTCCCTTCCTCTTTAGATATATACTTAGATGGATGTTATCTCATCCAGGTGGGTCAGGTTATAATTAATGCCTTCTTGTCCAGCACGATTCTTATCCTGCCACCTGCCCATAAAGCACTACTGTCATGTCTCATTGAGGTGTACGGATGACCCTGTGTTCTCACAGGCTCTGCTTACATAGTATCAGCTCTGTTAGGTCTTGCCAAACTGGAAAGGCTTTGATTACTTGTCTGCTGTTGAAATCATCATTTGTCTTGGCCACCAGGTGATGATTATTTTTAGTCACATATCCATGGAACAGATATCCTAAGGTTGTTAGGATTGTGATTTCCTTGGTGCAAGAAGTCCCCACACTATTTACTTTGGAATGGAATTATATAACGGGAGTCATTATAAGCTTCTGAGAAGGGGCTCCAAATAACCTTGAGGGAAGACACAACACGTAGGATAAATTAGAGGGAAAGGAATGACAATAAGTAATCTAACTAGGAGATTAGTAAAAGTAATCCGGTACTCAACTGGTTAGCTTAGACAAAGGTAGCAGCTGTGGACAGGGTGAGAAAGTCACAGTGCAAAGAGAAAGAAATAGGAGGATCGAGCAGTGACCTGAGAAAAGTGAAGGAAGGATATCTAATGCAAACTGCTTAGGACTTTTCAAGTGACCTTTTCCTTTGAACCAGGTTGACCTCTCACTTTTCCTATCTTTGCTTAGGACCGAATGTGGAGAAAAAACCGTTCCCGGCACAAGGGAAATCGATGCATCGGGACGGATCTGAACAGGAACTTTGCTTCGAAACATTGGTGTGGTATGATGATATGTCCTTTATACTGTTAGATGTTGGGATAGTGAGTAACCTGGAGTTTCATATTGGAGAAGACTCCAATATGAGGAAACTCTCCAGATCCGGAGAATTTCTTCTATACCTTAGAAAATTAGGGCACAGAAAGGTTGTGATAAAGTATGTATCAGAAGTAGGACTTAACCCCAGATATTTCCAGTCTGAGTCTGGCTTTCTATCCACTGTAGCCAGATACAGTAAAGCTTCACTTATCTGACCATGGAAAAAGAAAAAAAAAACCTCTTTGGTTTAGTGAAGAATTGAACTATAGGAGTGTTGGACAAGCTATTTAACTTTTCTGAGGCTAAATTTAATTGGAAAAAAATCAAAGTGATATTTTAGACAGTGAGTTCTTTAAAGGGAACAATCTAGAAAAAAAATGACTGTAAGCATCCAGACCTCTGCTTCTGGTAGGCTTGTCACTGAACAAAAGAAGACTCAAAATCTTTTTTCTTAAGCACTTCTCATCTACTAGGCTATCACTTTTTTCTTTTCCTTTCTTTCTTTCTTTGTTTCCTTCCTTCCTTCCTTCTTTCCTTCCTTCCTTCCTTCCTTCCTTCCTTCCTTCCTTCCTTCCTTCCTTCCTTCCTTCCTTTCTTCCTTCCTTCTTTCTGCACCCACTGAAATGATAGGGATTTAATTTCAGAGATTTATGTACAGGACTATCTGTTTACAGATCAGATCCAAGGTAAAACAAGTCACCAAATGCTTAGTACATATTAGATTATCTCATCTTTCTGGTGAGTCTAATTCAAAAGCCGATTTCAGGCATCAGCAATGAAGTTACCTTCTCAGAGAAGAAAACTAGCCCACGTCAGAAGAAGAAAGTAGATCAGGAAGTAGCAAGAGATGAGCAGGAGAGGGTAATGCAAGATAAATTAATGTAGTAATATAAAGTTTCTCTCCTACAGTCTTTATCTTCTTCAGAAATGACACAATACATTCATAAAATGTTACATCTGTAAGGGCTCTTAGAGACTCTCAAATTCCCATTCCACTGCTGTCATTTCACAGATGGGGAAATTGGGGCCAGATAGATTAAGTGAGTTGTCCAAAGTCAAACAGCTAGTTTGTGATAGAGCTGAGACTAGAGTGTAGGTTTCCTAACTCTCGGGCCCAGGACACTACTTTTTTCTCCATCATGATATTACAACATTCTGGATAGCAGAAAGGCTAGTCAGAATTAAAACCCTTGTGCCCAGTGGTTACTTCGTTTGGAAAAAGGACAACAAAGCCCCATGATAGCGTCTATTCTGAGCTGCAAATGGCCCTGAGAGCTATTGAGTCAGAGACCCAGGTCAGCTATGTTGGCCAGTCTCCACTCCCCCCATCCCCTCAATTTGACTTCATGATCCTGGAGCTACATCTCTTCTTCAGGATTCTAGGTAGGTACCCCCAGGGCAGTTAGGTGGCTCAGTGGATAGAGTGCTGAGCCTGGAGTCAAGAGGTGTTAAGTTCAAATCTGGCCTCAGACATTTACTAGCTGTATGACCCTGAGCAAGTCACTTTACCCTGTTTGCCTCAGTTCCTCATCTGTAAAATGAGATAGAGAAAGAAATGGCAAACCACTCCAGAATCTTTGCCAAGAAAACCCCAACTGGGGTCACAAAGAGTTGTACAATTGACTAAAGAACAACCTCTGGGGTGTCTTTTCTCTAATGCCTTTGGTTTGAGCTCCCATCCAGTGGTGTTCCTTCCACTGTTAGCCATTAGTGACTAGTACCCCAGCTCCATTTAATCAATTCACTTTTACAAAGGGATATTTATTTTAAATATATAGTAAGAACAGAAGCACTATCATTTCTCCCCAACCCCTTGGGAGTATAAGCTCCTCATCCTATCTCAGTTTCTGGGAAAAAAGGGCTTGGAATGAGTCCACCAAGTTCATGTCCAAATGTGGCAGTGATCTTGGATGAGTCCTAGTCTCAGCTCCCATTTTGTGGCATCCTAAAAGTCACTCCCTTGGAGCATCATTTCTGGGCTGGTTACAGGACACAGTGTGGACTTGACTGTCAGATGGCTCATTCTTGAAACTGACAACATCATAATCTTGAATTTCCTTCACTCAAAACAATAACTTCCAAGGTACACAAGGAAACTGAGGTCCATGTTCACAGGGCCACATGTCAACATCTGGTGGAGAGAAAGTCCAAGGCTTCACCTCTTACAGAACTATCTTTCACTGAACAGGCGACCAGGAAGAAATCAGCTGCGGAAAAAGAGGCCAAATCAAAGGAAGGGGCTGAGGAAGACTCATGTCTTACAAAGATACCCCTAGTTCCAGTTCTGCAACTGTAACCAGTCAAAGAGGCTTCTGTCTACCACATGGTTAGCAGATCAGAATCAGTAATGGAAGGTTTATGCATGGTCCAATGGCTCCCCATGGTACTTCCATTCTCTTGAAAGTAGACTCCACTATAGGCTTCCACATGGAGAATTGTATTAATGTCAGTCTGAGTACTCATAAGAGGACTGGACTTAATGAATAGTCCTTTGTTTTACACCCATCCAGCATCTCTCTGTCAGACTTATGGTCCCTATCCAGGGGACATTTTGAGGCTTATAAGGATTCACATTTTCCTGTGGTTCTGGATTTTTCTATCTGTTAACGATCACATCAGTTTTGAAAAGGAAGTATATGGACATGTAAGTTGCTCCCATTCCAGCAATACTCACAAATGTGATCAAAGGAATAAGTTTTTTCTTTATCATCACAGTTGTAAGAAGTTCATGTTTGAGACTTTTGGGGTGACGATCTTTCCTATCAGTGAAGACTGGTGAGTAAAGGTGGAAGCAGACAGGCAAAGGACTGAGGGTGGCAGGAGAAAGAAAGAAAGAAAGAAAGAAAGAAAGAAAGAGAGAGAGAGAGAAAGAAAGAAAGAAAGAAAGAAGGAAAGAAAGAAGGAAAAGAAGAAAGAAAAAGAATGAAAAAGAGAAAGGCAGAAAGAGAAAGAAAGAAAGAAAGGAAGAAAGAAAGAATGAATGAAAGAAAGGATGAAAGGAAGGAAGCAAGGAAGGAAGAAAGGAAGAAAGAAAGAGAAAGAAAGAAAGACCGACCAGGTATTTGGGTGAGGTTTGCTAAAGCTGAGAACTGTATCCAGAGTGTTATTTTCTTAATATTCTGGTTAACCTTGGCTCCCACACTGACCCACCCATTTCCTGTGTCTTTGGCACTGAAGTCTTTATAATACCAGGTTAAATTACTGGGACAGAGGCCTGACTGGGGACATAATGAACAATTTGTATATTTTTCATCCCTGATGCCTCAATGTTATAATGACTCTCATTTCTATTTCATTTGATAGTCATGCCTTTGCCTTAATGTTTAGCCAGAATAAGCGATTAGTTATAATGGAGCTAACCTGAGGATGATGGGAACCTGGGAGACTTAGAAGTTGAACTTATGGAATAAATTTCTGCATTCTTGAGAATTTATTTCAGTGTCTTTCTCAAGAGGAGCACATTTCTGAGGTTAAGGGAGCTGAAGAACCCTCCCACCCAGCCAGAAAAGGGGGTGGGGGTGGGAAATGTGAATCACAGGACTCTCTTTGAATGCTCATATCCAGTCTAGTTCTGTCAAGTTCTGAGACAGAATCCCTTAATCTCTTGTAAACTTTTCTATTTTGTGACTGAAGTGGGGTGACCTCCTTACCCTTATAATGATGTTGAGTTTGGATCCATGTCTCTGGTTTGGCTATTTGGGGCACTGTTTGAACCATTATATTGTGAAAAGTGGTACAGGAAATCCTCCTGATTTGAAACAAAACCATTCTTATTTCTCAATGGGCTGAACCACTTTCAGACTTCTCTAGCTTTTGTGCAATGCCCCAGGAAGCTCATTATTGGAACAACCTCTTCATCCTACAAGATCCAGTGAGCCTTGGTACTACACTTTATAACTCTCTTAATTGTTTCTTTTACCCAGGAACCCTGAGGGTCTTCCCCTCCCAATTTGATTTTTTTTTTTATTAAAGAGGCCATCCCTTGAGTAATTTAAAGAAGTCTATTCATTGAATGAGGCGTATCTCACTCAAAGTAAGATTGTGAAAGACCTTAACCTGAAAAGGCCAGGGTCTCACATTCCATCCTGGGCCATCTCCAGCCATCCTGATGAATATCAGACCACTCAGATATCTCAGGAGAAGAAAGTGAGGTTGGTGACCTTGCACAGCCCTCCCTCACTCAAAGTCAACTGCAAGTCACATCATCATCTTGATGTCATGGTCCTCTTTGAGAATGAAGGACAAACACGAGCTCTGATTGAATGGTGGAGCCATGGGAGAGAGAGGACAAAGATTAGCTTAGAATATTTCCTCATTTCCCACCTGGTTGTATTTCTCCACCAGCTTCCTTTTGTGTATTGTCTTCCCTCACTAGATTGTAAGCTTCTTGAAGGCAGACACTTCTCTTTTCAGATTTGTATCTCTAGTACTTAGCACAGTGTCTGGCAAGTAGATGGCACTTGATAAATGTTTATTAACTACTGAGACTTTTTTGAGGTTTATGGTGAACTGTTAGTTGATCTGAGGAAGTAGTTTGCTTGCTGTCAACCTAGAAAAGAGAAAGTTCAAAATGCATTTTGAATAGTGTTTGATTTTAAAATAAATTATTTATTAATTAATCATTAATTAATCAAATTAATTATTAAATGATTAAATAATTTTTAATTAAATATTTAATATCACTTTTAAAGTGACTATTAAGGTTTTTGCCTTAAACCAGACATAGCTGAATGTATTTGCTTGGCTTTCTACAAAAGATTGCTAGTATTTTTAAAAAACAAACGAGCATTTTAGATTTTTCTTATAATTGGTTTTCTGCATTTTAGTAGTTGCTATTTTAAGATAAATAAAAGGATAAATATATGAATAAGTGAGATAATATGTGTAAAGTGCTTTGCAAGCCTTAAAGCATCATATAAATGCTAGTGATTATCATTGTCGTTACTCTTGTTATATTCTGAAATTTGTGGCTTCTAGAATACGACCCAAAGTGGAAATATCAACATGTTTGGGAACAATCACTTTAAACAATTGCTGACTTGTGGCTGAGTTAAAACTCAAGTTTAGCTTATTTAATTGCATACTTACTTGTTGAAAATAGCTCAAGGGAAGTTTCTTATCCTAAAAAATGGAAACAGGAATGTTGGGATGTTGGGGAGGGAGGATTAAATATTTGCCTAAGAGATCAGGAAAAATAAATGGGAAATATTATGAGAATACTTGTTTCACTTAATATGACCCTATGTCTTTTGATTTTTTTCTAATCTCCCATCATGAAGGACTTGTGGGTGTCCTTCATTTACATGTGAGTCTCCCCCTAAAATTGCCCCGGATATAAGGTATTCTATGGGTTCACAATCACTCAACACCATAGCTCATAAACCCCCACTGATATACTTATTGTTTTCAGTCAGTCAGAAAATACAGTTATTCAAAACAAAGACATTAATGAAGTAGTAGAATGAGATAAGTAGCAATAGAATATTTTGCCCATGAAACTGGGGCATATCTGTAGGGGACATGTATGGCTAGAGTATATTTGTGGATGGACATACATGAGGAACATATGTAACTGAGCTACACACATGTAAAGGCATGCCTCTGATGCTATAGGGACGTGATGTCATCCGAGGATTTTATTGTACTTCTCTTGTTGGATCTGTTCCTTGCTAGAAATTGCTGCATTCAGGGACCTTTTCTTGTGCATCACACACTAGCACATCTTGACTGTTCTTTATCTTTCTCTAAGCTTCACGTCTCTCTCTTACTTCCCAACTTTCTCTACTGGGTTGCTCTCACTGCTGATGCCTACTGGGCCTTCCCCCTAAGAGGGGCACTGGATTCTTCCTCTCTTTTAGCTTAGAGTGCAGTCAAAGCTTTATCTCTTTTAATGAGAATGGTAGCCCTTAACACAGAGTCATTGTCTAGTTAGACGCCCTCCAACGCCCCCCCCCCCATCTTATCTGTTTTTGAACTAACATACTCTTGTCATCAGGAGCCATGTGCCAAACTACGTCTATCTTAGAATAAAAAAGTTCTTTGTAAATCTCAGTTTAAAGACCTGACCTAGAGTCATGAAAAACTATGTTCAAATTTCAGTTTTGGCATTTACTACCAAAACAAATATGTTCCAGAAAAAATTCTAAGCCCAACATTTAACAAGCATGAGAGATATGCTAGTTGGAATAGAAACCATAGGTGGGATAAAAATTCATGCCAGTGATTCTTATACCATTTCTCTAAAAAGGTAAGCCACACACTCAGAATACAACATAGAAGGGGAATGGGGTGAGGTTGAGATATAAATGCAAATTGTTTCTGAGAATTCAGAAGAATTCATTTCTTTTGCATCTTTTAAAGATCATTTCTATTGATTTTTGTTCCAGAGGCAGGTGCATCAAATTCATCATGCAGGGAAATTTACTGTGGACCACACCCTGAGTCAGAACCAGAAGTAAAGGCAGTAGCTAGTTTCCTCAGGAGAAATCTGGATCACATTAAAGCATATTTAACGATGCATTCATACTCTCAGATGGTGCTGTTTCCTTACTCCTACACTATGAGCAGAAGTAAAGACCATGAAGAACTAGTAAGTGATACTTGAAAAATTTTTGACTTCTTATTAACATTTTAAGAAATATTTTAAAACTCCGCATCAATCACTTAGTCAGTCAACAAGGCTTTATTTATTAAATGCCAACTATGTGTCCAAGCACTGTGAATACAAAGAAAAAAATTGCTAGTTCCTGTTCTCAGAAATTATACATGTTAAAAAACTCTTAGCAAGGGTATTTACTATGATGGTATTTTAAGAACAATAGCTAAAAATTCCCCCCCCCTCCCCCACATACCTGGGATACACTTCCACAAATGTGCCCAGTATTCCTAGGAAGAGTGGGTTCAAACTTAGGGTGCAGTGCTGGTGAAATACATCTGTAGGATGCTCATGGAGCAAAAGCAACCCACAGTTCCTGGTGCTACAGGGTTAGGAAGCCCTTTCTTTATTCATAGAGTCCTCACACAGCTTCCTTTGATATTGCATCTTTACTGAGTAGTTTATTCAGCTGAATTCCCATGGTCATTACCACTCCATAGCCCAACTCTTTTCTCTCCTTGAAACTACTTCCTTCCTCAGTATGCAAGTCCATGTGAAGCACATGTCTCTGCTCTCCTGTGAATACAGTGTCCAGGAGCTTATGAACATTCTCCTGGGTGAGACAACAAGGACATGATTAAGTGTATATAACACATAGGGGATAGGGATTAGACTAGTGATTTCACTGGTAGAGGGAGCTCACAGGGGAGGAAAGTCCCTTTACCAATGCAGACCACTTCTCTGCAATTTGTAGTCTGCAATTTAAAGAACACTGAGAGATTAAGTGCGCAGGGTCATGCCTCCTGTTGGCCAAGTGAGAATGTCAAGATTCTAGGTCTGATTTAAAAAAAAATAGAAAGATAATAAAGCAAATTTCAAATTTGGGTAGAGGATTGTCTCCTACATTATAACTCAGTACATTAATTCTGATGGAAAAAAGTTTTGAGGTCACGGGAAATTTTAGGAAAAAAAATCCAGGTGTTCTCAGAGAGAAGGAATGGAGAGTGGTGGAAAGTTAAAGAGAGGAAAGGAAAATACTGTGGTAGAGTGGAAAGAGAGCTATATTTGGAGTCAGAGTACCTAGATTCTGGATTCTAGTGGCTTTAGTATCGCTTTATACATGTGTGAACTTAGGCAAGTCAGTCTAAATCTCAGTTTCTTTGTTTGAATGGACCTAGAAATAGTTGCATTACCACTAGCTTGTAGAATTGTTGTAAGGATCAAATAAGGTAACAGTGAATTCTTAAAGAGCTAGATAAATATCAGCTATCATTAAACTATATTATATGAGTAATATTATTTCCAAATTGGCTTATAGATTAAATATAAGTACATTTAACTTTACATAAGAAATTCTGTGTATGAGAATATTTTAAAACAAAGGTATTTTCAGTATGCCTAGAGGAGTTTGCTACCTAAAGCCAT
Source organism: Notamacropus eugenii (assembly GCF_028372415.1). NCBI lineage: Eukaryota > Metazoa > Chordata > Mammalia > Diprotodontia > Macropodidae > Notamacropus > Notamacropus eugenii. The sequence goes on along the minus strand of NC_092877.1, from coordinate 296,751,185 downwards.
TACATTGCAAATACGTATTTGAAGGAAATACTCCTTTTGTAGTACAAAGCTCATTTATCTATTGCATTATATCATACTACATTGACTTGGGTGATCTATTGCATTATATTGGATTATGTTGACTTGGGTTGGGTTGTATGGTTCTACATTTCTATTTTCAGATATTCACTCTATTAAAATCAAGGTAAGTCTACAGATGAAATGTAATGTCGCCATCTGCTAACCACTTCTACCATTCCACTTATTATAGCTGTGCTCTAATAAAAATCCCATATCTTCTTACTTTCAGTCTCTAGTGGCAAGGCAAGCAGCTCAAGCTATTCTGAGAGTTAATGAAGATGCTTATTATGAATATGGCCCTGGTGCACCAACAATATGTAAGTATTATTTCTTAAGTTCTTTTAAAACAATTATTATATAAGCATATATATTATAATATAATGTAATTATGTGCTATAATTTTCTCTATATAATCTTCTATACATTTAGTAGAGCATATTTTTCTTTCCCTCCCTTTAACTCTCTATCATTTATACACATATACAACATATATATTATTATGTTATAATATTATAATATTATATATTCCTCTTGTAGTCATTTTAGAAACAGGAATTCACCTGTGCTATTTGGTAACTCTCATTTTCTTTCTCTTTTTTCTCTCCCCCTCTCTCCCCCCACATAATACATTAGATATTATATTTAGTAACTATATATACATGTTTGTATATAAGCACATACACACACATATATCTGTTATGTTACATTCCTCTGTTACAGTTATTTTAGAAACAAAAACTTTACCTGTGCTCTATAGGATTACACTATATATAAATATATGTAATGATATATAGTAACTTGTGCTACTTAGTAAATATAAAAATACACATATATACAGACCATATTTGTGCGTATGTGTGTGTGTATACACACATATATATGTTACTAAATAGCACAGGCAAAGTTTTTGTTTCTCACATGACTGCAACAGAAAGGAATTATAACATGCAAATAAGTGTAACATTCATAAATGTTATCAAATAGAGTAAAACATTTAAAACAATATTCTACATTCTGAGTACTAAAATCAAGATTGTTTGACATTCCCTGAGACCTGTTCTTCAGACTTTTTAGCCTAGGGTTCGAGACCTCCACCATCTAGCTCCAAATTTCCTTAGAAGTTTAAACTTATGTGGCATTTACTCTTCATTTTACCACAGAGGAGCATTACTATTTGTATTCCATGATCACTGTCAATCATGAGAACAAACTCCAAAATCTGAAATAGTTTTAGAAAGAAATTTATTTGGTCATTTAGTAGAGCAAAAAGCTGGAAGGAGAGGTGGCTTCCTGCCCAGTCTCTACAATGTTTACATTATATATGTATGTAAAATGTATATACATATGTATACACATATACCTACATATAAATATACGCATACATACATATATAGTGTCTATATTGGGTATATATATGGTTCAGTTGACAGTACCAGCACAAGCAGTTAAGCAAGACTGCAGAGGAGGCAGGTCCGTTGTGACATAGGTGATATGACTCAAGGACAATTACAAAGCAACATGTTAATAAGGATAAAATAGTAGCTATAAAACACACATGAATGCATCAGAGCAACAGTGCCTGTGAAGGCTACTTAGAAGATGCGAATTTTGAATTGAAACATGACAGACCTAATGGATACATATTGGTAAAAATGAGGGAAGCTAACATTACGCACAGAGGGGAATATTTGAGCAAAAGCAGAATTAGGCTAAACAGATACATACAAGTGATAAGCACAAGCTTAATTTGGCTTGACTTGAGAGACTGCAGTAGGGAATAAAGAGAGGTGAGCTTGGAAAGGTATAGGATAGAGGACTTTGAATGCTAAACTGAGGAGTAAAAATTTGATAGGGGATAAAATAGGTAGTTCCTTTGGTTTTTAAGTTGGGTAAAGCTTTTTTTTTTTTTTAATGTTGTTTGAGCAAGATTCTGGTAATGTTTCAGGATGTATTGGAAAATTAAGGATGTCAGAAAGACTAGTCATGAGACACTATTGTTATAATTTGGGCATAAAATGATCGTCTGGATTTTGGTAGTAACTATGGAAATAGAAGAAGAAACATATTTAAAAAATATTATGAGGGAAAAGATGTTAGAACTTGGCATTAAAATGAAAAGGTTACGGCCAGGGGGAAGGGAGCATGTATACCTAGGATAGTGCTTTGCACACAGAAGTGGAAGTTTGGTGAATTTATTTGGGAAAGGATATTGGTTTGGAAGAGTTAGATAATTAACTCAGTTTTCAACAGTACAGTTTTAGTTGTTATTAGAACATTGGAAGATAAGGAAACAGTAAAGGAAACAGAGAGGGCTGGAGGAGATTCACAAAGACAAAATGTAAAACCAAAGGAGAAGGGAATTTCATGATGGATTGCAGTCAACTATTTACTCACCAAGTGCTTATGGAATGCCTTTTATGTGTACACCAGTGTACTGAATACCATTAGTAATGTAAAATGCAGTTGAAAAGCCCTCTTCCCCCTGTGTGGCATGGCTCAGGTCCCTACATAAATCAGTTACTCAGAGGCCTCTCAAAGTGATGACAGAAAAGTGATTTATTCGATTCTCCAGAAGCGGGGCTTACCTGTAGGAGTAGGAAAGTCAAAGACAAAGAACGGGACGGTGATTTATATAGACCCTAACGCAAGTCCCTCCTCCCCGCACTGACCATTATCCTCATTAGCTGAGAATATGGTCTTACATTCTAGACACGAAATCTAACGAATCCCTTTTGAAATGAAGACATCGAGGAATTATGTAAGTTTTGTCCAATCATTGAGACCCTAATACACTACGCAGTTTTATATCCTTATATGGAACTATTCTATTCTAAAAATATTGTAACCTTGAGCCTTTAGGCCTTACCTTACCCCTGGGAGAAAAATTACAATCTGAGAAGTCTTCACTAAGTCTATCCCACTCACCCCACTCCTTTGAGGATGAAAACTTAGAGACTAGTGGATGTAATCATGAGAAAAAGAAGCTGCACTGGTGTGTTTAACAGTGGTTAAAAGGGGATTAGACACAGCTAGCTAGATAAAGCATTTCATAAGCATTTACTATGTGCCAGGTACGATGCTCAGTGATGGGACTACAAAACAAAAGAAAACAAGATAGTCTTCACTCTTGAGGAACTTACCATTGTCCAGGGCAAGACAAACCATAAATTGGAGCTAGAAAGGGGTTGGGTAAGAGAGTGTAGTGCTTGCTGGGGTCAGGCAGCTAGTATGAAAGTAGAGCAGACTGGAGATGATCTACAAGATGAGTTACAAAGTGAGTGTCTGGGTCTCTTCAAGATATGTTGATTCTAAGAATCTCCAATCAATGAGCAGGTCTTAGCTACTATAACAATCTCTGCCAGCTTTCTCTGTGTCTTTTACTGCTTCCTCATCTTCCTCTCAGTCTTTGACTATTAGGGTCCCCCAAAGATGTCTCCTCTTGGATGTCCAAATAACAACTAAAACTGTACATGCAGAAAACTGAGTTCATCATCTAACTCCACCAAAGCAATATCCTTTTGCAATTAAATTCAGCAACTTAGCTACTATGACAACAATAACAATAGCTAACATTTAGCTAAGGTTACTTTACTTACTCAAGAATCAACTAATAGAGTTACAGCAAGATGACTGCATGAGTATCCATGCCTAATTCTAGCTTCTTTTAATCAAATCAAGATAGCATTATCCAAAAAAAAAAAAAAAATTGCCTTCGAAGAAAGGCTATTTGCAGACTTTTCTTTGTCCATGGCAACCTATGAAACAAAGAAAATTTTACAATGGCTCTCAGTTTTGGATGGCCACCCCTTTCTGTAGTGATGGTGGTAGAACAGTGGAAAAGGAGGCAGAGAGTGCCAAGAATCATAATTTTTAGGCCTTCCATAAATAATAACTTGTTGTTGGTACTCTCAATGTAAGATTCTTATCCAAAGAGCAAGTGGACATATTTTTAGAGGAAATGAGTTGTATCATTCTTAACATTCTGGATATAATTGACCAGAAGCCAAAAGGAAGGTACAAATAAATGGGGAGATGATTCACAGATTTTCCTTGAGAGGGAAAGAAAGGAATTGGTTTTTATTACCTATCTAAAAGTAACAAGAAATATAATTTCATGGGACATTTGGTCCTCTTTTATAGCATTGCTCATGATAAGTATTTGCAAAACCAGCACTATTATAAAAATAACTGCAACCTGTATACCAATATCTGTTGTGAAGAAATAGTGGAATTTTAGGAACAGCATAAAAAGACCCTCCAAATTAAATCAACATATTCTTTGGTACAAGACAACTTCCAAAAGTAGGTATAAGGACTGATGGTGAAAAATATGCTCCAAAATATGCTTCAGGAGTAAGGAACAAGAAAAGTCAAAGACTTATTTGTCATCACACAGATGACTTCAACATGCCCTTTTCACTTTTACTGGAATGGATAGTGCACAAAAGGAAATCTGTTGACAATTTGGGCATAAGTCTAACCCCAGCCCCATTTGGGGGAGGGGGAAAGGATTAGGTGCATAGCTTAGCTCAGTTCTTACAGAGGCTACAGTCTTACATTCCAAATATAGCCCCTCACCTTTCTAGGACTTCCTAAGTTTATAAATTTGAAGGGAAGTAAGAAAGATGTTTCATTTAATTCAACATTTATTAAGTACTTATTGTATACCAGGCACCATGTCTATGAAGACAAAACTCATTTTTCTCATTTGAGCCTCACAACTGAGGTATATAAAAGTTTTTACTTGCCCATGGTCATACAGCTAGTAAAGTATCTTCTTGCCTCTAATTCTAGACCTTAATCTCCTATTCAATCCCACCTTTCCATATGTACCTAGTTAGAATTTAATTAAATAAACCATTACTAATGCTTCCTCTTTATAGATAAGTATAATATAGTATAGTTTGAGGATGTAACAAGCTCTCACAACTGGGACTGGGAAGAATCAGGAAGGCTTCATGTAAGAAAGGTAACATCTGATGTGAATTTTGAAAGATTCAGAAAGAAAGTGAGGAGGGAGTGCATTTCAGGAATGAAGAATCCTTTGATGCTTTCACATTTTTTTTTTTGGTAGGAAGCATAATCTGAGATCATAAGTTAGTTATTATATGTAAATCAGTTATCCTGGGTCACCTATATTTCATATAGTAATTAACTTATTCATATTTTTCCAGATTTATCTCCTGGAGGTTCAGATGACTGGGCCTATGACATGGGCATCAAATATTCTTTTACTCTTGAACTTCGAGATAAAGGCCAATATGGATTCTTGCTTCCAGAAAGTTTAATCAGACCAACAGTGAGAGAAATTTTTGCAGCTGTCCATTCAATAGCTTCTCATGTCATCCTTAACACTTAATATGTCCTATTTCAAATAAATGATTTCATAATAGTAGGACCCAATTATTTTTTCCAGAATTTATGAAGAAGACTTAATTTAGATACTCTTTCAGTTTTTACCAAAGGGATATAGTCAGCACAGATGCTATTCTATGGTGGGAGGGTGGTGGTGAGAGGGGATGGGAGTAAGATAACCCAGTATCTCAAATTCTATCTTTGTAAGTACTTTAAAAAGCCAATGATGTTCTTGCTGACTGGAAATGTTACCACAAATTTAATGACTACAATGAAGGAGCAGGAAAAAGTGTCAGTGTCTACCAACTTTTGGTCCAGACTTTCAACAAATTTCTTCCTGTACTTCAAATAAAAGCAATATACTATTTTCTTCTTCGGTCTTAGATTTTATTATGTGTGTAGTGGATAGCGGTCTAGATCTGCTATTTCATCTGTGCCACGGACATTTATTGTGGAAACTTTTTCAATTCGAATTGAGCCAGACATTGATCAGACAGCAAAGGCTAGAGGCAGTTCTTGTATGTAGGTCTTCCCCTACTTCAATTCATAATATACCTCGGGATGCTTTTCTTAGCCCTATTTCTTGGGACCCAGTCTTGAAAAAGAAATTTCCTGCCGTCCACTTCTGTTGCAGGAGACAACAGAAAAATTGCATACTGAAAATTTCAGAGCTGAAAAGGGCCCTGGGGCCCAAACTATTCAGAAAAATATTGTTTGAATCGGTGGAAAGACGTGAAGAGACAGACTACAAGCTCCTGGAGGGTCTTTTCCCTCTTTTTGTATCTCCTGCGCTTAGCTTAGTGCCTGACACATAGTAGCCGCTTAATAAATGTTTATTGAACTGAATTAAGATCGCATAGTTAGTACTCTTCAACAAATATTTGACTGAATGAAATAAATTATACGGATTAACGTGGCATTTTATGTATTTAGTATATGTCCTGTTAGAACTTTATGACGGAAAAAAAAAAAGGAACCGGCTTTCCTGCCGTGTAAACGGGTGAAAATGAATGACAAACTATTCAGAGCTCTCAGGGTCCGCATAACATAGACTCCGCCCCCTTTCTGCTCAGTTTCTCGGAGAAGGCGTGGCCTCGGGGAGACAGGCGGGCCGTGACGAGCGGAGCGTGCACACTGACGACCAATCCGGTGCCCTCCAGGAGAGGCGTGCCCGTGACGAGCTGAGCGTGCGCACTGACGACTAATCCGGTGGCCGGAAACTGCTTCTGCCCGGTCCTGTGATCTCTCGGCTTCCGGCGACGGAGCGAAGGGGAATTTGTGTGGGGCCCGGTCGTCTCTTCCTGGCGGCTTCTTCTCCTCTTCCCTTTCTCGAGTCTTTCCCCACCTTTCCCCTCCTCCTCCTCTGGCTCCTCTCGCTCTTCCTTCCGCTCCCCGGCCCGCGGTCCGTCTCTTCTCTCACCTTTCCCACCCCTCGCCTGACCCTGGCTAAGCGGCGGGCGGGCTCGGTTTCCCAGCAGCCCCCGGGGGCCCCCGCGAGCCGAGGGTCCGTTCCCGGGAGCCGCGCACGCTGCTCCTCCTCCTCTCGAGGTTCGGGCCGTGGGCAGGGAGTCGCCTCCCCCGCTCCTCGGGGCGGTGGCGGGGGTGGAGGCGGTGGCGGGGGTGGGGGCGGTGGTGGTGGCGGCGGCGGCGGCGGCGGCGGCGGGGGCGGCGGGGAGCGCCCTCGGAGGGAGCTCGGGGCGGAGGTAAGCTGTCCGTGTTTACGTCGGAGCGGGCCAGGGGGCGGGGCCGGCCCGGTGGGGAGGGGGAGGGGGTGGAGGCAGGCGCGTGGTGATTGGCCGGACTGGCTGCACCCGCCCGGAGGACGGGGGTTCTAATCCCACCTCGGGAGCTCACTGCCTCGGTGCCCTTGGACCAGCGTCCCTTAAGCCTTGCCCTTCAGTGTCTTTCTTCATCTGTAAAATGAGAGATGTGCATTACGTGGCGTGTGAGGCCCTTTGCAGCCATAGAGCCTGGAGTCGGGAAGACCTGCGTTCAAATCCAGCCTCAGACAAACTCAGCTGTTGGCCTCGGGTTTCCTCCTCCGTAAAACGGAGATCGTAGTAGCACCTACTTGTCAGATGACTTCATGCTTGTAAAGCGCTTAGCACAGTGCCTGGCACATGTTAGCTCTGCTTACTGTCTTAAGAACCTGGTGGGACCCGAAGCGCATTGCTCCCATCCCTCCTAAGAAGGAGCATTTAGGAAGTCCTTACTGTATGCCAGGCAGTATGACGATCTGTGAGAATGTAAAGAAGGTTCCTTTCCAAGCCTGAACTCCCCACACGTAGAGCTGCACTGCGCTGTCCTCCTTTATCTTTACCGTTTGGAGGTGTGCTAAGGGGGACCACTTAGCTGTCAATGAAAAAAAGGCAAAAAGTCATTCCTGCTCTCCAAGAACTCAGATTGATGGAGGAGCAACTACGTACAAATAAGATAAATACAGAATGAATTGGAGAAAATCTCAGGGGAAGGCAGTAAGATTAAGAAGGACTGAGAAAGGCTTCTTGGAGGGGATGGAACTTAGTTGAAACTTTGAGGAAGCCAACAGGCAAAGTTAAAGAATTCTAAAGCAGGAGGGCAGTTGTTGAAAATCACTTTCCTAGTCTTCCTTTTTTTTTTTTTTCTGTAGACTGTTAAGGAGAGAGGCAGTGTGGTCTAGTGGATGTAGACTTAGACCAGCTTGGAGTTAGAAAAGTCAAATCCCACTTCTGGCATGCTGGCTGACTGACTTTGGGCAAGCGACAACCTCTCAGTGCCATGGTAGTTCAGTAAGACTTTAAGTTGCCCAAAAACTGTAGACCTGCAGTAGACAGAATTTTCTTATTTGGAGTTCCCCATACTAGTGAAATCCCAGGCCCTACCAAAGACAAGTATGAAAAAGACCAATAAAATGACACAGACATCATAGGTATTAACTTATTTCTCACGTGGTTGCATGACCTTGGGACTTGTCTGACTTTACCATGCCCAAGGAAACTCATTAATAGGATAACTTCGTTTATTATCCTGTAAGATATCCTCAACCTTGATACTCCACCTTGTTACTACCCTCTGTCCATCCTCCCTCTGCTTTTCAGCTTCCTTTTGTGTTTCATATTGCCCTATTAGGTAATAATCTTGAGGGCCGGTACTGTCTTTTTTCCTAATTTATTTCCCCACTGCTTAACACAGTGCCTGGCACATAGTAGGCGCTTAGTAAATATTGATTGATTTGCTGTTACTATAATTGAGATTTTGATTATTAGTGAAGTTTAAGTTAGACATTTTTTCTGTTTGTTGTTTACTTTTTCAGTTGTGTCTGACTCTTCCTAATCTTTTCTAGGGTTTTCTTGGCACAGATATTAGAGTGGTTTGCCATTTCTTTCTCCAGCTTATTTTACAGATGAAGAATCCAAGGCAAACAGGGTTAAATAACTTGTCCAGGGTCACATAGGTAGTCAGTGTCAGAGGCCAGATTTGAACTCAGAAAGATGAATCTTCCTGACACCAGGCCTGGCACTTTATCCACTGAGTTACCTTGCTGCCTCAATTAGTGAACTTTAGAGATTTTTTTTCTAGGCCACTATACAAATTGTATTGGATGAGAGAAGGGAGCTTATGTGTGAGAAGCAAAAGAAGGTAAACTCTGAACCCTGCCAACAGGTTGGATATGGAGGGTGAGACAATGAAGAGGTGAGGATAACACCAGGGTTTCAGTCCTGGGGGACTGGGAGATGGTAGTGCCCTTGACAGTAATAGGGAAGTTTGGAAGGGAAGTGGTTTGGGGTAAAGACAATGAGTTCAGTTTTAGGAATGTTGAGCCTGAAGGATGGAGGAGAATTACACTTAACTGTGTATTTTTCCATTTTCCTTTACGAATCAGAAGTTTTTAAAGGTTTTGAAAGTTGCTTTGTTTAAATTATCACAGTTAGAGATATACTTATAAATTAATATGGGGGAAATGGTCTTGGTGCTGGTCTTGATGTCCCAGCTAGCAGAGGATGACCAATAAATCAGAAATGGAAGGAGAAAGTAATGCATATGTAAAAAAAGAAAGTTAAGGAGATCAGAAATCTGTACAGAAGATTGGTGATAAGAGAGACACAGTTTAAATTTGTTTACATTTAGTTATTGAACACAGGATGTCTCTTTGGGTTGATAGGTGAAAAAAGTTATAAAATTCTTTTATTTCTTTTGAAGAGTTATTGTTTTGGGTATATGAAAATGGTTGGTAGAAAAATATTTATTCAACTTTTTGTCCTCAAGATGTCCCTATCTTTTATATGGAAAATAATAAATACTAGGTTGCAATAATAAAACTCAAGTGTATTTGATTTTTTGTGGTTATAAAGTAGCCACCTGGAAATTCGCCTGTCAGTGGGCAGCCCCAGACATTTCCTTACCTGCCTTGCCCTTGGATATTTTCCATCACCCCTTGACGAGGCCTGGAATCCCTAATCTGTGTCTAGCTTACCTACTGGTAGCAATCACTATTTGTTTATTAATCGCCTACTCTGCTACGTACTGTGCTAAGAGCTGGACAGACTAAAAGACGCAAAACCCCCAAAACAAGAACAACAAAACCAAGCCCTCAAGGAACTTGTAATCTAGTGGAAGTTAACCTGCAAATATATGTAAAGCAAACTGTCAATAAAATAAATAGGAAGTAATTAAAAGAGGACTTCCAGTAGAATAAAGGAGAGTTGGAAAAGCTTGAGAAAGGCAAATTCTCTATTTGATACTGCATTTCCATCTATCTTACTGGCCATTATCCCCAACCCTGTTTCTTTTCTGCCCATGAGAGTTACTGAGTTTAGGTGTTTTTTGTCTACGTTTTGGAAGCTTATTTTGGTCCTATGTGTATCAAAAGACCCATTATTATTATTACCTTGTGTATTTTTGCATTTTAAGTATAAAGGGAAAAAAGGGCAATTTAAACTATTTTGAGCTTTTTCTGTATATCTTTTCTTAGCAGTAAATTCATTAGGGGAAGAAAAACTGAGAAACTGTTTTCTGTTTAGCTAAGGGCCAGGGAAGGAAAGAAACTGTTGGGAAGCAGTTGTTTTTGTGTGGAAAGAGAAATGAAGCAGGGAATTTCCTGGGGCTTTGAGAAGATTACAGAGTGGGCATTGGGGCTGTAAGTCATGGAGTACCACACTTTTGAAATAACAGTTAAGGATTATTCAAGGGGTAGTAGAAAGATTTATGATGAGCTCATGCAGGTTTTATGTAGCACATTATACAAATAAGAATTATGTAGAACTGATATTAAAATATGCCATCAATGGAATGTATGATCAGAAATGACAAAAATGAAAGATAATCAGTGATTCCATTGAGATGCCTAGAATATCAAGAGAATTTGAGGATAGGAATTTGTGGGTGGACAGGAACAAGAATTCCCGCAAGATGGGCAGGCATGAATACTTCCTAAAGATGAGATTGGAGTATAAGCTGTGAATGGGGAGATCACAGGATTTAAAAAAATCTTGACAAGCTAGAATGTTGTGCAGAATGTAATAGTGATAAATTGTATATGTTAGACAATTTTTTTTCTTTAAAACTATTGCTTTTTATGTTAGCGAGGCAATATTAGAACATTTTGAACCAGATGAAGATGTTTTTTAAAAACTTGGGAGTAAATAAAATCTCAGTCACTATATTAGCTTGACTAGCATAAATTTTGTTTATATGATACAAATCTTTAAAATGAAAACAAAATGCTCTGATGTGCACCTTTTATCTCTGCCTGAGTTTGCATGTTCATCCTTGATCTCAATTGTAAGCCTTTCCAGTTATACAGTGTAGTAGTTCTGTTTGTGAGTTTGGTCTCAGTTATTTCAAACCAAAGTATTTTATGGTTGTTGTCTCTTTTTTTGGTTAAAGTAGTACAAGATGTCAAAAATTAGAAGAAAGGTCACAGTGGAAAATACCAAGACCATATCTGATAGCACATCCCGAAGACCAAGTGTATTTGAAAGGCTTGGACCCAGCACTGGAAATACAGCTGAGGTGAGTCCTTAGCAGCATAGACAGGAGGGTCTTTTTGGAAATCATAATGCTGAATGTTGGTTTGATTTGGCAAAGAACTGTTAGTTTTTAATATAGGAATGTTTATAAAAGTTATTTTTGGTAGACTTTTTTGATATTTTCAAAAGAATTGAAAAAAATTTTCATAAACTTTTTTCTTTATTTGCCTTTTATTTGTATTACTTTTAGAATATATTATCAGATTAGCTGGAATGATAAAACTTGTTTTGCTTTTGCATCTCAGGTATCTTATTATTAAAATTTCATGGAATTCATCCAGTAATACCTATCTGTTTTAGACACAGTGCCGTAACTGGCTGAAGACTGGCAACTGTCCCTATGGGAATACATGTAGATTTGTACATGGCCCTTCACCTCGAGGCAAAGGTTATAGCAGCAGTTATAGAAGGTAAATTTAGCTTTCAGAAAATTACTCATAAACTCTTGGAAAATGTCAACATTTGTCATGTAAAAATAGAAAATCTGGTGAGTAGTTTTGGGGGTGTAGGGAAGGGAAAGCAGTAAACTTTTATAAAGTTGTTAAAAAGAAACACTGGTATGTCCATATTGGATATTTCAAAAACATTTTCAAGCTTAATTCTTCATTTGAAATTTTTTTTCATTGATTTATTTATTTTTAGTTTTTAGCATTTACTTCCACAAGATTTTGAGTTCCAAATTTTTCTCCCCATCTCTCCCCTCCCTCCACCTCAAGATAGCATGCATTCTGATTACCCCTTCCCTCAATCTGCCCTCCTTTCTATCACACCTCCCCCGTTTTTCTTATCCCCTTCCCCTCTGTTTTCTTGTAGAGCAAGATAGATTTCTATACCCCATAGCCAGTATGTCTTATTTCCGAGTTGCACGTAAAAACAAATTTTAACATTTGTTTTTAAAATTTTGAGTTCCAGCTTCTCTCCCTTCCTCCTTCCCCACCCATCCCCATTGAGAAGGCAAGCAATTTGAATTAGGTTATACATGGGTAGTCAGGCAAAATACTTCCAAAACAGTCATGTTGTGAAAGACTAACTATATTTCCTTCCATCCTATCCTGCCCTCCCGTTTATTCTATTCTGTCTTTTGACCCTGTCCCTTCTCAAAAATGTTTACTTCTAATTATGCCTTCTTCACATTTGCACTCCCTTCTGTCATCCCCCCACCCCTGCTTATTCCCTTCCCCCTACTTTTCTATAGTGTAAGATAGACTTTCATACCAGTGCATGTTATTCTCTCCTTAAGCCAAATCTGATAAGCATAAGGTTCACTCTTTGCCTCTCACCTCCCTCTTCTTCCCCTCCATTGAAAAAAGCTTTTTCTTGCCTGTTTTATGTGAGAGGTAATTTGCCCCATTCTCTTTCTCCCAATATATTCCTCTCTCACCCCTTAATTTTAATTTTTTTTAGATATCATCCCTTCATATTCAGTTCACCTCATGCCTTCTGTTTTTATATATATATATATATGTATACACACACATATGTACACACATAACACATATATATGTATATCTATATATAGATATATATGTACACACACACACAATCTTTCCATGTAGGAATGTAAACAGTTCAACTTTAGTAAGTTCCTTAGGATTTCTCTTTCTCTGTTTACTTTTTCATACTTCTCTTGATTCTTGTGTTTGAAAATCAGATTTTCTGTTCAGCTCTGGTCTTTTCTTCAAGAATATGTGAAAGTCCTCTATTTCATGGAATGACCATTTTTTCCCCCTGAAGTATTATACTCAGTTTTACTGGGTAAGTGATTCTTGATTTTAATCCTATCTCCTTTGACCCCTGGAATATCATATTCCAGTCCCTCCGATCCCTTAAGATAGAAGCTAGATCTTGTGTTATCCTGATTGTGTTTCTACAATACTCAAATTGTTTCTTTCTGGCTGCTCGCAATATTTTCTCCTTTACCTGGGAACTCTAAAATTTGGCTACAATATTCCTAGGAGTTTTCCTTTTGGAATCTTTTTTAGGAGGCGCCCAGTGTATTCTTTCAACATGTATTTTACCCTCTGGTTCTAGAGCGTCATGGCAGTTTTCCTTGATAATTTCTTGAAAGATGATGTCTAGGCACTTTTTGGGATCACAGCTTTCAGGTAGTCCCATAATTTTTAAATTGTCTCTCCTGGATCTGTTTTCCAGGTTAGTTGTTTTTCCAATGAGATATTTCACATTGTCAGTTATTTTTTCATTCTTTTAGTTTTGTTTTATAATTTCTTGATTTTTCATAAAGTCATTAGCTTCTGTCTGCTCCATTCTAGTCTTTAAGAAATTATTTTCTTCGGTGAGCTTTTGGACCTCCTTTGTCATCTGGCCAACTCTGCTTTTTAAACTGTTCTTCTCCTCATTGGCTCTTTGGATTTTCTTTGCCATTTGGGTTAGTTTATTTTTTAAGGTGTTATTTTCTTCAGCAAATTAAAATCCAAAGATGTATGTTAAACATTATTTATACTATTAGTGTGTGTACATAGATGCTTATGTTTTCTTTCAGTTCTCCTTTTCCTTGCCCTCTGCCTTCCCCAGTTCCTTAGCTGGCATTAAATCACCATTTCTGAATTTTGCTTGAGTTAAGATGCATGTTGTTTTTATTAGTTGTTGCTGCCTTTGTTTACAAACATGCTGCATTAGCAAATTTATACATTTATGGTTCTGAGTATGAGTAGTTCCCTTATGTTAAATATAATGTTAAGTCTCATAATTCCATTTCTCAATTTTATTTCTTGTATTTTTGCTTTGACAAAGTGGTCTCAAACCCAGTTAATATGCCAGATGATTGACTAATTTAAACAACTCAATAGTATTAGCCTTTCAGCATGAAGATGGGAAAAGTCAAACTTCAATTTCCAAATTTCTGTGTCTAATATTGTGCCTGATTCCCCACCTCATTCAGTGATGTCTGACCAAAATAAATATTTAACTGTGTATTTGTTGAATAGTATTGAGAATATTGCTCATTTTTTCCTGTGTATGCAGAGTTGGATTACATGGATTGATTTTTCCAAGCTTTGAGTAGTCATTAAAATTTTTGAAGTATCCATATTTAAGAGTGATTTTTCTGGTTACTTCTCGAGTCATATAACATAATATTTTCTTTCTTTTTCTAAATTATGTAGGTCTCCAGAAAGACCAACTGGTGATCTCAGGGAAAGAATGAAGAATAAGCGGCAAGATGTGGAAACAGAGCCTCAGAAACGAAATACAGAGGAGTCATCTTCACCAGTTAGGGTAAGAACAAGTTTCCTCAAATATCAGATACCTTTAAAAGACTTTTATGTTCCAATTTGTTAGAAAGTTAAACGTATGATTTTGATTTATCCTTAGGTTAAATTTTTAGCAGCATTCTTTAAGATAGCTGAGAAATGTTATTTAGCAAAAATCCACCTAACTTGCTTTAAGTTCTTTATTGTAATTCAGACGCTATAGCACTTGAGAGGTTGATTACCTGGAGCTTAATCTGGGTTTTAGATGGGTGTCTAAATCCTGACGGGATCACTGTGGAGCTGGTCCTTGATTTTATTACTTTATTTACAGGTGAGTAGACTCTGGGAGTATGGAATCACATCAACAAAATGAGAATTATGTAGTAGAATTCAACTTACAAATTTATAATAGACATTTGAAAACATAATGAAGGTTGATTACTTGTCACAAAGACATTTTTTCCTGGTGGATAGGTCTTTTCTGGAATTTAAATTACAAATTTTGAAGGTTGCTTAGTAAGTGTACAATTATAGTAAAGAGAATTGGATTTTCTTAAGAGATTTGCATTCCGTCTTGAAAATCTGGTCATTATAATCAGAGCTCCTTTTCTGGACAATATGGGGTAAACATTAATAGATTATTACTCTTTGACTCCCCTTTTCCTGGACTCTGCAGTGTACTACTCTTTGAAGACCATTTGACCCCGGATATGTTAAAATTAACCAAATAATATATTATCTTTGATTATATTCTGTATGCTTTGGTGTGATTAAAGGAATGTACAAATCATGTCGGGGGTAGCAGTTTTTGTCTTGCCTAAATTTAGAAAATATACTTCCTTTTGTGCTTTTGTTTTCTTTGGCTCTGATTACAATATTTAATTTAATACAACGTTTATTAAGTGCTTACTATATTTTAGTCACTATACTAGACACTTGGTATTCAGAGACAAAACCTAATCCATGCTCTTAAGGAGCTTCACTTTATTGCTAACTGTCTTAGGAGAAGATTGGGTCCTGGAGATGGTTAGAAGTAAGGTCTGTGCTATGTGTAGTTCTGCAGTGCTACTCCTATAGCCTTATCTTAACACAACAAAGAACTTAAAGCAGTTTAGATTTTTTTAGATTCTAAAAGGCCTAAGAACACCTTATACAAGATATTTGATGAAAAACCATTTTCTTACCCAAAGTATTTAAATCTCAGGGATTTGAGAAAGAGGAAATCTTCATGTTCCCTGACCTTTTTTCCTTATTTTAAAGTCAGAAAATTATGAAAGAGAATACTTTTATTTAGCCTGGCATGAACTGATATCTGTTTGATGTATTTCAATTCTGAATAAAAGAATAAGGGAAAAAAACCCCTTAGGATTCTGAGTCTTTTGTAGAGATATTTGCTTGTAAAAGTGTTTAATTATTAAAATTAATTTTTGTTGTCAGCAATCAGACTTAAAGCTATTACATATTACTCTAAAGAGATGTTTAGCATTCTAACATGCTTTGAGACTATGATGTCAATTAAAATTTAACCAAAATAAAATTCAGAATTCACAAGTTAGTTTTTATGAATGTTTTGGTGAATGCTACCTTTCTTTGTGCAAATTACTTGCCTTTAAGGCTATCAGACTAGCATTATAGTAGATTTTTGTTTCAAGCAAGGAAAAACTTCCTAAGAATTAGAGCTCTCTACCAGTGGAATGGAATAATAGTGACAGGATGACTTAGTGGGTGGAGGGTTGGCTGTAGCGCCAGGTGAGTTCAGATCTGCCCTTCACCTGCTGGATACATGGGTAAGTCCCTTCACCTTGCGTTATCTTAAGCAATTCCAACATATTTTATAAAATACTTATGGATCTCTTTCAGGTGGTGATGGGTGGATTCCTTGAATACTTATTTTGCCCTCTGGTTCTAGAATCTCAGGGCAGTTTTCCTTGATAATTTCATTAAAAATGATGTCTAGGCTCTTTTTTTGATCATGGCTTTCAGGTAGTCCCATAATTTTTAAATTATCTCTCCTGGATCTGTTTTCCAAGTCAGTTGTTTTTCCAATGAGATATTTCACATTCTCTTCCATTTTTTCATTCTTTTCATTCTTTTGTGATTTCTTGGTTTCTCATAGAGTCATTAGCCTCCATCTGTTTCATTCTAATTTTGAAAGAACTATTTTCTTCAGTGAGCTTTTGAACCTCCTTTTCCATTTGGCTAATTCTGCTTTTTAAAGCATTCTTCTCCTCATTGGCTTTTTGAACCTCTTTTACCAATTGAGTTAGCCTATTTTTCAAGGTGTTATTTTCTTCAGCATTTTTTTGGGTCTCCTTTAGCAAGCTGTTGACTCACTTCTCATGATTTTTTTGCATCTCTCTCATTTCTCTTCCCAGTTTTTCCTCCACCTCTCTAACTTGATTTTCAAAATCCTTTTTGAGCTCTTCCATGACCTGAGCCCATTGAATATTTATTTTGGATGTTCGTGATACAGAAGCCTTGAATTCTATGTCTTTCCCTGATGGTAAACATTGTTCTTCCTCATCAGAAAGGATGGGAGGAGATATGTGTTCACCAAGAAAGTAACCTTCTATGGTCTTATTTTTTTTCCCTTTTTTTGACATTTTCCCAACCACTTACTTGACTTTTTGGTCCTTTGTCAAGAGTAGGGTATACTCTGGGAATCTGTGAGATCTCAGTTCCTCCAAGGTGGCACAAGCAAGCGTGTGCTGGTCTGGACACAGAGAGGGATTTTTATGCCCAGAATTTTAGCAGTTACCTCTCCACGACCACCTGGCCTCCAGTTCCCAAGTCAGCACTAGGGGCTTATTTTCAGATAAGGTGGATGGGCAGGGCCACCATTGAGTTTGAGACAAAGACCAGCTGGGCCAGGGCCTTCACCCAGGGCTGAGGTAAGACTCAGCTCTTCAATGCCCCCAGGGATTTTTATGCTGCTGCTGTGCAGGCTCTGTGGCTGCTACCTGCTGCTGGAGCTATGGGAAGGCCTTTCTTCCTTCCTGGCCAGCTGATAAAACCCCATCACTGACCTTTGACGCCTGTTACTGTGACTGGAGATTCCGCCCTGGAGGTGTCCTCCTCCCAGTCTCGTAGCACGGTGCCACTTGGCCAAGGCTGGGCTGGGCACCACGTCCTGCGCAACCGACGTTTCCATGGGCCTTTCAGGTCACCATGGGCTGGATATCTCCTCCACTCTGTTGTTCTCCATTTCTGTTCCTCCAAAATTTATTGAGAGTCCCTCTTTGCAGGTGTTTTATGGGCTGTGGGGAGGACCCTGCGTAAGTGTGTCTTTCTTGTCCACCATCTTGGCTCCGCCCCCTAAAGTTTTATTTCTTAAGTTATAACTGCAGTATGATTTCCATGAGAGGTTTCTACAGGCTCATGATTGTGAGGTTGTACTTTATTTAACTTGATAAAAATTTAATTGGGCAGCTAGATGGCGCCATAGTGCACAGAGTGTTAGGCTTGGAGTCAGGAAGACTCATCTTTGTGAGTTCAAATCTAGCCTCAGACACTTAGTGGTTGTATGACCCTGGGCAAGTCATTTCACCCTGTTTGCCTCAGTTTCCTCATCTGTAAAATGATCTGGAGAAGGAAATGGCAAACCACTCCAGTATCTCTGCCAAGAAAACCCCAAATTAGGTCACGAAGAGCTGAATGTGACTGAAATGACAGAATGACAAAAGCATTTAATCTTGAACTCCATCTGCTTACTATACAGGTGGCTAAAGTTTTATCACCTTTGTTGTGATTGCCTTATCCTCTCTCCCCAGTCTCTATCCCTTAAGTCAGTGGTGTCAAACTCAAATAGAAATGAGGCTGTATATTACTGTATATATACAGTAAACAAACTGTATGAAAGGATCCCTGTTGGCTGTATATTAACATTTGTTATTGTTCAATCGTATCCAGCTCTTGATGACCAACTCTTCATGTGTTTTCTTCACAAAGATAGTGAAATGACTTGCCATTTTCTTCTCCAGCTCATTCACAATGTTAGCATTATCTATGTTAAATATTTACTCATTTTGTTAAATATTTCCCATTTATATTTTAATCTGGTTTAGATGTACCTCCCATTGTTGGCTGCAGTGCTGCCTTGGGCATGTTTGACACTTCTGCCTCAGAGTGACCAGTTTCCTTCCAGTTTCTGGTGAAGTTTACTTCTATCATCCCTTCTTTCTTTATAATCTTCAGTCTCTCCCTAACTATTGGTGTTTTCCTTGCGTGCTTTAGTTGCCTTATCCTTAAACTCTCACCATGTCTTACTAGCTTTGTTAGCTCTGCCTTTCTCAGTCAAACTCCTTAACTCTATGTCTGTCTCAAGGCTCTGTCCTGGTCTCTTTTTTCTCTCTCACTTTGCAACCTCATCAGCTCCCAAGAGCTCAGTTAGTCTTCATGTTAGTGATTTCCTATATATCCAATCCATCCAAGCCTAGTCTCCCTCCACAGCACTAGTTCTACATCAGCAACTGCCTGTTTCAAAACTGGATGTCTTGTGATCATTTCAAACTCAGCCTGTCCAAAATAGAACTCCTCTTTTCCCTCAAATTTCACCTCTCTTTTGATCTTCTTTATTATTGTTGGAGACACTTGTATTCTTTCAGTCCCCTCTGTTACGTAACCTCAGTGTTTTCTCTGACTTCTCACTTTCCCTCATCCATGATAGCATATTAGTTGCCATATCTTGCTGTTTCAGCCTCTACAACATCTTTTGCATACATTCCCTTCTCTCTACTCTTAGAGCCAACGTTGTAATTGAGGCCTGTATCATCTCTCACCTGAACTGTTGCAGCAGTCTCCTAATTAGTCTCTTGGTGTTAAGTCTCTTCTTACTCTGGTGCATATTCTGTACAGAAGCTACCAAAGTGATTCTCATAAACCATAGGTCTGACCAACGTGTTCTCCCTTCTCTCCAAGAAGAATTTTAAACTCTCTTTGGTATTTAACACTCTTTGCAGCCTGGCTCTATTCTACCTTTCTTACTATGTTACCCATCTGCTCTGTTCTAGTCATTCTAGCATTGATTGTTCCTTCCATAGAACCCTCCCATTTCCCTATTCTTTGTCTTTTCATTGACTCTCTCACATACGTTCAATGTTCTCCCTTTTCAACTCTTGTCTTTTAGAAATCCTTGATTTCAGAGCTAACTTTTGCATGAAGCTTTTTTTGGGCCTTCTGACTCTCTAGTGCCTTTCCCTGCAAGGTTACATTTTTGTCTGCAACTGTTTTTGTGTGTGTTGTTTCCTCCAATTAGACTGTAGTAGCTCCTTGAGGCTAGGGGCTGTTTTGTTTTTGTATCCCTAGTGCACAGCACAGTGTCTGGCACATATTATTTCATATGTTAGCTTTAAATATCAAAATTTCAGTTGCATTAAGGATCACATTAAATTTTGCATAGTTTGTTTAAGGGCTTCTTTTGCATAAAAGGAAATTTACAGAATAACCAAAATGATTCTTAAAACTTGCTAGAAGGTTTCCTGTGTATTGGGAACACATAGAAAAGTACTGTTTAAAAACTCTTCATGAATATGGGCACCTGAAATTAGAATCTCCGATTGACTGTGTTAGATTAGTCTTTTATTATACCTATAATGGCATGTCTAGATTATATATGAAAATGATGGCATTTTCGTACCAGCATGGCAAGATTATGAAATAGATCTACCTGTTAGTCTGTAGATTTTATTATACCCTCCCCCCCTTTTTTTTTTCCGCTTTTTGTGTTACTTTTATTTTACTTTTCTGATCTAATGAGTATTTTTCTCCCTCTTATCCCCTCCCTTCATCCCGATTGGAAAACAAAACATTTGTTAGAAAAAAAAAAACCAAGCTCATGTAATAGGCAAGCTGAACACAGTCCTGCATTGGCCATGCCCATAAGGGTATATCTCATTCTGCATCTTGAGTTTGTCACCTCGGTCTGGAGGGTGAATAGCTTGCTGCTTCATTCCTTTAGAGTCATGACTAGACATTGCATTGTTCACCATTCTTAAGTCTTACACAGTTTATAGACCTTTTTGAGATTAAAAAAGGAGAAAGTTGAAAATGATGTTACTTTTGTATATAACCTACTTGTTAATAAAATTCTTAAAATGAGAACTAGACAAATCCAGTGTGCTGTGTTGCCATGCTACCCAGCAGCGTGTTGTGGTAAGCTTGATTTTTTGGTAAAGCTTTACCCTCAGTGTACATTTCTTACTAACCATTCGTGCTCATTAATTTACTAGCCTGATATTAGGTAGGAGACATATTTGGTTACGTTTGCTCAGTGTTTTCCTTGACTCTTCACATAAGTGTTTATGTAGTACAGTGGATAGGACTCTGGGCCTGGAGTCAGGATGAGCTGAGTTCAGATCTGGCCTCAGATAATTATTAACTGTGTGGCCCTTGACAAGTCACTTCGCCTCTATTTGCCTCAGTTTCATCAATTGTAAAATGGCAATAATAACAGTACCTACCTCCTAGGGTTGCTGTGAGGATCTAATGAGATATTTGTAAAACACTTAAAGTGCTTGGCACACAGTAGGTGCTATATAAATAGATATTCCCTCTGCTTCCTTTTCTCCTTTTCAATTGCTAATGTACTTGTTGAAGCTTGGTTTAGGATTTGATCCTTGTGAATAGAAGACGGGGGGAAAAGAATATGATTGACAGGAACTAATGGCCACTAGGAGTTTTGCTTGTGCAACCCCAGTAACTCTCCTAGTCAAATGTATATGTCCCCTTCTTTGAGCTTTTCTAGAGGGTTCTCTAGGCTCTTGATGACACTGAATTTGAGCTAGACCTGAAATTGGGCTTTATTGCTCTATATAATTACGTGCTCCCTTTTTTATTACCTCTTTTTTTGTCTTGTTTTTTCTTGAAAGTCAGCTTTTGAGGTCCATGTAGAGAGATTTTTTTTCAGCCCTGTTGGAAGTACCCAGTAGGATGCTTTAATTTTTTTTTATACTGTAAGTTTTTTGGAAGCTTGAGTAGAGTATGAGATACAAGGTTTTTGTGGCACAGTGCTTCTCTCTTGTTCTAAGCAGGTATTTTTATTCTTTATGCCAAAACCATATGTGTTCTTTCATGGGCACTCCTTGTCATGCCAATTTGCTGTGCTCTAGCCATAACCTCTTAACTGACAGTCCAGTTCTTAACTTGACTTCTGATTGGTGAGAATTCACCTGTGTGAACGGTGACTTCACTTTATCATCCTTGTGATTTCTTTGACCAAAATACCTCTTGTTGGCCACCGCTCCCCTGTAAGTGTTGTTTTCCCATATTTCCTATATATGTTGTCTTAACCTCTTAAAATGTAAGCTGCTTGAGGGTGGCTGTAATCTTTTTGTATTTGTATCTCCAGTGGTTACCACAGTTCATGGAATATCATAAGCATTTGGTAATTATGTGCCTTCTTAGTCATTCTTTCAGTGTTCAGGAGATACAATCATCCATTCATTGTTCTTTTCCCTACCATTATCCACTCTTACCACCTTTCAGTGGTATGTTCTCCCCTAGTAGAATTTTAGGTTCTTGACTCAAATGTTTCCTGTGAAGCCTTGGAATCTTCAGGAATAACATGTGCAAGTAGAATTTTAATGTACCAATAAAAATATTTGAAATTTAGTGCAGTTATTTAGCTAATCAGTGTGCTCTTAAAAAAAACAAAAGTTCATGCTAATATGGGGCTTGATGCCAGTATTTAAATCTCTGGAGATACTGTCTTTATTCAGAGCTTGTTTTTTTTTTTTTTGCCCTAGTTTCATTTAGCTGTAGATTCAGGGCTTACTCACAAGTTATCTTTACTAAAAAGGTGATAGGATAGCCACCATATTTATTTATTTGGCATTTCTCTTCCTGACTATATCTTTGGAACGGGAGACCTTCATCTTGGCTGCCTCTGAAATAGCTTAAAGGTGGAGTTTGCGGTTTTAAAGAAAAATTCATAGCCATTTGTAGGGGACTAAAATGATAAGAGAAAATTACAAAGCTTTAAAAAGTCATGTTACTCTTTCCTTTATTAAAAAAAAAGAAAATTAGCTTAAAACTTACCTTAATTTTGAATACTAATTCACTTTGCAAAAATATATTTTATCTCTGTGTTGGCTCCCATCTCATTAATAGAGAATCATAATTGCTATTAAAACATTTATGAAATGTTCTTGACAACTGGTTTTGACAACTATTGTCAATGCAAATCAGTGAAATCTGGCTCTGATCTCTTCCTTCTTTCTTGGGCTTCTTTTATTTGGCCCTAGAATCAGCCTGTCTAAAACTTTTGGTTACCGTGATTAGTAATCTTGGATTTCATTCCCTTTCTTTTGCTGTGAAGCCAAGGGAATTCCTTGTCTGCATTTCAAATTCTGCCACTTCTAGTAGTTTAATCCTGTGGACCTCATGTGTGACAATACATTAATCTTTTGGTTACATAATGTGATTGCATTCAAATCCCCAGTCTGAAGAATCCTTCTTGTATGCCTCTTAACCTCCCTTTTGCCTCAGTTTTTTCTTATGTATAAAATAAAGGTGTTGGACAGCTGAAGTTCCTTCCTGTTCTGCATTTATGATACTACATGTCCTTATCTGTCAGTGTTTGTGTCTGTTACAAGTATCTCTAATATTCAAATTGTAAGCGGATCATTGTTTAAAAATGTTCAGAGAAGACATTGTCATTGTCGTGTAAGATTTAGCATCTTAATGAAAAGGTATAGATGTGGGGATGAAGATTACAAATTCATTAAGACAGGGATTGGTTTGTAATTTCCTGTAGTGTCTGGAGGCTTTTCAGATAATATTTAAAAAGTCTGATACAACTGGATGTTTAATTTGAGTTTTAAAATAGCTTATTTTTTATTATAGGCTTTTGTTTTATAGTCTAAGATTGTGCCTGGGTTAAAATGAAATTCTTCTAGTGAAGATAGCCTATTAGCCTTAACTTTAAATATTAATTTATTTACCTTTTAATGTTGTAAAAACAATTTATATGTGTTGATTCTTATTAAAGTAATTGTAAATTTTTGTTTAAAGGTAACTAGGATATAATAAAATCATTGTTCAAGAATATCATGTTGCTAGAAAAGAGTGTTGGGATATTTCTTAATCTGAAATAAAGTTATTAAATGTTTAAGAGTGCTGTCTATTAGAGAATATTTATGAAATTATGCTCAATCCCAGATCATTCCAGTATATAGTGTAAATGTTAAAATGACTATTTTCCCAGTACATATCACACATGGAAGGTCACAGAGTTTGTGTCCTTTGTTTTTTTCCCTTGAACCAGCTTGTAAATTGATAGAAAAAAATCCATACATTTTTAGCACCTTGTTCTTTATAAGGATATACTAGTAGAACAGTGGAATGAAATGTCTAGAATTTATTGTTTTGTTTGAGTAACTGAGATTGACTTACTGACATGATTATGAATAAGTATAAATCCAAAAATTGAGCTTAATAAAGCCATCCGTTTAAAAAAACAGACTATAGCATGTTTATATGTGTGCAATTTTAGAAAGAGTCTTCAAGAGGAAGACATAGGGAGAAAGAGGACATCAAAATCACCAAGGAGAGAACTCCAGAAAGTGAAGAAGAAAATGTAGAATGGGAAACTAACAGAGATGGTAAGTTAAAAAAGATGCCTTTTCTCCCAGCAGGTCAGTACATTTAGGAGTCTTGGGACCAGATTACTTAGTATTTGTTAACTATTATGCAAGCAGATGAAGTGCTGTAAAATCTACATTAACTAGAATTCTCAACTAAAATTGAGTTTAGTTCATTTAAAAATTGACTCCCTATTTATAATATTTGTAATTGTCACAGTACAGCTAGATTTTTATTGTAAAGTGAGTGTCTTGGGTTTAGGCTAAACTAAAGTAAGCGATCCAATTATAATGTTAGAAGATAAATAACCCTGAAGTCCGGTAAACCTTTATTAGCTAGAATACTTAGGAAATTTGATGTTCTGGGTAATTATCTTCTACTTAGTAATTTAAATTCATTTATTGAGTTTATTTAATGTATCTTGAGCATCTACTAGATTTATATATTAAGTATCATAATAGTGGCTGAAGCTCTTTGTACCTCATTTTATTTGAATTCTCATTGGGAGTTATTTCAAGGTTTTCTCCACTATAAGGTACTGAAGAGAATACTGGATAGGAAGTCAGAAGATAATTCAGATCCTGCCTTAGTCACTTAAAACCTGAGGGACATCACTTAACCTCTCTACCTCAGTTTTCCTAAATGTAAATTAGGGTTCAGTCAGAAGGATGCTAAGGTACTTTCCACCTCTAAATCTGTGATTTTATTAACCCAGTGTCACTTCCATCTTT
This sequence comes from Notamacropus eugenii, assembly GCF_028372415.1. Taxonomy (NCBI): domain Eukaryota; kingdom Metazoa; phylum Chordata; class Mammalia; order Diprotodontia; family Macropodidae; genus Notamacropus; species Notamacropus eugenii. The sequence goes on along the minus strand of NC_092877.1, from coordinate 296,726,243 downwards.
CATGATGAGACTGGCTTAGCCGAATTTCAACAGAAGTATTGTACTTGTAGGCACTTAAGTGTTTATTGAATAAGTGAATGTTTTACTGAAGTGGTGGCTTTTATTGGAGTAGCCATCAGTGCATCTCCTTTCTCACAGTGTCAGGTAAGAGTAGTTTCCATTTCTTTATATAACCTCTTAGGATTTACAAAACGTTGTATATTCTTTATCTCACTTGGTTCTCACAATATCCCTATGAGATATGTACTACAGTACAGTAATCCCATTTTGCTAGATGAGAGAACTAGTGCACTTAAAAAATATGTTTTGTGCCTTGTCCATGGTCAGGAACTAGTACAAGACAGAAGTAGTCTGTAATCCAGGCCTTCTCTGAAATAAAGGTGGAGGAGCAGAATTACAGGAATGTGGACTAAGTCTCATGATCTTACTATAAGGGAACCAGTGTATTTTGTGCAGCAGAATTGCCAAGTGGCTTAGGATGAATAAGTGGGGAGAGAGGAAATGAGAGACAGAGGAAAATGGGTGTAGTACATTCCTACCAAATCCATGGACAAAGAGCAAAAAGATAATTCCTGTAGTTTCTTGGAAAGAATGGGCTGGGATGGGGTCATTTTGGGGGTAGAGAAAGGAGCTTCAAGGAGTGGGAGAGGCAGCAGAAGGAAGGTGTTGAGTCTTGGGGACTGAAGAGGCAGACTTTAAATTAACCGCAGGTTGGGGGTGTCACTGAAGAGCACCCTTATGGGGGAAAAGATGTGTACCTGTGATGGGAGTTGAGGACCTCATTATAGGTTTAATCTGGGGAGAAGTTGTTACATTGCGAGTTCACCTTTTTGGAGAGAATACTGTGCTTCCATGGACAAAATCTTTGCTGAATTGTGTGAGCTCCTATGGACCATAAGCAACCAGAAGAGGATGAAGGGGAGACATAGACTCATCATGGTCAATAGGAAGGAAACTAGTTACAGGAAGTGAAAGAGGCACAAGTGGAATGTACATTTTAGGACACAGTAATTTCTAGCAGATAGTGCTGTTTTTAGCCAATATTAATTCTAGCTTCATCATTGAATCACAGAAATCCCACTGTAAAATGTGGATATAGCCCATGAATCAGAGATTAAAATTTCAGAATAAGATAGGAAGGAAATTAGGGAAGATAACAGAGCAGACAAAAACTTAGGGGAAGGTGCAGTATAAAGAAAACTAGCAAACAAAACAGTTGGAGAAGAGGGAAGATTTTGAGTAGGGAAACAGAAGGGACAAAAGAAAGGATTAAATATATAACTGAATAGATTAAAAAAAGAAAAATAAAGTAAAATTCTAAAACTAGGGCAAGGGTGGACCAATGGTAACAAGGGGAGATTATAGGTTAGGAGGAAGAGAGACTCTGGGAATTGAGTTGCATCAAAATATTTTAAACAGAACTGATAGTGGGGACAAAGTATTCACCTGTAAGAGAAATGAGGGAAAAAACTTTGAAAAATGTGTTAAATAAACAAATGAAGAATAAACTTAACTCTGATAACTTTATATGTGAATGAACTGTAGCAATCCTGTAATATCAGAGGAATGGCAGAATGGGTAAAAATATAAAAGCTCACAATCTGTTGTTTACTAGAAACACATCTAAAAAGCAAAGACAGAATCAAAATGAGAGGTTGGAACAAAATTTACTGTTCATCAGATGAAATTGGAGTTGCAACAATGGTATTATATAAAGCAAAAAAACCTCACAAAAAACCAAGAGAATTATATTATGCTTTAATTATAGACAGTAAATTTCAGTTTTAATAAACACATAAACCAAATCCTATAGCATCTAAATTTATGCTGGAAAAGTTAGGGAATGAGTTATTAACCCAGCAAAGGAAAGAGTTGGTGATAGAACGTTGCAAAATGACTTCAATTACAGGAAGTTGAAAAGCTTTTGTATGAACAGAATCAGTGTAACTGGGATCAGAGGTCAGCTGGGAAAAAGTCTTGATCAGATACTTCTGATACAGGTCTGAAAGTCAAGAGTCACTGATAAACTAAGACATACTTAAAACCAAAACCCCAGTAGAGAAGTCCTCAAAGGATACGAACATCTCTCAAAAGAAGAATTACAAATTATTGAAAACCAGATGAGAGAATGATCCAGATCACTAATAATAAGAGAAATGCAAGACAAAACAACCCTGAGGTTTCACTTTACACCTACCAAGTTGGCAAAGATAGGGGAATAAGTAATAATATTGGAGAGTGTGTGGGCAGATTTATGCATTCTTGGTGGAGCTATAAATTGGTCTAATCATTCTGGAAAGCAGTTTGGAATTAATGCAAAGAAAATGACTAAAATATTCATGCCTTTCAGCCCAGAGAATCCACTGCTAAGTATTTCCCCAGCAAGGTTAGTGACAAAGGGAAGGATCTCATATACCCTCAAAAACATTTGTGCAGCACATTTTGGTATAGCAAAGAACTGGAAGAAAAAGTAACTGCCTTATCCATTGGGGAATGCCTAAACAAATTGTGGTATATACTTGAACTATATTGTTTTTTTTTTTTATTTTTTTTTATTTTTTTTATTTTGTAATGTTTAACAATCACTGCCATACAATTGTGATTTTATCCCCCCCTCCTACCCCCCACTCCCCCCCTCCCTCCCCACGACTGCATACAATTCTGTATAGATTCTACATATACTTTCCTATTGAGTATATTTTCACTATAGTCATGCTATGTAGTCAGACTAAGATAAATGAAAGAATCCGTATAACAAATCAGAACATGATACACAAACACATACACATACACAAACATGATCTGCTACAATATGTGAGTGACTTCCATATTTCTCTCTCTGAGTGTGGCAGGCATTTTGCCTTGAGATCCTCCATTGGGATTTTTTTTTTTTTTTTTTTGGTAAGAAGTTCTTGTGTTATTACAAAAATCTAAGTCTACCAGAAAAAACTCTCACACACTGTGGTTGTTGCTGTGCATAAAGTTCTCCTGGTTCTGCTCCTTTCACTCAGCATCAGGTCATATAAGTCCTTCCAGGCCTCTCTGAAGTCTTCTTGTTCATCATTTCTTATGGCACAATAGTACTCCATTACATTCATATACCATAATTTATTCAGCCATTCCCCAATTGATGGACATCCCCTTGACTTCCAGTTTTTGGCAACTACATAGAGTGCTGCTATAAATATTTTTGTACATGTGGGACCCTTTCCCATTTTTATGATCTCTTGGGGATATAGTCCTAGTAGCGATATTGCTGGGTCAAAGGGTATGCACATTTTTGTAGCCCTTTGGGCATAGTTCCAAATTGCTCTCCAGAATGGTTGGATGCGCTCGCAGCTCCACCAACAATGAATTAGTGTTCCAACTTTCCCACATCCTCTCCAGCATTTATCATTTTCTTCTTGAACTATATTGTTAACAAAAAATAAATTGAGTATCAGTACAGAGGAGCTTTGGGAGACATATAAACTTATGACCAGGTAAACAGAGCCAGGAAAATCAGTTCCAATAATAATGTCATTGGAAAGAATAGTTAACAAAATAGTAGAAATTGAACTGTGTGAAATTATAATTTCCAAATCAGAATAAACCAGATGTTTTCCCAAAGAAGTGTAAATATCAGTAGTCAGTAAACATTTAAGCACCTGCTATGTGCCAGGCATAGTGCTGAATGCTGGGGATACAGCGCAAGAAAGTTGAAAGGGAGGGAAGTGGGAAAGAGGAGAGGAAGTTGCCAGGCATAAGGGCCTGCTGAGAAAGCTGAGGAAGTTCAAAATGAATTCATCTGGGAGGGAAAGGAGATGTCTAAGATGTCTGTTCTCTTCCCACTCTTTAAAATAGAGAAGTTTATGACTCCCACCTTCCAGTCAGAGGGACAGAGAGTACTTAGAACCAAGGTGTGACTACCATAGTTAATTGTATTTTTCAGTTTGCAAGATGATGAGATTTCCCAGTGATGTGTTTGGGGGTTGGGGGTGAGGTGGAGAGAAATGGGTGGAGAAGTTAAAGAAATCCAAAATGAGTTCAGCTGGGTGAGGTGTCTGAGATTTGGGAAGATATTTCCCCCTGCTTCTTTGCAGATTTGTGGGGAACTATGAATGTGGAACATTGCATAAGATTTTTTTGGATAGTTTTTCTGAACTATTTTTTCGTCTTTTAAAAAAAAAAATTTATGTAAGAGATTGGTTTCTGTAAAGGAGAAAAGGGAAGGAGTACTTTGAGAAATGTAAGCAATACAAAAACAAAACATCATAGGATCATAGAGTTAGAGCCAGAAGGGTTCTTAGAAGCCATCTTGCCCCTAATAATAGAATAATCTTTTAATTTGACAAAATCTATTGTTAAATTATTTTTAGTCTCGTTCTGAAGTTTAAGTTGTTTATAAAGTGTCTCAGTGTTGACTTTTATCTTAAAGATTCTGACAATGGAGACATTAATTATGATTACGTCCATGAATTGTCACTGGAAATGAAGCGCCAAAAGATTCAGAGGGAACTAATGAAGCTAGAACAAGAAAACTTGGAGAAGAGAGAAGAAATAGTCATTAAAAAAGAGGTGAATTCCTTATCTCAGCTTTGCCACCACAACAAATACATTATCTGTTAACAGGGCATTTACAAACTTAATTTAAAGCTAAAAATGATTTTGCCATATAGAAGAGATTCCTAAAATTTTTTATCATCCTACACTTTAGGTCTTTATTACCAAAATTCATCCTAGATTAATTGGAATGTTTGAGAAATAGAGGGGTTAGTGGATTCTTCTGTTTTGATTAAGGATTCTTATCTAAAGATTGTATGGAAACTTTTTTTGTTTCAACTTTATTAATTGAAATTACTTAAAAATAGTATTTTCCTGCTTTAATAAGTATAAAATACAGTAATTGATTATGCTTTATATATGTATTTTGAAAATGTGCACTTGTAAAGCATTTCAGGGCTATCTCTAAGGTTCATTTTGTGGACTTTTATGTTCTAGATGATGTTCAAGAGTGACCTCAATGTATACCAATCCTAGGAATTATTCTTTTTAAGAATTGTAGCTCATCTGTTGGCCTTCTTGTTATTTGTCTCTGTAAAATGTCAAGTGTATGTAGAAGAACCACTTACCTGATTTAATTGAAATTTTATTATACTTTGTTCTGTTGTATTGAGACATTTTATAGGAAAAAAGATTTAAATGTAAAGTAGGCTTTTTAAGTAAACAGATATCCTTGAGTTTAAAAGGCATTTTTATGTTGGAAGCTAATTTTTTTTATGATCTAATAAAGTTTTACTCAATGTCCTAGCATAACCCATTAGTAAAACTTATTGAATTTTTTTCTTTTTAAAAAGATTTCTCCAGAGGTGGTTAGATCAAAATTGTCTCCATCTCCTCTAAGAAAGTCTAGTAAATCTCCAAAGCGAAAATCAAGTCCAAAGTCATCCTCTTCAGCTAGCAAGAAAGATAAGAAGATATCTGCAGTGTCTTCTCCTCTCTTGGACCAGCAGAGGTCAGTAGGTGAACATGCATTAGAATAAGAGGCATAGTTTTCATGAAAATTTTTAGCTAAAAAAAAATGTTACCTAGTATGTCATAAGAATTTACTTTTAGCTCCTTAAGTAACCCACCCAGGTTTTTTCATCTGGACAGTTATGTCTTGTATTTTTATATCACACTTCTGTTTGTTCATGTCTTTTATGGAACATTGTGGGTATAGTCAAAAGAGCATTGATTTTGGAGTCAGAAGATCTGCCTGGGCTTTCATCCTGACTCTACCTACTTTGTGCTCTTTGGAAGGGTGTTTAGCTTTTCTGAACACTTCTCATGAGTAAAATGATGTTCTCATGAGCAACAAATTTGACAATTGAGGTAAAAGCATTTTGTAAACAAACAATTTTTATGCCAAGGTAAGGATTAGAGAAGATGATGATGGTGGTGGTAAATGAGATGTAGAAAGGAGAGGGAACTCCAGCTGATTAGCTCCTTCATATCATATCAAGCCTGAATCATATGCACTTACCCCCCTCCCCACCATGAGTACACTCTCTAGGTGACTTGATCCCCTCAGTTCTGGAATCACCATTCTGGTGGTGTCCTGTTATGAAAACAGAAACATATCTCATATCTTTTATCTCATCAGCCCAACACCCCAAACTCATATGCTGTCAGACCAGCTGCCCTGGCCATCTGTCTTGCTACACAGTGTATTCTCCCATTCCAACCCTGATTTCCACTTCTCCTTTGGGAACGGTAATCTAATCAATATTGAAATTGCTTCAGGAAAGGGATGTTTAAACTGAATTACTCCCCTGTGATTGTATAGTCCATCTTTCCAGATAAAACATCCTTCTGACCCCTTCACCCTTATAGGAATTAACTCCGAGAATGTAAGGTGTTTGAAGGCAGGGATAGTCTTGCTTTTGTTTTTGTGTCCCCAGTGCTTGGCATATAGCTAGCTCTTAGTAAATACTTTCATTCTTTCAATTCCTTCAACTAGGAGATAAAAACATGCAAATCAGTGGTAAATATCAGCCTGGAAGAGTGTAATTTAGGAAGTAAAAGTGACCTTAGGGACACCTGACATCATCTTTCACCTCACATATTTATTTTATAGCTAAATCTTGCTGATTTTATTTGTGTAATATCTGAATACAGCCATTTTTTGGTCACTACTTAATGCTTAATCCTGATTTTGTTCATCGTATGGCTGGATTGATTTTGTCCTCTTTTTGCAAAATGTTTCCTGATAGCATCTTCTCTGTTCTTCCCTCATGATGTTCCATCTGCTGTCTTCATGCTTCTGTTTTGACTTTCCTTCATACCTGGAATACATTTCCTTGGAGTCCCTCTCTCTTCATGTAAGATGAAGTTCAAACCCCATCTTCTACATGAAGCCTTTGCTGATAACCCTGTTAACAGTTACCCTCTCAAACTGCCTTCTGTTTAACTAGTGTGTGTGTATACATACCCATGCACCATATTATCTGTTAGCAGTTACATAATCTTATAAGTTAGTAAGCACGTTCTGCAATGTATTTATATGCCATATTTTTATGTACCGTATTTTATGTAGCATATTTTATATGTACTTGTCTTCATTAGTATGTAAGCTCATGACCAATAGTTGTTTTATTTTTGTACTTGTATCCCCAATTCGTAGCACAGTGTCTGGCACATAAGATTTTAATAACTGTTTGTTGTTTGATTGATGAGAGTCCCTAGTTTCCTCCAAGACTTTGCTCATATGCTACTTTCTGTAAAAAGTCTTTTCTGATTCTTTCTTCCCCTCCTCCCCCCATTTTAGGTTGCTCTGTATCTTTATTTTTTATATTTTTAAATTTCTTTATAATTTATTTATTTAAGTTTTCAGCATTCATTTCCTTGAATACTTATTTTGCCCTCTGGTTCTAGAATCTCAGGGCAGTTTTCCTTGATAATTTCATGGAAGTCTCTTTTTTTGATCATGGCTTTCAGGTAGTCCCATAATTTTTAAATTGTCTCTCCTGGATCTGTTTTCCAGGTCAGTTGTTTTTCCAATGAGATATTTCACATTATCTTCCATTTTTTCATTTTTTTGGTTTTGTTTTGTGATTTCTTGGTTTCTCATAAAGTCATTAGCCTCCATCTGTTCCATTCTAATTTTGAAAGAACTGTTTTCTTCAGTGAGCTTTTGAACCTCCTTTTCCATTTGGCTTATTCTGCTTTTTAAAGCATTCTTCTCCTCATTGGCTTTTTGAACCTGTTTTGCCAATTGAGTTAGCCTATTTTTCAAGGTATTATTTTCTTCAGCATTTTTTTGGGTCTCCTTTAACAAGGTGTTGACCTGCTTTTCATACTTTTCTTGCATCTCTCTCATTTCTCTTCCCAGTTTTTCCTCCACCTCTCTAACTTGATTTTCAAAATCCTTTTTGAGCTCTTCCATGGCCTGAGCCCATTGAATATTTATTTTGGATGTTTGTGATACAGAAGCCTTAAATTCTATGTCTTTCCCTGATGGTGAGCATTGTTCTTCTTCATCAGAAAGGATGGGAGGAGATATGTGCTCACCAAGAAAGTAACCTTCTATGGTCTTATTTTGTTTCCCTTTTCTGGGCATTTTCCCAGCCAGTGACTTGACTTCTGAGCTTCCTCTCCACACCCACCTCACCTCCAGATCTGCCCAGCCAGTGCTTGGGGTCTGAGATTCAAATGCTGCTTCCCAGCCTCAGGGCTTTGGGCAGGGGCAGGGCTGCTGTTCAGTGTGAGATTAAGTTCAGGTGCTCAGGTGGGGGCAGGGCCACCTCACTGGGCTCAGTTCCCTCAGGGGGTTTATGTGGAGACCTTCAACAATGGATCAGAGCTCCTGTCTTATTTGGGAGCCCGTGTCTGCTGCTGCCTCCCGAGGGGGACTGAGTTATGGGGACACCCCACTCCCCTCTCAGCTGGCTGAAAAGACCCTCTCACTGACCTTTGGCACCTGTGGGTGGAGGGACCTGTGCTGCTGGAGATTCTGTCCCTGAAGCCTGCTCGGATCTGCTCCTCTCTGTGCCGTGTGGCCAAGGCAGGGCTGGGTTCCGCTTTGGGTCCGGTAGACGATGGACCTTTCAGGTCAGTTTTTCAGGTCTCTCTGGAGCAGAAATCTCCTCTGCTCCATTGTTCTGTGGCTTCTGCTGCTCCAGAATTTGTTGGGAGTTCTTTTTTACAGGTATTTTATGGGCTGTGGGTTAGGAGCTAGCATATGTGTATCTTTCTACTCCGCCATCTTGACTCCTCCTCAGCATTCATTTCCACAAAATTTTGAGTTCCAAATTTTCTCCCCATTTCTCCCCTCCCCCCACCTCAAAACACCAAACATTCTAATCACCCCATCATCAATCTGTCCTCCCTTCTAATGTCTCTCCCTTCCCTTATCCCCATCTTCTCTTTTGTCCTGTAGGGCAAGACAACTTTCTGTACCCCATTACCTGCATTTCTTATTTGCTAGTTGTATGCAAGATCAGTACTCAACAGTTGTTCCTAAAACTTTGAGTTCTAACTTCTCTTCCTCCCTCCCTCTCTACCCATCCCCACTGGGAAGGCAAGCAATTCAGTATAGGCCATATCTGTGTAGTTTTGCAAATGACTTCTGTAATAGTCACGTTGTGTAAGATTATATTTCCCTCCATCGTATCCTGCCTCCCATTGCTTCTATTCTTACTTTTGACCCTGTCCCTCCCCAAGAATGTTGACTTCTGATTGCTCTCTCCTCCCATTGCCTTCCCTTCCATCATCCTCCCCACCCTGCTTCTCTCCTTCTCCCCCACTTTCCTGTATTGTAAGATAGGTTTTCATACCAAAATGAGTGTGCATGTTATTCCTTCCTTGAGTCAAATGTGATAAGATAAGCTTCATGTTTTTTCTCTCACCTCCCCCCTTTTTCCCTCCACTGAAAAGTCATTTACTTGCCTTTTTTATGAGAGATAATTTGCCCCATTACATTTCTTCCTTTCTCCTCCCAATATATTTTTCTCTCACCCCTTAATTTCATTTTTTTAAGGTATGATCCCATTCTATTCAACTCACCCTGTGCTGTATGTGCGTGCATGCGCGTGCGCGTGTGTGTGTGTGTGTGTGTGTAATCCCACCAACTATCCAGATACTGACAAAAGTTTCAAGACTTACAAATATTGTCTTTCCGTGTAGGAATGTAGACAGTTCAACTTTAGTAAGTCCCTTATGACTTCTCTTTGCTGTTTACCTTTTCATGCTTCTCTTGATTCTTGTGTCTGAAAGTCAGATTTTCTTTTCAGCTCTGGTCTTTTCATCAAGAATGCTTGAAAGTCCTCTATTTCACTGAAAGACCATTTTTTCCCCTGAAGTATTATACTCAGTTTTGCTGGGTAGGTGATTCTTGGTTTTAGTCCTAGTTCCTTTGATTTCTGTAATGTCATATTCCACGCCCTTAGATCCCTTAATGTAGAAACTGCTAGATCTTGTGTTATCCTGATTGTATTTCCATAATACTTGAATTGTTTTTTTTCTAGCTGCTTGCAATATTTTCTCCTTGACCTGGGAACTCTGGAATTTGACAACAGTGTTCCTAGGAGTTTCTTTTTTGGATCTCTTTCAGGAGGTGATCAGTGGATTCTTTCAATATTTATTTTGCCCTCTGGTTCTAGAATCTCAGGGCAGTTTTCCTTCATAATTTCATGAAAGATGATGTGTAGGATCTTCTTTTGATCATGGCTTTCAGGTAATCCCATAAGTTTTAAACTGTCTCTCCTGGACCTGTTTTCCAAGTCAGTTGTTTTTCCAATGAGATATTTCACATTATCTTCCATTTTTTCATTCTTTTGGTTTTGTTGTATGATTTCTTGGTTTCTCATAAAGTCATTAGCCTCCATCTGTTCCATTCTAATTTTGAAAGAACTATTTTCTTCAGTGAGCTTTTGAACCTCCTTTTCTATTTGGCTAATTCTGCTTTTGAAAGCATTCTTCTCCTCATTGGCTTTTTGAACCTCTTTTGCTAATTGAGTCAGCCTGTTTTTCAAGGTGTTATTTTCTTCAACATTTTTTTGGGTCTCCTTTAGCAAGATGTTGACCTTCTTTTCGTGCTTTTCTTGTATCTCTCTCATTTCTCTTCCCAGTTTTTCCTCCAGCTCTCTTACTTGATTTTCAAAATCCTTTTTGAGCTCTTGCATGGACTGAGACCATTGAATATTTATTTTGGATATTTGGGATACAGAAGCCTTGACTTTGATGTCTTTCCCTGATGGTGAGCATTGTTCTTCCTCATCTGAAATGATGGGAGATGTCTGTTCACCAAGAAAGTAGCCTTCTATAGTCTTATTTTTTTTCCCTTTTTTGGGCATTTTCCCAACCAGTTACTTGATTTTTGGGTCCTTTGTCAAGAGTAGGGTATACTCTGGGGATCTATAAGATCTCAGTTTCTCCAGGGTGGCACAGTCAAGCATGTACACTGGTCTGGGAGCAGGAAGAGATTTTTGTGCTCAGAATCTTAGCAAGAGTTTCCTCTTCACAACTACCTCGTCTCCAGTTCTGCCAAGCCAGCACTGGGGGCTGAGATTCAGATAAGCTGCGTGAGCAGGGCTGCCATTCAGTGTGAGATAAAGATCAGCTGGTGCAGGGCCTCTACATAGGGCTGAGGTAAGAATCAGCTGCTCAGTGCCCCCAAGGGTTTTACAATGCAACAATGGATGCGGGCTGCTGTGGGGACTGCTGCAGCCTACCCGATGGGACCTCTGTGGGCTGCAGTCTGAGGCCGGAGCTTCTCCCTTTACAGCCAGCTGTAAAAACCCTGTCACTGACTTTTGGCGCCTGTGGGTTGAGGGATCTGTGAACCGCTGCTACTGCGACTGGGGATTCCCTTGAGGCCTGCTCGCGTCCTCCTCCCAGAGCCGTGCCACGCAGCCAAGACTGGTCTGGGCTCCACTCCACATCCGGGGGTGACAGACGTTTCCCGTCGTCCTTCAGGTCGCTCTGGTCTGGAAATCTCCACTCTGTTGTTCTCCACTTCTGCTGCTCTAGAATTTGAGAATCTTTCTTTACAGGTATTTTATGGACTGTGGGGGGAGAGCTAGCATATGTGTCTTTCTACTCTGCCATCTTGTCTCTGGCCCCTCTCTCTGTATCTTTTTTACATGTCCTTGTATATGTAGAGTTCCCTGATGAATGTTAGCTCTTTGAGAGCAGTGATGGAATATTTTTGTCATGCTTGTTAATTGATGCTGCTTGGAATCTCAAATCCCTTTCTTCTTTTTTGAAACTATGGCTTTATGATTTACCTTCTTTTTGAAATTTATTTATATCTCCTGGTGGTAGAAGATGATGATGGTGGTAAATGTGATATAAAAGGAGAGGGAACTACTTCATTTTTCGTTTTTATCTCATTGTTACTATATATTAATATATCAGTCCTTCGTTTTATCAGAATTCCTTAGGAAATCAGTAATAATACTTTCTATTTTTTTATCCCATTAAGGTGTACACATCTTTTTCCTCACAGCAGCCCTGTGAGGTAGGTGGTACAAATAGTAATATCCCCATTTTTTCATATGAGGAAACTTGAGGCATAGAGGTATTAGGACCTTGATTTAGACACTTGTCTCCTGATTCCAAGTTCAGTGTTATTTTCACTATGCCCACCTGTCTCTGCATGAGTTGTGCTTAGTGAATTATCCAGAAAACCAAAACTTTGCCAAAACATTTAAAAATTATAAGTAATGTTTTGGATGATTTTTTTCTAAAATATAATATAGGATATTTTGCCGTAGTACCAAACATAATTTAATACTTTCTTCCTGATGCACATAAACCAATTATTATGACAATATAGTAATTACCCTAAGATCCTATTGATATATTCCCCCCATAACATATGATCCCAAACTACTGTGCCTGTCCAGTAGATGAATTTTTCTCTTTCCTCACATACTGTCATTTGTCATTTCTCAGTTGGTCTGTTTTCAGCAGCTTTCTTGTTTTTGATCTGCTCTCTAGCTAATTAGAGTTGAGGGCAGAACTGTGGCTATAGGAAATTGGATAAGATCTCTTATTTTTAAAAAATAAAAAAACATAAATCTCCCTCTAAATGTATAAAATTAGAAATATCTACGTTTTGAGTAGCAATATCATATGTTTACCAGTTTAACAAATTTGATTAAGTTTTGATTTGATTAATTTGATTATTAAACAAAACAGGCTGCTCTCTGAGCAACCCTAGGTGTTGTGATAGGGCTTAAATGATAGGGTTTTCTTGGGCACCAAACTTTGTTTCTCCTTTTGGACTCTAGGTCTGGTACTTTAGGTTCCTGAAAATTGGCCCAGATAAATGAACAGTTGCTGTAGTTTGTTTGAATGATGCTTTATGTTTTCCAAAAACTCATTCATGTTTATTATCTTGAGTGTTGCAATTATTTCCTAGTTTCATTATGTGACTGTACAGAAAGACTTATAAAAGCAAACATAGTGGAATTTAAACAGGCAATGGAGTGTTGTCACCTTTTAACATCTAGCTGTGTATCACAAGACTGTAATCAGTGATCAGATTTTTTCAGCTTCGTTTCTTTGACCTGTCAGCCTGCAACGTCTTCTGAATGGTCTGGCTTTATTGGTGCCAGATTTTTATCCTTTGGAAGATGGTTTTGGTTTTGAAAATAGCTCAGTGTCTCTTTGAACCTAGGCTTCTAATAATAAACTGAATAATATTTTTTATAGATGTGTAACTTTTTTATTTAATACACGAAATGATTAATAGCAAGTCCGGACAGCATAATCTTAAGTGTCAAATGAGTAAAATAATCAGCAAATGCCTATTATTGAGTGGTACTGTTTTTGGTTATTAGCTAAAAGTCATTACAGTAAAGGTCTTGTGATTAAGGTGAGTGATATAATTTTTGATCAAAACAGAGATATCATAGAAAATCATTTAATCCTGGAAGTAATGACTAGCTTTCTTTTGTGGTACATATAAAATTCTATAAGAAAAATTTGAAAAAAATATTGCACAATAGCAAATGAAAATTGATTTTTTTTGCAGTGGCAACTGTGACTTCTGTTGAACTTTTCACCAAACCACATCAGTGGAAGGCAACAATTCCTTTGACAATATTTCATTCAAACCCTAACTTGTTATTCTAATGCAATTAGTATTTAACTGTTTTTATATATTTTTGTGTTTATGTAAATATATGTGTATGCAAATATAAATGTATATGTATGTGTTACATACATACATATAGTGTGTATTGACTTATTTTGATTGGGTCTGTGATTCATCAGTGTAGGTGGATCCTAGGGAGACTCCCTCAATTAGGGTGGATCTATACTTTTTCTGCAGATTGTAGTCTTATAGTTCACATACTTGATCTCTAACCATTTCTACCCTCCTAGAAACTTGGACTCTACTTTTAGTTCCTCTGACAGATGAGCTTTTTACTTCTATCTTTCTAGGACCTCCACTTTCAAGTTATCCCCACATCAAAATCTTATATGCATACTCTCTCTTCCGCCCCTCCCCCTTTGCCTTGTCCTCTTCCACTTTGAGAGTGTTAAGTTCCTTGAGGGCAGGAATTGTCTTGTTTGCTTTTATTTGTACCCTCAACAATTAGCACTGTCTGGAACAGTAAGCCTGTAACATATCCTTCATCTCTTTCTCTTAAAAAGATGCCTGGGACATTGAGAGGAATTCAGGTGTACTTGATTCTTGATACCATCTTTGACAGACATTATATGTCAGTGGCCTTTCATTCATTTTATGTTTGCAACCTGTATTGTAGTTTTTAGTCTTTTGAATCTGGAAATCGTTCCTGAGTGCTTCCCCCTTTGATAATGACCTTCCCCTTTTGATTTCACATTGCACTTCCTGTGTAATGTATATTATGGCCATGTGTTGTTATTTTGGTGTGTCATCACTTAGGAGATATTGTCCAGCTCAGTGCTCTGTACTCTGTAGAGGCTTTTTACACATGTTTGTTGTTTTTTATAATACTATTGCTGTTGAATACTTTGAGTTCAAGAATAGTGTGGGAGAGAATGAATTTGGGAGGTTTAGAAAAGAGCTTTAAGAATGAGAAGAGTAAACCAATACTAAACCCTTTTTGACTGGCTTCTTGTCTCCACGGAGTAATCAATTGGCTTAAAGTTGGTTTAAAAGTCTTCCTGATTCTACAGATTGTGAATAAATTCTTGGATTTCTTCAGTTAGCACAATAAAATCTCCCAAATCTGTAACATATATACATTTGTCAACAAAATCCATCTTTGGAGAAGGAATTAGGCTAGGAAGAAGGAAATTCTGTTTTAGTTGTAACATAAACTATGGAGAATGGACCTCCAGCTCTCATGCTTCTGTCTTGAAAACAATATGTGTGATCTTTGATGTAAGCATTGTTATCTTTCTAGTGGAACAAGCATTTATTTAGTAAGGGCCAAAGCTTCTAATATTAACGGACTGCATAGCAGTTTATGATTCAGAATGTATGGAAAACTTAGAATATACTTAAAAACAGAGTTAAATGCAGCATACCACTAGGTATAACCTATTTTTTTCTAGTGTGCTCATACAGTGAACTATTATTTCTGATAAGAAGAGGAGGGAAGACAGGGCTAACATCGATAAATGAAAGAGTTTTGATTATTTGATAAAATCCCTCGTATCAAACTTCCTGGGTTACCCTGGACAAGACATTTAACTTCCTTGGGACTTTGTTTCCTTATCTTTAAAATCAAGAGATTGTGCTAGATGGCTTTAAAGGTCCCTTCCAGCTCTTATGATCTTATGAGCAAATCTTTTTATCACATAGTTGCTAACAGTATTAGCACCTTTGAATTCCTCTCGTATGGTGGTATTATAAGCAATGAATTGATCCATAAAGATGTAGAAGTGGAGGTAGGGCCAAATGATCTGTAATCTGTAGATAGTGAACTCTAGGAAAGGGTTCCTTAAGATTTTTATGATCATTAAAATCAATTTAAAGTGCTTGGTACATAGTAAGTACTTAGTAATGGCTTGATTGACCAGCTCTTAAAAACTTTTAAATGAGCAACTTGAAAGGGAAAGGAAAGTGGAGTTTTATGCTATTTTAAGTATTTCATGTAGGAATAACTTAGGAGTAGTCTAGGAAAGAATGAATTTCGGAGATTTAGAAGAGAAGTGCTTAAGATTGAGAAATATGGGCAAATACTAAAGGCTTTTTGATTGGGCTTCCTGTCTCTTCAACTTTTCTTAGATTAATATGTCTTTTTAACATTTGGAGTTATCAAAACTCAAGCCTGGAGAAACGAAATGATAAGGTTTCGTAGTAAGTGTAAGTAAGGGATTAAAAGAAATATGTGAAATTTCTCTGTGGGCTATTAAAAAAAATTTTGAATTATAATTTGCTAGGAAGTTGAAGACATTAACTAAACCACAAATTATACAGTGCTATATTAATTAGATGACCACATAGAAATCAATTGACCATTTCTGTTTTAGTTAAAGAATGAACAGATAAATACTTGGTTGCATCAACAGAATCTTTGTTAAGGATGTGACTAACTTGAATGGGTGATTTCACTCCTACTTTTTCAGTGGGCTGGACTAATATCAACAGATGTCTGACAGTCATTCTGTGATCCTGCACCCTGAATTGTTCCTTAGTTTTTATGGTAGGGGAATAGTTAACATACCTAGCATAGTTCCTCATTTCTTACTGGCACACCATACTTTTAAAGATATAGAGAGGCATATTAAAGGGCAGGTAGGTGGTGCAGTGGATAGAGCATTGGGCCTGGAGTCAGTCAGGAAGATCTGAGTTCAAATCTGGCCTCAGACACCATCAGTGTGACCCTGGGCAAGTCACTTAACCCTCTGCATCTCAGTTTCCTCATTTGTAAAATGAGCTGGAAGAGGAAATGGCAAACCACTCTAAAGTCTTTGCCAAGAAAACCCCATATGGGATCATGAAGAGTTAGACATGACTGAACAACAATAGGAAGGGCCTATTAAAAATAGGGCACTTAAATTTTTTCATACGTGATGCTTTCTTAGGTTTTATTAATACTGTTAAAAGAATTTAACTTAAAAAAATCTCATTTGGATTTGGAAAAGTGAGCCATTAAGGTATATTAAGTTAAAAATAGTCATTTACCTTTTAAAGATAAACTCATACTTTTTTGATACCATTAGGAGTTCTAAAAGCAACCAGAGTAAAAAGAAAGGACCTCGTACTCCTAGCCCACCTCCTCCTATACAGGAAGAAACTGCCTTGGGGAAAAAACATAAAGAAAAGCATAAAGCAAAAGAACGGGTTGAAGAAAAACCAAGAGAAGGGAAAGATAGAGGAAGGGATATTGAAAGACATAAAGAAAAAAAAGAGAAGCAGAGGTAAGTAGGATTGTGTTCTGAATTATGATCGTTTTACCCTTTGGATTTTTATTGTTTTGTTCATTATCCTCTCATATAATAGAGTTGATATTTGACAAGCTTTTCAGCTATAACATATTTCCATGCCTTGGAAAATTAAATTGTTAGGTAAAAGCATAAACACCTAAACATTACTAACTTCATCAGGGAGCTTAAGAAAAGAGAAGTTCCTTTTCATTGGAGATATATTTATTTTGAAGTAACAGAGGAGAAAGCCAACCTTCTAAAATTTCTCTTAGGTTTCCAGATTTAGAACTGTGAGCCATCATAGTAGGATCTCTGTTAGACCATGCATTTTGAAGAAGATATTCTCAAATATTCTCAGATGGACACCTTTCCTACCTTCTTATGGCTTCAGAGATATATTTGATATGCAGGATTAAGAAGTTAGGCATTCCTGATTTTCTTCTTTTCTTATCACATGTACTGATGGGTACTGTTTAGGCAAATCTCATAACTTTTGCTTAGGAAAAAGATTTATTTTACTGTTCAAAAGACAAGTTTTTGCTCTTTTGGTTTCCTATCCGTCTGAAATATCTCTTCCTAGCTAGGTAGTTTTCAAATTCACGTTTTTACACAGTTGAATTCTTCATAAATTAGAGCTCCTTTGTTCTTGAGGAGAGATGAAAAGTGTAAATAACTTCTACCACAGTGATTTCCATCTATGGTTTTTTGACTCTCATGTAGTAATTGTCAGGTTTTTTTGTAATCGCTTGTGTGTCTTTATGGAGGTATGTGGTTTCACATAGTATACTAATTTAAATTTATGTCCAGAGTATTAGGGAGCTTATAAGAAACGAAATCATGTCATATTGTGCTGTAGGAGAAAGATATTCTTAATGCTGTATGATTAGAAAGTTCAGGACCTAAAAATTTCTGAACATTGCCGTTTTGGGTCTGTTTCTGAATAAATCCTTTATCCAGTAACAAGTTACTACAAGCCTTATAGTTATGGGCTTAGAACAAATATTGGAAGCAGCTGTCAAATGGTAGAGTTAGTTTTTGAGGAATATACAAGTAAAAGTGGTACCAAATTCATATGTGTAAATTATTACCTTTTTCATTTCTGTAGGATAGAAATGAGGGTGTTTATCTGTTTCCTGGGACTAAGGAAACTAGTCTTAAGTTTGACACATAGTAAGCGCTTAATAAATGCTTGTTGTTTTATATTCCTCTGTGACACTTGGCTTCCTGAAATTACTTGTGAATAAAAGAGAAAACAACTTGGTTTCTCTTACTGCTCCTAAATAAATTCCTAGTCTGATCTCCTGAACATGCTAAATGATAAAAGTCTTTTTTGTATAATCTATAACTCCTTTTATACAATAGATGTCCTGAAAAATGCCATCAATTAAATCATTATATCATTATAAATGGAATCAGATGTCCCAATTAACTTATATTATCAGGGCACTCTATCCACTGCATCAGTGAGCTGCCTTACAAATATTATGACTTGGATTCTCTTTCTTCTTTAGGAACCTTCAAGGGTTGGCAGAACTGGTATTCCATTGAACAGATATGCTTCTGAGACCCAGAACCATAAAGCTACTTATCTAAGGTCACAGCTACTCAGTGGTAGATTTAGGAACAGGTTCTGACTTTCTTGACTTTAGAAAATTCCTTTTCCAGTTTGGGGCAACATCGCACTCCCAGACACAACTAGTGGCCTGTGTTCATTGTACTGAGAGAGCTTATTATTTAGAGGAATCCCATTGTGAATCATTTTGTAATTTGAATAATCACTGCCTACAAATTAGGGAATGATTATATATTTTCATAGTTTTTTTTTTTTAATGGTACTTACACATACCTTAAATTGTACTTAGAGGAAAGTGCATGATTTTTGCAACTCCAGGGCACTGAATTGCCCCCCAGGGCCTTTGTCCTGGCTCTCTAGCTCCATTGCTCCCAATTTAGTACTGTTAACTTTCAGCTGGGCAGGTATCCTCCTAACTCTCTATCAGGAATTCTAGGGCCACTCTCTTGTGATTCAGAAGAGCATCAGAGCTCACAGCTGAGGCTTTGCACCGAGATATGGGAGGAACAAAGCCAAGAAAGGAAGGAACTATTCTGATGAAGCCAAAGGCTCTAAAGCTCACAAGTCAGCTTGAATCCCGTAGTCTGAATGAAGGAAATATTTATGAAGTGCCAACTTTGTGCAGGATGTTTTGTAATATACTGGGGATTCAGAGACAAAAAAGGAAGTCATTCCTGTCCTTTAGGAGCTTCCATTTGACTAGAGGTATTTACTAAAAGGGCTGATTTGAGAACTTTTTAGGTTTTTCTTCATTACTATGAATTTTAGAAAACAGACTCAATTTTAAAAAGTCAGATACTGAACCAAGATCAGGAATATTTTTGGCCCCTTCTTCATACTGTCTGTAGTAACAACAACTCCTACTTAGTAACTAACTCTTAAGATAAGTAATTTAAAAATTACTAAAAGAGTTTTAGTATTTATGAAATTTTATTGGGGGCATTTTCATAAACTATAGTATTAGGGAAAAAGTACATTAGTTATTACCATTGTTGTTAATTAGAAAATAAGATGTTGTAGATAAACATTTTATTGTCAGAAACATTACCACAGGTAAAAGTAATACAGAAGCCATAGGGATTCATTCATTCCAGGGCATACATTTCCACTCTACTCTGCTTTATTTGGATACTTCTTCTTTTCATCCCTCCTTATTCCATGAAGGAGGCCTTCTCAGTTTGTAGTTACAGACTTTTCTCTGAATTGTCCCACCTGTGGTGATAGGAAGGCAACACATAGCCACAGTTGCCTCCCTGACTTCAGGTGACTAGTCAGTGGATTGCCTAGGTGTGGAGCCATCCTCTTTGATTACTGGTCACAGCTGAGAAATAACAGAATTTCACCTAACTGTATCTATAATCTGACTGATTTTGTTAATAGAGAGAAGTCTTGTTCCTAGGGATTTTGTTTATCTGTATGGAACTATGTTGTATCAACAAATGTAAATTGATTTGAGTTGGAAAATTTGGTGACTCCCCCTTTTTTTTTTGAGGTAGTCGTCTCTTAATCTAAGTTAACTTGTAGAATGCAGTCTTTTTTATTATGAAATGACCTCTCAGAAAGGAATTTTCAAGGTTGACCATGAAATTCTGATTCTTTTGTATTGTTATGACTTTGGAAATATTTTTTATAATGATTAATATTTTGAATGAATCTCTTTTAGATGTGAACCTAGAATTAGTACCTTTCTTTGCTTTTCTGGTATACGAAGAGTCTGGATATTTCAAATTTACTTTCTGTTGGATTCACTGTTTCATTTATTTTGAATAGTTCCAGTTCAGAGGTAGCTTGACATTGCCTAACAGCTGCTTTTCAAAATATGTTTGTCATTTCAGTTCTAAATGACTCTTTGAACTAAAGCTAGAATTAAAACCATCAGTTTACTTAGGAATAATTGTAATTGTGTGCTCTGTTTAAACATGTTGTCCTTTTTTTCATCCATAGCCAGGGTCAGGACTTTGGTGTTTTTTTTTTTTAATCATAAAGTTTACTAGTTTAGCTTAGGTCAAATTGTTTATTACAGATCAATGTAAAATGATAGTTGTCATTTTAAATATTTCATTTCTCGGTCTTTCCAATTTAAAAACAAAACCCTTACCCCTAGTCTAATTAACTATTCTTTGGACATCTTGACAACAGGAATACAGGTTTGTGTAATGGGAAAAGTTCACCTTGAGAAATGATGCTTTTTACCTTGTTTCACAAGCTTCAAAAAAGCCCCACAATAATAGAAAATAGTAGGTTATCTTACCACTGACTATATCACCGTAATTACTTGTTGCAAGTGTAACTGAGTCAGCCCAGATTTGAAGCATCACTCTCCTTATTTCTGGAATTCAAAATATGATTCTTTGACATTGTCTTTGTATATAACATTCCAACTACTTGTCTTCATTGTCTCCAGTATACGATGTCAGGAACAAATGGTTTTTCCTTCTTGGTAGAATAACTATTTGCAAGGTTCTTTTATTGAAACATGTTCCCCAGAAGTTGAGATTTTTCAGAACTTAATTGAGATTAAACATCATTTGGATTTGGGGGTTGCCTTGACATATCTGATTCTTCTTAAATTGATAAAAAAAAATTTTGCGTATACATAAGTATATCTATGTATATGTACACATGCATGCCCATTCCCATCCCCCCATACCATCTCTGCTAGATGCAAAAATGAAATCTGATGCAGACTACTTCTTCAAGGTGCTTTGGCTCAGATTTGCTTGTTTTTATCATTTCTTCTCTCATTTTGTTTATATCATGTCTGTTTAACAAGTTATTACTTGTATGTTTTCTGAATAGAGATCCTTCGGAAGGTTCCCATAGACAAAAGCGTTCCCCTTGTTCTGCAGATCATTCTGGCAGTAATTCTTCCCCTTCCAGGGAATATTCACCCCTTGCTGCAAAGAGACTACAAGCTTCTCGGGCTCCTACAGAATTGTCGACTCAAAAGCATTCTTTTTCTCCATCTTGCAGGTGGGAGAACATAGGCTTATATATAGGGAACTAAGATCTAGGCTCAGAAATTTGTCTGATTTTAAC
This sequence comes from Notamacropus eugenii, assembly GCF_028372415.1. Taxonomy (NCBI): domain Eukaryota; kingdom Metazoa; phylum Chordata; class Mammalia; order Diprotodontia; family Macropodidae; genus Notamacropus; species Notamacropus eugenii. Next base: position 296,704,798 of record NC_092877.1, on the reverse strand, counting down.
AAGGAAAAATTCTTTATGTACGGTGAAGGAGCTTGGATAGCTACAATGTGTTGGTGCTTTATGTCATCTATTTATCGTAGTAGATGATATTAAGAAATTTTGGTTAGTTTGTTTCATAATCCATATACTTCTACTCTTTTTACATGATTTGTTTAAAAGGTTGAATTACAACTTAGTTGACTTCGCATAGACACTTTGGGAGACAATTTGTGAAAGATGGTTGATAATTGTTACCTGCTTTGTGGGGTGAGAAATTTTGTTAGCAAATTGGTTCATGGCTAAGAGTTTGCCTCCATGGACTAAGGGAGCTTTTCTCTCTCTGCTTTTTCTTCTGAGGGGGATTTTGGGGATTTTCTTTCAAAATGAAAGACTCTATTCTGAATTGAGACATCATTATACAGCAAACAGGCAAACTAAGCAACCAACACCTTTTATGATTGGTGTCTGATCAAGTTACACCTTAATGGCTGTATGTCAAGATAGTTCTTACAGTTTACAAATATGAGTTTTGTAATACTGCAGACAATGCAATTTTTATTTTCCCTTTTTTGGTTCAGTAAAATCATTTTTGTTTTTCCTGAACTTTTGACTTCTAAGTCCAGATTTGTGTTTGGTATTGAATTTGATGATTTTTACCTGACTTTAAAAAGAGAATATGACCTTTTTTTTGTTGTTGAGTGACATTTTGTTAACTTTGAACTCTGTCTTGTATATGTACCCAATACTGTTTCCTTTTAGGGTAGGCAGGTGGTTGAATCAGATTAACAAAATAAAAACAAAAGCTATTTAAGTCACGTGTGCGTGTGTGTGTGTGTGTGTGTGTGTGTGTGTATATGTATCTGTATGTATCTGTATCTGTGTATCTCATGATTCATATCTGATCCAAGTTGCCTAAACACAACTTAGCCTCCCTGTGCTTTGGATTGTAATCTGGGACATGGAATTAATCATAATTCCAGGCTTAGACTGCTCAGATCATTATTGACTGAATTTTCTGGCTGGAGACTGTAGGTTTTGAAGTCCTATTCTCTGCGCTTTAGTAATGTGCTTTCAAATGCTGCTTCTGTCTGCAGAAACTAGTTTTGGGGAAAATTTTTCTCTTGGTTTTAGAAACCTACTCTGTTGAATTTTATTTAGAGAGTTTCAAAATTTCTTCTCTAACACTACTCTCAAAAATTTGTTAACCCAAGAGTGATAGATCTTGGTTTTTAGAACAAAGTATGGGTCTGGTTATAAATGGGCACCTAATTTGAACACATTTATCATCTGACTTGTAAAGTACTAAAAATGTGTTTTTCTTGGCATTGGCTTGCATTGATGGTAGTAGGGATGCTTTGAATATCTGAATGCATAGCACTCATGCTTTGAAAGTCACCTGTTTTTGTGCTAGCATCTGTGGCAATCTGTATTGTTGTTTTCAGTCAACATAAAAATAAATCACCTTTATTTAGAAAAAAGGATATAAAAATCTATGCAAAGTTAAATGAGACATTGACCAAACTAGAAGTTAAGGGAATAATGTATGGAAAAAATTTAAAGTAGTTAGGGAAAATGTCCTGTTGATGTACAACATGTATCATTGAATTCTTCACTAGATCAATTAACATGTTTAAAAGGTTCAGATGTTTGGTTCCTATGAAATAGATTAATTAAGAAAGAATGAGCATAAAAATTTCTGTGAAGATTATGCCGTGTATTTTGAATGCTGAAGAATAGCAGACTCAATGTTTGTTTTGATTTTTCAAGAAATGCTTCCTGGAGCCAACAAAATGGTGTTTTTGAAGATGATAATAACTGGTAATAAAACATGATGTTTCCTATATGACTTTGAAATATGATATGAGAGTGTAGTGGGAAAATAGGATGCTCACCAGACCCAGCAGCATACATATCAAAATCAAAAGTGAAGGCAAAATTAATTTCTTTAAAATCAATGGAGTTCTTATAGAACTCATACTTCTAGGTCTTATGGAACTGCAAAGACTTTGAGAGATTCTTGATCTTTGGCTTCTTTAAAATGATTTTGAGAGATTCTTGGTGATTGACTTCTTTACCACTGGTAGATAGGTTCAGCTTAGATAGGAACTTTGAAGCCCTTGAAAGTTTCTTGGTGAGAAGTTTCTTTACCACGATAGCATTTTTTAGTTTTTATATTTTTTATAAAGTGTTTCTTGAACAAGACTGTTAGTATGCAGCTTGATCTAGTTTCATTATTTATGAGAGAATTGCTCCTTGTTTATTGTAGATTTTTTGTAAAAACTAAACTAAGCTTCAAAGACAGAAGATTTTAAGGATGTTTGAAAGATTGTGCTGCAGGCTGTGAAGGCAGTTTCAAAGTTGTTTTTTGCTTTATCAGGGTTGTTGGAATATGTGTTTGTTCCCTCCAAAGTAACTACTTTGAAGTGAACAACAAATTATTTGGATTTATAAATTCTGATATTTAGAAAAACAACAAAAATCTCATTGCTTTGTAGTTATTATATATCTCTATGTTTGGGTTTCTGTGAGAAAGTGAGTGTGTGTGGGTATGTGTGTGTAAGGAAGAATTTTTCAAACAAGGGGTTTTTAAGTATCTTCATGTAAATACCATAGAAGAAAGAATGAACAATTACTAATCAAGGTTATTCATGCTACAGCTTGAATCCAAATCAAATGTATAAGTAGAATTCTAGGTCAGAGTCCACAGAAATAGAAGAGGTGTTCATCACATTCATTGTTAGACTCTGATGGCTTCTTACTCTTGCCCTCTCTTGGCTGGACACTGACTTACCTTAACCCCCATTACCCTCCCTCCACTCCCTCCCAACCTCCCCAGCTTGAGAGAAAACTGAAATCTTCCATTTGTATTGTTAGCCTTGTTCCCTCTTTCCCAAGGGTGGTGGGCCACTCCTGGGGCAGATACCCTGATACATCCTAAGGACTCCTAGTACTTGCTATCTGCCTCACAGGTGAATGGCTCTTTCTATCCACCCTGCACCTGAACCCATTGTCTTTCCCTACTAGTAATGTAAGTTCTTTGAGAGGAGCTGTTTTTTCTGTTTTGTACTCCTTTTGTTTAGCACAGTACTTGGCACGTAATAAGCACTTAATAAATGTTCATTCGTTCATTCATTCACCATTTTTAATACGGACAAGTACAGATATGCCAGAATATCTAGGAGTAGGTAGTGGGTCCCTGCTGTCCCTCTTTGGGTTTTTAGCTGTCTGTTAGCAGTGTTAGTGTATGCTAACAAGAAAATACATCTAGGAGCTAGAGAAGAACTCATCATGTGCTGGCCCATGGCGGGGAGGCAGTCAGAATGAAATGCAGACAGTGTATAGTACTGTTCTTTTCCTGATCTATGCCAGGTAAACTTTATTCTAGTTGCCTTTGTTGAAGTGTTGGTAATAGACAGTATATCTTGTACCTCTATGTCATATAATAACAGTTTTCTCCCCTCTTGGTCTTCTACTAGCTTTTATAGCCACTTATCCTTGAGGTTATGGCTCTTAGCAGTACATACTGCACTTATTTATCAAGTAATTCTCACCATTACTTGTGTCCCTTATTCCCTGATCAGTACTTGTGTCTACTGCCATGGATAATCTTAAGCAAGCATGAGACTCTTGCTTGGGGTTGAACTTTGTACTGCCAAAGCTCCTCTTGGAGTTGGGTAGGTTATTAGTATCTAATAGAAAGAGGATACAGAATTTTCTGCCCAGAGCTACCATTTTAAATTGCTTTATTTTTGTTGCTAACGTCATGACTGATAAATCATTTTCATGATCGTAGAAGTCTATTTACTTAATTTATCTCATCTGCTTTTGTATATTATCAGTTTTTATGTCCAGTTTTAGTATTTAGTGAAGATTTTTTCTGTTGCATAGAAGATAAAGAAGTTGTTTTGGTATATATATATTTCTTTTTTTCTTTTTTCTATAGGTCTGCTTCTCCAGCAGGGCAGCGTCATTCTCCCTTATCTTCCAGGCATCACTCATCTTCATCACAATCAGGGTCATCCATTCAAAGACATTCTCCTTCTCCTCGGCGAAAGCGAACTCCTTCCCCAGCCTACCAGAGGACAGCATCTCCCCCAGTAAGGCGCTCTCCTTCTCCATACCCACCACGGTCCTCATCTTCTCCTCAGAGAAAAAGAAGTCCATCACGGCATCGATCTCCAGTACGTGAAAAAGCAAGGCATGATCATGAGCGGACCTCGCAGTCACATGATCGACGCCACGAAAGGAGGGAGGGTAAGCACATTTCTAGGATTTTTTTTAATGTAGTTCCTAGTTTGTAGCTATAAAGTTTATTTATAACAAATTACATTGAATCTCCAAATTGTTTTGTTGTAACAGAGCCCTTATACTGTTTGTAGTAAGTTTTCTGCAGTGTACTCAGGCTTTGTCCCGCTACTGTATCATTTGGGTTGAGAAAGTATGATGTTCAGCCTATAGCAGCTAGGCCCACAGAGATAAGTGATTTGTCCAACCAAATTTTTTTTGGTCTTCACAAAGCTGAGCTTTAACCTCAGTTTCTTGGACTCCAAATCCAGTATTCTTCCCACAGATCTTATCAAGTAAGTGTAGCTTTTCCATTCCTTATCCAACTTTGTTTCCTGTCCTCCTTTATATTATTTTTTCATTTCATCTCCTTAAAGTGATTCCAGGCTGTCAGGCAGCCATGTATCCTCAGAACTCAACTGGTTCTGCTAACTCTTTTATTCTCTCCTATATATCTGTCAAAGGTCTAGGTCTTGAGACAGTGGGAGAACTCTAGGGTTTTTCCAGCTGTATTATCAATGTATTACTTCTATACCAGACACCTTCCCCTTAAAAATTACTCGTTTTTGGAAGCTGTTTACTTTTTATCAAATTATTTTTATCAATGAGATATTTGTAAAAGTGCTTAACATAGCATCTGGCGCGTAGTAGGTATGATATACTTATTCCCTTGCTCATATACAGAGATGACATTAACAAATACTAAGGTCTGCTACCTGTCTTCATTATAGCAAGAGACTTGCTTTTAAATAAGACTTTAATAAATAAGGTGAGCATCTAATCAAGTTGTTTAAAAAGAATACTACCTTTACTTCTCTGAAAAATTAGAGAATGTTGTCATTATAGAGCATTGCAGAAGGTTTGATGCATGTTGGATAGGATATCTTCAGATACTTCAGAACTAGAGGAACATGAGAGTGGCTTTATGCCAGGCAGAATGCCCTGTTCTTTTAATAAGTCTTGAAAAAGAGAAACTCGTATTAGAGAAGGGAGATCATTTATTAAAATAGAAATAGTTGGTAGGTGAAATAAAAATTTACTTGGTTTTGCCTTTGGACCTAAGTGGATATTATGAAAGAGCAGGCCTTTGGAGATTAGGGAATTCTGATAAAGGAAAAAAATTAACCCTTTTCATCCCCCTTCCAAGATTTCATTCATGTCTGCTGCCCCTCCTATCCAGATGAAACTCTTCTTTCTATACTGAATGTTAACCAGCTGTAAACTTAAGGCATCCCTCTGAAGACTTGGAGTTTGTTTTTTGTATTTCAGGTCTGTTAGCACATTCAAGCAACCTACCCCATTGCTCATTATTAATTCTCAATCTTAGACCTTTATAAAGACTAATTTTATGTTTGTGTGTAGTCCACATTTTGGCTGCTCAGGAATATATCTTTTATTTACAGCACTGTTTGGAAATGATGCACTTGCAGTTTTTTTTAATAGAACTCTAAAGAGTTGCCTCTAGAATATGCAGTACATACCATTTATGAAAGTGAATTGTATTTTGAAGTATTTTTATATAGTTTCTACCTCACTGGAAATACTTGATAAAATTGATGGAGTAAATGAATTTGATTTTCAAAATTCCTTTATAGAGCCTAGAGGCAAAAGGGATAATAGAGAAAAAGAAACTAGAGAAGAACGAGAGTATGACCAGGACCAGAACTCTTCTAGAGACCATAGAGATGACAGAGAATCTCGAGAGGTCCGAGATCGGAGAGAAACCAGGGACACTAGAGACCGAAGGGAATTAAAAGACTCCAGAGATGCCCGAGACTCCAGGGATACAAGAGATTACAATAGAGATAATAAAGATAACCGTGACCAGAGGGACTCACGTTCTACAAGAGATACCCATGATTATAGAGACCGTGAAAATAGAGATACTCACCGAAAGGAAGATACTTACCAAGAAGACTCTCGAAGTTATGGAAGAAATCATGGTAGAGAAGAGAGTTCTCGAACTGAAACAAGGAATGAGTCTAGAAATGAATCTCGAAATGAAAGTAGGAGTGACCGGACGGGCAGGAGTAGAGGCAGAGGTCCAGATTTGCCTGAAAAAGGTACTATTTTGATCTTATTTTATCTTATTCATCTTATTTGTTTATTTAGCTATCTTATTTATTTGAAAATAGTATTTCATCTAGTGTCTTTTCTAAATATAAATTTCTTATAAATGCCACATTTTTGTTATTGTGATTTTCTGATCATTGTTGTAGCATTATACCACTACAGTGTGTTGTTAAAAAAATGACTGATACTTCCTCCCCACCCCCCAAATGAACCAACCAAGACTTGATCAGTTCCATTTTATTGTATTCGTTAGAAAGTCATCAGTCATGATTAGTTAGAAGTGTCAAAGGCAATGTCAGGAAGACATATGCATACAAATGCACACATACACACCCAGATTAATCAAGAGGAAATGAAATCTCTAATAGAAAAATTTAATATAACTGGAATTTAAAGTCATTGTGGTTAAAGTGGTACTAAAAGAAATGAATGAATATTTATACCTTCCTAAGGTATCATCCTAAGGTATGATTCCTAAATCATCAAACTATCTAAATTCCTGTGCCTTTTTTCCCCCAGGATTGCATCTACTTCCTTCCCTCCTTTCCTTCTGTACTCATTGTCCCCCAGAATCTTCTACTGAACTCCAACTTTCCATTTACCATGATTTCCTCAACTTTTAAAAGTATGAGATCTGGATTAGTCAATGCCCTCCCCTTCCCCCCTTCCCACCACTTCTTTTCTTTTTTTTCTTCATCAAATGCTGTGCTGTAGAATGCTCACCAGCATTCTTGACACAGACACCCAGGTTTTGCCTTCTACTACCCTTGGTGTATGTACATTCCTAACATTCTATACTTTTTCTAACCCCTAAACTGACCCCAAACATGAACCAAAACACTGATATTCAGCTGAATATGTTCCTTCCCTAGAAGTCTGTCTCCACATTGGCCTATAGTTACACTGTCTTGCACAGTGTATGCTTAATAGTCAGCCTAATAAAGGGTCCTTTCTCCTGGCCCTCAAATCTTCCTGCTTGTTTATCTGTTTCTCCTGATTTGAGGACCATTTCCTTAAGAAATTCTTCCTACCCTTCAACCAACTAACTTTTTTTTTCCCTTTTCAATACATATGGGGTTTGTGTGGGGAGAGGGTAGATCAAGATTTCAGTGGCACACATATACAGTGGGCATATATATATATATATATATACACACATATATACATATGTGTATGTATGTATCTGTGTATCTATCTATACACTCATACACACACACATAACCACATAAACACACATATATGGATACAAATGTATGTGGTTAGAGCTTAAAACTGAACTTAAGACTTTGGGATACGCATATATTAATTTTTTATTGTGTTTAATAGCAACAGTATCATACTTTAAGGTTTGTAATGCTTTACAAATATCTCATTTTATTCTCATATCTGGGAAGCGGGCACTATTAATACCAATCAACCAGTGAGGAAAATGAAGCATATATAACTTAAGTGACTGGCCCAGGCTCATACAGTCAGTGAATATCTGAGGCTGGATTTGAACTTAGTCTTCCTGACTCCAGGTCCAGCACTCTAACCTAGCCACTTCTACATCTATATTCTGTTGAAAAGCATTTATAATACACGTCATACAATTGAAGTTTATTAATTTGCAACATTAAATATTGATTGGGCTTTAAAAAACATCATTTTTACATGTAATATTTATAGTGTATATGTTTTTAAAAGACCAAAAAAACTTTTTAAATCAATAAATCCTTGTTGTATTATGTGTATTATAACTTTTTAAGTATAATGTAATTGGAATATTGATTTACATTTTTATTCAAAAATGAATTTATACTAGTTCTTATGCACATCTTAGTTAACCTTCCAACCACTGGGTTGCTTCTCTTCCTATCCCATCCTTGAATTTCTTTTATGTGTCCATTTACCTTTTGAAAAGAAGCAAGGTAACTTGTTGTGGTTCTCTTTGTCTCCTGGTCTCAGACCTTGCCTCCTTACTCCCTGCCATCCCACATCCTTTTTACTTCCTGTACCATAATGTGGACCTTGAGTAAAAAAGACTCTCGCAGTTCTCTAGTATTTAAGATTTCCCAGGATGCTACCATTGTAAATTGTAGGGCAAGGTAACTAGTTTTTTAAATTCTCTAATTTCTTTATATAGTAGGTGCAACAATAATTATAGACTCTTCTGCTAAAGACATCGATGCTGGTTTATTTGTGACTAGAACATAGCAAATAATGTCCCCATCAGTGGCCAGAATTGTGACAGCGTTAACTTTTTGCAAGACTTTGAAATGGAAACAAGCAAAAAAGACTGCTTAGAGAAAACTTATGCATTTTAGTAAGAAAGTTACAACTCCATCTTTTCTAAGATTCTAAGATTCTTGTCTTGGTGTTATGTGATGGGTAATTACCAGGTGGCTAGCAACTCCCAAAGGTATGATTTTGACTTAAAGTTGATTACCTTAAAACATTTTTCACTTTTTCCTGAGTAGTAAATTACAAAGGACTGAAGGGAACTGGTAGAAATTGGCACACAGATTCTTGGAAATAAATCTAGAAAAGGTTTATAAAGATGACCTCATTTCAAAATTCTAGTGTCGAGAGATTTACTGATGACCTTGTTCATTGATGTGGTAGACCACTAAGTATCTGATATGGTACTTTGGACCCACATGATAACACAATAGGTACTTATGATTAACTGAAGGCCAAGTCAAGCAATATAATTTCCAGTCTTCTGCAGAGGGACTGGGAATTTCCCCTTGGTTGGTGAAAATTATGTGTTGGCTATTTGTTCTTGAGGAGCTAGCTGTTCCTGTACTACTCTTACTTTTATTCCCAGGAGTTAGGGACATTAAGTTTGCAATTGTTATTTTCTTTGAAAATGGAATTTTTGCCAGTATATGGTTTTTTTTCTTCCAAATTTATTAATTTATTTGTTTTCAGTTTTCGACATTCACTTCCATAAATTTTAAATTTTCTCCCTCTCCCTCCCCAAGATGGCATGCAATCTTATTTGGGCTCTTATACATACATTCCCATTAAACACATTTTCACATGAAAAAAATAAAACATAACAAAAGAGAAAATAGTCTGCTTCATTCTGTTTCGACTCCATAGTTCTTTCTCTGAATATGGGTAGTATTTTGCATCATGAGTCCTTTGGAAATGTTTTAGGTTCTTGCATTGCTGAGAAGGGCTAAATCCATCAAAATCATTCCTTGCACATTGTGACTGTTACTGTTTATAATGTTCTCCTGGTTCTGCTTGCTTCAGTCAGCATCAGTTCATATGAATCTTTCCAGGTTTTTCAGAAGTCTGACTGTCATTTCTTACAGCACAATAGTATTCCATTACATTCATATACCACAATTTGTTTAGCCATTCTCCAATTGATGGGCATCCCCTTGATTTCCAGTTCTTGGCCACCACAAAGAAAGCTCCTATAAATATTTTTGTTCATGTGGGTCCTTTTCCCATTTTTATGATCTCTTTGAGATACAGCCCTAGAAGTGGTGTGGCTGCGTCAAAGGGTATGCACCTTTTTATTGCCCTTTGGGCATAGTTCCAAACTGCTCTCCAGAATGATTGGATCAACTCACAACTCCACCATCAATGAATTAGTGCTCCAACTCTCCCACCTCATTTCCAGCTTTTATTATTTTCCTGTTTTGTCTTGTTAGCCAATTTGATAGGTATGATGTAGTACCTCAGAGTTGTTTTGATTTGCATCTATCTAATCAGTAGTGATTTAGAGCATTTTGTCATGACTATAGATAGCTTTAATTTCTTCCTCTGAATAATGCTTGCTTATATCCTTTGACCATTTATCAGTTGTATTCTTGTAAATTTAACTCAGTTCTCTATATGTTTTAGAAATGAGGCTTTTATCATAGTCACTAATTGTAAAAATTCGTTCCCAGTTTTCTGCTTTTCTCCTAATCTTGGTTGCATTGGGTTTGTTTGTGCAAAAACTTTTCAGTTTAATGTAATCAAAATTATCCATTTTGCATTTCATTATGTTCTCTCTTGTTTGGTCATAAATTCTTCCATTCTCCATAAATCTGACAAATAAACTGTTCCTTACTCCCTTAATTTATTTATAGTATCAACCTTTATTACCTAGATTGTATACTCATTTGGACTTAATTGTGGTACGTGGTGTCAAGTGTTGGTCTATGCCCAGTTTCTGCCACACTATTTTCCAGTTTTTCCAGCAGTTTTTGTTAAATAGTGAGTTCTTATCCCAGAAACTGGGGTCCTTGGATTTATCAAACAGTAGATTGCTATTCCAGTATATGTTTTTGAAGGTGTTTTGGAAAACCCAAGCTACCACATCTCTTAAACTTTCTTGGTTTGTTACCAGGAAATTGTTGATATATTGTTAGTAATATTCTTTGACACCATTAGGACTTTCTGATGCTGTCAGATTTTGCCATCCCTAAAAAAGGTAAGTAGAAAGACTTTTGAATGGTAGGCAGTTATAATTGAGTGGCCCTCAGATCTTTGCTACCACATTCTTTGAAGATTTTGTAGCACTAAGTCTTGCAGAATTGAGCAGAGAATACATGCTGTGATGATACTTTGGCTAAGCACTTTGAACTTTTATCAAGACTTCTTAGCTATAAATTGTATTCAGAACAAAGACATAGACATAATTTTTTCTTGTAGTATTCTTTTAAGTTACCATTGAGAGCAGGTGGCATTTATATTGTAACAAGAGAACTTGTTTTTTTAACTTCATAATTATGCAAACTTTATTTGTTTTTAGAGAGGGGAAAACACATTGATTTGATAAAATCTATCTGTGGTCCAGGATTGGGAATCAGGTCTTCTAATTCATATTCTATCTATTTAATGCCCTTTAGTTTTAAGTAGAGAAAACATTTTCTTGATGTTGCGATCAGAGGAGGGCAAACAAGATGGTGAAAAGACTTACATATCATCCAAAGTAGATTTAAAGAAATCTTTAGTCTTGTAAGGATCCTTGTGGATTTGGTAAACAGCATGATCACAGTCCTCACATACTTGAAGAGATATCAGATAGAGGGGAATTACGCTTGCCTAGCAAGTACAGGTATCCAAAAATAGTATGTCAGTGTAGTGATTTCCACATATTTGGAAGCTGGATGACTGCTTGTGTTGGTGGGAATTAATGCTTCAAATAGGGTCTGGACTGGATAATTGATTCCTCGTATCTCTTTCAATTGAGGTTTTATGATTTACTGGGGTGCTTTATGGTGCTCTTTGTGAAGATGATGTTTTCAAAACCCTACTAAACAAAATAACTTAGACATTTGTGTGAATATCTTTTGTTCAGGAAGTCGAGGAGCAAGAGGATCTCAAGTTGATGGGCATAGTAGTAGTGGAAACTACCATGAAAGCTGGGAATCTCGAAGTGGGTATCCTGAGAGAGACCGTTATGATGCTAGAGATCAACCTAGGGATTCATCCTTTGAAAGAAGACATGGAGAAAGGGACAGACGTGACAACAGAGAGAGAGGTATGAAAACTTGTACATATTAATGCATGCATATTAAAGGGTATATTAGGTACAAAAAGGAATTAGTGGCAGGTTTTGTTATTAATGAAAATTAACTGTTTAGAGGATTTTGCTTCTCACTAAGCACAGTAACATATGAATACATATGTCTAGAACATTCTCTAACATTGCTCCATGATATTTTCTGTCAGGGTAAAGAAAGAAATTATAATGGAAATAGTTGGCCACTGACATTCTCTCGATCTTGTGCAACTCTGGCAGCTTTCTTCCTTTTAGGGAAAACTGTCGTCTTTTTTTCTTCCTATTCCCAAACTTACTCTGCTTGCTCAAGCTTGTCAACTCCTGACCTCCAGCTCAGGTAGCCTGCCTGTCATGTTGTCCTTTTTTGGCCACCCTAAAAAACTGAAGCAGAACACTTTAGGCCTAGGCACAGGTAGATGAGGAAGCCAGTTTATGCTCTTTTATTGTCCTTTCCCTTTGTAGTAACCTTAAAGGGTCCTTAGGACATAAGTGGCCTTCGATGGGACATCTTGTCAAAGCCATCTACTATCTGTAGTGAGAGGTGATAGTACTGCCAGAGTAATAGTAATAATTATATTATATAAATATAATAAATACATTATTATATTTTGTTATAAGTTATATATGTAATTTATATGTATAAATTATATCATATTATATAAATAGAATAAATGTAAATAAATATGACAGTAATAATATTGCCAGAGATGGGAGTTGAATAAGAAAACCTTTGTATTGAAAAATTTTCTTTCTAAAATGATATTGAGAAAGAAAAATAAGTAGGAGAAATACAAATAAGGATTTTTTCTTCTTTGGAGGGTCATGTCTTATGCTTTGGTGTATGTATTAAGCATGCAGTCTTTTGTTAATGTAACACATTCATAAAAAGTTTTTAATTGTTTTGATACTAGAATTGATGCATTTAAAGGTAATTTTTAAAGCAAGTTTTATTGTCTGTTCATGTTAATGTATTTAAATATTTAATATTTTGTGGAAAAGGTCTGTGTAACCTTGATTGGTTACTTAGTAAGGAATGCTGTCATGCTGAGATTAATATAGTATGAAGTTTTATGAACCTGGGAATTGAATATTGATGGTTTACTATGGTCAGCATCAAGTATGTAATAAATTTTGATATGGGTTAATGATGGAAGGAAGAATATGTTTATAAGATGCAGTTTAGAATGGAGACTTCATTCTCTTAGTAGAAAGACAGCTGAACTTTGTCTGTGGAGAGCTCTGACCTCTGTCTAGTCAGTGGGGTAGTTTTAGGTGCCACTTTATGAAAATTTCAATTTTTCATTCAGAGAAATGAACGCCAGATTAAATCAAAGGGAAGCAAAGTAAAAATAGAATTTTTTTCTTTGTAAAGATTTTGAGATACGTAATTGGCAATTATATTTATAGTTGCTATCTGTTAAAATTTTTTAAAATTTTTAAATAGGGTATGTTCTGCCAGTATTTTTTTATTTGTTTTTGTTCCCAAATGGGTATATGGAATAGCTGTTATTTTTAATTACTTAATGAAGGCCTTTAAAGGCTTTCGTCTAGTCATTAGGTTTCTTATTATATTGGTTGTATGAAGGGCTGAAACATACATATTAAAAAAGACCAGACTTAAGAGGAACAAATATTTCTGTCTATGTCAAATTATTTTAAATTAGCATTTTAATACCTATCTCACATTTGGCATTAGCAAGAAAATCTGCTGTCAGTGGCTCATTTTAAGATTTGTAAGCATCTGTAGGTCTTTTTTAAATACAAAAAGTTTTTCCCCAAACTTCCTTGTCACTCCTTACCATAATATGTAGAGGATAGGACTCCTTAATTAAAATCCTTTTTAATTGTAAACTTTTTGGTGGTGGGCACTGTCTTGCCAATGCACATTGTGCACTTGTTGAATATAGTCTGAGCACTTGATGAATATAGTCTAATTCCATAGAATACAGCTCACTTGCCTTTATGGCCTCAGTACTACTGCTGTGTGAATAACTTTCAAATTTATATCTCTGGGTCTAATTTATTAATTCAGTTTTTAATCTTCTTTCTCCTTATAATCTGCTTCCTTACCTATGGACTTGCCACTTGTGTTCATTCAGTGAACACATCCTTCTTAAGTATCTCTTTGATTAAGGTTCTTTTGAAGGGATATATAGAGATATAAAGGAGTTCTATCCTCAAGAAACTTAGAAAGATGATATAGAGACACAAATAACTTTATTACAAAATAGCATCAGGTGCTGTAACACACTATGTCCCAAAAATCTTAGTGCAGTTTTAAGTCTTAAGCCTTTCTTAACACTGCCCTAAGACATTCAGGCCACTTTGCATATGCAGATTGTTTGGCAAACCTAAGGTGTGATACAAACGTTAACTACTGTTATAAGAGCCTCATGAAAAGTATAGAGCGATTTCAGAGAAAACTATTATTTGTGACTGAGGTAATCAGGTAAAAAAGATGTATTTTAAACTACTTGCCCTCTTACTAGGGAGTTTCCAGCTATCACTGTTTGTATCTTTTTTCTTTGACATTTACTTAATAATCTCTCCATAATAGCTTTTCTGGATCCCTTTTACCATTCTTTATTGGACAATCCCTGCTTCCATTAAAAAAAAATATTTTGTGTTTCTGAGCTTGTTAACAATGAATTTTTGACCTTTCCATATGGAAAGAACAGAAAAATATGAATAGCATGTACTTTTTAAAAAAGTATATAATAAATTTAATATAATAGTTTTAGAGCAGTCTTGTTAGTATACTTCCCTTTCAACTACATTTTATTCTTTAATGTGGGTTAAAAAATATTTCAATGACACTCATTTCTTTTTTATTTTTTGACAATCACCATCACTAGTTTCTATACTTTTCATGAGGCTCTTACAACAGTAGTTAACGTTTGTGTCACATTTTTGTACTACTGGAGCAGTTCACAGGTCTGTCAATGGTGTCCTGTCTTCATGTATTCTCTTTTAACAGCCGTTATCCTTTTGTGTCATCTTTTATAGGGCTCCACCTGTGGGCCAAATAGACCCTTGAGCTAACAATGGTTTTTATGTTTAAAAATAAATTATTTTTGTATTTTAAAGTTTAAAAAACTATTCTTAGTTTGCTATCCTTACTAAAATAGGCTGCAAGCTGGATTTGCTAACCCCTGGTCTTTTTCAGTCTGATGGATTTGAGGTGGATGGATCCTCAAAATTATTTTAATCTTCGTTTCTCTTACTCTAAGTCATTTGGAGCACTTTTTAGCATGGTTATTGAAAGCTTGCTTTTTGTCTTTTGAGAACTGCCTTTTTATAACACATTTATCTGTTGGAGAATAGTTTTTGATCTTATATATTTAAGTTTTTTATGTCAGTTTTTTATTGGAGAAACCAACTAAAAATACTTTTTCCCAGTTAATTATTTCTTTTTAAAATTGAACTGTGTTGTTTTTTGTTTGTGCAAAAGCTTTACAATTTTGTGTAATTGAAATTGTTTATTTTGTCTTATACAGTTCTCTTTTGTTTGGTCAAGAATTCTTTCCTATTCAAAAGACATCTCCTTCCTTGGTCCTCTAATTTGTTTATGATGTGACCTTTTTACCTAGGTCATGTATATCCATTTTGAGGTCATTTCAGTGCATCATAGAATTGTTCTGAATCTGATTTCTACCAGACTGATTTCCAGTTTCCCCTGTAGTTTTTGAATCTACTCCAGCAGCTGAGGTGTTTAAGTTTATTGAAAACTAGGGTACTATGTTGGTTGTGTACCTAATCTTATTCACTGGTCAACTTTCCTATCTTTTTTTAAACAGTCCCAAACAGTTTTTATGATTATGTTTTTGTAGTTTAGTGTGAGATCTAGTACTTTGTGTCCCCTTCTCCCTTGAAAGTTTTGATTTTTTTTGTTCTTTGGGATGAAAATTATTTTAGTTATGTGTATGATTGGTGTGGCACCAAATAAGTAAATGAATGTAAGTATTTATTATTATTACTGGGAGGAGATTTATTTTTATTATTATTATTATTATTGAAACGGATTAACCATGAGCAGTTAATATCTCATCAGTTTTTTAGGTCTAGCTGTGTTTCTCTAAAGAGTGTTTTGCAGTTTAATTATATAATTCCTTTCTTTTGTCTTGGTAGATGTCTCTGAAATAGGTATTTTATGTATTTTGTAATTATTTTGAATGGAATTTTTTTCTGTCCCTTTCTGCTGTTGAGTTTTGTGGATAATATGCAGAAATACAAATGACTTATGTGGAATTATTTTATATCCTATTATTTTGCTGGAGTTATTGTTTTTCTCTGCTTTTCTCTTTCTGCTTTGTCTCTTTCTGGTTTTAGGTATCAAGACCATATTTGTATCATTGAAGGAATTTGGTAGGATCCCATCTTTTCCTATTTTTGCAAACAGTTTGTGTAATATTGGAATTGTTCTTTGAATGTTTGATAGAATTCACTTATAAATCCATCTGGTCTTGTGTTAACCTTTTCCCCTCCCCTTTGGGCAGCTGATTATGTTTAAGAATGTTCTGCTTCTTCCGTTTTATTTAACTCCCAGGTGTTGAGAGGTTTTTTTTCCTTTATTTCACCCTTTTTTCTGCCCTAATATGTCAGAATTCCACTCTTTCTCTTTGATTTCTTTTTTTCATTTTGTTTTCACATTTGGAGCCTTTCCTCCCTCCCTCCCCACTCCTCTTTTTAAGGAACATTTCATTCTCGTTTGTAACCTGGAGAGTAGATAGATGTTCCTTCTTATCTTCTCTAGGAAGGAGACTAGCCAGAACTTTGAGCATGAATAGTCTCTTCTTTGTGACAAATATAAACGCCACACAATTTTTGAAGATCCCTGCAAAAGTCTTCTTGTTTCCCATACTTGCTGGAAATGAGCCGCATTTTTTTTTTTCATTTGTGCTAGTTGGTTCCCTGGGTAACTGCTGGGGCAAACTAGTTAAAAGGTCTGCAGTCAGGATTTTTGACACTTCCTGTCTACCCTGCTCCACCCTATTAGTACATTAGTTCAGTCTTGCTAACCATTTACGAATTCGTCTTGGTTATCTTGTACAAGTTACCCTGTCTTTTCCAGCTGTTAGGATCTTTTTGAGTCCTTTTCCCACTTCATCTTCTTGTCCTGATTAAGCTTCTGTTCATCTTGTTTCCTTTTATGTGCCTTCACTTTTTTTATTTGTCTCTGTTGTTCTTCACTCCCTCAGATCCTTTATCTTCAGTCTTGAAGCACCAGTTGC
This sequence comes from Notamacropus eugenii, assembly GCF_028372415.1. Taxonomy (NCBI): domain Eukaryota; kingdom Metazoa; phylum Chordata; class Mammalia; order Diprotodontia; family Macropodidae; genus Notamacropus; species Notamacropus eugenii. Next base: position 296,687,740 of record NC_092877.1, on the reverse strand, counting down.
CTACTGGGCATTTCAGTGGATGCCCCAGAGACAGCTTCAATTTAGCATATCCCAAAACTAAACTCATTATCTTCCTCTCTCCCTTCCATAAAACCGACTACCAAACTTCCCTGTTTCTTTTGCAGGCACCACCACCTTCCATGTTACTCAGGTTTGTCATCTTGACACCCTCGATTTTCTCATTCTCCTTCACCCCTTATACCGACTACCAAACTTCCCTGTTTCTTTTGCAGGCACCACCACCTTCCATGTTACTCAAGTTTGTCATCTTGACACCCTCGATTTTCTCATTCTCCTTCACCCCTTATATTCAGTCACTTGCCAAATCCTGCCATCTATCTTCACAGCATTTCTTGTATCCAGCTCTTCTCCTTCATTCTCACAGCTCTACCACCGTAGTTGAGACCTTTCTCACCTTTCTTTTAGACTGTTAAAGTAGCCTTCTGTTAAAGTCTTCCTACAAGAAATCTCTCACCACTCTAGTCTATCCTGCATATATATGGTTGCCAAAGTAATTTTTTAACCATGTGGCTTCTACTCAGTCAGTTCAGTAGCTTTCTTTGCTTCTAGGATAAAGTATAAACTCCTCTGCTTAGATTTTAGGGCTCTGCACAATTTGACTTAATCCTTCTCATGCTCTATAGCCTAGCTGCACTGGCCTTGTCTCTGCTCTTCACACACAGTAGTACCCTTGTCTCCTGTCTGTATGCCCTTTGCACCGGCCATTCTCCATTCTACAGATGCACTCCCTCCATCCCTGCCTTGAGGAAGTCCTGTTCTTCCTTTAAGATACAGTTTATATGCCATCTTCTAGATGAAGATGAACATTTCCTGAGCCCTCGTCTGCTAGTGCCCTTCCTCCCAAACTACCTTGTATTTAACTATTTCATATTGATACTTCATGTTTTCCATGTGCATTTGTTGTCTCCCTCCTTGACAGTAGGGTCTGTTGCCTTCTTTTACATCTGCATTTCCAGATGCTAGCACAGTGCCTGACATATAGTAGGCACTTCCACAACACTTGATTGATCTTGAATCCTTTTCCTCCTTTAGCTTCGATCTTTTTGTTCTCTTCCTTCAGAAAATGATATTTTTTTCTTCTAGAATATGAGCTCCTTGTGAACAGGGACTGTCTTATTTTTCTGTATATATCCTCAGCACTTAACATAGTGTTTTGCACAGAGTAAATGTTTAGCACATGTTTTATTTGAGTCCTCCCAAATTCCTTTACCCCAAATTCAATTTCTTTTTCATCATTTCATATCCTTTCAGTTCATGCTGATAATTCCCTACACTGCCTCTGTTCCTTCTGGAGCTAGAAATGGATTCTAGTATTTTTGCTTATAACTGTGTGATTTTATGAAAATAATTGAACTCTCCTGCAAAGTAATTATACTTCCTTATTGTTAATATAAAGAGTTTGGATTAAATAGTCATAACACTGTTTTTTACTATTTAAGTTCCATGATCTTTTATATCTTCTACCAGTATAAATGTACTTCCTACATTTATGTGGGCAGAGGTGGGTAAGATCTGTGTCAGGAAAAATCAGATCTCACAGGGATCATAGCCTCATTATTTGAACTCCTTATTTAGAAACTTGACTATTGTCAATATTATACATATATACATAAGTAAATATTATTGATATAAATTTTTAAGCACTTTGTTTTACAAAACATTTCCCTCAGAATAGTCTTGTAAGTCAGTTTATTATCAGCCCCATTTTTTAAAATTAGGAAACTGAGTCTCAGGGAGCTTAATTGACTTGTCCAGTGTCATATGGCTTATAGTTGTCTGAGTAGAGACTTACAACCTTATCTTCTGACTCTAAGACCAATTAACTTTCTCAGTGGGTTGATGTATATCACTTCTTTTTTTTTTGTTGTTTGCCAGGCTGCTGACTAAGCTATGTAATAATGACCTTTTATTTTTGACCAACTATCAGTCAGGTATGAATATAGGAAAATCATGACAGTCCAAAAGTTCTTTATTGAACATTTTCTGATGTTATTCTTTATCCAGCAGCCTACCCTTCAATTCTTCAATCATAGGCTGAACACAGCCACTCAATTCAGCAGTAGGGCAACTTTGGCATTTCATTTTCTGTATAGCTTTCCTTTCTCACACAGAAGTAAATAGAATAATCTTCACTACTTATAGGTTAAAGCAAAAAATAGATATGTGTTCATAATACAGTAATAAGTGTTTTGCTTGAAAAATTGCAGAATTTAGCAATTGTTAATAAACTGTCATCCTAGGTAAAAACTCTTAAACTAAGTAATCGTTGTTTAATATATTAAATATTTTAATTACTAGACAGTAATGACTAATTCTAAGTATCACATGATACTTTTCAACTTTCATTGAAAGCAAAAGCAAAACAGTTTTTGCTTTCTTACTTTTGAGTATCATTTCAAGATTACTAAGCTTTTGGCATATAAAAATCCTTAAAACTCTCTAGCCTTTTGAAATGAATACATACTTTGTTTTAATGTATCTATTTCCCCAAAACCCCCTTGTAATTTTTTGCCAAAATCTGTGGCCAAAAGGTATGGGTATGAATATTATGAATGTGATTGTTAACCTTCTTTTAGCCCACCTCCCAGCCCTTTCCTGTTCCCAGTTGCATTCTATATTTGTCTATCCTCCTGCTCTCTTTCATTTTTGTGAGTGATCTCCTTGTGTCTTAAGAACATAGAGATGATGGTACCTGAAGAGTGGAGGGGGTGGAAAGTGGAATTGGAGCAGTGTGATGGAGCCCATCTTGGCATGGAAAGATATGAATGCAGTGGGAGTTGTGGATTAGAGAACATCGAAAAATTTTTTACTTTAAATGTAGCTGTGATGATTATACATGGCAGATTATTAGTAAACATAATAGGTATTTTTTCCACTGATGTAGTACAACGAAGAGAGCACTGGCCTAGAGTCAGAACCTGGTATCAAATTCAGCCTTTGATATGGGTCAGTACCTATGTGACTCTGGGCAAACCACATAACCTCCCTAGTCTCTTATTTCTCTTCTGTAAAAAATGGGGTTGAACTAGCTGGCTTCCAAGGTCCCTTTTAGCTCTTAAAGTTTGTGTTCCTATTATCTGCAAGGAAAAAATTTGAACTTTTTAATAATGTATTCTGATTTGAAAATCAAATTATCAATCAAATCAAATCAAATTATCAATCAAATTATTCATTGGCAAAACTTTATTTTTGTTTTAGATCCAAGACCAAACTCACCAGTACGTCATCAAGGAAGGGGTGATGAACTTGAGCGTGATGAAAGAAGAGAGGAACGAAGAATAGACAGAACTGATGACAGAAGAGATGAGAGGGCTAGAGAAAGGGAGAGAGAGAGGGAGAGGGAAAGAGAGAGAGAAAGAGAACGCGATAGGGAGAGAGAAAAAGAGAGAGAATTAGAACGAGATCGTGCCAGGGAGAGGGAGAGAGAAAGAGAAAAAGACAGAGAGCGTGAACGAGATCGAGATCGAGAACATGATCGAGAGAGGGAACGAGAGAGAGAACGAGAAAGGGAAAAGGAAAGGGAACGGGAGAGGGAAGAACGGGAAAGAGAGAGGGAACGTGAAAGGGAAAGAGAACGAGAACGAGAAAGAGCGAGAGAAAGGGATAAAGAACGTGATCGTCAAAGGGATTGGGAAGACAAAGGAAGAGAAGACCGAAGGGAAAAAAGAGAAGATGTTCGAGAAGACAGGAATCCAAGAGATGTTCATGATGAGAGAAAATCAAAGTAAGTGATTATGAATCACCTTATTAGTGCATTAGAGTTTAGAGTTAAAAAGCTGTTTAACTTTTATCTTACCCATCTTTTTGTTCCTTAGTCCTCACAGAACCTTGAAAATGTATCAGTAGCATTTTTAGAATTTTTATTCAAATGTGTTACCTCCCTTTAGTTTAAGTTGCTAGTTTTTCTTCCTTATACTGTCTCCTAATTTTCTATTCCACGTTTGTCCCTTCCCAGCTTTCTCTGATTTTTTATTTTAACCAACCTACTTTTAACGATTCTGTGTCATTAGCTAGATTTGTCCTCAGAAAACAGAAATGCTTTCCAGAATTGGTACAACCTTCAAATACCTAGGGTCACTATCACTCCACAGTGAGGCAATGGAGAAAGATTTTATGGAACTCAGAGAATAAATCTTGAGCAAATAATGTATTTTCCAAATTTATTGATTTTTAAAAATTGATTTCTCTTCAACATTTTATTGTATTATTTCTGTTTAAATGACTGAGTAAAAAGAAATGATCTTGAGAATTATTTTGCTAGGAGCTAATATTTCATTAAAATGGATTAAGTTTTGGAATTTTATGTCTGGGACAGATGTTTTGTAATAAGGCTGTACTACTCCTAGTTCTAACAACTATTAAAATGTAGAACTTTTTCCCTTTCACCTGGTTTTGCTAAATTGAAATTACTCTTCCAATTTAGGAAGCGCCATAGAACTGAAAGCAGCCCTAGTCCCCGACAGTCACCCAAACGCCGACGTGAACATTCTCCTGATAGTGACACCTACAATAGTGGAGATGATAAAAGTAAGCGTATCTTAATTAACTTTATTTACTACAGTATTTGGGCCCACTCGTAGGTAGAAACTTATTGACAGGAAGAGCTGTTGACTTAATATGAGATCATTTTCCTCATTATCTCAGTTATTAAATAGCTTCATTTAGTTACATACTTGCTTTAGAATAATAGTATTTATGATTAAAAACATGCTTTAACATTGGTAGCCAAGCTGTATTGCATGTCTTTATTTTCTGAAACATAATATTTATGTTAAATGTTTTCACTTTGAAACCTTGAAAATTTGGCAGGAGATGGAATTTGGTTGTTGACATTTGCTGCATGTAATGCTTTATTGTTTCGTTTTCTCTTTCAAATTTGAATAGATGAAAAACATAGACTATTGAGCCAGGTTGTACGACCTCAGGAATCTCGTTCACTTAGCCCTTCGCACATGGCAGAAGATAGGCAGAACCGATGGAAAGAGGAAGACCGAAAGCCAGATAGAAAAGAGAGCTCCAGGCGCTATGAAGAGCAGGAGCTCAAAGAGAGAGTCTCTTCTGGAGACAAGCAAAGGGTGGAGCAGCCAGAAGTAACAGAAAGCTCAAGAACACGTGCACAAGAAAGTGTTGGACACCACCAGCCTGAAGAGCGAGATGGGTCTGATCGAGCACATGAGGAAAACAAGAAAAAGTCCAAAGTACCAAAAAGGACCACTAAGAGAAAGAAAGAGGAGGATGTTGGAATGGAAAGGTACAGCACTGAGTCAGCAACAGAGGACGGTCAAGTATTTTCACCTAAGAAAGGGCAGAAGAAGAAAAATGTTGAAAAGAAACGTAAAAGATCGAAAGGGGATTCTGATATTTCTGATGATGAATTAGTTCAACATAGTAAGAAGAAAAAAGGCCCACGGACCCCCCCTGCGACCACAAAAGAAGAGTTAATTGAGGTGTCAAGTGAGAAAAATGGAACAACTGGTGAGGTTTCCCAGAAAAGAGAAGATACAACATTTAGTGACTGGTCTGATGAAGATGTCCCTGACCGTGGAGATATGATTGTACCTGAGCGTTCAACTGAAGAATCTAACAAAAAATGTCACAGAACTAGAGTGGAGAAAATAGAAGCACCTCATGTTACCATAGAAGATGCACCACATCGCAAGCCAATTGATCAAAAACGGAGTAGCAGCTTGGGAAGCAATCGTAGCAATCGTAGTCATACTTCTAGCCGCCTGCGGTCACCTTCCAATGATTCTGCTCATCGCAGTGGAGATGACCTGACTGGTCGGAAGAGAGTCCTGCACAGTAGCTCCAGAGATAGAGAAAAGACAAAAAGCTTAGAAATTCCAGGAGAGAGAAAATCCAGGATTGATCAATTGAAGCGTGGGGAGCCCAGTCGCAGTACTTCTTCAGGTAATTAAGTGGAGTCCATAGATTGTTAAACCAGTGGTTACATTGGTTTAAAAAAACAACTTAATCTACCACTTGTGTATGTTTTTATTAGCCTTGGATGATAATTGTGCATATTATAGACCATCAGTATTGAGCAAAGACTTGAAAATCTCTTCCCCTTCATAAAATGGTTTAGTGACTTTCTGGTTATTAGGTAAAGGAGCTGTTATTTTTTTTTTTAAACATAAGCCAACTGAGACATAGATAATATTTATGTTGCTACCTTCACAATCTCTTGATCTAATTGCCTCCTCAGTATTACTAAGAATAAAAAGACCCTAACTTCATGTTGTTGGTCTAAAGTCCTATGCCTAATAGCTTAATTTTAGGCAGCCTCGGATGTTCCTCTACCCATAATCTATAATTGAATAGATCTGGTATTAAGCTTACAAACCTTTTGACTATAGGGAATTGCCACCAAGAGTAGGGACATTGCAGGGAAACAATATCTCCCCAACTTCATGTCTATTCCAGGCAGGAGTAGATTGTCCACTTGTATTCAGTCAGGCTTAAAGTCTGCCAGGTGTCACTGGGGAAATTGAGTCCGGAGAATCCCACCTCAGCCCATGCTGAACAGCCGCTCTCCCACTCTTCCCTTGAGATCACCTATGCAGTTCATACCAGCACCTCATGAGCGTACTGGCATCATGTAATGGAGGCTCGGATCACCTTTGTTGCTTCCCATACCTGGAGTTAGACTCAGAAGAACAGTCATTTAGTAGTCCCACATCATCTAAAAATGGCAAGTTCCTTTAGCCAGGTTTAAAATATGATTATAATTTCACTTTGGCTAAGGAACATCTTTTAGGCAAGTCTTAAGTGGCTTACATGTCTTTCTATACATGTTCTAGTTCCTGATTAAATGGCAGTCATAAAATCAAATTTACCATTAAAACCTTGACTTTTCCATCAATGCCAAATTTTATCAGAGGTTACCTTCCTCTTGGAAAGTTAGACTGAAATTCTTTTCTCCAAACTAAAGATGTCATTGATTTATTCTCAGTAATTAATTTAGTCTATTGTTTTAATACTAATTGCTTTTACCTCACTTTGTAACATGACCAATTTTTCTCCCCATCACCCCCCTCCCCCTACTTCCTAATACCTTGTATTCTGGTTGCTCCTTCCCTCAATGTACCCTCCCCTCCATCACACGCCACCCCTGTCCTATCCCCATCTTCCTTCTTTTCTTGCAGGGCAAGATAAATTTCCATACCCCTATCCCTGTAATTCTTATTTCCTGATTGTATACAGTAAAAATTCTCAACATTCGTTTCTACACTTTGAATTCCAACTCCTCTCCCTCCTCTCCTCCCTCCCCAGCCCCATTAAGAAGGGAAGCAATTCAATACAGACTAAACGTGTTGTTTTGCAAAAGACTTCCATAGTAATCATGTTGTGTAATACTAATTATATTGCCCTCTGACCTACCCTGTCTCCCTTATTTCCCCCCCTACAATTGACCTTGTCTCTTCTTGAAAGTGTTTATTTCTAGTGACTCCCTTCTCCCATTTGCCTTTCCTTCTAACATTCCCTTCACTCTACTTGTTGCTTCCTGTCCTACTTTCCTGTGGTGTATATAAATTTTCATATCAAATTTAGTGAGCATGTTATTCCTTCCTTCAGACACATGTGGGGAGAGTAGCTTTATTCTCCCCCCCTTCCTTATCTCCTCTATTGAATAATATTTTTCTTATTTCTTTTATGAGTTACAGCCTGCCCCATTTCCTTACTCCCTTTCTCACCCTTTGATTTTTATTTTATTTTATTTTATGTTATTTATTTTTTGTGTGTGTGTGAGTATGTGGATATCATTTCTTCTGATATAACACACCCTGTACTCTCTATCTATGTGTATGTGTGTGAGTGTGTGTGTACAATCTCTCCAACTAAAGGAGCTGTTATGAGCTTCTTATGTTAGGCAGTGGATCTGAAAGCAGAACATTTTGCCTACAAAAAGAAGCTAGCATAAATTAAAGTCTTTTCGAAAATGATGCATTTAAAATTCTTTGGTATTTGCCATTTTAGCTTACTTTACAGCATTTATAGGTAGTCACAACCCTGCTGTCAGGTAATTAAAACTCCTGTCGGGTAACTAAACAAAGTTCTGCACAATTTAATAGCTTTTCCAATTCTGGAAACGATGTCTTCTCTGTTCATGTAACTTTTGAAGAGATGCAAACTTATTAGAATAATAAACTGGATAGTTTTATGTAATGCTTTAAAGTAATCTCTTAATCTTGGAAACAAGTTTTAAAGGTTGTACCTTCAAATAATTACTAACTTCTGCCCTACTTTTTCAATATTGAATATCAGTGTCATATTAATAATATTTCCAGTGATGCCAATAATTTTTAACTTGAGGTAGGATAACAATACTTAATTGATAAAGCTTGGTATGTTGGTTAAGTTGTTGAGGACCTCACATAGGAGCTTAGAATTATATGGAACAAGGTGGAATAGAAATGGTAAGGAAATGTTAATGTCTTTCTGTATGAACTGGTTATAGGACCTAAGGAGCAACTTTACAGGTCTCATAATAATTACTGCAACTTCATTTTTTTCCCCTCCAGCATACTGCTCATGGGACGGTCAGAGTAGAGTGGAACTCTCATTTTTCAGTCTTAGAAACTACTACTCTTTTTAATGCACCCCACTCTTATATTACCTTTCTTGGCTCCCATTTCATACTTTATTCATATTGTGCATAAAGTTCACTAGTTGATCAACCTTGGGTCTTTTCCCTACTACCTTTTGTCTAGTTGTGTCTCCCTAATAGTGTGTTATTGAAATTTTTTAGGTGGAGAAGAGAGGTCCAAATATAAGATTTGCAATTATCACTATTAAATTAAATTAATTTTGGCCCAAAGTTCTGCATGTTAGAACTATGACTGATTAGTGTGTGACCTATCCTTCCTTGTTTTGTGTCTTCTGTAAACTTGATAACCATGCCCTCTTTGACTTTTAAGTCATTGATAAAGATATTAAAAGAATAGGACCAAGCACAGCTCTCTGGGACATTCTGCTAGAGACCTCTTTCCAAGTTGTCATCAAACAATAAATTAGGATTTTTTGAGTCTGACCCTTGAATCGATGTTAAATCCACTTAACTGTAGTGTCATCTAGCCTTTACCTTTCCATCTTTTCCATAAGACTAGCATGAAGTTGTCAAGTGCCTTGTGGAAATCTGAGTAAACTATGGCAGAAGTGTCTACTAATAGAGGAACCCTGTTACGAAAGGAACTGAACTTAGCCTGGTCCAGTCTGTTGATGAGGAAGCCACACCGGCTCCCTGGGATCCTAGTTTTCTTCTGTTTATTTCCTTGATTTTTGGTGACCAACTGTTTTATTAGTATATTTTAGCATTTACCAGAAATGAGAAACAGACTTATTATTGACTTACGGTTTACAGATTTACTTTTTCTTGTTATTTGTGAAAATTAAGACATTGTCTCTTCTCAAATACACGCAGTGCCTTTTCCACATTTCATAATCTTTATAAATAAAATCACTGAAAATTCTAGACTAGTTTTCACATCTGATAGTTCTTACTACCCAAGGATGAAAGATACAATTCATCTTGAATTGGTGACTTGAACTTCTTAATAACTTTCATTTATCTTGAATATCTACTTATTACTTGCTATTTTTTCCTTTCCTTTCCAATGTAAAAATCTGTCCTTAGCTGAGAAAACAGCAATAAAACTTGAGCATCTCTATCTTGTTTTCTTTCCTTCATTATCATTTCCTGTTAATCCTTAGCTGAAGCCCTGTCCTTATTTGTAACTCCTCTTTTCCTTAATGTAAATTTTGTGACCATTACTGTTTTCCTTACTGTTCTTTATGAATATAAGCTCATTTTTAGCTTTACTATACTGATACTATATTTATAAAATCCTGGATTTATACCAGACTGTGGATGGCCTTTCTCTTTACCTCTCTCATGAATTGTAAGATGGTCACTTCTCCCTAAGATCCTTTTTTTTATATTTTAACTAGCAACCATGTTATTCTTAATGAGAATCAATTTGGTTTAATTCATTGAACATTTATTAAGCATCTACTGTGTGCCAGACACTGTGCTAAGAGCTGGAGATACAAATAAGAAAAAGAAAACTGACCCCTGCCTTTGAATAGCTTGTGATCTAGTAGGGGAAGGCAGTTCACAGAAGGGAGCTGAAAAGGGAAGAGGTCACCAGGGGACAGGGCAGAGGCATAATATTCGTTGCAGTTAAGACCAAGTAGAGGTGCTTGTGGAAAATAGTTACCTGGAAAATTCTTAGCCTCTATAAAGGAAGTCTTTGGGAGGAGTTCAGTGTTTTACATGCCATTTCTTCAGTCAGAGGGAAGAGGCAAATGAGGGAGTTGAGAAGCTCCTAATTATCAATAGCTGAGTTGATTTTCATGGTGACAAGAATTCAGGTGATCACCTTATCATGGGGGAGGAGAAATGATTCCGTTATAGAAATTAAAATCGGCTCCAAAATGTCATTATTGACAGCTTCCTTGGATTCCTGTGAATATCTCAGTATTTTTCCTCAATTCCTTACAGTCAGCCTGTTGTCAGATTTTAGTGTTTTTACCGTCATGATTTCTTGTACGTCCCCTTTCTTTACTTACACAACTACCATCCTCATATAGGCCTTCTATAACCTCTTGCTTGCACTATTGTTCTAGCCTTATGATTGGTCTCCCTGCCTCAAAGCCATTCCCACTCCTGTATATCAATTACCTGCCAAAATGATTTTCTTAAAGCTCAAGTCACCTCCCCTCAACTCAGTAAATTTCAGTGGCCTCTGATTTACCTCCAGGAACAAATAAATTCTCTGTTTGGCATTTGAAGCCCTTCATAAGCTGGTTCCTTCCTACCTGTTTAATCTTCTTGCACTTTACTGGCTAAAGTTTACTTTATGATGCAGCTAAGCTGGTTTATTTGCCTCTGTCATTCTACTTCTAAACACTAAGGGCTGGTGACTAATTTTTTCCTACATTGTAGCTAAATCTAGTAGTTATGAAAAAAGTTTTCTCTTTAATGCCTCTTTCCTTTTTATTTTAAAACCACTTGGATTTGATTTGCAAATTTGCTCTTAACCAGCCCCCTTGTTAAATGTACCTTCCTACTCTCCTACCAGCAATCTATAATTTCTTTGTTTTAATCTGTGATTCAGAGATCTAGTCCTGTGCTTAGATATATTAACCAGCCTTTCTTTCTTGAAGCCCTTGACTTTTAGAAAAAATTGTGTAAAAAAACAAAACAAAAACACCTCATTATCTGTGTCAATAAAAGCCTTTAGTTTCTTGCTCAAAATTTCATAATGTTTAACTACTTTCTATATTTTTTTTCTGGAAATATTATTTGTATCCAAATTAAATTAAAAGTCAGTAGTGGTCACCAAATTGGACAAGTCTTGAGAGTTTGAAGGTCACTTCTTAGATATGTGCCTAATGAAGAGAGCAGACCTTTCTTCAGAGTTATCAGGTTGAAAAATAGCCACCTCAGGACCCCTTTAGCAATCATGGAGAATTAAATGTTCCTTTAAAAAAAATGGAAGAATGGTTTCAGTTCAAAACAAAGAGAAGGGGCCTGAAGAGACAGAGGCTAATCCCTCATCAGGGAGTTAGTAGCTATCACTACTCAAACCTTCTTCCTCTGATCCCTTGCTGAACATTTGCTTCCCTGGTAGCACCTTAGGATAGTTGTTTTTACCAAGTTGAGCTCCTTTGTCTTCTGGAAGAGCCTTATCTCTGTTTCAGGTGTTCAATTGTCCTTCTTCCATTTCTTTTTCTTTATCATATTCTACCCTTGAACTTCCTACCACAAGTCTGAATTTCCCCTCGGCCTCTTAAGGTTCCTTTTCTTTGTGTCCATATGAAGTCCTTCTTTCATTTTTTAAAGAAACACTTAATTTTCCCTGTTACTTTTGAAAGTTTCCTAAACCTCTTTTGTTTCCCAGGAGACAAACTTGTACTTTGACTGTTGATAGCCTTTGTTTGTTTCAGAAATATAAGCAACATGGCCAGTATAGGACGCTATGCTATTCTGGCTGCTCTCTATACTTGATAAAAATGAGATCATCAGCCTTGAGGTTCTTGGCTAGTAGCTCCCCCTGGAAAATTGTTTTTGTGAACTCTTGGGGGAATCTTCCAGTATACCCTAGTCACATTTTCATCTTGTCAGTTCAGTAGAACATGAAATGCCTTGCTCTCAAGGAGCTTACATTCCATTAAGGAAAAACCACACATATACAAATAGTACTTTGTATATAGTTTATATTTAATTGATTCCTGGAGGGATCAGAAAAGGTTGTTTTTAATCTGGGCATTGAAAAGAACTGGGCATTCTGAGAAATGGAGGTAAGGAAGGACAGTAAGCCAGCCACACATGGACAAAATCATGGAGGCAAGAGTCAGGAAATGAAATGGTATATATGGAAAAAAGCACATAGGCGGGCCACTTCATCTGGAATGTACAGTGTATAAGGGGGAGTGTGAAAAACGTCTAGGTAAGTTGCGGTCAGATTGTGAAGCGGTTTATATGTCAAATAAGAGTTTTTAAATTTAATCCTTGAAGCAATAGGGTGCCTTTTTGAGTAGGGGAGTGATAGCCAGAACTGTGCCTTTAGAGATAACAAGTTGGGAACAGTGTTGAGGACAGATTAGAAAGGAAATTTAAGATATGGAGAACACTAATTGCAGATTTTATAGTAATCCCCCCGAGGGGTGATGAGGCTCTGAATAAAGTGGTTGTGACATCAGGTGAAGAGAAGGGGATGAATGAGAGCTGTAAGGTAGAATGGATAAGACTTGGCAATGATTAGGTCTGGGAGGGTGAAAGTGAGCAGTCAGGATGGATGGCAAAACTAGGGGGTTTAGAAGAGGCAAATATTTCATGGCAAAGATGACTAATGGCTTCCATTTTGGATTTTGCTTGAGTTTGAAGTGCCTGTGTGTCACCCTATAAGAAACCATCCCGTAGACAATTTGATGATGTTACATTGCAGCAAAGGGGAGAGACAAGGGCTAAAACATGTAGATTTTTAATAGTTTTAACAGCCACACCCACTTCTTTTTCCTTTTCAGTTTACTGACTTTTTATCTTCTCTTAATATATCTTGTCAATTTCCTTTTCCTCCTACATCCTCCTTAGGTTCTTTTCTCTCTTTTCCTGTCTTCCTCATCTTCAAACTCTTGTTCTTTTCTCTGAACCTTCCTCCTTCCTTTTTTCTCAAACTCTTCTCTTCCTCAGACTTTCTTCTTCCCTTTCTACTTATTTCTTCTTGAACTCACTGCTGCTACTACCACCTCCTCTGGTTTTCTTCCTGTAGAGATGGTCCTCTGATTTTCATCTTTCTTGAATCACCATGTTCTTCTTTTACTTAAGCCCCTCCCCCTTGTCTGACTCCTTGTTCCGCTTGAGTCTTCCTCATTCTTATCCTTGTCTGCTTTTTATTTCTCAAAGTCAGTCTTTAGCCTTCATAATTCTGAAGTGCTCCCTTTTCTTATTTGTCTTGGAGAAAAGATTCTTATCATCTAAGAACCTTCAGGAAAAAGAACCAAATATTCTTATGTGGATGGAATTTTTCTTGAAGGGACAGAGTTTGGGTGAAGATTCATTTCTTAGACTTAAAGAAACTTGAACCTTAACTAAGGGATGTTCTTAAAGAAGTAATATGTGCAGATATGGTGGTATTTTGTTAACTTGTTGAACACGAGTAGAGAATGTGTGTGAACATCATACATTAGGCTAAATTTATTTTTCTTTAGAGGGTTACTCTTTACTTCTTAAACAAGGGGGCATTTTTAAAATGAAACCCTCTTAACCTGTGTTGTCTTTTGTGTTATTAAGCTTAATGCATAACACAGATATCTGTATTTATAATATTTATTTTAGATCGTCAAGATTCAAGAAGTCACAGTTCTAGAAGAAGTTCCCCTGAGTCAGATCGCCAGGTTCATTCAAGATCTGGGTCTTTTGATAGCCGAGAAAGGCTTCAGGAACGAGATCGACATGAACATGATAGAGAACGGGAAAGGGAAAGGAGAGAAACAAGGCAGAGAGAATGGGACCGAGATACTGATAAAGATTGGCCAAGAAACAGAGACCGACTCCGGGAACGAGAACGAGAGCGAGACAAAAGGAGAGACGTGGACAGGGAAAGAGAGAGGCAGATTCCTGATTCTAGTGAAAGAGACAGAGACAGAACTCTTGATACTTCTTCACACATAGAGTCTTCAAAACGCAGTGAAACAAAACTGGATGAGCATGAGAAAGATTTTGAGGGAATTTGCAGAGACTCCATAGCTTTGGAGAAAGAAAGAATAGAAAAAGACCTGGGATCTTTGCATGGATTTGATGATGTAAATGAAGCTGAGAAAATTGAGAGCTTGGAAGGTGAGCTCTACAGTAGTCTGCATATTACTCTTTCTTTGCCTTTGAAAACAAAATACTTTCTCCTTAAAGGTTTTCTTCTTGCCAAAAAAATTTTTTTTGTAGAGGAAGCAGAGGAAAAAATCTGATGAATTTAGTTTAACCATGTACTTCCTTCCAAGGCAGATCAAAAAAATGTAAAGGAGTTAGATTGTTTAGAATAAATCTTACTAGCGCATGCAAAGATTTTTGTCCCCTATTAACTTTTTTCCTTAGATATCTTAGATATGACAGAAATAGATCAGTGGATTTTTATCCATTTACTCCTACAGAGAAGAAACTAGCTGTCACAGATAGTGTGGAGCCATAAGTAAAGGGAGTTATATGATATATTTAGAGCGTTTAGAGCTTGTAATCTAGTTGAGAGAGATGCAAGGCATAGGTACATAAAAAGTTACATAATAATAGTCCTTGAGACTTAGCTCAAGTTAAATAATAATAGTCCTTGAGATTTTTAGTAAATGCTTATTGGCTAGAGTTACAACAACAATAATAATATAAAAAGTATTACAAGGCAAAATGAGGGTTTTTTGTTTGTTTTCTGTTGAATGAATGGTACAGTAGAGTATTTGTGAGTGCAGAGGAGGGGAGAGATCACAGTGACCAAGAGAGGTCTGGGAAGGTTTCATAGAAGGGGAGGAAATTGGCAAGTAGGTTAAATTTAGAAAGTGGAGCAGAGGGGAAAGACAGTATTCGTTTGTCTTAAGAAATTACTAAAAGACCATCTTAGCATTAAGGGAAGGGAGTTTTCTTTTCTTTTCAGAGAGTTTCATCACTATCTTTGTAGCTCATGGGATTGTAGACTTAAAGCTTGAAGGGACTTTCAAGATCATCTAACGTTACCTTTCCATTTTGCAAATAGGAAAACTGTGTTCCACAGGTTTAATGACTTTCTAAAAATCACACAAGACCATACATAACAGATCTGGGATTTCACTAAAAAAATAGACTAAGTTTTCATCTTTATAGGCTGCTAGGGATATTTTTATTCTGTTATGGAGAAGTTCACATAGCATCTTGCTTTATAAATTAAACATGGTGAATCCTATTGTTAAGAAGTTTTAAGAGTTCTTGGTGAACTTTTAGATTCGTATTTTAGACTGTAGAAAATATGTTAATCGTAAGTGAAAAATGTAGAGTTACTTGTGGTGATCCTTGCTTTCTTGTTCTTCCAGATGGTCTAAAATTTTCTGCTTAGACTCTTTAAATTGTCTTATCAATCTTCCATTTGAAAAAAGGCCTAATTTCCTTTATTTTTCTTCTGCCACACTATCTCATTAATTTGGTCTCTTTGGTGTGGTGGGTTGAGAGCTTTGGAAGAGGGGAGTGAATGCATTAGGCAGATTTGTGGGTACAGAATGACTAAGTACCAGGCATAGTGCCAACTGCTGGGAATACAAATATAAGCAAAAATAAAGACAATCACTATCCTCAAGAAACTTAACATTCTAACGGGGGAAGACTGCACATGGAAAAGGGAACTGAAAGACTATAGAGGGAGGGACAGAAGTGGAAAAGTGTGAAGAGTCAAGAATGGAAGGAAGTAAACGTGGCTAGTCTGCCTACTTCTAAATGGGAGTTCAGGACTTTAAAGCTTTTGTACCTGTGAATTACTTTTTTATTAAATACTGTATTAATTAGAAATACTATATTAGCCACAAAACTTTAGGCCAAGAATAAACCTCTTCCAGGCATCACAGGAGGCAGACTCTTAAAATTATCATAGTATTCCTTGTAGTCTAAGCAATGTTGTTAATAGCACTTGTGGTTAGAATTAATTTTCACCTTGTGGAATTATACATTTTGAGACAAAGGCTAAATCAATGTATAATAATCTTCAGGTAAAAATATTAGTTTGGGTAACTGGGTTGTGCAGTGGATAGAGCGCTGGGCCTAGAGTCAGGAATACCTGAGTTCAAATCTGGCCTCAGACATTTATTAGCAGTATGACCCTGGGCAAGTCATTTAATCCTGTTTGCCTCAGTTTCCTGTTCTTCAAAATGAGCTGGGGAAGGAAGTGGCAAACCTCTCCAGTATCTTTGCCAAGAAAACTCTAAATGGGGCCATGAAGAGTTGGACACAGCTGAAAACACTAAAGAAAAAAAATAATAGTTTAAATCGTCTTCTGAAAATTTAAAACATTTTAGATTTCTGTACTTTTCAAGGGCCAGGTGTTTCAAGAGGACTTAGTTGGTATAAAATCTAATCCAGAATAATAGGGAATGGTCTTGGCCATCCTGAAGTCAATAACGAGTTAAAATTACCAAAAACAATTTTTAAATTAAAAAAAAATACTTTTAATTAAATAAACTTAAATTGGAAATAGAAAATATCAAGTAAAGTGAAGTAAACTAAGCTATAATTATAATAGGCTTATGTTACAGAGGCTGTACTTATGATAATCTGTATATTTTAGTGTTAATACTTTCAGAAATACTTAATTTTATAATTTTTCTGATATCCTAAAAATTCTCATAGGACAAATAGTTAAAAATTTTGTTACTTAAATATCATGACATACCATATTCTGGATTGTCATAACTTAAGGAATAATGAGATTTTACCATATATCTACTAAAGAATTCACCTATATGACTTTGGGAATTACACTTTTTAAGATCAATAAGTTTTATGGGTGATTAGAAATGTTAGCTACACCCTATACTTACAGTGTTAAATTCATATTAAGTTTATAGACCCTTTACCTGTGATTTCTGGAGTGTAACACTTAAGTTTGTACTGATATCTAAGAATGTGTATGTTTGCTAAAAGACAAAGCTAAGCCTACCTATTAAGAATAGCTAGTATTGAATATGACAAGAAATGGAGCCTCCATTTGTGCTACTGATTTAGAGGTAAAAAAATTAAGGAAGATGTAGCTATCTTCCTTACTTTCTTAGTGTATACAAATAATCATGGAATTCTGATGAAATGAGTAAAATAGGCAGTAAAAATTCAGTATTGAAAAAACTCTGGGGTAAGGTATGGAGAATATTAAAAATATTTCACCTGATTATAGCCACATGTAAAATGTGTAAGATAAGTTTTCATAGATTGTTTTTTTCTGTATATATTTTTTTTATTTTTAATTAATTTATTTAACTTTTAACATTCATTTCCACAAAATTTTGGGTTCCAAATTTTCTCCCCATTTCTCCCCTCCCCCCACCCCAAAACGCTGAGCATTCTAATTGCCACTATCACTAACATGCCCTTTCTTCTAACATCCCTCCCTTTCCTTACCCTATCTTCTCCTTTGTCCTGTAGGGCAAGATAACTTTCTATACCCCATTGCCTGTGTTTCTTATTTTCTAGTAGCAAGAACAGTACTCGACAGTTGTTCCCAAAACTTTGAGTTCCAACTTCTCTTCCTCCCTCCCTCCCCACCCATTCCCTTTGGGAAGGCAAACAATTCAATATAGGCCATATCTGTGTAGTTTTGCAAATGACGTCCATGATAGTCATGTTGTGTAAGACTAACTATATTTCCCTCCATCCTATCCTGCCCCCCATTGTTTCTATTCTCTCTTTTGATCCTGTCCCTCCCCAAGAGTGTTGATTTCAAATTGCTCCCTCCTCCCACTGCCCTCCCTTCCAACATCCCCCCCACCCTGCTTGTCCCCTTCTCCCCCACTTTCCTGTATTGTAAGATAGGTTTTCATACCAAAATGAGTGTGCATTTTATTCCTTCCTTGAGTCAAATGTGATGAGAGTAGACTTCATGTTTTTCTCTCACCTCCCCTCTTTTTCCCTCCACTGAAAAGTCTTTTGCCTGCCTCTTTTATGAGATAATTTGCCTCATTCCATTTCTCCCTTTCTCCTCCCAATATATTTCTCTGTTACTGCTTAATTTCATTTTTTAAGATATGATCTCATCCTATTCCATTTACTCTGTAGTGTGTGTGTGTGTGTGTGTGTGTGTGTGTGTGTGTGTATGTATGTAATATCCCACCAACTACCCAGATACTGAAAAGTTTCAAGAGTTACAAATATTTCTTTCCATGTAGGAATGTAAACAGTTCAACTTTAGTAAAGTCCCTTATGACTTCTCTTTACTGTTTATGTTTTCATGTTTCTCTTCATTCTTGTGTTTGAAAGTCAAATTTTCTTTTCAGCTCTGATCTTTTCATCAAGAATGCTTGAAAATCCTCTATTTCATAGAAAGACCAATTTTTCCCCTGAAGTATTATACTCAGTTTTGCTGGGTAGGTGATTCTTGGCTTTAGTCCTAGTTCCTTTGACTTCTGGAATATTCTATTCCACTCCCTTTGATCCCTTAATGTAGAAGCTGCTAGATCTTGTGTTATCCTGATTGTATTTCCACAATACTTGAATTGCTTCTTTCTAGCTGCTTGCAGTATTTTCTCCTTGACCAGGGAACTCTGGAATTTGGCCACAGTGTTCCTAGGAGTTTCTCTTTTTGGATCTCTTTCAGGTGGTGATGGGGTGGATTCCTTGAATACTTATTTTGCCCTCTGGTTCTAGAATCTCAGGGCAGTTTTCCTTGATAATTTCATGAAAGATGATGTCTAGGCTCTTTTTTTGATCATGGCTTTCAGGTAGTCCCATAATTTTAAAATTGTCTCTCCTGGATCTATTTTCCAGGTCAGTTGTTTTTCCAATGAGATATTTCACATTCTCTTCCATTTTTTCATTCTTTTGGTTTTGTTGTATGAGTTCTTGGTTTCTCTTAAAGTCTTTAGCTTCCATCTGTTCCATTCTAATTTTGAAAGAACTATTTTCTTCAGTGAGCTTTTGAACCTCCTTTTCCATTTGGCTAATTCTGCTTTTGAAAGCATCCTTCTCCTCATTGGCTTTTTGAACCTCTTTTGCCAATTGAGTTAGCCTATTTTTCAAGGTGTTATTTTCTTCAGCATTTTTTGGGGTCTCCTTTAGCAAGGTGTTGACCTGCTTTTCATGCTTTTCTTGCATCTCTCTCATTTCTCTTCCCAGTTTTTCCTCCACTTTTCTAACTTGATTTTCAAAATCCTTTTTGAGCTCTTCCATGGTCTGAGCCTATCGAATATTTATTTTGGATGTTTGGGATACAGAAGCCTTGAATTCTATGTCTTTCCCTGATGGTAAGCATTGTTCTTCCTCATCAGAAAGGATGGGAGGAGATATGTGTTCACCAAGAAAGTGACCTTCTATGGTCTTATTTTGTTTCCCTTTTCTGGGCATTTTCCCAGCCAGTGACTTGACTTCTGAGCTTCCTCTCCACACCCACCTCACCTCCAGATATGCCCAGCCAGAGCTTGGGGTCTGAGATTCAAATGCTGCTTCCCAGCCTCAGGGCTTTGGGCAGGGGCAGGGCTGCTATTCAGTGTGAGATTAAGTTCAGGTGCTCAGGTGGGGGCAGGGCCACCTCAAGGGGCTCATTTCCCTCAGGGGGTTTATGAGGAGACCTTCAACAATGGATCTGGGCTCCTGCCTGCTTTGGGAGCCCTTGTCTGCTGCTGCCTCTGCTGCTGCCTCCTGAGGGGGCCTGAGTTATGGGGACACCCCACTCTCCTCTTGGCTGGCTGAAAAGACCTTCTCACAGACCTGTGGGTGGAGGGACCTGTGCTGCTGGAGATTCTGTCCCTGAAGCCTGCTCAGATCTGCTCCTCTCTGTGCCGCGTGGCCAAGGCAGGGCTGGGTTCTGCTCTGGGTCCAGGTGCTCTGGACCTTTTAGGTCAGTTTTTCAGGTCTCTCTGGAACAGAAATCTCCTCTGCTCCGTTGTTCTGTGGCTTCTGCTGCTCCTGAATTTGTTGGGAGTTCTTCTTTACAGGTATTTTATGGGCTCTGGGTTCGGAGCTAGCATATGTGTATCTTTTTACTCCGCCATCTTGGCTCCTCCATAGATTGTGTTAAAAGCATTTAGTTTGAATAATTACAGCAATGATACAAAAAAGTCTTTTGGAGTAAATAGACATCTGGATTTCGTTTTTATCTTTACTAACTTACTCTGCATGAATTCAGTCCAAGGGCAAATCAATTTTTTGTCAATTAACTGAGAATTCAAATGGAAATTGTGGCTGGAAAATGAAAAAAGTAATTTCTTCTCATCTTATGGCCTATCTTGATATGTTAATCTGAATATAAGCTCCAGTTACATAAAACTTGATTGCAGCTCATAATTGGTTTTTGTGTGTTGTGTTTTTGTGAATGTGTATTTTTTCCAAAAGGGAATAACCTGTGTTTGTACCATTACTATATTTTTTTATCTCTTGTTATTATAGTTGGTTTGGGACAAAATAAGTTTTCACCTGTATTTGATTCTGGAACCCATCAAATAATTGAGCAGTACAAAAAATGAATTGTTTTATGCCCTTAGTATTTCATGACTTGAACAGCTCTCATCTTTCCTAGTTACTTCAGTAGAATCTCATATCAGGCTCTTCATTAGTAAATAAAGTTATCTTTATGATGAAATTCATTTGTCTTCTTAGCAGGTGATGATGAAACCAAGTTAGATGATGCACAGTCTTTAGGATCTGGTGCTGGAGAAGGATATGAGCCAATCAGTGATGATGAACTGGATGAAATTCTAGCAGGTGATGCTGAAAAGAGGGAAGATCAGCAGGATGATGAGAAGATGCCAGGTATCTTTTTAAATTTAAATTGTATTTTTCCCTCTCAACTTAACAAATCCCAGATAAAATTAGGATTTCCATGCATGTACAGACACATACATGCACACACACATATAGTATAGGGCAGGAGAGAACTATGAATCTCCATTTTGCAGGTTTTGTTTTTCTTTTTAAAGTGTATAATACATTCAGCACATTAACTTTCAAAGCTGTCCTTGTTTGATTCTTTCTGGCTTTCTTTTTGCTTGTATTTTTTTTTTCTTTTTTGAGTTGGGAAAGGTTGTAGTGTGTTTTCTCATTTTATACATTTTTCTCATGGTTCTGCTTATTATCACTTTGCATCATTTCATGTTGCAGTTCTTCCCAGATATATCTGAAATCGTTTCTTATAGCACAATAACATTCCATTACATTAATCTACCATAATTTGTTTAGCCATTCCTTAACTGATAAACACCCCCTCAATGTTCAGTTCTTTACCACCACAAAAAGAGCTATTAATACTTTTCCATATAGTGGTTGTTCTCTTTGATGTCTTTAGGAGGAGGAAGAGGAGTAAGTAGTCAGCAGTAGCAGTAGTAGCAGGTCAAAGACTATTTACAGTTTAGGGATTTTTTTTGGGAGGAAATACTTATTGCTTTCTAAACTACTAGACTAATTTATAACTATCATCAGTATATTAATTTTCCAGGTAAACAATTGCAGTAGCAACTGAGTACAAAGGTCGCCTAATTTATAGGGGTTTTTTTGATTCATTTAATAAAAATGAGCCTGGATTTTCACTGTAAAAAGGATAATTGTAGTTATAATCAGTAATATTTAAGTACTCGAATGGATCTGTGAACTCTCTTTTATGCGGTTTATTCCCTCCTACGATTTGGATTATAATCCATCTATGCCTTCATCCTGTGTAGCTCTTAACTATGTGCTTCCATAAATTTGCCACAAACTACCCAGTGTGCTAGGGTTGGATTCTCAGGTCTTCCTGGTGATGATGGAAAGGATATCAGTGGAACCTATGGGCTTATCCCTTCCTTAACCTCCATTCTTGCACAGTGACCAGTTCATCTTCTTTTTGCTTCTGTGTTTTGTAGATGAAATCTTTTCTTGTTCTCTGGATAATACATAGTTTCATTTCTTTAATGTTTCATGCCTCAGTTATAGAAAATTGGAACGATATTGATATTACAAGATGTATCTTTCCTTCATTCATGGAAAAGTTAGGGATTATTAAAAGACCTTTATAGTTTCCCAAAGGCAGCAGTCTAATCTAGCCTGCTTTCCTCTTCCTGTTAATTTTGAGCCCGGCACATTGTCTCTTTTCATTGTCTAAGATTGTTGAAGTTCTGTAGATTGAACATGTAACAGCATTATCACAATCTAGACAACAGGCAAGACAGTCTTAAGCCTTTTGATTTCTCCTGTTATGTAGTTAAGTCAGACTCTTCTGAGTGGTGTGTGGAAGACTCCATCATGTAGAAACACAGGTTCTGTGGACTACATGTCCTTCGTAACAAAGGGGAACACTGTTTGTGTTTATACATCTCCTTGTTTTCTTTGTTGCCTGATACTTATGTTAGATGGTTGTAGAACAAGGCCATCTCTGTTGTATCTCAAGAAATCTCACATACATGGTGCATATCTCACTTGAAGCCCATTAAGGTGGCATTTTGCTCTACCAGATCAGATGGTCTTTTTTATAGTCAACAACCAAGAATCTCAGTGAGATATCTTGCATTTCTTCTGTCTTTCAGTTAGATTCATGATGGTGAAGAAGTGGTCTATTTTACAGTGGTCTGTTGTACAGTAGTATTTCAAAATGCCTGCCTTTTCCTAATTCCCTCTTCAAAAGTTTCCTTTAACATGCATATGTAGCTTATTCTCATTTAAAAAATGTTATGTAAATGAGAAAGCAGGTATCTTATTGGCAGGTTAATGTTGTCTTGGTTGACATTTTTGGTGGTAATGAATTTCTGTATTTTTTTTTCTGATAGCTTTGGTATGTTCCTTCCTTCAGGTACTAGTCTGACCTCTGTCGATACTTGCTTAGTGGACCTAATTTTCCCATCCTGTCTTCATTGTCTTTTCTACTTCTATAAGCACATTAGAATTCAAATGTGATAATTCTACTTTAATGGATGATGAAAAGTTTGCTTTAAAAATCTTGGCAGAACTTTTCAATTTTCCATCTTTTTTTGTTCTCTTTTCCAACTTCATACTTTAAATACTTTTAGGATAACTGCTTAATTGAATCTCCAAGTTTTTTAAAAACTAGTTTTACTTTATATTGCTTCTTTGGGTTTTATAAGGTGATATTACACCTAAACTGCCACCATCCTTCTCTGTAAAGAGTTAATAATAAAAAAACTACTGTTGTCCTGGGTTGCTATATCCCAGTTATCAAGTTAAGTCAAGGATGTGCCAAATAAGGCAGTTTCTGGCTCTTTTGGTCTCATTGTTCATTGACCTTGTTTAAAACTTTGTGTGAATTATTGTAATCAGTGTGTCCTTTCGTCTTTCTGTATCCATTATTTCGGCATCAGTGACTTATTTAAATAGGTTGGGTCATCATTTCAATTGCATGCCATCTCTTTTTATCTCATTTTTATTTCTAGCTTTTTATTGACTTTGATTATAAATAGTTGTTCAGACAGTATACAGATAGCCCAATTCAGGTAAAACTTTCTACATCAGTAATGAGTCATTTCCTGTCAAAATAGATTTTATTTTATTTTTTTCAAATATTAGTTGGTGCTGGCTATGTCCACTAGCTTTTTATTCTTTTCTCAGATGAAGTGTTTATGACATAAAGATGTGAGGCTTCTGTGTAATACTGTGTATAGCAGTATTTTGGCTTTTTTAAATTTTTAGGCCTGAACTATATTTTTCCAACAGTTTTTACTATCCTCTCATCTATCTTTGTGTTGAAGTCATCAAGAATCAAAAGTATATATTAATTTAGTTCAGAAAGTGCCAGTAAAATCTTCAAAAAACTAATTTTCATTGATCTCACAGTTGTTGTTGGCTAAGCTGCAATTTCATGGTTGTCTTTTTGCAAATATTTAATTGTGAGCACTGCAAGATGGGATGACCAAATGTTCCATGAAATGATGTTGCTTCTTTCATTGGGACACATAATAAAACCAGTTCTGTATCTCCAAAGACAACCTTAAGCTACTCTTCCATTTAGCTGTGTATTCCTTTTTCTCATTTTGTTTATTGTGAGCTGTGACTTAGTTCTTCCAGTAGTATGTTCAGTTACTAAGAATTGGACAAGGATTTCACATTTTATAGTTCTAACAACTATGTTGATATTTATGTAGATGGTCTAAATGTTTTGTTTCTTAGCAACCTATGCCCTCCTTTTTGCCATTTGGCCATCGTCACTGCAGAACTCGAAAGGGAATATAGAACTTGGATCATTTTGTAATTACTTTTGTTTCACAGGTTTCCATGACCAAAAGATTCATCGCCAAGTGTTCGGCCTATTTGTTAACTTTGAAAGCAGACAGACTTTTGCTAAGGCCATTCTGATCTGTTTTTCTAGATGAATGATGTCACTAAAGCAAAATTTTAACAACTCCAGACCTATGACTGTTTTAAATAGTAAAGTTAAAGTCCACATTCTCTAAAGCCAGTATCAACACAGGCACATTCTGTGACTTTGGAAATGCAATATTAGGTAAAGTAGGATACTTTATATATACTGCAATACTTCAAAAGAACAACAGTTTAATCAGTATGACCAGTACAAATCAAAAGCCCTCTTAGCAGATAATCTTCATGAGTTGTAATGTCCAAAGTAGTTCATCTCCTTAAGGGTTGACCTGACGATGAGCCTCTAAACTTGGCTGACCAAATCGTAATAACTGCATATTCTGTTACAGAGCCCCACATTCTGAGATATGCTAGAGTTTACATCTCATTGTCAAAACACTTTAATGAGGCTGAGGTCACCTCCATAGCGCAATGGGGTCTTTGGAGTTGAAGTTTATGGAGAAGCATCATAGGAAAACTGGTCATGCACTTATACAGGGTTTGATTATAATGTATTGTTTTATAGGATATTAATGGACAAGAATGCTTCTTGTAATGTTTATGTAACTAAACATAAAGTATGATTGACCACATTAAAAACATCTATGATAGCATAAAATTGACTTAAATCAACATTCTAGCCATGATATAAACACGCAAAAAGGCATGTTTACCCTCATAACCTTTCCAGTATGATACTCTTTATTTTGAAAACATCCATATTCTTATTCACCTTTGCAGATCCTTTGGATGTGATAGATGTCGACTGGTCTGGTCTTATGCCAAAACATCCTAAAGAACCACGAGAACCTGGAGCTGCCCTCTTAAAATTCACACCTGGAGCTGTTATGCTACGAGTTGGAATTTCTAAAAAATTGGCAGGTTCTGAACTATTTTCTAAAGTTAAAGAAACGTGCCAGAGACTTCTAGAAAAGCCCAAAGGTAATTGTTTCATTTTGTTTATATAATTTCTTCCTACATCTGTTAGAGTCTTTAAATTGAGCAGAATCTTGTTTTGTATTGATGTAGCATTTTTTTACTGGAGGAATTATTATTTCAGCTGTTTTATCTTTATGATGGTAATTATTATTTTAACTTTACAAATGAGTAAGTTAAAATATAAAACTGCTAAATACTTTGCACAGTACCATTGAGAGAGCCAGAAACTTGTAATATAGGCTAGAGTATAGTTAGGTAGGTTCACTATAGTGGATAGATATGGTTTAGTTGCTACATCTCAGAAGGCTGTTTTTCTCCCCTTTCCACGGGAAACTATACTTAATGTAGGGAACCTGAAGACAGTTAATTAGTTTGGGCTGGAATCTCTTATCTGTAGGTCTGCTTAGCCTGAGCCATCAACATGATTTAACATTGTAATTTATAGAATTTTAAGTTTCCAAAGATAAATAAAATCATATATTCTTGGGTAGTATTTCATTATTTTCTTGACACTGTACAATTAACTGTATTGTACTGTGCACACCATGGTTTGGTGGAATTGAAAATAAAATAAGTCATTCATTATGTCATTTGAAAGGTAGGAAGAACCTTGTGGGTCATATAGTCCAACCCCATCATTTTACAGATGAGGAAAATTGAGATTTGCCTTTTAAGAGAAAATAAGTGATTTCCTCAAGTGGACATAGGTGGTATTAGAAGAACTTGCTGTGACAAGAATCAAAACTTTCTGATTCGTAGTGTAGTGTTCTTTTGACTTTACTATGCTGCTTATAAGATGCATTTTTATGAGAAAGCTACCTAAATTTGGTGTAGTGGCTTTTCTTGGTGTGGCTCGTACATTAGACCATTTTAGTGTAGTCAGTTAGGTAACACAGTGGGTAGAAGGTTAGACCTAGAGTTCAAATCCCACCTTAGCCACTTACTGTGTGACTCTTAACCACTGTCTGCCTCTGAGAAATGCAGATAATAATAGTAACTACCTCTGGGTTGTCTGTATAAAAAGAGATATTGTAAAGTGCTTTGCAAACCTTAAAGCACTTCCCAGTTTTAAATTTTTCAGGGATTCTCCCCTCTCTCCCGCCCTCCCCGCAATTTGTAGAGGTTCTAAATTATATTCTGTTGCCTACTGCTTATTTTTGGCGTTTGACTTGGGGGAGAGCAGATAAGAATGGGGGGTTGGTGTCTACTTTTATCAAGGTATGGGAGTGAAAGATAAAAAGGAGGTAAAACTCATTTTGGTTCACTTGATAGTTGATAGTACTTTGAAGTTAGAAGATGGAATGAAGGAAGAGAATGAAAATGTGAATTAATATAGTAAGAAATTTAAAAATTTTCTGTAGTTTACCAACTCCTGAATTATGCCACACTGACTGTCCTATAGTATAGTCATACTTTTAACTAGGTATATTTTGAACTTCGTGGAATATTTTATTTGTTAATTAGTAGAGTTTCTTTTTTCTATGCTGCTTTATTTTTATTGCTAGATGCAGAAAATCTTTTTGAACATGAATTGGGAGCCCTAAACATGGCAGCGTTGCTACGTAAAGAAGAGAGAGCTGGTCTTCTCAGCAATCTTGGACCATGTTGTAAAGCATTGTGCTTTAGGCGGGATTCTGCAATTCGGAAACAGCTAGTAAAAAATGAAAAGGTACTGTCATTCCTTGGATTACATTTAAAGTGTATTGATTGATATGAATGATATGTTTTCATTTGGTTGTTTTAAGTAGAATTGTGGTTGCATTATGTAGAAGATTTTTAAAAAGTATTAAGTACCCATTTAGTATGGTCACTATGGTGAATATTAAACATAACATGTTAAACATACCTTCCCTTCCGTGATTATGAATTAATGGATTGTAGTGGATATTTTTCTTTATTCCTTATCCATGATAATGATCCCTTCCTATGAAATAATCAAGGTGAATGCCTGCTTCTGTGGTACATCTGCAGAAGAACATGAGGACAACCAGTTGTGGCAGAATTCTTTTTACGTGCACTGTCACTAGTGGAGAAATAGATGCTGCTGCTTTCTAGACAGGCTTCTTTAGGAGTCGGTGAAATTCACCAGTGCAGCCACATAGAGGTGTAGGCTGAAGGATTTATTTGTAATTGGTTGTATGACTTCCCAAAGAGTGATGGTCAGTGTTAGATCAGTTAGTAGAGGGAAATCGCTAATGGTTGGCCACAAGGGCCTACCCTGCCCAAGCATTTTTATCAGTGACTTGAAGATATAGTTAACAAATTTGTGGATTTCACAAAACTGAGGAGAGTTATTAGTTAATATATAAAAGAACAGAACTAGATTTCAAAAACACTCTAGGTAGACTAAGATTAAATTCAAAGTTCTTACAAAATTCATGGTCCCAAACTAACGAGTTAAGATTTAATAGGGATATGTGTAAGGTCTTACATATAATACTAAGTTAGTTGTCTAAGATTAGATTGAGGATATTCTGGTTTAATACAAATGAATATATAACAAGACCTGGAGCTTTTAGTTTACTTCATATCTAGCATAAGCTCTTTGCTATAGCTGCCCAATAAAGCCAGCATGATCTGTGGTCATAGTAGTCTGAGGATTGTGTCTGGAAAAAGGTAAATAAGAAGACCCTTGTCCTGCATTGATCAGGCTACGGATAGAATAGGACATGTCATGAAGTGACCACTGAAAGACCGAGAAGTGATAGCATGTGAACAGTAATTGAAAGGACTGGAGAGAAAACCACATCATTACTGTACTCAGGCATTTAAAAGAATTTCACCTAGCAAAGGTTGGATTTTACCTTGTTTGGTTCAGTAGGGAGAACTGCGACCAATTGGGATTGCAAGAATTTTACAGCAGCTATTCATTGATGGAAAGGGCTTCCTCGTCTGGTGGTGAGCTCTCTGTCACTTTAAAGTGTTTAAAAATAAACTTGATTTCAATCTGGCCAAGATATCGAGAAGGAATTTCCTGCATTAGTGGAATTTGAAGCTGGACTGGCTGAATTCTAAGGTATCAATCATTAAGGTTTGTGCAAATAATTCTCTTTTTGTAGCTTGTCAGCCCATGTAAGCAAAACACTACATTCTCTAGAATCAGAAACTGAGAGAGCATCAGGAACTGTTCTTAGCATTGTTGTCAGCAGCCTCCATCTCTCGCTGTTAATAATGTGTACCTATTTTGTTTTCAGGGCACCTTGAAGCAGACATACACAAACACTCCAGTGGTAGACAATGAGTTATTGCGGTTAAGTTTGAGATTGTTTAAGCGCAAGACAATTTGCCATGGACCTGGGCAGGAAAAGACAGAAGAGAATAGTAAACTTTCACAACCTAGTATCCAGCCTGAAGTATGTGTTTTGTAACACTGAAGCTCATTTTGCCCTTCAGAGTATCTTCCTAACGAAGAGCATATTCTGTTGGAAAGTTGTTTGATTTGGCAAGCCTCCTTAGATAACGAGACAAAAGACTTGTTCGCTGTTCTGATTGAGTGAGGCACAACAGCTTTTATTTGAAATGTACCAGTTGGGTTTTTTGGAGAGTGGAGGATTCAGATTTGACGCTCATTTTTTCCTGGATCCACAAGGGTAATAATGTGAGGACGTCTAGATTTAGTAGTTTATTGCAGCAGTTGGCAAAACTGAAGGAGGGCATATATGCTTCTTTTTCCAGTCTAAACCTGTATTTCATGAGATGGAACTACTGATGTCTACTAATGGAGTCTTCGTTACAGAGATGTTGACTTTACTTGGAAACAGTGTGTCCATCAAACCCAATTGAGTGCTTTCCCTTAGCTATGTGTATTAGTGTTACACAAAGCATTTAGTGTTTCTTTAGCATTGTGAGTGTCCAGGTGTCCAGCTATCTGTCAGTAGAATAAAGCCAAAATATTTCACCATAGCACCTCTCTTCTGAAGTTATAAAAATAATAAGCCTAACTTTCTGGGTCTTTTTTTTTTTGCTTGTTTAAAAATAAATGTGCATTGCTATAATGTATAATATGTATTTGGATTTTTAAAATTATATATACACATTTTTTTAAACTTGGAAACTGTGTCTTTAGTCTTTATTTTTAATAAACATTCCTCCTTTTAATAAACACAACTCCTTTTTTCTTTCTGATTTTGACTCCCTTGGTTCTCCCTCCCTTTTCTCTGTGTCTAAGAGTTTTAGGATCAACGTTGCATCTTTGCACTTATTCATTTGTTTATTGGTAGAGAGATTTTGAGTAATATTCTGAATTTAAAAGAGACTGTATGTGTATTCCAGGAGCATTAAAAGCACATCCAGTAAACGATGTTTGTCCGGAATTTGTTGCATGCCTGCGATTTAAAAAGAGGTTTGCCAACACACCTCCAGCCACTTGTAGAGCCTTGTAATTTAAGTTTTTTTTTATTTGGATGAAGTTAAGGAATTGAAAAGGACTTGAGAACAGAGCTGTAGTCTTTTGTGCTACCTCATGAAGAGCACTGATGGAAATTCTCAATTGGTTATTTGTTCCTCAGATGTTTTTGAAAACTGAAGTCCAAGTTTCTGTCCCTCTTAGTTTGCCTGAACCTTACTAGGGGTAGGATATAAAACTCTTAGTCTTTCTTTCATATAACTTTAAAAGAACGTAGGACAGAGAGTGTGATTGCTTTAGCATATGTAGTTAGACAAATAGAACATTTAGCTCCAGTACTTTAATTGAATGACCATAAGCTTGAGAAAACATTGAAACTGCAACACCTTTGAAGTGTTGGAATTTCACCCTGACTAAATGGGGTGACAGTCAGATGCAACTGTACAATGTCAAGAATAAAATGAAATAATATTTTGCAAACATTTGGAAACCTTAAAACCCTATATCAGTGATAGCTGTTAGCTGAATGCTAGCTTCTTCCTGCTTCTAGGGGACTCTTCATGCCTATAGGGGACAGAGTATGCTGGTTTTCTGAACTGGCTTCTTGTTTGCAAGGGCCCCTACCTTCCTGCAAGGGACTGAGAAATGCCATTTCATACTACTGCCTTTGTCTCTGAGAGAAAGCCATTTCATCATACTCCTCTTGTTTCCTGACCTGGCCTTGCCTGACTTAGGGAAAGGAGCGAAATGCCATTCCATTCTATACTTACACCCTACCCCGCCACTGGTTCCCTCACCTGAGCTACCTAACACTCTGAGAGGATGCCACAGTGAGGGCAGTCCCCAAGGGATGTTGATAACCCCCTCAGCTCATTAGTCAATGACTAACAAAGTCTCATCCAGTCATACCCTTCCCATCCCAGGAATTTTGGATGCCCATCTGTCATTCAAACCCTGTTACCTGTGCCTCATCACTCTCTCCCTTATTCCCATCCCCTTAACCCATCTTTCTCCCTTCCTTTCCTTCCCACTATAAAATTAGCTATCCTTTACAATGGGGTTTCTGGAATGCTTGCTCCAGAGGTAGCAAACTTGATTTCATCTTAAAACTAACTTTTCTGCTCCTTCCATCTTGGTGTCTCACTGAGACCTGGTTCCCTCCTGATGGACACAGCTTCTCTGGCCACTGTTTCAAGCACTTAAATCCATTTTTCCCAACCTTAGTGTCCCAACCTTGAATGCTCCCTCTCTTGCCACATTTTTATTCAGTTACCAAATCATTTCTTTCTCTGCTATATCTGTTGGATATATCCCTTAGCCCCTCTTAGAGCCAGCACCGTAGTTCAAATCTCATCATTCACTACTCACTTGGGCTATTGTAGTAGTGGACGAATTTCCCCATACCAATCCAGCCTTCACACTTGCGTAAAATGTAGGTCTGGTCATGTTGACCTGCTCTTAGAGAAACTCCAGTGTCTCCCCATTCATTAATCAGGAACAAATATAAATTTCTTTGCCCTTTTTGAAGCCCTTCACAACTTGGTCCATTCCTGTCTTTTTGGTCATCTTATGCATCATTGCCCTCTTTGTGCTCTGTGGTCTGGCCATATAGGCTTATTTATTGTCTCTCATGCATGACGCTTCATCTCCTGTCTCAGTATCTTTCTGCTAGCTGTCCCCCATTCCTAGATTACGCATTCTTCTTAACTCTGCCCCTTAGAATATCTGGCTTCCTTCAAGACTCAGCCCAAACACCACCTTCTGCTGGAGACTTTTCCTGGTCCCATCTAACTCTTAATATTTTCTATCTACTCTATAGTTATCTTTTATGTACCTACTTATATGCATGTCATCCCTCCTCAAGGATAGAAACTTGTTTTTGCTTTTATATGAAAAAATGTCATTTTTATGCTTTTATATTTTTGTGGAGATCCAAAGTATATAATTAGTACATAATAAATGCCTATTGATTGGTTGAATAGTATATTCTGAAAAGGAAAAGAAATATTCAAAAGGCTAGGGAGCTCAAGTTGCTACTCTGAATGATACACCTTGAACCTAGTAAACAAAGAAGTTGAATGATCAACAAAAGGCATTTTAAACATTTCTACATCCCTCCAAAACACCAAATGTCAAGAATTTAACTTGCAAGCATCTCCAAAAAACAATCACAAGGAAGGTAAATAAATATATAAAATCCAAAATAAATGTGAGAGACTAAGGAAAGAACAAGGAATGAAATTACATTTGTATTTTTTTAAAAAAGTGCTATGTAGTTTTAAAAAGATCATCAAGGCATTTTTAAAGAAGCAAATTAGGAGCTAAAGAAGGAAGTGGAATGTAATTGAAGAGGAGAATGGGAAAGGTTACAGGATGGAGGGAAATCAGTCCAGGAAGCTGAAAGGAAGGAGTCAGTGTGCACCATGGGAGGGTTCTCACTGAAGAGTACTGATGGGGAAAGAATGTGCCATAAGGGTAGATGGGAAATGGGCAGAGTTCATACACTGGGAAGCTACCAGTGCTTCTGTGGACATCATCCTGACCTGGGACGATGGACATGTCAGACTGTAGGTCATCTGGGACTCAGAAGTATGTGTGGGGAAGGGGGAGATGGAAGTGAGATACCCCTGGCCTCATGGGGGAGGCAGGGGATCGGACTGGGTCACATGATTTGGGACATAGAATAATTTCTACCACAGTACAGATTTTATTTTCATTACTTTTCTCACAAACTGAACCTGAGTCACAGAACTGTTAATTTTGTGATTTTTCTGAAATAAGGAAATAATGCAAATCATAGAATACAACAGAATAGCCTGGAAGGAAAGAGAATTAAAAGTTAAGAGAATTAACAATTTAAGACCTTACCTTTTTTTGTCACATAGCCAACAACTTTAACATGTTTTGTGAGTGTCTTGGATATAGTAGGCACTTAATAAATGCTTATTGACTGAACGTATAATTTTGTTCCCTCTTTTGTTGTACTTTTTTGTATTCTGTTGCATTTTGAAAATATTAGGAGCTCATCTGTATTATGTCGGAGGGTGAATAAAATATTAAATAGTGTACTTGATTCTATAGACTTTAATTTTCTCCTTTCCTTGAGCTGCTTTTATAATTTACTGATGCCCTTTGTTTTTATATCAGTCATCTCTTTCCACCACTGTGTTGAACTGTTCCCATGGGGAAAAGCAAAACAAGAAAAAAAATCTGATGTAGACACCATGTCTGACAGTGGACTCTGTCTTAGTTCTCCATTTCTGCTGTGAAGGAGGAATTCATGTTTTATTTCTACTTGTGACCTTGAATTGTTTTTCCATTCCTTTACCTTGCCGTATATTTTCTTTTGGTTCTATTGCTGTCCATCAGTTCATACAAATCTTTCTAAAGTTTCTCTGTTCATACCTCAGCAGTACCTTCACATATCAGTTTTTGCAACCATTGCTAATGAATGGGCATCCACTTTGTTTCTGGTTTTTTCTACCACAAGAAATATGAAGATTTTGATAGGCAAGGGCTCTTTTTTGGTATCTTTGATTAAGTATTAGTATTAATTTTTCATGTGCTTATTTTTTTAATTGCATGTCACTCAGAGGCTTAGTTCCACTATTTCAAAGATAATTTTTATATATTATTTAGACCTATGGAACTTTGAATTCTTTAGAAAAGGACATTATAGAATTGTGTAAAAATACAGTTTGACTTTTTGAAAATGAATTTGCAAGGGACATTCAGCCGGGTTACTTTGATCATCAAATACTTTGTCTTTAACTAAGCATTGCAGTTCTTAATTATTTAGGTAGGGAGGTAAATCATACTGTATGATTCATTTAACTTCAGATCCAGAAAGAGACCAGGAGCTATGTGACCTCGGATAAGTCACTTAATCACTTTGGGTCTGTTTCGTCTCTAAAATGAAGGAGTTGAATTAAATGTTATCTTTAAGGTCATATCCAACTATAACATGGCTGACTCAGTTACCTATTCCTCATACTTTGCCTCCACTCACATGTATATTTAAATCAAAATATCTCTGGTCTTGGAATTTTAGCTGCTCATTTTACTTTTAAAATTGATTGAAATTCTCAATATCCATACACTTTCACTTATTATACCTGGCCTAGCCATTACAGTATTTGTGTATGTTAATGAGACTATCTTTCATTTCTGTAATCCTGTATTTAGCATAATATCCAAATGCTGAATATTCAGTTTTCCATTGAATGACTCACACTTCCATTTTGGTGTCTTGACTTTTGTGTATCCCAGGAAAATATTACAGCTCAGACACCCCCATTGGTCTCTGTTCTTCATACAATAATAACTACTTTAAGAGAGTGGAGAGCAGTAGTTCTAACCAGCTTTTTCCTGTAAATCAGATTTTAGGAAAGAAAAAAATTCAACCTTTTTAAAATGGAGTAAGTCATTCTACATATTTTATGAAGCAGTGATTCATCTAGCAACTATTTTGTAATGTTTTGTTAATTCCTTTTGTTTTTATATCAGCCATTTCCTGATACTCTTTCCTTCCCCCTCCTTGTATCCTTCCTTTAACAAAGTAAAATGAGCAAAACTGACCCATGAAGTGACTAATGATATGGTCATCATTTCACCCCATAGAGGGGAATTTTTTGATTTAGAAACTGTTCATATTTGCAACAAAATGTTTGTAACTTAATGGTCATTCCGTGGGTCATTGAAAAATTAAATCAGAATTTAAAAGTTGGAAGGGATCTCAGTGGCCACATATTTCAACCCATATTCAGAAGGAATCCCCACCATAATAACATACACAACGAGTGGTCACCCAGACTCTGCTTGAGGAACTCCTAGCAGAGAAGTTTTTCCTGACATCAAGCCTAACTGCATCTCTGTAGCTTCTACCCATTACTCCTGATTCTGGCTTCTAGGGCCAAAGAGATTAAGTCTTAATTCTGCATAACAACCCTTTAAGGTAGTTATGTTTCCCTGAGTCTTCTCCAGGCTAAACATCTCCAGTTCCTCATGTCATGTGGATCCCTCATGATTCTGGTTTCATTTCTTTGGATGCCACCTTGTTTATCAATATCCTTAAGTGGTACTGTGGTACCCCAAACTGAGCACAGTGCTACAGATGTGGTACAGAGGGAGTATCCTTTATTGAGCTTCTTATTGTAGTCCAAGACAGTATTAGCATTATTGGCTGCCAAAGCACGCTGCTGACTCCTTGAACTTGTAATTCACTAAAAACCTCAGATCTTTTTTCAGAAAAACTTCTATTTCTTCTCCCATCTTGTTCTTGTGAAATTTAATTTTTGTACTCAAGTTTTAAGATGTTCCATTGGATTTTGTCTTAATAGATTCAACCCAATGCTAACCTGTCAAGATCATTCTTAGAGATTGTTTTAAATTCAACCCTCTCAGTTTACAGATGAGGGGAAAAGAGACAGAGAAATTAGTTGACTTCCCCAGGGTTATACAGCTAGTGTTTAAGGAAAAGATTTGAACCGAGGTCTGCCTATCTCTAATTCCAGGGCTCTATGCCTCCTCAGTATGTTAGTTAATCCTCTTAGATTGGTGTCATCAGCAAATTTGATGCATATGCCATTTTTCTCCTTATTGAAGTTTTTGGTAAAAATGGTAAAAAAAAACCAGATCCCTGAGACACTGTACTGGAAGGCTCCTGCCGTATTGACATCAAACCATTAGAAACACTGTTCTAAGTCCAGCTATCTAACCAGTTCTGAATTCATCTAATTGGATTATGCTTTAGTAATATATGTCCCCATTCTTTTTTTTTTAGCACAAATAATATAAAGTACTTTATCAGAAGCTTTACTAAAATCTTGATAAGCTATATACACTTTAGCACTCCTTTCACCTACCAGTTCAATAACCATGTAAAAAAAAAAGCAATGACTTATCTGGCATGACCTGCTTTTGATGAAGACATTTTGAGTCTTTTGAATCACCTAATTTTCTAGTTGCCCACCAAAACATCCCTTTGATGATCTGTTCTAAGAATTTTGTAAGGAGTTAAAATCAAGCTTATTGGCCTAGAGTTTGCAAAGTAGGCTCTTCTCTTCGTAAAAATAGGTCATCTGCCTTCTCCACTCTTGTGGTACTCCTTCTGTCCGCCATTGCATTTTTCAGTTCTTTCTTTATCCAAAGATGTAATTCATGCCAGGTAGCTGACTTGAATTCATCAAGGACAACTATGCATTTTCCTATTGTCTTTTCACCTACCTTGAGTATCCACTCCTTGTTAAGTCATTTTTGTCTGTCATTTACAGTGCAACAGTGTTGTCCTTGGAAAAGAAAACAAATTAATAATAATGAAGCAGCTTTGTTTGGTGTCTCAACTTTTGTGTATCCCAGGAAAATGTTATATCTCAATAAAGCAAAGCTTTATTTCTCTTCCGATATAGCTTCCCCTAACATTTTTGTTGGAATTTTTTATCTTTATGTCTTTAATTTCCCTTTATGTCTTGTTGTATTTAACTTCCCCTTGTCAGCTTCAGCTCATTCTGAGTTTTGGCATATCTGATAACTTTTTATAGGACCATGCCACAACTTTCTGCTTATCCTGTGTTACCTGGTCTTGTTTTCATCTTTTCTACGTTTCTTTTTTAAAAACCTAAGTGGCTTATTAGTTACCTATGTTAATTCCACATCAATAACAATTTCTCTGCCTCTTTCCCCTCATCTGTAAAATGAAAGACTGATGTCAATATTGCAGGAGGCTACCTATGTTAATTCCCCATCCAACATCCCACTTCT
This sequence comes from Notamacropus eugenii, assembly GCF_028372415.1. NCBI lineage: Eukaryota > Metazoa > Chordata > Mammalia > Diprotodontia > Macropodidae > Notamacropus > Notamacropus eugenii. Next base: position 296,651,186 of record NC_092877.1, on the reverse strand, counting down.
TTCCAACATTGTAATTGTTTGCTGTGTTTCCAGAATTTCATTCTTGAGTATTTCACATCCTTCTTGGGTTGACTTTCCCAGACTTTCAGTTATTTACCAGCATTCTTAATTGTGTGTTATCTGATCCCATACAGGCAAGTTAGACTCAAAATCTTTTGGGCCCCTTGTAATTCCATTTCCATTTCAGTCTCTTGGACTTTATTGTACCGAGAATCCTGGTTCCTGAACTGGCCAAACCATTGGTTTGCATTTTTATTGGTATCTTGCTTTTACATCACTTGAATTTCCACATGTATCTCCTACTCTTGTTCCCCCACCACTCTGCAGTAAACTATCTTTTGTAAGGAATAATAATTTTAAAAAAGGTAAGAGGGGGAAGCAGTTCAACAAAGCTAACAAACATATCAACTGAGTCTAACAATCTGTGTGTGTTCGTCCTTCGTTTCCAAAGAAGACCATGTTTTCAGAGAAATGATGACATGACTTGCACTTGACTTTGTTTTGAGTGAGGGAGGGCTGAACAATATTCCATATCCATAGTTTCTACTTCCTCTCTTTGTTCAAAAAATAGAGGGAGGAGCATTTTCTCCCATCTCTTTTATCTTTTGAGTGTGTGTTGTTTGCAGAGGTCCCTTCCAAGTTAGCTCCTATGGCCACTTCAGGGAAGCCTTTCCTGATCTCCCTCCTACCCCTAGTTGTTGTTTGTGATTGTTGAATTGTTCAGTTGAGTCTGACTGTTTGTGATCACAGCACGCCAGGCCGTTCTGTCCTGCACTATCTCTCAGAGTCTGTCCAGGTTAATGTTCATTGTTTCCATGACACTATCTATCCATCTCATCCTCTTTGCCTTCAGTCTTTCCAACAGCAGAGTCTTTTCCAGTGAGTCTCATCTTCTCATTATGTGGCCAGAGTATTTAAGCTTCAATATTTGACCTTCAGTGAGTAGCCTGAATGCATTTCTTTAAGTCTTGTTAGTACCATCTCCATCCTCCTCAAATTGTCATTTATTTTTTAAAAAACCTTATTTACATTTATATTTTTCCCCATTTGAATATAAACTTCTTGAGTCCAGGGGCTATCTCAATTCTGTATTTATATCCCTAGAGTGGATGCACGTAGACACTTAAATGCTGATAAGATTGAATTTCTGTCTCCCAAGATGCTTTTACTGTAGTCAAAGAGGAAAAGACAAGTGAAAAATTAATGGTAGTATAAGACAACAATGCATACATTTTAACAAGACAGTCAGTGAGGTACAGACAGTGCATTCTCAGGAAAGAAAGAAGCAGCGTAATACAATGCAAAAGGTGCCAGAATTGGTGTCAGGACTCAGGTTTGAATCCTGAGCTTGCCATTGATTTGTTATTCATGTGACCCTGGGGGAAATTTCTTAGTCTCTCTGGGCAAGAGTTTCCTCCTCTTGAAATAGGGTTAGAATTGGTGACCTTTGGAGTTTGTTCCAGCCTCTAACTCTATGGTCCTATGAACTGAATAGTCTCTTTTTTAAGGTAATTTTAGCCGAATCAGACTTCCTCCGTCTTCCCAGAAGTTTCAGTGACCAGGTTGAATAGTTACTGATTTAATGGACATAAATTCTGATTCTGAAATTAAAGAAAAATAGCAGTGTACTCAGTGGTTTGGGATAGATGTCCCTTCCTTATTTGTGAATATAGTGGGGGTTTTTTCTAGCATGTATGTAGCATTTGTATATGTAGTATATGCACTGTAGGAAACATTGCTTTGCCACTTGTGTTCATTGATAAGAAAAGATTCAATTTAAAGCTATACTTGACTGTATTTTTAAAGAAAATTCCAAGAAGGAGAAAAGAGGGATTTATTATTGTTCATGTGTTAGGAGTGCATTAAGTGCAATAATTACACCTCATATTACTGAAGCCTGAAGGAAAAAAAACCCCCAAACCTCAAGCAGTCTCCCCCCAACACACACACACACACACACACACACACACACACACACACACACACACTGACATTTTTATTTTTTAATGTCATGTTTATATGAGTTTCAGTACCCCTATCAGCTCTGTACTTCTGAATGAAGATCATGCAATAATCACATTTTTGAACAGGAGATTCAACTCTAATTTTCACCTGCATAAAACAGACTGAACTGTGAAGAGAATGACATGATTAAATGGATATACTCCTGGAGTGATAAATATGATGTCTGGAAAGATGTTGCTTCTCTGCTTGCTTTTGAACTGAAGAAATTGGTTTTCAGTATTTTTGACTTTAAAGGTAAGGGGGCAGGCTTTTAGCTCCTTGTCATAGATATCTTGTGTTGACCTGAAAACTTGGTTAGAGAAAAGGCAACATGGCTAAATGCATACATTTTATGACTTAATTAATTAATCAGTTCCCCATAAAGAAAACAGTTACATAGCGCTATGGAGTCAGAGGTGACTCTGACTACCTAGTACAGAAATCATCTGTCTTAAGTACATTTTGCCATGAGAAAGAAACTCTCCTAATTAAGCAAATCATAAATTCAGTAAGACAGGACAATTAACAAAGCAATGTTAGTCAGGCCTTGGGATTTCAGGCTGGGTAAGCATATGTCTCGGTGATAAGGAAAGAAACCCCACCACTAGTAAGTGGCAGGCTTCCTCCCCTAAATAGATAATTGACATAGGAAAGGGTAAACAATGTTCAATAGAAATTACGACCTAAGATGTCTATATTTTCTTTACCATTAATATGCCATAACATAGTACATGTCTGTAGATAATAAGATTCAAAGGAAAGTCTCATTATTCAAGATATAGTGTCTTAGGTTAAAGGTCTCCTTAAGGAGTGTAGAGTCGGCCTTGGCTGGCTTTTGCTGACATAGGAAGAGGCATTCTCTGAGTTTACTTCAGAGAGAACAAAGAGATTATTCCAAAATTTTATATTAAACATTATCACTTGTGGTACCAAAAAACCCCAAACCCAACCCAACCCCAAACCAAGAGACAAAAAAAAACCCATGGCCACCCTATATAAGAGCAGCTACTCAGTGTTGTATCGATTTGTCTGTCAGAGAAAAGCAAGTGCAATAGTTAAACAACGGCATCTTTTTGCTTTCGTTGTAAGTCCATGAATACCACCGTGGGATTTCTCTTCTGCTGGAAAGTAAAGATTTCAGAAGTATAAGTGTGTCTGACTGTGACCAGCACATTAAGTGGGAAGCAGGGAAACATCTGTGCTCAACTTACACTAATTTGAGTCATTGAGCTTTTGTAATCACACACCTTCAACAAATTGATTCTGAAGTATTCCCAGTACTTGTTCTGATTGTGGTTCAAAGAGAAATCAGACTAAAATGGGGGCAGCTCTTCCTGTTAGCACTTTGTGTTAGAGTAGTCTTTCACAGCGGGTACCACATGCTGGCCCATGTGTCTGTAGTCTGAGCTCTAGTCTCACTGTCCTCTGGCAGCTCCCAAAACTTTTGAGCAACAGTGCCCAGACTTCTGTTTCCTTGGGAAATACTTCCAAGTGGAAAGGCAGCAATATTTATCGACTTACACTTGAAAAAAACAATTAAATTTAAGAAGTTGAACTTACTCCTCACAAAAAGTTGGTAACTTTAAAACTTTTTAAAAAGTGACTTATTTTTCAGTGAATGAATTAAAAAACCATTTAGTCATTCTTGACTATTTTCCAGGTACTGTGTGAAGTGGTGATGATATGAATACAAAAAAAGCCAAATATCCCTTGTTTTGAAACAGCTTATGTTCTAACAGAGGGAGACAACACATATAGAGGAGTGATAATAATGTAATCATAGCTAGCATTCTTTTTTAAAAATTTAATTTATTTGTTTTTAGTTTTCAGCATTCACTTCCACAAGATTTTGAGTTCTGAATTTTCTCCCCCTCCCTCCTCTCCTCCACTGTGTAATCTGATATTAGCTATACATGTACCATCATATTAAACATATTTCCACATTAGTCACATTTTAAAGAAGAGTTAGAGCCAAAGGGAGGAGACCATGAGAATGAAGAAACAAAAAACAAAAAGAGAGAAAATAGTGGGCTTTGATCTGCATTCAGATTCCATAGTTCTTTCTCTGGATGTGGATGGCATTTCCCATCATGAGTCTTGGGAATTGTCTTAAATCCTTGTATTGCTGAGAAGAGTTAAATCTGTCCAAGTTTGTCATCACACAGTGAACAGCTCGCATTGTGTAGTACTTTAAGGTTGCAAAGGGCTTTACAGATATCTCATTTTATGCTCAAAACAGTCCTGGGAAATAGATGCTATTATTATATCTCCATTTTACAGAAGAGGAAACTGACGCAAATAGAGGCTAAATGATTTGTCCTGTTTCACGCAGTTAGTAAGTGTTTGGAGCTGGATTAGAGCCTGAGTCTTCCTCACTCCATGTCCAGCACTATCCTCTGGTGGCCAAGTAGTGGCCAGGGAAGGGTGTTTTGGGGAGGGGAGTCACAGAGCAATTGAAAGGTAATGTTGGTTTGATGATTATTCTCCAAAACAAAGAGGAAAGGAGGACCTGGTACTTTTGGGGTGTCATGGCATTAAACCCCTGAGGAGCAGTGTGGTGGATCTGGATCAGGCTATATTTAGTGAACTCTCCCTGATCAAAATTCCAATTGCTTCTTTTTTTTGAAATCCAATGTATAATTTACTTTTCAGTTTTCAACATTCACTTCCACAAGAATTTGAATTCCAAATTTTCTCCTCATTGTTCCCCACTCCCTACCCCAGGATGATGTGCACTTCATTCACCACTTCCTCCACTCTGTCCTCCTTTCTATCACCATCCCCTTCTTCCATCTCTCTCCACTCTATTTTCCTGTAGGGCAAAATAGATTTCTATACCCCATTGCCTGTACATCTTATTTCCCAGTTGCATGCAAAAACCAAAATTCCAGTTTCAAAAAATTATGATAAAATCCAATGATACTCTTGCTCAGCCCACAACTAATTCAGACCTTATTAAATGAAATTCTCATCATTCCTATGGCCCTGGCCTAATTCTTCCAATACCAAGGAGGATCTAGTCCCTCTTCCAGGATCTGAGATCTGGAGACAGAAGTATTTTTCTGTTTTGTCTGGATTTGATTAGAAGGAACTTTTGATATATGTTTTTCTAAGCCCTCTTTCTTTGACATCTTTGCTTACCTAAGTGTCCAATATGTGTTCAGAACAGAGGGAGAAGCAAAGATGAATAAGTCAGTTCTAGCATGACTGGAGGATCACCAACATAAAAGTATAACTCACTTAAGAGCAGCTCTGTGTGGAGAAGCATAGAGAGGCATTCATCAGGAAGGGCATGCTCCAATAGGAAGTGGTGCTACCACTAAAGTGAAAGGTGTATGCTCCAAAGTGCTCTTCTGAAAGTGGGGCTCTTATTCTCCGATTTTGAGTGACCCCCTGGAGCTGGCCAATTTGTAAATCACGGATAAGGGCAAAATATCTTGGGGGTTTATGAGGGAGAAACTCGAGCTGGTGGTGGATAAAACATAATTTTTTGCACACAGTTGTACTAACCTTAGGAAAAAAATATGATTGTCAATATTCTTTCATGAGTATGTACTATGAGTTTACATCTTCACTTAAAGGGAGACTGTCATAGTGGTCTCAAAATCACCAATCTTATAACAGGTTCCTGTGGATGGACCTGTGTTTTAGGAAAATCCGTTTGACAGTTTAGTGTAGGCTGGACTGGAGTGAGGAGAGACATGGAGACCAACCCAGAAGGCTATTGCAATAGAATAGGCATGCACCAGAGTGGTGGCTGTATTAGAGAAAGGAAGAGGGGCCCTGAGGAAAATGTTATGAGAAATTGCAGACTACTAATAACAATGAAATAATTCTTCCACAAAGAGAAATGTGATTTAAAACACAAGTTATCAAATTATCACAAATTAGCAAATTGTCATAGATGACAAAAAATTAGAACAGTTGATGTGGGAGGGGTTGTAGGAAGTTAAGTATACTGGTGTATTATTGGTGGATCTGTATGTGAGTCATTACACCATTTTGGAAAGAAAATTTGGAATTATGCAAATAAAATGACTAAAATGTCCTTTGACTTCCTCATTCTGCTGTTAACTTATATATCAGGCTTACACTCCAAGGAGGGCATTGATAAGAAGGGAGCTTACATATAAGCCAAAATAATTAGAACAGCACTTTTTATGATAATAAACAACTGGAAACAAAGTTGATACCTATCAATTAGAAACTGGTTAAACAAATTGTGGTACATAAATGTCATGGAATATTGCTGTGCTGTAAGAAATGACATGTGATGAACAAAGAAAAGCATGGAAAGACTTACATGAGCTGATGGGGAGCGAAGTAAGTGCCGAGAAAACTATATTCAATATGACTACAACAACGTAAATGGAAAGAATAACCACCACAGAACAATTAAAAGTGAAGAAAAAGAGTGGGGTCTAAGAAGAGCTACAAAAAGATACTCTCACCTCATTCCTTTACACAGATTTGCACAGGTCCATAGTATGGTACAGTATACATATTTTCAAGCAAATACACAGACATATGTGTGTATATATATATATACACATACACACACATACACACATATATATCCATTTTGATCTATTTATCAGTTTTGCTGATTGTTTTCTTTGTTTCATTAAAAATTAGTATTTGCTAAATGAAATGCTCTCTGGAAGAGGAGAGAGGGGAGAATATTGGGGAAAATCTTGCCTATGTAAAAACAAGAGCTATCAATAAAACATATTTTTTTAAAAGGCATACTTGATTTTCGTAGAGGAACTAGTAAATATAGGAAGATAAACTCACAGTATAGGAACTTCCACTTCTTTCACAAATTTGGATGGCATCTTGTTTTGGTATCTTTTGGAGATTTGAGTGTTTGTATGGAGAGGGGAATAAATTAATGGAAAAAAGACTAAGGAGTCAGGAAAGGGAGTAATGAGGTATTTGAGGACATTCATTGAAGACATTCAATAGCCCATACTGTATAGGTACATCCAGCTTAAAAAAATTCCAAGATTACGGATCTAGAGCTGGAGAGGACCTTGGAGACCATGTTTCCATCTCAGAGGTCAACCCCCATATTTTGTATGTGAGAAAACTGAAATCGAAGAGAAATAAATGACTTTGCCAAAGATCACATAGGTAATTTCACAAGTGGGATTTGAACCAAGGTCCTCTTAACTCCAGAGCCTTTTATACCACATCCATTTCATAGAAATTCATATATGAGAAATAAATGGCAATAATGACCCTAAGATATGGAATGTTGTCAGTCTTCAGTATAAGGAATCCATAGCAAATTCACTCCATTTTTGCTAGCCAAATGTTTCTAAGATATCTTATATTAATAAACAAGAGTGTTACATAAGAAAGATCACCTTAGGAAGATAAACTAAATGTGTGGAATTTTAGGGAATTTCCTAAACAAAAAACAAAAAAGGTCCAAGCAAAATCTAGGGTGCATCTCTTTTCCCCAAATCCATCTTCTATAGAATATTTCCTAGTATTGCATTTTGAGTTTCAGATCAGTGGTTCTTCTTTGTTTTTGGAGTATTGTTCCACTGGAAAATTGTTATTTTTCTCTAAAGAGTCTGTTTCTACAGGTTTATTATCTTCAGTATTTTGTTGTTTTATTTAAAATATTCAGGGACCAGATTGTGTAGGATCAGAGTTTTGGCTTTAAAAATGGAAAGTAAACAGTGTTTAATTTACAGAAATTTTGTTTACAGGCAACCTTTCTGGCACTGTTTTGTGAAGCAAGATATGCCTGAATTTGACTCTATAGTGAAATTACAAAAGAAGCTGTCCTTACCCCTTGAAGAATATTTAGACCAAGGGAAAGTATTGGCTATTAGGATTGTGGTGAATGAGGGCAAATAATTTTCAGCTACCCTTCAGACAAACTAGATATTCCCCAGGCAGTCTGTTTCTGCAAATGGTCACACAATTTTTGCAAGACTAAGTCCCTAGGTAAATCAAAGCTATAGTTTAAACCTATTATTCCATCCCCTTCCATCCTAGAATCATAATCAACACGGAGTGTCAGGGCTTTGCCTCATGGTATAGACATTTACAGGGTTGAGGTGCAAGTATCCTTCCTTCCTGTGGTGACCACCAAGTCTGCACCTTACCCTGTGGTCCTGTGATCTTTTACTAGCAGTCACCACACAACCCCCAGGTTGTGGCGCATTTCTCCCTTGGCCTAATTCCCTCCCCTACCCCTGCCAGAACATCAAAAAGGCTCGCTTTCCTTTCCTTGTTTGATTACAAATGTGATTGGATGGTCCTCTGTACTACTATTGAATTTGTCCCAAGCTTAAGAATTCCTCCTTGTAGCTCCCCTTCACATCTAGAGAGATTCCCAATGAGACTCTGCCTTGCCTGTGTATATGGTTTCTTCAGGCTAATCCCCAAGGTGGTTGTAGCTTAGGTGTTAATACTGATTCTCCTTGTTTCACTCCCCCTATAGAATTCTTTGTGAGATCCCACCTACTAGGAGAGTCATAAAATGCTGTAGGCACTTAATAAATACTTGTTGAATTGAATTCTCTAAAGGCCATGGGCACTTGGACCTTAAATTAGAATTTGGTACTATTTCCCTTTAGTCTGTGGGCAGTAGAATCCTTCTGTTTCTAAGAAACAGGTACTAGGGGTTCCAGTAAGGGAGCCCTGGAAAGCATCAGTACTGAATACTGCTTATTCAGGGAAAGGGAGTGAGGACCAGGTGACACTTAGACTCTTTCCTTAAAGTTTCAGTCAAATCCAGTGAGTATTCCGCAATGGCACTGGATCCAAACACATAGTATGTGTAACTATGCTTACTTTTAACTTCTAATTGGTTAGTGGTCAGAAGTCATTACTAATTACTAGTTAAATTGGGATGCATCAGCACTATGTTCTGACTAAGTTGTCTTGTAGTTGACAGCACACTCTGATGTTTCTAGTAGTAAACAGGAAATCGAAAGAACAGGAGGAAATCCTACCATGTTCCATGGCTATGTCCATGCAGCAACAACCAGCTACTGCTTGGAAGCTAGGGCTAGGCTCACTCTTCATAGAAGAAGAGACCAGATGATCATGACCAGGATAATGACTTAGGGGACGAATCTTACTTTTCCATTTCTCTTTCTCACACTACAAGGCATCCTTCAAACCCACTGGTGCGATGCTTATCACTCATTTACATGCTGCTGGCCTTCATTCTTCTTATCGCTGGTTTTTTCAACCATGCTTCTCTCCCTTTGCTTTCCTCAATTATTTGGGCTTTTGCCAGAAAATGAATTCAAGTCAATAGCTTGCAAGGCAATTGTGCTCACAGCTATCCCATGCCAAGCTCACAGGGGGAGAAAATAAGCATGCAAACATTAAATAACAATGCAGGACAGAAATAACATTCTGAAACTTATACATCTAAATGTGATAGCCCCTTTAATGTAGTTAGCTTGGAAGGCTCTAGATTACTTCCAGGGCTGTTCCTGATGTGTTTGGTTTTCCTGTTGAAACTATTTGCAGAATCTATAGCATTATGATAATGAGAATGATGATGAAGAGGAGGAGGAGGAGGGTGAGAAGCATGACAGAGAAGAAGGAAGGAAATTAGTATTTATTAAATGCTTACTATGTACTAGGCACTGTGCTAAACTCATTTTGACTGTTACCTAATTTAATCTTTACAACAATCCTGAGAGTTGGGTTCTAATGTTATCCTCATTTTATAGTTGAGGAAACTGAGGCAGGCAGAGTTTAAGTGACTTTTCTGGTGTCATATAGTTAATAAGTGTCTGAAGTTGGATTTGAACTCAGATCTTCCTGACTCAAGGCATGGAGCTCTATCCATCATGCCACGTAGCTGCCATTATTGCTGTTAGCCTCAGTGGTAGCAGTGAGTCTTTGGTGGTGAACTTGGTTTTCATTTGTTACTGACTAGGGACATGAGAGAAGATATAGTTCCTTTTCTTGGGGAGACAGGACAAACATATGCAAAATAACTAGTAATCCAAGTAATAATTAGTAATCCAAGATAGTATGGAGCAAGACATTTTTGCAAAGTTGTATTCTTACATAGTTCTTTGACTAACCATCCCAAATGCTGAGTTAATAAATTATATGAATAGTCTAGATTAATAGATTGTATCTTGGATCTAGAGTTAGAAAGGACCTCAGAATCACATACTGTAATGTCCTCTTTTTTACAGCTGAGGAAACTGAGACCCAGAAAGGTTAATCAACTTGCCCAAAGTCACACAGCTAATTTGAACCCAAGTCTTATGACTCCAGATCTGAGGATGGCACGAATAATAACTGAATTATATAAATGGAAAGGGCATTAGAGAGAATCTAATTCAATTCTCTCTTTTTATAGGTGATGCAGCTGAGGACCAGAGTATCTCTAAGTGGCTTGCTCAAAGTTACATAGTTAACTTAGAATCTGCTACCTTCCATTCCTCTCCATCTGTCTGAATCTCAGTTTAATGAACTTGCTGTAACAGTCTCCCTAACTCATTGCAGCCCCCTCTTCAAAGATAGTAGCATCCTTTTACTTAATCTTTAAAAGTCTGTTCCTTCACAATTGCTATTGATTCCAAAGACCCCTAAGAAGCACTAGTGATAAATCAGTACAGTCCTGCTGACTACAAGAGATGGATATATCATGGTACAGCCTTGATAAGAGATGACTTTGATGCATGGAGATGAATATGATAGGTATCTTCAGGTATTTGAAAATCTATTTTGTGGAAAGAGAGTAAACTTATTCTGTATGACTCCAAAGGACAGAACAGTGGGGGAAAGTTACAGGGAACCTTCTAAAATGGAAAGGGTGTTAACTTACGAGATGGTAAGCTCCTCTTCTTGAGTGATAACTTAGCAATGACTGGATAATCACTCATCAGGGATATTGTAATGGGGATTCAGGCTTCAGGTAAGGAAGGATTGAACAAGTGACTTCTGAGACAATATACATCCTCTAAAGTCTTGTCTGGCTCTGAAAGCCTATGGTTCTATGGGTAATAATCTTGTCATTCTAAAACAAGGTGTGATGTATCTGTTTTGTTTAATTTTACTGCTTTGTTAAATATCTCCTTGATCTGGAGGTAAGCCTTTGTTTGGAACTTTGATTATAGCTTCCTATGAAGGGTGTAGATATGACTGTTGTTAATCTCCTTGAGAGGTTAGGGAACACATATTCTGGAATGTCCAGTTATACTTCAAAGACTGTCCCAAACGGAACTCATTATCTTTTCTCCCTAATCTTCTTCCCCTCTGAATTTCCTTATTAATGCTGAGGGCACCATTATCCTCCTAATCATTCAGGTTTGAAACACAGGTGTCATTCTTGACTCCTCATTAACTCTCCCTGCCCATATCCAATCAGTTGTCATGTCTTGTTGTTTCTACCTTGATAACATCTCTCGATATACACTTTTTTCTCTCTTCTGATATTACCACTATCTTGGTGCAAGTCCAAGTCACTTCCCACCTGGACAGTAGTGTACTGGATATTTTCACTGCCTGAGATCTCTCTTTACTTCTGTCCACCTTCCACTCAGCTATAAAAGTGCTTAAAACACAAGTCTGACCATGTAACATTCCCTCTATTCAAAAAAACTCCAATGGCTCACTATCACCTTCAGGATCAAATGTAAACTCTTTGGCATTTAAAGATCTTCAAAACCTGGCCCCCTCCTACATTTCAAGTCTTCTTAACCCCCTTTTACCCCTCTGTACTCTGGGATCCAGTGACACCGGTCTCCTTGCTATTCATTGAACAAGACACTCCATCTCCTGACTCCAGGCATTTTCACTGCCTGTACCTCATTCCTGAAATTCTCCTCTTCCTCATCTCTGCTTCCTGTCTTCTCAGCTGACATCCCATCTTCTACAAGAAGCCTTTTCCAATCCTCTTTAATGCTAGTGCCTTCTCTCTGTTGATTATCTCCAATTTATACTGTACATTATATAACTTGCATATCTATTATGTATAATATCTATAAAATCTTGTTTGTACATAGGTATTTTCATGTCATCTTCCCCATTGGACTATGGGCATCTGGAGAACAGGTACCATCTTTTGTCTTTTTGGTATTCCCACTGCTTACCACAGTGCCAAGAACATAGTAGGCACCAAATAAATGTTTATTGATTGGCTAACCTCAGTGAGGATGACTCCTTCTTTATTTTAGGATTGAGAATGAGATGATTGTCTTAGACTAACAAGAACTGACGGAGGATGAATTGGTCGGCTCATGTTGTTGTGGACTGGAGCTTGGTCTTTGAGCTTGGACTGTTATTAAAAACAACAGCAATGACAACAACAAAAAGTATATGTGTTTGTAGAAGGTGGAGAGATTAACTGCAGAATCATTCCTTTCAGGAGAATTTCTGAGAGATGGACACAGAACAGAAAGCAGGAGAGTTAAGGGAAAATCTAGATCAGAAGGGATCATTGTGTGTGTGTGTGTGTGTGTGTGTGTGTGTGTGTGTGTGTGTATTCATGTTCCTACACTTGCACAGATCTTAGAAAAAATAACCTGCTGTTCAAGTATAGGATCATGGTTCATTTGGAGAATTAAGACTTAAATTTGCTTAGTTTTAAAAGGGCTTTTAAAAAATGAGAAGACAACATTTTAGAAGGCACTTTGTATTACATCTGGAGTAGAAGATTATGAGCAGAGAGAAAATATCAGAGTTTAAGTCCACAAAAGTTGAACAATCATGGATGATGGTGAGACCAGGATATGGCCATTGCCACTGATGGAAACATCAGCAAGCATTCATTAAACACATTCACTTGTGCCAGGCATTGTGCTAGCTACAAAATGAAAATATAGATTGAGGGAGTTTAAGGAGCTTTAAGAACTAGGAGACCAGAATGTTTGACAGGACAGCATCTTATGTTTTGAATTCCCTAAATCCCACAGAAGAAATTGGGTTGTTCATCCTTCATTTTCAAAGAGGACCAACAATAACACAGGTGATGTCTTGCTTTGCCCCTGATTTGGATTTAAGTGAGGTGGAGTTGTACAAAGTCATCAGCCTTTCTCTCTCTTCCAGAGTCATTGAAGTCCAGTGGCAAGACAGAAGCCAGGACAACTGGCAATGGCCAAGATTGCAGTGGATGGCCATGGCCTCTTTGATGTCTAACCAAGCACTAAGGTTCCACAGCTCTTGCTTCTGTCATTCTCATGGCTGTTGGAGCAAATTATTCATTCCAACAAATTGTTGAAATGAGTTACCCATTCCACCAGGAGGATATTGCCACATACTTGGGGTAGAAATTCCCCTAACTCAATTTGAGGCCTGTAGGTTACCCTCAACCTGGTTTAGCCCATCTTCTAAGACAGTTTTGCTAGAGTGTGGTTGCTGCTCATGCTGCAGCTTCTTGGAGTCATAGGTGAGAACTGAGTGACAGATAGACCCAAAGGTGGATGGGAAGTCCTGGACAAGGCTTGACAAGCCCTTACACTGGGCACCCCAGGAAATCTATTAGTCATGTACTTAATCCCTTGAGAAAGGAGAGAGAATGACCTTGAAACTATGATCTGGATAAGATGATATAGAGTGATAAGGAGTGAACCTTGTAGAAAGAAAGGTTACTGTACATTTAGTATAGCAGTGAAGAATATATTAAGAGCCATAAGGCTCTGTATCAGAAAGTGTGCCAGGTACATGTGCATAGCAATTTTGATGCCTGAGGCAAGCTTCTCCTAACGTTCCCTGGCCATGTGTCAGGAAACAAGCCCTCAAATCAACTTTTTAAGAGAAATTAAATTGGGGATAAGGAACAGACACCCCTGGGAACAACACAAAGTCCTTGCACAGGAAGAAGCTACTAGATCATTACTCTGAGCGTCTCCCCTCCCAACAAGGCTTATTGGTTATGGGAAAGCTCCATTTCACTCCACAGAAAATATCCAAACTAAAGAGAAAGCTGCATGGCACAGTAGAAAAAACCCTGGAGCCAGAGTCAGGAAAATGAGTTTAAGTATGACCATTCACTTACTAGCTCTCTGACCCTAGGCAAGTCACTTAACTGCTAGTGGCCTTAGTTTCCTCCTCTGTAAAATGAGAATAGCAATGGTATCTACCTCCCAGAGTTGTTGTGAGGATCAAATGAGACAGCGTTTGAAAAGTGTTTTAAAGTACAATATAAAATCTAGCTATTATTATAATAAAGAAAATATGGAGACTCCCAAGTCATGTGAGCAATAGATGTATCTAGAGCCATGACCTCTCAGACCTCTCCACAAGACAAATTATGTGCTAAAGATAAATCAGCTTCAGCTGTCTCTATGGTCTATGATGCTCAAAACCCAAAGGAAGGTTAACTGCCCTCCCCCACCCAGAAACTGATGCTTAATGACCCTGAGCTCACTTAGCATCCCTCTTCCACTTCCTTCCATTCCAAAGCTGCGCTTAGCAGACCCAAGAACATGATGATAGGCTTATATCAAAACTCATTCCAACATCCTGATTCTCTTTCCCTCTTTCCAGTGAGTGCTGTGGAGACCCAACTCCAGGCTGCTTAAGTTTTCTTGGGACTTGACAGATAGCTTGGCCATAGCCAAAAAACTACTAGCAGTGAAATCCAGAAGTATGATTGATACAAAGCTTTGCATTTCTGGTCTCAGGGGAAACAGACTCTGAACTGCTGGCACCAGGCCAGAGAACTGAGAATCAGAGAGAATGGGACAGATCACCAGGACACCAGGACAGAGGGCTGTGCAGTCCTCCATGAAGCCTGAGGGAATGAGCACAGCATCCATTTGAGGCCAATTCTGATCACTGCAAAATCACTTGGGGTAAAGACCTAGACTTCTGAACCATGAATTGCCCATCATAGGAGGAGGCTGAGACATTTTCAGATTCAGCCCCCAAGGAAATTTCAGTCACAAGGGAGGGAGTCAGGAAGTGAGTGACAAGGAAAATAAGCAGAAGGGAAAGACTCTAAGTCAAAGATTTCAGGAAGAAGAAAACTCAAAGACCTTGAACATAAATAGATAAATCAACTGGAGAACTAGTAACAGCTGAAGGAAAGATGACTTCCAGATCTTGTAAACTAGTTCAACTATCTATGAATAAATACTGCAAAAAAAGAAGGAAAGAAAGAAAAGAAAGAAAAAGAAAATAATCCAGCACTTGATGAGAGAGCACCCTGTGAAATTTAAGGAGTACATGAAACCACAACATACTATTCTTGAGTGATTTCTAAGAGAGATGAAAATTATGAGAGCAGAATTTATGTCCTGGCTAGCAAAAATAATGAACAGAACAGAAAAAAATGTGAATTTGCGTTGTCAAGCCTCACCAAAGAAACAAAAGAGAGAACAATAAATTGGAAATGTAAATACACAGAACTGAAGGGCAACTTAGAAGAAGAGAAGCAAAAACCAATAACATTAAAATAAAATATGCTCACTATGCAAACAGAAGACACTGAACTCAAAGAAAGGATGCAGAGAGACAGTCCAAGGATCATAGGTCTCCTAGAAGAACGTGACAGTACAAAAAAAATTAACACTACATTGAAGGAAAGAATAGAAGACAACTGCCCAGAATTTCTAAACATAAAAAATGAAATTCCAACAGAAAGAATTCACAGATTCCTCCAGAAAAAACCCAAGGTTGCAAACTCTAAGTCACATAATCATTAAAATTTAACATTTTAATTCAGAAATAAGAAGTTCTCCAAGCCATCAGGAGAAAGACCTTAAAACACAAAGGTAAGGACATTAGAGTAATGCAAAACTATTCTAGTGCACACTGAGAAAAGGAGGAGGGAATGGAATAATGTGTCCCTAAGAGCAGTGGAGTCCACAGTGACCTACCCTGCAAATCTGAGCTTGACAATCCAGAACAAAAGATAGATGTTCAATGACAAAGAAGAGTGTAGGACATCTTTCAAAAGAAGATCAGAACTGAAAAGATTATTTGCCTCTGGAACACCCCAAACAGAAATGCAGAAGGAATGAATAAATGCAGTAGGCAAGGGCAGTAAAGCAAAAGTGACCACAGAGAGACCAATAAGAGAAGTCTTTCTAAATCTACACAATGGGATATTGATGAATGTGAAAATCGGGTAGAGGTAGAGTATTATGGACAGAAACTGACAATACCCTGCCTACACGTGAGACTGTATTACAATATGGCAGGGTACACAAAAAGAAGGGAGAGGAGAGGGGCATAGAGAAGGAGTGATGCACAAAGGTCAAATCAAGGGCAATCAATAAGGATCTCAGAAAGAGAAGAACCTACTGTGGAGTGAGGAGGATAGTGCAAATATTGAAAAAAGAGATGGTGGGAAGGAAAAAGACCTTTGGACGTGGTAGGGTATACTAATGATAAATGCTTCTATGAGTGAAGAGAGATCGTCAAAATGAAGGAAGATGAGGATGTTACATTAGGGGAGATCAGCAGGATTTGGTATTTGAAAAGTCTACTTTTCTAGGGATGGGGGAGGTTTGGAACCTCTGAGGATAACTGGCACCTGGTGGGTGAGTATAGACACAAGGAGGAGCTTTCCAGGCAAATGTAGAAAAAAAGGTCAAGAAGAGAGAGTATAGATCAGTGATGAGCTGTGTAATCAAAATCTTGCTAGGAGAGGGGCCCTACTATGGGGCAATGTCCTCTCTGATAGCTACAATAATTGGTATTGTTCTGAAAGTGAGACACAATGGAAAAAGAGAATCCATGGGGCAAGCCCTATGAGGCAGTGGCAGAAAGCACCTAAAGGGGAGAGCCTAGAATGGATATCCTGGAAGTTTTAACTGCTTGAAGAATCTGGGGAAAAGAGAGAGACCAGATAATTATAGGAGTCATGAATCAGAGAGTGAGGGTCTAGAGTAAACAGAAAGAGAAGACAGTTAAAGAAAAGAGTGAGAGAATCCTTTTTGTAAAGAAGTGGATAAAAACTAAGGAACAGGATTAGCTGAAGGAGAGGAAAGAGGGAATATCAAATGAGGAGAAGGGATCAGGAGTAAGGGAAGAGAGCCAAAGGGAAAAGAGCTATCTTTAAAAAAGATTAAAATAACTGAAGGAAAATAATACTGTGTTTACAATGAAAGAGGGAACTTGAAACTTTTGCACAGACCACACTAATGCATCTAGGGTAAGAAGGAAAATGGTTGAATAGGAAAAAAAAATCTTTGTATCAAATTTCTTTGATAAGGGTTTAGTATCCAAGATAAATAAATAGGTAATAAATATATATGACCAGTATCTGTTCCCAAATAGATAAATTATGGTCAAAAGTTATGAACAATTCTCAAAAGAACTACCAAGTATTCACAACCACATGAAAAATTTCTTCCAAATCCTTACTAAGAGAAATGCAATTCAAAACAGCCCTTGGGTTTTATCTCACACCCTGCAGATGGGCAAAATGACAAAAAATAGCAACAGTTATTGTTGGAGGGGTTGTGAAAAGCTAGGCATACTAACACTTTGTGGAACCGTGAAATGGTGCGAACATTTTGGAAAGCAATTTAGAATTACGCAAATTAAGTTACGAAAATGGCTAAACCCTTTGATTCAGAGAGTCTGTTATTAAGTTTATACTCCAAGGAAATCATCAATAAGAAAAATAGTCCCCACATACTCTAAAGTATTTATAGCAGCACTTTTTGTGAGTGCTACAAATGTGAAACAAAGTAAATGCCATTAAAAGAGGAATGGTTAAACAAATTACAAGAATGTAATGGAATATTACTGTTATGTAAGAAATAATGTATGTAATAAATACAGAGAAACTTGGAAAGAACTGTATGAGCGGATACAGAAAAAAGTAAGCAGAGCCAAAAACAATGTACATGGTAACAGCAATGTAAATGGAAAAAATGGCATAAAAAATCAAAAGTAAGTGTAACAAAATTATAAACATTAAATGGGACTCAAATGAAGAGATAGGAGAGGACATGCTCCTAAATTACCCCTTCATGGAGGTGTAAGAAAGAGAAAATAACAACAAAAATTTATTTTAACAAATATGCAAAAAACCCCTTATAGTAGCCCATATATGGATATAATTATTCCCCCTTATCGTCTACCCCTAGTCCCTATATAGTCCCACAAACTTATAAGATTATCCTGTGGTATGGACTCCCCTTGGAAGAAAAAAATAACCTTAGAGGTTTTAGAGAGGCAACTCCTTTCCTCCTTCCGCTCACTCCATTCTCGTCTTCATCCCCACTACAGAGATCCACACAGACAACTCTCTCAGATTGTAATTTATAAAGGAGTTGATTTTCCACAATGAGAGTTTCCCACACTGATAAAATCCTAGATCCAGGTATGACCCTGCTTTCCCTCTGAAGTTCCAAGTAAAGCTTTAAATTTTTGTCATACGGATTCAATGAATAGCACAGTTATTCTATTGATATAGTGATATCCAAGATAGTTTTGAATCAGAGAACAAAGCCCTTTTATATTGTATGCATCAATCATGTCTTCCTGATTATTCTTCATGGGACAATGAGTTCTGTGATTATGGTATAAGCGGAACTAATCTATTGCATCATCTTGCGGGGTATGAAGAAGGGTCTTTCAATCTGTTCTTTGAAATCTAAGTAGTTTTGAAATGGAATAAATACATTCTATCAGATTCTAGTTATGAAAGTTTAACTAGGACCCTAGTTGGGATGATAGTAAAATGTAAGGTAGCCACAGGTCTTTTAGATAGTAAGATTTATTTATAAGCCTTAAATAGTTTTAAAAACTCATTAACTTCATATCCTCTTCCAGTCAAACTCCTCCATATTATTTTTCCTGGACAATTATTATTTCTTTTGAGGAAGTGAAAAAAGAATGATCAAAATGGCAAAATACCAATAATAAAGGCATTAAAAGTGATATATATTTCAAACATGAAAACACTGTCTATTCTGCCTTATGGCTTTAGTATATCTTAAAATTGGTTGTTCCCTAATCTACTGTCTCTTTGCCCCTTGGAGATAAACATTTCAGGTCCATTAAGACTGTTACAAATTATAATTTCCATTCAAAGTCACAAGGATCCATGCCAAAATTATTTCTCTAGTTAACTAGTTTCTTCAGATCTTCACCAATGTGGATTTTGCCTCAGGAAGTTAACCAGCAGACCTGCTATTAACCACTGGTGAGCAATTTGGAAGAGATTGCTTAATTAATCTTTGTATTGTGCTAATAAGGATGTTAAATGAGTTCATCCTTGAATTTGATTGTTAATGGAGAATGTTAATTCCCTAAGGGAGAAATGTGAACAGATTTGATATGAAAGTTAGCCATCCAACCAAGAAGCTATTTTTAGTCATTTTCAAGTAGAGAAGCTAGTGGATAATTTCATTAATATCTTGGATAACATTCTGGTATCTGCATGTAAATTATTATAACTCCCCTACCCATTCCTTTGGAAAAGAAACATATTAAAATACTTAAATTGAGATTATAGGAGATTTAAAAAAAATTAATGAAGTTTTCTCTGTGTGTGGCATAAATTAAGCCATTCACACTTATCTTGAACAAGCAGACTATGGTAGGGAGGGTGACTGGAACAAGCCAGTTGTGATGCCATTCAGCCAAGAATCTATTTAACCTTCAATTTAAAGAAATCTCAAAATCTAGGATCACATTTTCCTGAAGTAAATAGTTGAGAAATCATGTTGGATGGTTTTTTAACAGCAGAGTTGGACATAGTCTATTTCATGCTGCTGGACGTCCTTCCATTCTGTCATGGCCCCAATCTGTATATATGGCAGTGCCTGTCACTGTTTAATTCTGTACCTTCTCAAATTGACTCCCAATTGAGATTCAAGTAGATTGTTCCTTGTAAATATTTTATCCCAATCTTTTTTGTGCCTATAACCCTGTAGACATTAAGTTGTCTTTTCTCATTTCTTCCGTTAACAGCAATCCTCCCCCTCTTCATCCCTCCTCTGTTGCATTAAGCTCAGAAAATGCAAAATATTCTAAATGTTTGAGAAACAAGCTAATCTGTATCTAATGTAGATGGCGGTGTTGGGTTCAGTGAGAATGATATCTTGTTGTAAAAAATCAAATGTCAGTTATTTGTTCTTTTGGAACACAGAGAGATTCCTGTATTTCAAATGGTTTATGGGTAACTATGGAGCACTAGAGTAAAAAATGCCGTTTAGGAAAGATATGAGAAAAAAAGATGAGCTGGTCCTGTGGTGAGAGTGAGGGATAATCAATGAAATGCCAATATATGCTCCACCAGTACTTTCATAATGACAAGAGAAATCAAGGAAAGAAAAATGTTGGTTGGGCTTCCTATGACAAATGAATGGGAAGATATGGATGTGATTCATGACTGGGCTGTGATCAGCATCCTTGGAGGGCAATGAGATCATAGGCATATTTCTGTATTTGAGTTACCAACAAAAATCTCCTTTGAGTAAAGCTTCGTAGTAAGTAGACAGTTGTATTTTTGCCTTTACTCACTCTCTCTCTCTCTCTCTCTCTCTCTCTTTTTCTCTCTTCCTCTCTCTCTCCTTCTCTCTCTCTCTCTCTCTCTTTTTCTCTCTCTCCTTCTCCCTTTCTCCTCCCCCTCCTTTTTTCTCCTCCTTTTCTCTTTCTGTTCAGGGATGGAAAAATTCACTATTGATGAAGTAGCAGTGAGTAGGCAGAGGGCATTTCCTTTTCCTGAATGTGTTTTGTACGCCTACATTGAGAATGGCTCCAATAATGAAAATAATTTTTCTTGCTTTTGGTTCATAATGTGGAATAAGCCCTTTTGCTATTTTAACAATGAAAAGCTGCTTAAGTATTGAGACTTGAAAGGCACCTACTGAGCATAAGGAATCACTGATTTTAATGACTTTTTAACATTAAGTTCATAAAATACACTAAATAAATGTTTATGGAATCAGCTCACTAAATATTAATATATACATATTTATCTGTAGATTTATTCATCTTAAGAACTATCCAGCTGGAAATGCATGATTTGTCTGTGTTCTTATCTCCTGGTGAGTAAATTTCCTTTACTAAAGATTGGTAACTTGAAGGTCTAGATTTACGCAGGGGTAGTGAGACATTAAGTGCCTTGCCTAAGTAAGGTTGTACAGCCAGTGTGTGAGAAAGAACTGGAAACCAATCTCAGGTTATCTATTTATTGGGTCACATTCAATCTCATGAATTAGTTTGTAAATGTGGCATATTCAGAATTGTAGGAGGAAAAAAGACTTATTAAATAAAATAACATTAATCTAATCTTGCCCAAAAGGTAGACAGAAATGTGATTTTGATTTGAATTAAAATCCCTGTTGTCAAAGACTTTTTAAACAAAATTGTAAATATAATCCACCAATTACTTCCTGTTTTCTGTGGTCCTCCCTACATATCTCACTCAAAGGAAAGCCAACACACAACAATATTTAGCTATAGGTGGCTTTGTTTCAGTTGCCCACAGCATTCAGCAGATATTTCCAGTCATGGTGTCTCCACTCTGGTCATCACTTGCACCCTCTTCGTGACTGGAAAAATGGAGTCTAATGAGGCTGGACCTTAAGGAAGGACCTTGAACAGTCTAATCATCTATCTCCCTCAACTGATCTCTGTCCAAATACATGTATTCTGCCTGGATGTTTTTCTCAGTGGCATATTCCCACTTATGCATATTCTCCCCATGCCAACGATTCCGACTCCTTCAGCTGCCAATGTGCAGACCCATTTCCCATCTCCAGCTGCCCGCTACCTTACTCCTATTCTCCTTGACTCTGCCTCCCCAGTGTCGCCTTCCAAATCTTCCATTGTTTTCTGTGGAATGTTTTCTCCATAATTAACAAACTTGTTTCATTTCAATCCTTTCCTTTCTCACTTCTCCCATATCCATCCTCCTTTCTCTGTTCACAGCATGATCACCTTATTTCAGTTCCTCCCCACCTCTGATCTGAACTATTTCAATAGTGTCCAAATCAATATCCCAGCCTCTCCCATTTACAAACTATTCTTCACACAGCTGATCCAGTGATACTACTAAAACACACATCTGATGGTTTCAGTCCTTTGCTTGAATATCTCTATGATCTCTAGGACAAAATACAAACTTTGACGTTTAAAGCCTTCCTTGTCTGAGGCTTGCCTTTCTGGGTTTTATATACATTCTGAAAAGTGAAGATGAATCAAAAATACCTCTGAAATTATTATTTTCAGTTAATGGCTGTTTTAAATAAAATGCAACTTATATACAACCCTCCTGGAATAAATACATTATTTCCCTTACTTCTTTTACTACCCTTCCTGTCTATACCACCATTCTAACTCCCTGACCTTGGTGTTGTTAACTGAAAGTTGTTGCTAGTAGTAAGATGACTGTGTGCACTTCTCCTTGGCTTCCAAAGAGAAATATTACTGTTTTTGAACTTTAACAGTAATTTTTGAATGAATGTATGTTTTCCTTTGCAGCATTGTGCTGTTCTATACCTGGGACAAACATCTTAATTAGCCCAGACCCTTAAGATCTTTAAATAATGCTAGTCCAATGATCAATATAACCTGAATTGGTCTGTTAGATAGAGTTATTAAATAATTAAGATGCCCTTTTGGCATGTGGAATTGTCCAATAAGGGCATCAAATCTGTACCCTAGATTCTATTTTCCTATGACTATTTTCTACTATTTACCTACTGCTCTATCAGGAGGAGCTTTAACCAGATGTTCCTGACATTTCAGTTTGGGTAGTGGTCTGCTGTCTTTGAATTGTTTGGAAAGAGCCTATTAACTATCATTGACCAAAAAGGTCACCTAACATTTTTCACTGCCTTTGCTAGAATTACATTGATTCATCAGAATTGTGGGGTTTTTTTGGGGAAAAAAGCTAGAAAATTTAGGAGAAAAGGCTTAATCCCTGATGGATATATCAGCCTCACCTCCCATCATTCCCTTTCTCTCTCTGTCTCTGTCTCTGTCTCGGTCTCTGTCTCTCTCTCTCTCACTTATTTGACCTTTTCTTGTCCTCTCTAAGATAATCTTGTGTAAAAGTAGCACATTGGCATGACGCTCTGCTTACAGATAATTAATATTGTAGGATTGCCTTTTCTCAATTATTAATTCCTAGGGGCCATGAAGATAGTTGAGAGACAAATCTCCAGCCTGATTTAAGTGCTCATGGAGATAGACCTGGGTTTCGTGAAAGAGAAAACCTTTATACTGTGTAATTTTTGATTATTCAAAGTACAGCAGTGCTATCATCTCTGTTTACTCTTCAAACACACATTTGCCCTATGTTTTATATGCTCAGTTAAAGGTTAACCAGAAAATCTGCATGTTTTCTTTGCTTGTTGAATGGTACTTTTGACATTAAGGAAACACTGCAAAGGATTCATCCAGCTAAAGTGGGATAAATCACTGTTGACATTGGCAACCTTTTTTCTAACTCCTTCCCCAGGCACTCAGGGTTATTGTAGAATCCAGACTAGTCACTATACTAGACGTTTTCCTTTTATACTTTCCAAAAGGCCAAGAAACCTTTCCTGGCATTTACCTTAATCTCTAACTATAACCCAGTTCTTTATAGAATTCTCATCAGTTCTCATATTGTTCACTCCCTTTCTGCCATTTGCGTAATTCATCAAGCTTTCTCATTTAAAATAATGATGATGATGGTGGTGGTGGTGGTGACTACAGTAACAAAGGCCTTCCAAATGACTGCTGACTTTTTACAGTAGCCCCTTCTTCTAACTAAGCTGCCTGTGAAAATACAAGGATACCTTCTTCAGGTAGGAATTCTACCTTTCCACTTCAAGGAGAGGAGAAAAGATGAAATGGGATTGAGAAGCAGGATAAGATGTTTCTTGTTAGAAAGAACAAGTTGGGACATTAAAAGGCAGGAGACTGCAGGGAAAGGAAGGCACCTTTGGTATATGAGTGACAAATATGAATCATTCATCGGACCTTGGGAAGACTTGCATGCACTGATGCAGAACAAAGTGTGTAGAACCAGGAGAAAAATTTATATCAAGACTACAATAATTAAAGAAATTCTTTTTAAGATTTCAGAAATCTGATCAATGTAGCAACTTATCTTAACATCAGAAGACTGATTCCCACCTCTTGGAAGAAAAGGGATGGAATAGATATGCAGAATGAGACATGCATTTCCTGACATGGTCAACGTGTTGATTTGTTTTGTTCGACTGTTAAAATTTGTTCCAAGGGAGGGCTGACACTCCATTTCCCCCGTGCCTGGCACATTTCCGTTGAGGGAGGGGTTGAGTTAGTGGCAAATTAGAGAGACGCAAAAAAGAAGGAACATCAATAAAACATTGAAACAAACAAACAAAAAAGTGCAGAAGGAGAGATGCAAATGGAAATTTTGTTACTACTTTACTAAATTGAATATTCTCTTTTAAAAAGCAAATGACAGGGGATGGAAAGTCAAGGTTTCATAGGCTATTTTTTTTGTTCTGTATATATGGACATACTTGACTTTAATCTATCAATAAGCAGCTATTCAACACTTATTATGTGTCAGGCATTGTTTGTTGATGATTGTTGTGGTGAGAGCAATATCCTAACTCCTCCTCCTATGCAAGTTAGTGTGGTTTTCCCCTAAACTGTATTAAATTACTCCTTGAGTTGTGATTGGCTTAGTGGACCAAAGGCTCAGGTTCTTGACATCACTTTCTGGTTGCCAGAGAACAAAACAGCTATGAGAAATTCTAGGGAGGCTCTCTGATACTTGACCAGTGGATCATGATGGACAACTCAAGCAAGGGAGCTTTGCTCAGATGAATTAACTCAAGGTATCCCCAAACCCTTTCCATATTGGATATTCTTTTCCTGCTATGGTTGAGAAAATCTCCTTTTGGACTTAGGAGGGGCTTAGGAGTCAGGAAAAATATTTATGGGCTCTATGATCTTGGGTAGGTTGTTTAATCTCTCTGATCCTCAGTTTCCTGTTCTGTAAAACGGTAATAGCAATACTGGAGTGCATGGGTTGCTCAGGGAGTCCTGTCACCTCTGGTGTGAGGGCTTGCTGGGCCCTTTACAGGGTTGCTCATCGACCTTTGGTGTCTACCTTTTACCGAACTCTCACATGTGACTCCAAAAATCTGTAGTATGTGTAGTGGCCATACCCCAGTAAAAACTGTCTCAGCAGAAGGCTCAACCAGATTGAGGGTAAGTGACAGATCTCAAACCTGTTAGTGGGTGAGGGGGATGTCTACCCCAATCATGTGGAATGATTGGCAGATAACAGGAGCTGTGGAGTGCTTAGCTTGGTCAGACATCAAAGATGCCAAGGTCATCCACTGATGATGATGATGACCTGGACCATTGCCAGTCACTGTAACTGTTGTCTTGCCACTGGACTTCAATGACTCTGGAAGAAAGTGAAGTTGACAACTTTGTGCAACTCTGTCTCACTTAAATCCAATTCACATCTAAGTTAAGACATCATCCTGTGATATCACTGATCTTTTCTGAAATGAAGGACAAACAAGAAAACAATACTAATGACTGCAGTACTTGCTTCTTAAGGTTGTGGGAAAAGCACTCTGTAAATCTTAAAGGACTATACTAAAGGATTGGGGTATTATTATTATAAGCAAGATGTGTATATCTTGGGAGACAAGTCTAGTATAATCAAAATGGTTCCCAAGTATTTATTAAGAATTTACTATTGTCCCAAGCACTGTGCAAAGAGCTGAGAATACAAAAAAAGACTGAAACAAGCCATGCTTTCAAGGATTTCATTCTAATGCAGAAAAACACAAATAACTAGGTATACATGAATATTTACTCAATATAAATTTTTACTAAATTTACTAAATTACTAAAAATTTACTAAATATAAAATTTTAAATAAATATAATCACATAATAAATTCAAATTATTTGAATGAATTTATTATTGTATATTTATTATAAAATATAATGTCATTGTTATATAATGTAGCAAATACATAATTATAAAATAATAAATATAGAATTGTAAAATTTAAACAACTAATATAATTATATATACACATATATATTTGGAGATAATCTCAGATGAAGGCTTTAGTAATGAGAGGGACTAGGAAAGGTCTCCTGCAGAAGATGGGATTTTGGCTGAGACTTGAAGGAAGCTAAGGTAGGTAGGAGGTAGAGGTGAAGAAAGGGAACATTATAGTCATTGTGGCAACAGAGAAAAAGAATTAAGTAGAGAGAGGGAGCATCATGTTTAAAGTATAGCAAGAAGACCAATGTCACTGGATCATTAAGTATATGGATGAAAGTAAAATGTAAGAAAAGTAGCTTCTGAGTTTCCTTCTAGGTCTAAATTCTATGATTCTTTGTAGGATGAATTTACAAATGAACATGACTAAAACTTGACTAAGCAATAACAACAGAAAAAAATTGCTAATTTACAAATGATAAAACACAAAAGAAAAAGGAGCATGGATAGTACATACTCTTCATGGGTAGGGGCATGGAATGAGGAGATAGTTCCCTGGAAAAAAAGTTCCCTAGCTTGACCACAGGGAGGTGTTTGTGAGCCAGGACAGCTTGGTTACTTTTTCTAATTGGGCAAAGGAGGGCCATTGGGGCAGTGGGAGAGGGAAGAGGCAGTGCAAAATATGGGAAATTCCTAAATGGAATTTTATATTTAGGAAGTGTACTGTATTATTAACTGTTGGCTGAATGTTCCTCCTTCCAGGACTAAGTAAAGAAACATTAAAAAACAAACAAACAACTGGTAGAAAAAAATGTAATAGGCTGTAATTTTACAAATTTTTTGACCTCATCTGGTGCAGCTCTTATCCTCCTTTAGTTTCATGACTCAGGAGGAAGAGAAATGGAAGGTCTTAGGACCCAGAGACATTATGAAAGCATGTGCTGACTGTGGGTGGGCAAGGGAGATGTGGACAAAAATTACCAGGGAATCAAATGTTAAATTAGGTTTGTCCTTATACCTTTGTCTGAGGGCATCAAGACTATTGGCATTTTCCGCCTCTATTAAACAAGGAGAGTGATAAAGCATCCAGTACTTTACTTCTGTGATTGAAACTGTGTTTATTGTACAAAGATATTGGCAAAGTGTCATCATTTTTCTTCACAAAAATTGCCTGAAATCTCAGTCCCAAACTAGGCTACTTCAGAAAATAGTTTTAAGAAATGGAACCAGAAGAGATATCCATAAATGAAAAGTGATTTAGTGGTAAAGAGAGGCAAAATTTGGGCAGATGGACCATCTCTGATATTTTTCAGTTGGCTTTGACTGGTATTTTCAAGCGTGGGATATCAGTGGCCATTGTCTCTGAGTAGCACTCCTTCTTCCAGATGTGCCCCCAAACAGTATTTGTAGGTGCTATTATTAGATGGCCTAATAGGATGAGGTTAGGCAGGGATTTCACTGAGGGGAAGGGAAGAACATCACTAATCCATGTCCCCTGGACTACTGCGTATCATTTGAGAATCTCTACTTGGCCTTCAGGAGGTCTTTGAGATTTACCTTTTCTTTTCATTATTTTCTGCCTCTGTATTTTGAGCTACATGGAAAAACATATTAAATAGCATCTCCATCCCTTATGAAATCTCTCTCCATTGATATAAAAAATGTCCTTGGGAATTCATAAGTATAAAATTCTTAATGTACACCAAGGAAAAATAGAGACTGAAGTCAAATAAGCCCAGAGATCAAATTAAACCAAGGAATAAAGGTGAAACTTACAAATATCTTGTTTGGATTATTTTCTGGGTAAAATATTTCAAGCACAAAACAGTCAAAGAGAATGATGTCAAAAGACTAACTGGTATCTTGAAATCAAAGCTCAGTGAGAATACATATAAGGCAATTATTACCAATCTTTAACATTCACTTTTGGAAATGTAAATTGGACCATTGCATAATTAGAAAGTTTTCTAATCAAAAGTTGCACAAAAACAAAGGGTTGGGGGGCAGAGCCAAGATGACAGAGTAAGAGCATGGGCTTTCTAGAGTGCTGCCCTCAAGCCTAGCCAAATATCTGTAAAAAATGGCTGTGAACAAATTCTGTAGCTGCAGAACCCACAGAATGATGAAGTGAACCAAATCTCCAGCCCAAGGCAGTCTGGAAGGTTGCCAGGAAGTGTCCATCACCCCACAATGGGGGCAGGGCAGTCCATTGTGGGCCACACCAGCACAGACAGGACCTGAGTAGGCCTCAGGGGGACTGAATCTTGGGCACCTGTGGCAGTTTCCAAACTTCACAACCCCAAAATGCTGAAGATATATTGGAAGGTCAGTGCAAAAAGCCTGTGAGACCAGTGTGGGAGAGTAGAGTGGTCCAGCCCTAGCCCCAGGGTGGTAAAGGGGAAAGGGGGCAGAGGAACCCTCAGCAGACAGCAGCAGCAGCAGGGGCAGCACCAATGACTGTTTCTGGAGCTCTAGGCCCACAGATTGCAGGGAGATCAAGCAGCTGACAGTACAACCCCCCACCCCCACTGGAAGCAGAGATCTACTTTGGCAAAGAGATCAAAAGTCAAGTAAATGGCTGGGGAAATGAGCAAAAAACAGAAAAAGAATCAGACTATAGAATCTTACTTTGGTGACAAGGAAGCTCAGGGCATACAACCAGAGGAGGACAGCAGAGTCAAAGCTCCTCCATCCAAAGCCTCTAAGAAAAATATGAATTGGAAGAGGAATGACCATGGAAGAGGTCAAAAAGGATTTTGAAAATCAAGTAAGAGAAGTAGGGCAAAAATTGGGAAGATAAATGAGAGTGATGCAAGAAAATGATGGAAAACATGTCTAATAGAGACCCCAAAAATGATCAAGAAAATAACACTGCAAAAAATAGACTAACCCAAATGACAAAAGAGATCTAAAAAGCCAATGAAGAAAAGAATGCCTTAAAAAGCAGAATTGGCCAGATGGAAAAGGAGGTCCAAAAGCTCACTGAAGAAAATAATTCCTTAAAGATTAAAGTGGAGCAGAGATCAAGAAGTCAAGAAATTATAAAACAAAACCAAAGAAATGAAAAAATAGCAGACAATGTGAGCTATCTCACTGGAAAAACAACTGACTTAGAAAATAGATCCAGGAGAGACAATTTAAAAATTGTGGGACTACCTGAAAGCCATGATCAAACAGAGCCTATATGTCATCTTGCAAGAAATTATCAAGGAGAACTGCTCTGATATTCTAGAATCAGAGGGTAAAATAAATATTGAAAGAATCCACCAATTGCCTCCTGAAAGAGTTCCCAAAAGGAAAACCCCTAGGAATATTGTAGCCAAATTCCAGAGTTCCCAGGTCAAGGAGAAAATATTGCAAGCAGCCAAAAAGAAACAATTCAAGTATTGTGGAAATACAATCAGCATAACACAAGATCTATCAGCTTCTACATTAAGGAATCAAAGAGCTTGGAATATGATATTCCAGAAGTCAAAGGAACTAAGATTAAAACCAAGAATCACCTACCCAGCAAAACTGAGTGTAATACTTCAGGGGAAAAATGGTCATTCAATGAAATAGAAGACTTTCAAGTATTCTTGATGAAAAGACCAGGGCTGAATAGAAAATCTGACTTTCAAACACAAGAATCAAGAGAAGCATGACAAGGTAAACAGGAAAGAGAAATCATAAAGGACTTACTAAAGCTGAACTATTTACATTCTTACATGGAAAGACAACTTGTAATTCTTGAGACTTCTCTCAATATTTGGGTAATGGGAGGGATTATATACATATAGACAGAGGGCACAGGGTGAGTTGAATAGGAAGAGATGACATCTAAAAAATAAAATTAAGGGGTGAGAGAGGAATATATGGGAAGGAGAAAGGGAGAAATGGAATGGGGCAAATTATCTCTCACATAAGAGGCAAGAAAAAGCTTTCTGAATGGAAGGGAAAAGGGAGGTGGTAAGAGAGAAAAAAGTGAACCTTACTCTCATCACATTTGGCTTAAGGAGGGAGTAACATGCACACTCAATTTGCTATGAAAATTTATCTTACACTTCAGGAAAGTAGGGAAGAAGGGTTGAAGGAGGAGAGGAATTATAGAAGGGAGGGTAAATGGGAGGAAGGGATAATTAGAAGTAAGCACTTTTGAGGAAGGATAGGGTCAAAAAGAGAGACTAGAATAAATGGAGGGTATGATAGGATGGAGGGAAATATAGTTAGTTTTTCACAACATGACTTTTGTGGAAGTCTTTGCATAACTACACATGTATAACATATTGAATTGCTTTCCTTCTCAGTGGAGATGGTTGGGGATGGAGGAAGGGAGAGAAGTCGGAACTCAAAGTTTTGAAAACAAATGTTAAAAATTATTTTTACATGCAACTGGGAAATAAGATATACAGGCAACGGGATGTAGAAATCTATCTTGCCCTACACGAAAATGGAGGGGATGGGGATAAGAGAAGGGAGGGGTGTGATAGAAAGGAGGGCAAATTGGAGAAAGGGGTAATCCAAATGCATGGTGTCTTGGGGTGAGGGGAGGGGAGAGATGGGAAGAAAATTTGGAACTGAAAATCTTGTGGAAATGAATGTTGCAAACTAAAAGTAAATAAATAAGTACATATTTTAAAAAATGAAACAAAGGGTCCACCACCCTATTGAAAAGTTAATACTTCCTCATCAAGAAGGAGGAAGTATTTTAATAAATGTATTCAGAACATATGGATACTTTTAGAACAATAATAACAATAATTATCATTTATATAGCACTTTAAGATTTACAAAGTGCCTTACAAATATAACCTTATTTTATCCATATATCCTGGGAAGTAGATCCTATTATTATTTTCCCTATTTCACAGATGAGGAAACTGAGGCACAGAGTGGTTAAGTGATTTACCCAGGTTTGCACAGTGAGTGACTGGTTTTCCTAACTCTGTGGCCAACGCTCTATCCAATGTGCCACCCACTTACTATTGGTTCAATGAGCAATATGAAGGCTGATCATAGACTTTTTGAATATAATTTAAAGTGGCTTCCCTTTGAATGGAGTCTATGAACTATTTAAAAGAGTGGTTCTCTCCTGGCAGTATTCACATGAGCTCAACCAAATAATGCATCAACAAAGAAGAATTGCTTATGTGGCTAAATCATGTGAATTTGACAAAGTGTCCTAGGAAAATTTTGAGAAGAAAGAATTTCTACAGATGGGGGTTAGGAGGGAGTTCATTGCAGGCATTTGGGGAAGAAGGGAGAACTTAGTTACATGAATCACAGAGGTATGAAAGTGTAGGTTAATGAAAGGATGTGGTAGAGTAGAAAGAACATTGGGTTTGGGATAAGAAGACCTTTGTTTAAATCCCAGCTTGACCACTTACACTATACATTCTGTATAAGCTTGGGCAAGTTTTACACTGTATGTATATGCTTTTTAGTGTGCTTACACTGTACACTATGTATAAACTTGGGCAAGTCACCTAAATTCTCTTGGGCCCAGGTTAATTGTCAGGAAACAAAGGGAGTTGGACTAGAATTTCAAGGGTAGGGAATCTGTGGTCTTGAGGTCACATATAGCCTTCTAGGTCCTTGGTTGTGGCCTTTTGACTGAACCCAAGTTTTACAGAGTATTCCTTTTATTAAGAGGATTTGTTCAGTGAAGTTTGTTTTCAGTCAAAGGGCCATACTTGAGGACCTGGAGGACCATATGTGTCCTTGAGGCCACAGGTTTCCCACTCCTGGACTAGATGGTCTTGGATTTCCTTTCCGTGAGTCTGTAATTCTATGAGAGAGGACATGGCGTGGTACAGTTTGACTGGAAGGTATAGAGAATCACAGGAGAATAACATCAAATAAGGCAAGAGATGTTGGTGGAATCTAGATTCCAGGAGGTCTTAAATTCTTTATACAAAGGCAATAGAAAATCATTGAAGTTTTCGAGGAAGGAAATGATATGGTCAGATCTGCATATCAGGAAGATCAATTTGGCAGCTTTGTGAATCAAAAGTTAGAATTAAGGTTGCTGGGAGAAATAGTAAGAGTCAGATATGCAGACAATAACCCTCTAATAGCAGAAAATGAAGAGAAATTATGAAGCCTCTTCATGAAGGTGAAAGAGGAGAGTAAAATCTGGCTGGAAGCTTAACATTAAAAAAACCACTAACATCTTGGCAGCTGGTTCCATCACTTCCTGGAAACAGAGAGAGAAGAAATGGAAGCAGTGTCAGATATATTCTTGGGTTCAAAGATCATTGCAGACAGGGACACAGGCACAAAATTAGAAGATGCTTGCTCCTTGGAAGGGAAGCTATGGAAAATTTGGACAGAATACTAAAAAGCATCAAGTTGGAGACAAACATCTATGGAGTTAAAGCTATGATTTTTCAAGTAGTAATGTGTAACTGTGAGAGTTGGACTATAAGGAAACCAGCATCACAAAATCAACACTTTTGAATTGTGGCGCTGGAGAAGACTTTTGAGAGACCCCTGGACAGCAAGGAGATCAAATCAGTCTTAAAAAAATTAATTCACTGAAAGGTCAAATACTGAAGCTGAAGCTTAAATACTTTGGCCACATAATGAGAAGATGGTGCTCTCTGGAAATTAATCTGATGTTGGAAAATATTGAAGGCAAAAGGAAAAGAGGATGACAGAAGATGACATGGTTAGATAGTGTCATGGTAACAATGAACATGAACTTGGACAGACTTTGGGAGATAGTGTAGTTTAGAAGGACCTGGCATACTATGGTATATGGGGTCATAAAGAGTCAAATCCAACAACAGCAAACAAAAATAAAGGATAGACTGGAGAGAAAAGAGACCCGAGGTAGGAAGTCATTGCAATAGTCCAGACAGAGATTAAAAAAGCTTGGATTGGTATAGGAAGAGTGAGGAAAGTGAGGAAAAAAGGAAGAGGAATCTATAGGTTAGATGTAGGAGATGGTGGAATTGCCTGGATTGGCAAATAATTGGTTTAAGAATAAGGGGAAAAATTATTCATATTGCTATAATGCTTTAAGGTTTACTAAATGCTCACCCACAACAACCCCGTGAGATAGGTACTTGTTCTATAGCTAAGGAAACTGATGCACAAAGACAGTAAACTAGACATTATCACACAGCTAGTAAGATTTAGAAGTAGAATATGAGTCTGACTCCTAAGTCCTTTGTTCTATATTTTTTCCACTACCCCAGTTACCTCAAAGATGGTTTTGAGGGTTTGGCCTGCGTGACTGGTTCTATTGATAGAATGAAGGAAATTGAAGGGGGTACAAGTTTTGGAGGGAAGAAGATGAGATCTATTTTGAGACATTTTTAATTTGACATTCTGATGGAACATCCAGATGGAGATACCCCTGGCAGGTAACCAGAGATCCAGGACAGGAGCTTGGGTCTGGTTATGGACGGTTTTGTTTGTTTGTTTTTGGTGAGGCTATTGGGGTTAAGTGACTTGCCCAGAGTCACACAACTAGTAAATGTCAAGTGACTGAGTGTGGATTTGAACTCAGTTCCTCCTGACTTCAAGGCTGGTGCTCTATCCGCGGTGCCACCTAGTGATGGAGTTTTGGCAGTCACTTGCATTCAGACCATCTGAGCAGATGAGACTATCAAGGGAAACAATGTAGAGAGAAAAGAAAAGAGAACCCAGAGCAAAAGCTTGGGACTCATTGATACTTTGGAGAAGAGAAGAATCTTATAGAAGAAACAGGAGAGAACAATATCATGAATGCCAAAGAGGAAGATGATATTGAGAAGCAAATGATTGACAGGGTTTAAAATATACAGAGAAATTAAGGAAGATAAGGCCTGAGAACAGGCCATCAGATTTCCCAATTAAGAGATCATTGGGGGAAAAAAAAAAAGATCATTGGTGATAATGAAATCTCTTTGGAGAAAGCTATATCCCATAGATAGGTGAACATGGAAGCCAGAATGCATGAAGCTGAGAAGTCAGTCAATTAGTCAACAAATTTATTAAGAACTTAATTTGTGCCAGGATCTGTCCTAAGCATAGGGGACACAAAGAAAGACAAAATTAGAAATGAGGGGATGGTGAGGAAGGGGAAGAATATAGATGACTTTCTGGGAATTTATCAATGGCAAAAAAGAGTGACATGAGGATAATAGTTCCAGGGGATGGAAAGGACAAGAGAAAAGTAGTCTAAATAATCAACCAATTAATTAATTAATTTGATCATTTGTTTATTCACTCATTCTTCCATTTATTGGCCTATCTCTATCTGTCTGTCTATCTATCTATCTATCTATCTATCTATCTATCTATCTATCTATCTACCTATATCTACTATTTAAGGACAGGTGAGAGCTGAAGCATTTTTGTAGTTAGCCCACAAGGAATGAGAAACAGATTGAAGAACTAGTTACTTAGGTGTTTCAGTCACATCTGGCTCTTCATGACCCCATTTGGGATTTTCTTAGCTAAGATCCTGGAGTGGTTTGATATTTCCTTCTCCAGCTCATTTTACAGATGAAGAAACTGAGGCAAACAGGGTTAAATGACTTGCCCCAGTCACACAGCTAGTGTATGAGGCTGGATTTGATCTCAGGTCTTGCTGACTCCCGGTTGGTAAGAAACAGCGATAGAGTGAAGAGCCTCAGCTCAGAAGACAGCCTCAGCAAGAAGGAAGCTCACCTTATGCCCTGAGACTGGAGCAATGGAGGAGGTAAGATTGAGGACATGGGATCGCAGAACTGGGATTTGAGCTCTGTTCCCATGACCCCCGCTTCAGTACCTTTCCACTGTGGAGTGTGGCTCCCACAGAGATGTGCCCCATGGTAGGTATGACCTCTCCCTCTCTTCCATTTTCTTTGTATCCTCCCTACCTTAAGCACCCAGATTTTGAGTGACCTTCCAACTTGATATATTGAATGTCTCTCAAGGATCCTTCTCTCTGTCATTGAGCTTGCTGCAGTGTGGAGCACAGCAATAAAAGGAAGAAATTAACAGGCATTTAAGTTCCAAAATTAATGACGAGATGTCTGAGTCTTCTGAACATCTGTTTCCAGTGTTTTCCAGTGTGTGTGTGTTTGGGAGAGTTGGGGATGGTCTTTGATTTTCAGGCTGCTTTCAGCCATGGGATTTTGAGCCATTAATATGAGTTAGGAAAGTCCAGTGGCTTGGAGGCTGACCCTAGGTTTGAGAGAGAAGTGGACTCAACACCCTCCCATTTTAGTGGTCCTAAAGGTGTCCAGAACATTTCACTAAGGCATGCAGCCAGGAAATCTCATTTTTACTATTTTATTAAAGAGGAACACAGTGAATACTCCATCATGGAGGTCTATTTTTCTTCATCATGAAAAACAAAGCAAATAAAACTTACCCTCAAATCCCACTTCCCAGTTCCTTGATCTGCTTTCTTATCCTGAGTTACTCTTTCAAGCTAGCTGAGTTATACGTAAGATGGTCATGCCCTTGATCTCATCATCACCCATGAATGTTCTGTTTCTATACTTATAAACTCCAAAATTATCTTGCCAAGACCCATACTGGGATTACTGTCACCATCTGCTCCCTTTGCCTTTGTTTTTTTTAAAAATAATATCTTATGTATATTTTTTTGTAAAATATTTATGTAAAAACAATATTTAACATTCAATTTTTTTCATTTTGCATTTCAAATTCTATCCCTTCCTCTCTCCTCTCTCCACTTCCCTGAAGTGGTGAGCAATCTGATAGAGGTTATACATGTGCTATCATGCAAAACATTTCCATATTAATCATTTTGTGCAAGAAGACTTGAACAAAGAAAGGAAGAAAGAGAGTGAAAAATAGCATGCTTCAGTCTGTATTCAAACAACATCAGTTCTTTCTCTAGAGGTGGTTAGCATTTTTCGTTTTTTTTAAATTTAACTTATAACATTCATTTTCACAAAATTTTGGGTTCCACATTTTCTCCCCTTTTGTCTCCTCCCCCCACCCTAAAATGCCGAGCATTCTAATTGCCCCTATCACTAATCTGCTCTCTTCTACCATCCCTCTCTGCCCTTGTCTCCATCTTCTCTTTTGTCCTGTAGGGCCAAATAACTTTCTATACCCCTTTACCCGTATTTCTTATTTCCTAGTGGCAAGAACAGTACTCAACAGTTATTCCTAAAACTTTGAGTTCCAACTTCTTTTCCTCCCTCCCTCCCCACCCCTTCCCTTTGGAAGGCAAGCAATTCAATATAGGCCAAATCTGTGTAGTTTTGCAAATGATTTCCATAATAGTCGTGTTGTATAAGACTAACCGTATTTCCCTCCATCCTATCCTGTCCCCCATTACTTCTGTTCTCTCTTTTGATCCTGTCCCTCCCCATGAGTGTCGACCTCAAATTGCTCCCTCCTCCCCATGCCCTCCCTTCCATCCTCCCCCCCACCCTGCTTATCCCCTTATCCCCCATTTTCCTGTATTGTAAGATAGGTTTTCATACCAAAATGAGTGTGCATTTTATTCCTTCCTTTAGTGGAATGTGATGAGAATAAACTTCACATTTTTCTCTCCCCTCCCCTCTTTATCCCTCCACTAATAAGTCTTTTGCTTGACTCTTTTATGAGAGATAATTTGCCCCATTCTATTTCTCCCTTTCTCCTCCCAATATATTTCTCTCTCACTGCTTGATTTCATTTTTTTAAGATATGATCCCATCCTCTTCAATTCACTCTGTGCACTCTGTCTCTATGTGTGTGTGCATGTGCGTGTGCATGTGTGTGTATATAATCCCACCCAGTACCCAGATACTGAATAGTTTCAAGAGTTACAAATATTGTGTTTCCATGTAGGAATGTAAACAGTTCATCTTTTGTAAGTCTCTTATGACTTCTCTTTGCTGTTTACCTTTTCATGCTCCTCTTCATTCTTGTGTTTGAAAGTCAAATTTCCTTTTCAGCTCTGGTCTTTTCATCAAGAATGCTTGAAAGTCCTCTATTTCATTGAAAGACCATTTTTTCCCCTGAAGTATTATACTCAGTTTTGCTGGGTAGGTGATTCTTGGTTTTAGTCCTAGTTCCTTTGACTTCTGGAATATCCTATTCCATGCCCTTCGATCCCTTAATGTAGAAGCTGATAGATCTTATGTTATCCTGATTGTATTTCCACAATACTTGAATTGTTTCTTTCTGGCTGCTTGCAATATTTTCTCCTTGACCTGGGAACTCTGGAATTTGGCCACAATGTTCCTAGGAGTTTCTCTTTTTGGATCTCTTTCAGGCAGTGATTTGTGGATTCCTTGGATACTTATTTTGCCCTCTGGTTCTAGAATCTCAGGGCAGTTTTCCTTGATAATTTCATGAAAGATGATGTCTAGGCTCTTTTTTTGATCATGGCTTTCAGGTAGTCCCGTAATTTTTAAATTGTCTCTCCTGGATCTATTTTCCAGGTCAGTTGTTTTTCCGATGAGATATTTCACATTCTCTTCCATTTTTTCATTCTTTTGGTTTTGTTTTGTGATTTCTTGGTTTCTCATAAAGTCATTAGCCTCCATCTGTTCCATTCTAATTTTGGTCAGGAAGCTCTGGAAATCCCTTATTTCGTTGAATGACTTTCTCCTTGCCTGAAATGTTATGCTGAACTTTGCTGGGTAGTTGATCCTTGGTTGAAGTCCCAACTCCTTTGCCTTATGGAATATTGGGTTCCAGTTCTTTGGATCTTTTAATGTAGAAGCTGCAAGGTCCTGTGTGATCCTGACTGTATGTCCTTGATATTTGAATTGTTTCTTTCTGGCTGCTTGTAGTATTTTCTCCTTCACTTGATAGCTCTGGAATTTGGCAACGATATTTCTTGGGGTTTTGAGTTTGGGATCCCTTTCGGGAGGGGAACAGTGGATTCTTTCAATGGCTATTTTGCTCTCTGGGTCTAGTACTTCTGGGCAGTTTTTCTTGATGATTTCCTGGAAGATATTGTCCAGACTCTTTTCTTCATCATGGATTTCTGGCAGGCCAATAATTCTTAAATTTTCTCTCCTGGATCTATTTTCCAGGTCAGTTGTTTTTCCAATTAAATATTTTACATTTTCTTCTATCTTTTCATTCTTTAGATTTTGTTTGACTGATTCTTGTTGCCTCATTGAGTCATTAGTTTCTACTTGCCCAATTCTAATCTTCATCGTATTGTTTACTTCAGTTAACTTTTGCATCTCCTTTTCCATCTGACCAATTTTTCCCTTTAAGGAGCTATTTTCTCCATTTAATTTTTGTACTTCTTTTTCCATTTGACCAATTTTCTCAGGTTTTGTGTTTCCTTTTCCATTTGATCAATTTTCCCAATTAGGTTTTGGGTTTCCTTTTCCGTTTGATTAACTCTTCCTTTTAGGGAATTATTCTCTCCAGTTAATTTTTGAACTTCCTTTTCCATTTGTTCAATTTTCCTTTTCAGAGTGATGTTCTCATCAGTGAATTCTTTTTTTATAATTTTAAAATCATTGGCCAGTTTTTCTTTTATTTCCTTCTTCAGCTGTTCCAGGTAATCTAGTTGAGCTTGCGAGAAATTCGTAGTCCCTTCTGAGGTTTCAGATGGAAGTACAGTCTCAGCTCTGACCTCTTTGGTGTTTGTGTTTTGGTCCTTATCCCCATAGAAAGATTCTATGGTTTTTTCACTTTTCATCTGCTTTTTCCAATTCATGATGTTGGCTGAGTGTTGTAGCTTCTGGTTCTTTCAGTCAGAAGGTACAGATCTTTGTGTTGAGCTGATGTGTGTCGAGGCTAAAAGCAGGTTTTTGTTTTTTGTTTCCCAGATCAACCCTGGGGTTAGCTTGTTAGGTGTGTGGGAGGGGTGGTCTGGTCTCAGGAGATCTCCTCAGATGACCTGAGGCAAAGGCAAGGTCAGGGGATGGTGATCCCAGCTTCCCTATTGTCTTCCCTTTTCCCCTGAAGGGCTGGGGCACGCCTAGATGCTAATGTGTGTTCCCGCCCCTCCTGGGGCTCGTCTCCTGGCGCTGAGGCTTGCCTGGGTCTCAGTGCGAATTTTCTCTGCCCTGGGTCGTCTGTCCTTCCAGATCGCCTCCGCCACAGTAGCAAGAATCCCCCTTTGCTATTTTTCTAGCTTCTGGTGTTATGAGACTATTTGCCCCCTTCTGCTGTTCCCGCTGATCCAGGATTTATCTGGGGAAATATTTTATGGTTCTTTCACGGTCATCAGGGGGGAGGAGAGAGCATTTACTGATCACTCCGCCATCCTGGCTCCCTGAAGTTCAAGTAGGTGACTTACCGAAGTTTAGTCTTCAGGCTGAAGGTTTCAAAGGCTGCTGCGCTGATATCTGGCGCTCAGCGGCTCTCACCGGCTCGGTTTGGCTGGTCTCCTGCTCCGCTGGTTTCGCCTGCCACTCTCGGGCTTCTCAGGTCCCTTCCACCCTGCTGTGCTGACCGCGCTGCGCTGTGCGCTGGGGGCTTACCCCCGCGGAACAGATCCTTCCCGTGAACCTTCCAGTCTAACCTGGGCTCCGAATCTGTCAAAGTCTGTCACCCACTGGATTCCACACCTCCAAAGTTTGGTCAGATTCTCCTTTCAGAGATATCCAGAGGAGTTTGTCCAGGAGCTTAGGTGAGTCGTTGCTTTCACTCCGCCACCTTGGCTCCGCCCCTCCATTCTAATTTTGAAAGAACTATTTTCTTCAGTGAGCTTTTGAACCTCCTTTTCCATTTGGCTAATTCTGCTTTTGAAAGCATTCTTCTCCTTATTGGATTTTTGAACCTCTTTTGTCAATTGAGTTAGCCTATTTTTCAAGGTGTTATTTTCTTCAGCAGTTTTTTGGGTCTCCTTTAGCAGGGTGTTTAACTGTTTTTCATGCTTTGCTTGCATGTCTCTCATTTGTCTTCCCAGTTTTTCCTCCACCTCTCTAACTTGATTTTCAAAATCCTTTTTGAGCTCTTGCATGGCCTGAGCCCATTGAGTGGGCTGGGATACAGAAGCCTTGACTTCTGTGTCTTTCCCTGATGGTAAGCATTGTTCTTCCTCATCAGAAAGGAAGGGAGGAAATACCTGTTCACCAAGAAAGTAACCTTCTATGGTCTTATTTTTTTCCCCTTTTCTGGACATTTTCCCAACCAGTGACTTGACTTCTGAATATTCTCTTCACACCCACTTTGCCTCCAGATCTGCCCAGCCAGTGTTTGGGGTCTGAGATTCAAATGCTGCTTCCCAGCCTCAGAGCTTCAGCAGGGTAGGGGATACTATTCAGTGTGAGATCAAGTTCAGGTGCTCAGGTGGGGGCAGGGCCACCTCGCAGGGCTCAGTTCCCTCAGGGGGTTTATGCAGAGACCTTCAACAATGGATCTGAGCTCCTGCCTGCTTGAGGAGCCCTTGTCTGCTCCCACCTCCACTGCTGCCTCCCGAGGGGGCCTGAGTTATGGGGGCACCCCATTCTCCTCTCCACCCGCCAAAGAGACCCTCTCACCAACCCTTGTCACCTGTGGGTGGCGGGACCTGTGCAGCTGGAGATTCTGTCCCTGAAGCCTGCTCAGATCCGCTCCTCTCAGCGCTGCGTGGCCAAGGCCAGGCTGGGCTCGGCTCCGGGTCCGGGGCACAATGGACCTTTTGTGTCAGGTTTTCAGGTCTCTCTGGAACAAAAATCTCGTCTGCTCCGTTGTTCTGTGGCTTCTGCTGCTCCAGAATTTGTTGGGAGTTCTTCTTTACAGATATTTTATGGGCTGTGGGTTTGGAGCTAGCGTATGTGTGTCTTTCTACTCCGCCATCTTGGCTCTGCCCCCTGGATAGCATTTTTCATCATGAGATGGGATTGTCTTCGATCATTGTATCACTGAGAATAGCTAAATCATTCACAGTCCTTTATCATACAATATTGCTGTTACTGTGTACAATGTTCGCCTGGTTCTGCTCACTTCACTTTGTATCAGTTCATGTAAGTCTTCCCAAGTTTTCCTGAAATCATCCTGATTGTCTGCCTTTGCCCCTTCGCTGAATGAAATTAGTGAAAATCATGAAGCCATCCTGATTGAGTCCAATAACAAACTATGTTACATAATCTCAACTGAGTTCTCATTACACCAAGGCAATCCTTTTACATCTCCCTGGCACATAGTAAGTACTTAATAAATTCTTATTGACTGAGAAACTGACTACCTCCCTTTAGGCTGGATTATAACTTAATCTCCAGGAAAGTAAATGTCTCAATCTCCCTGACACCCAGTTTTAGATTTTCCCCTTTATCCTAAAGAAGGATGCTCCTTTTATTTCATTTAAATCCTTTGAACTCATGTAGCATTTTAAACCCATTATATTCTCTGTTACCTGCAGGGAAGAGAGCTAGTCATTGCTTCCTCTTTATAATAACCAGAGTTGCCCTGAGCAAAACTAGGGAAAGGAGGTCAAGTCTTTGGGCACCTTGCCCCCTCCCCTACCACTTTTATATCCAATGTTCTTATGCAACACCTCCTCTTATCTATTTTCTCCTCCTCACTTATGACAAGGAAGAAACTTTTGAAGAAACTATTAGAAACTTTTGGGAGAAACTATTGAAGAAACTCATTCAGATCATCACCCTAAAAAGTATAGGCCAGAAGTGCCAAATATACTGCCATTTTAAAAGGAGTGGAGCAGTATAGAGAGGACAATAGAAAGTATGAAATAATAATGAGTATATTTTTTAGAGAGGTTTTGGGGGGACTGTCATAGAACTAAACCACCTATTTGTCTTAATAGGTCATATTTACCAAGAGTTTTATTAAAACATGTATTTGGTCAACTGAAGAAATCACTTTCTTTATGAGCTGGTTTCCATATGCTTAATAATATCTGCAAACAGGAAGAGGAAGCCTTATGTATAAGAGAGCTCAGGATACCTGCTAGATCTCCTAGACCGATGCTATGGATTCCAATCCTGACTCTGCCTAATTTTTTCACATGGTCAAGGCATCCAGCCATGGAAACCCAGGCAGTTACTTGGATGAGGGAATGAACCTAAGATCTACCTAAAGGTCACTGAGATTAGGTTGACTTTATTACCTGCACAACATCTTTTTGGACATGGAGTTACTTGAGGCTAAAGGGGTCAAAAGATATCCACAGTTTTATAGCTCTTTGGGCATAGTTCTAAATTGTTCTGAAGAATGGTTGGATCAGTTCACTATAGTTCATTAGTGTACCTATTTTTCTGTTATCTCTTCCAGCATCTGTCATTTCTGATAAATGTGAGTTAGTACCTTAAAGCTATTTTAATTTGCATTCCTCTAATCAGGAATGACAAGTAGGTGGCACAGCGGATGGTGTGCTGGGCCTGGATTCAAGGAGACCTGAGGTCAAATCCTCACCCTGGAAAATCACTTAACTCTGTTTGTCTCAGTTACTTCATCTGTAAAATGAGCTGGAGAAGGAAAGGACAAACCACTTTAGCATTCTTGCCAAAAAATTCCCAAATGGGGTCATGAAGAGTCAGATGTGACTGGAATGACTGAACAATAACAATATTTTTCATAATAAAAATTATAAGGATGGTTTTTACAATGTGTAAAATGCTTTATGTATATCATCTTATTTGATCCTCACAGCAAAAGCATGTGCTTTAATCTCCATTTTTTAGATGAAAGGCAGTATCTTGTAGAGGACAGAGTGCTGGCCTTGAAGCCAGGAAGACTTTGATCCACAATAGTTTTGCGACATCAGGTAGGTAATTTAGTATTTCAATGGTCTTGGCAACTCTTTAAGACTAGAAGGTGCAGAGAAGATTGGTAAAGAGCATTTCTACATTGGCAGAGAGAGTTTCTATATTGCTAGAGGGAATTTATGCATTGGTAGAGGGAG
Organism: Notamacropus eugenii; assembly: GCF_028372415.1. NCBI lineage: Eukaryota > Metazoa > Chordata > Mammalia > Diprotodontia > Macropodidae > Notamacropus > Notamacropus eugenii. Next base: position 296,608,582 of record NC_092877.1, on the reverse strand, counting down.
TTTTTTGATTCAGGGAATTCACTGTATCAAGGAAATCATGAGTCCATTTTATGGATAAGGAAATGAGGGTTCAGAGAAATTAAAAGACTTGTTCAGGGTAACAAAGCTAACAGATATCTGAGGCAGAATTCAAAGCCGAGTCTTTCTGACTTTGAGTCCAAGTTGCTATGCCCTTCTGGTGAGCTATAGACTCACAATATTCTAGCAGTATTCATATTTATAGCATAATGACACTTGGTTTCTGACTCAAACTAACCACTTAATGAAATTTTAAAAATCCTTTTTAGTAATTCATCAAAAGAAATGCCTTTCCCCCTCACTGATCATTTTAAGGAACATTTTTTTTTCTGGTGGGAATGAGGAAGACAAAGAAATCTTGTGGATGGTTTTGCCAAGACTAAGTGTTCTGTGACCCGGGAAACACACAGCCATGAACTGAAATCCCTTTTCTGCATCCAGTGAGATGAGTTTCCCACTGGTAGAAAGGAGCCCTTTAAATCATGATGGACAATTCTGAGAAAGAGAAAGTTTGGAAGAGATGACTGGGAGGTTGGTGAGTGACCTAGGCTGAGGGGACAAGGTTGGAGGGGCTGGCTGGAAGTAACCAGCTCTGCAATGATTGGGTGGTAACCCCTCTCATGGAGGTCTGCAAATTTCCAGATAGGGGTTTTGGAAATGTCAGCAGTGAAGGCCTTTGGGTCAGGACAGATATGTATGCCAATATGTTTGTGTGTGTGTATGCGCACTCAACTTTCTGGGATCCTGACACGTTTTTCTCAGTTGCATTATTGATGAACCAAGAATTTGACTAGGAACCAAAGATTTTAAGAAATCACTTAGTATCATGAGGTCAGAGGTGTACAGAGGCTGGGCAGTGACTGTTCGAGGAACATGTATGCCCCTGGCGCCAGTGGTTCTCACCTTCTCAGACATATGGAACCTGGAAGACTGCCTGTCTTTTCAAAGTCAAGTGATTCACTACCATCAGTGTTTTCCATCACTCAGAAAAACAAGAAGTCCATCTCCTACAACCTTCGCACAGACTTTAAATAATTTAAACATTGGATTATTTAAAGTCCTCAAACTTTTTAGATGTATCTAAAGAAGGGAAAAAGCTTCATTTGAAAAGGAATGGGAGTCACAGACATGACCTAAGTAGGGAAAGAAATGAGTTCAAATCCCATCTCTATCATAACAGTGGTCTAGATGGTTGAATTCTCCCTGTGTGACTTCACACGTTAAATCTCTGGGCATTGGTTTCCTAATTTGTAAAATGAAGGGGCTGGATTGGGCAAGTCTCTTATGGTCTTGGCATTGCTACAGAGTCACACAATTTTGTTGTTGGCTCAAACCTCTGCAAGGGCAAAGATCATAAAATACAGAGTTGGGGAGGGCTGTTACAGATCATCTAATACTGATTCAACCCCCTCATTTTACTGATAAGGAAGCTGAGTCCCTGAGAGGTGAAGTTTCTTGTTCAGGGTCACATAGATAGTAAGAAGCAGAGTTTGGGATCAAGTCCAGGTCCCCTGATTGCATGCTCTGACATCCAATGTACCTTCCACAACACCAGCTTGTTGCTATTAGTCATGTCCTTCTGCTCCACCCCACAGGATTCTTTGAAACCATTCCCTTCACCATTTCTTACAGTACAATAGTACTGGAATGGAATAAAGTGAAAGTTGTTCAGAAAGGTAGGGACCAGACTGTGAAAAGTTTTAAATAAGAGAGACAGAGACAGAGACAGAGAGACAGAGAGACAGAGACAGAGACAGAGAACTACCTAGTAAATGTCTGGATAGTTGAAATTGCGCATCATTATAGTATCTTGCTTCCATGATAAGTATTTGACATGTTTCTCAAATTCCACTTCTAATTGTTCTTTCTGTGTCCATTATATTCCTCTAACAACATTATCTGTCTTCTCTCCTGCAAATTTTTGTTCAAGTGATCTCTACCATGTCTCATCCCTCACAGTCCAAGATTTCTTTACACAAGCATATTTATCTAATACATATTGCCCCTGTTTCATGTCTTTTATTTATTGTCTTAAGCACTGAGGTGGTTTAATGAATACAGTGCTGAACCTGGAGGAACAAAGACATGAATTCAAATCCTACCTCACTTACTGGATGTATGACCTTGGGGAAGTTGTTTAACCTTTCTGTAGCTCAGTTTCCTCATCTATAAAATGTGTATAATAATAGTACCTTCCTTCCAGGGTAGTTGTGGGGATCAAATGAAATAAAATGGGTAAAGTATTTTGTAAGACTCAAGAAACCGTATTTTTTTGTGGTGGTTATTATTACTTCATTCTTTTTGAATAAAGTATCCCATTCTACAGCCATATCCCAGTTAGGAGCCCAATTCCACTGAGGCTTAGTAATATTCCTGAAGTCAAAATATGCCTTCTAGTCTTAGGACGTCTTATTACTAATACTTTGTGCATTTGTATAGAGACATGAAGCCACTGATGTCTTGTGTATTCTCTCTGGTGAATTCTTGGTCTCCTTTATGGTTCTTCTCATTCCAATGTGTCTTCTATTCTGGATCATTTCAGTCTACATGGTCAGTTTTGTTCTTTTCCCTTTTCAGTTTAAAGCCTCTTGGCAGTAATCACAAAATTCTGGAGAAGCATGTTTTTTTTTACTGGCCCTAGTTAGGCATACTTTTTCTCTGGCCAAGAACCTGTGATTCCCATGTGTTAAGAAATGCAGATTTTGTAAAGAAAGATCCCAAATAAAACAAAATATTTGCAGCAACGCTTTTTGTAGTAGCAATGAACTGGAAACAAAATTGATGTCCATTGATTGAGGAATGGTTAAACAAGTTGAAGTACATACAGAGAATGGAATATTTCTGTGTTGTAAGAAATGAGGGTAATGATGAATACAGAGAAGCATGAGAAGACTTACATGAACTGATGAAAATGATGTTAGAAGCAGTAGAAAATAACATATACAATGATTACAACAACATAAACTAAAAAGCCGCAAAATAATTGAAACAATGTAATGAATTAAAAGACCTAGATTGGCCCTAAAGAAGAGATATGAGAAGGTACTTCCTGCTTCTTTTTTGCAGAGGTGGGGAGGGACAGGAACTATGGGTACAGAACACTGGATAAAACATCAGAGTTTTTCATTGTGTTGGTTGGTTTTGCTGAACTATTTTTTCTTCTCTCTTTTTTTCCTTTGTTAAAAGAAAGAAGTTCCTCTCTGGGTGGAGGATGGGGCATGGGATACATTACAAAATGTAAGTGATTTAAAAACAAAAGATGACAAAATTTAAAAATAAACTAAAAAGTGAAATATAAATATCTCCAAATGCAAATCCATATTTTTCAAATTCCTCAACAGGTTGTTCACTTCCTCAATCTGCCTTATTCTTCTAAATCCTTTTCTTTTCTATGTCAGTGGTAATGAAAACACCACCTGTATTTCTAAATTCTTCAGTTTCTTTTGCCTAAGACTTTTTAAGCCTTAGTGATATTTTTTAGGTTTGTCACTTATCCCTGTATGAATCATCATTTGTGAGTAGTGGTTATCTGGTTTGACAAGCTATGGGAAGCTCTATGCCACATTCTAGGTGTTTCAGGAAGGCAGCAGACCACTCTGTTGTTAATTGTCCATACCTTAAGATCCCGGGTTAAGAACCCTAGAATTAGATGTTGTGAGTTGCTGATGTCTTAGAAGAATCTCAAAAACAGTTTAACTGGAGAATGGAGGAGTCTGAGTAGATGAGCTGGGTCCCATAGGCAGGGATAATCTACAAGGGGGAAGATCAAGGATCACAGCTAAGGGGAAAACCCAGGTTGTCGTAAGATATCTGTGAGGTCTTCCCAATAGACTAGTTGGGAAAAGGATTCTCTTTGTGTTTGTTGGCAGGGGCATAGCTCTGAGTATAAAGGAAGATTTGTGGGTTGAGATGAAGCATTGCATTTGCACAGCCAGGGAGTGGGTAAGTAGTCTGGTGATAGAAACAATTAGAGAATATTTAGTAAAGTCTTTATGTACAGAGACATCTACTCTCTCTGGTTCCCCTAATCATCTCCCTGTCTCTTAATTCAGGGTATTTTAGCTTCCTTTTGAGGCAGGTAGCAAACCACAGAACATCGTCAGAGGGGTTTGGAATGGATGAAGCAAATAAAAAAGTAAAAAAAAAATATAACTGTCACTGTGCATCTTTTTCTGCCCTAGTCAATCCCAAGTGGAATTCTGGAGAACACTGCAAATTGCAGTGAGGTGACAGCTGAGTGTAACACAAACATGTCACAATCCCTGATACACTTTACTGAGAATAACAGGCACGGTCTGAAAAATTAACATGTCACACATATACCTCCCTATCTTGTTTTCTTCTCTTATTTATCAACCTTTAGGCTTTTGTCATTCTCACCAGCAAAATGAACTTCGATCAGAACAAAACAAAACAAAACTAGCATTTACAGGAATCACAGAAGACTTTCAAACATAAACTTTTGCAAAGGGTCAGTCCTACCTAAAAGCTGACCAGGCAGGCACTCACATTGAATGATTGTTGTTCAGTCATGTCTGACTCTTAGTAACCCCATTTTCTTGGCCAAGATACTGGAATGGTTTGTCATTTCTTTCTCCTGCTCATTTTATGGATGAGGAAACTGAGGCAAACAGATTTAAGTGACTTACCCAGGGGCACACAGCTAGTAAGTGTCTAAGGTCAAATTTGAACTCAAGAAGAGAGGAATCTTCCTGACTCCAGGCCTGGCACTCTATCCACTCAACCACCAAAGGGTCCCTGTACCTAGTTCACTCTCTCCTAAAGCATTCTCCCAAATAATTTAAACCTATCTGACTACCATTTTGCTAAATACAGTAAGTCTGTCAAGCTTTTGGTGATTCTTTTGTGTTCTAGATATCAAAAAGTGAGTAGTGGCGGGGAGGAGCCAAGATGGCAGAGTAGAAAGACACACATATGCTAGCTCCAAACCCACAGCCCATAAAATATCTGTAAAGAAGAACTCCCAATAAATTCTGGAGCAGCAGAAGCCACAGAACAACGGAGCAGAGGAGATTTCTGTTCCAGAGAGACCTGAAAACGTGACGCGAAAGGTCCATTGCACCCTGGACCTGGAGCAGAGCCCAACCCTGCCTTGGCTGTGAGGCACCTGAGAGGAGCAGATCTGAGCAGGCTTCAGGAACAGAATCTCCAGCAGCAGCGCAGGTCCCTCCACCCACAGGTGATAAGGGTTGGTGAGAGGGTCTCTTTGGTTAGTCGAGAGGGGAGTGGGGTGTCCCCATAACTCAGGCCCTCTCGGGAGGCAGCAGCATGGGCTGCAGCAGACAGGGGCTCCCCAAGCAGGCAGGAGCTCAGATCCATTGTTGAAGGTCTCTGCATAAACACTCTACGGGAACTGAGCTCTGTGTGGTGGCCCTGCCCCCACCTGAGCACCTGAACTTAATCTCACACTGAATAGCAGCCCTGCCCCTGCCCAAAGCCCTGAGGCTGGGAAGCAGCATTTGAATTTCAGACCCCAAGCACTAGCTGGGCAGATCTGGAGGCATGGTGAGTGTGGAAAGAAAACTCAGAAGTCAAGTCACTGGCTGGGAAAATGCCTAGAAAAGGGAAAAAAAATAAGACCATAGAAGGTTACTTTCTTGGTGAACAGGCATTTCTTCCCTTCCTTTCTGATGAGGAAGAACAATGCTTAGCATCAGAGAAAGACACAGAAGTCAAGGCTTCTGTATCCCAGCCCACTCAATGGGCTCAGGCCATGGAAGAGCTCAAAAAGGATTTTGAAAATCAAGTTAGAGAGGTCGAGGAAAAACTGGGAAGAGAAATGAGAGAGATGAAAGAAAAGCATGAAAAGCAGGTCAACACCGTGATAAAGGAGACCCAAAAAAAATGCTGAAGAAAATAACACCTTGAAAAATAGGCTAACTCAATTGGCAAAACAGGTTCAAAAAGCCAATGAGGAGAAGAATGCTTTCAAAAGCAGAATTAGCCAAATGGAAAAGGAGGTTCAAAAGCTCACTGAAGAAAATAATTCTTTCAAAATTAGAATGGAACAGATGGAAGCTAATGACTCTATGAGAAACCAAGAAATCACAAAACAAAACCAAAAGAATGACAAAATGGAAGAGAATGTGAAATATTTCATTGGTAAAACAACTCACCTGGAAAATAGATCCAGGAGAGACAATTTAAAAATTATGGGACTACCTGAAAGCCATGATCAAAAAAAGAGCCTAGACATCATCTTTCATGAAATTATCAAGGAAAACTGCCCTGAGATTCTAGAACCAGAGGGCAAAATAAGTATTCAAGGAATCCACCCATCACCACCTGAAAGAGATCCAAAAAGAGAAACTCCTAGGAATATTGTGGCCAAATTTCAGAGTTCCCAGGTCAAGGAGAAAATATTGCAAGCAGCTAGAAAGAAACAATTCAAGTATTGTGGAAATGCAATCAGGATAAGACAAGATCTATCAGCTTCTACATTAAGGGATCAAAGGGAGTGGAATAGGATATTCCAGAAGTCAAAGGAACTAGGACTAAAACCAAGAATCACCTCCCCAGCAAAACTGAGTATAATACTTCAGGGGAAAAATTGGTCTTTCAATGAAATAGAGGACTTTCAAGCATTCTTGATGAAAAGATCAGAGCTGAAAAGAAAATTTGACTTTCAAACACAAGAATGAAGAGAAACATGAAAAGGTAAACAGCAAAGAGAAGTCATAAGGGACTTTACTAAAGTTGAACTGTTTACATTCCTACATGGAAAGAAATATTTGTAACTCTTGAAACTTTTCAGTATCTGGGTAGTTGGTGGGATTACACACACACACACACACACACACACACACACACACAGAGCACAGAGTGAATGGAATAGGATGGGATCATATCTTAAAAAAATGAAATTAAGCAGTGAGAGAGAAATATATTGGGAGGAGAAAGGGAGAAATGGAATGGGGCAAATTATCTCTCATAAAAGAGGAAGGCAAAAGACTTTTTAGTGGAGGGAAAAAGAGGGGAGGTGAGAGAAAAACATGAAGTTTGACTCACACATCTCATCACATTTGACTAAAGGAAGGAATAAAATGCACACTCATTTTGGTATGAAAACCTATCTTACAATACAGGAAAGTGGGGGAGAAGGGGATAAGCAGGGTGGGTGGGGATGATGGAAGGGAGGGCAGTGGGAGGAGGGAGCAATTTGAAGTCAACACCCTTGGGGAGGGACAGGATCCAAAGAGAGAATAGAAGCAATGGGGGGCAGGATAGGATGGAGGGAAATATAGTTAGTCTTACACAACATGACTATCATGGAAGTCATTTGCAAAACTACACAGATATGGCCTATATTGAATTGCTTGCCTTCTCAAAGGGAAGGGGTGGGGAGGGAGAGAGGAAAAGAAGTTGGAACTCAAAGTTTTAGGAACAACTGTCGAGTACTGTTCTTGCTACTAGGAAATAAGAAATACAGGGAATGGGGTATAGACAGTTATCTGGCCCTACAGGACAAAAGAGAGGATGGGGACAAGGGAAGGGAGGGATGATAGAAGAGAGGGCAGATTGGTGATAGGGGCAATTAGAATGCTCAGTGCTTTGGGGTGGGGGGAGAGGACAAATGGGGAGAAATTTGGAACCCAAAATTTTGTGAAAATGAATGTTAAAAGTTAAATAACTTAATTTTAAAAAATAAATAAATAATAAAAAGAAAAAAAGTGAGTAGAGCAGTTTAATAGATTATAGCTTATCTTCTAATTGAGTAATAGCTTTAGTTCAGCGATTAAACACTCAAATGGATCTACGATCTTGATACAGGAGTTCCCTCCCGTAATATAGATTGAGACCTGTCCGTGTCTGCTGTGGGAAGTTCTTGCCTGTCCTCCAGAAAGATCACCATGAGAGACACTCTCTACTGGAGGCCTTTCTTGATTTTTCTGGACATTAAGAGATTCCTAGTGAAACATTACAGTGGTTCACTTATTTGGTCATGCCCTTCCTTGATAGCAGACTTTATTCTTGTGCTTCAGAGTTCTTCACGGGTTTTGTGTTACAGCTCAATCTGTTCATATGTTCTATCCACCTTTCTGTGGCCCTCTGTGGGATATTTGCTTTTAGTGTTTTTTTGGAGCTAGGTGTCTTCCAGGTGTCCCTGCTATAGAGCAACTTGAGCAAATTATTGAAAAGATATGGAAAAGATGAGCCTTTACTGTTATGGAAAGATGGGAGTCAGTTAAAATGCTTTATATTTTCCTCAAGGTAACCCAGCCCCATCTCTTCCTTTATTTTTAATTTCAGACCATCTTTGTCCATCTGTACTGTTTTATATACATATATGCATATGCACTATATGTACGTATACACACATGTATACGTACATATATGTACACACATACATATATACACATGCATACATATACACATATATCTATGAAATGTACACACACACATACACACCGATGGAAATGTTCTATATGGTGTTCCTTCAGGTTCACTTTGAAATTTGGGCAATGGATTTATTCTACCTGTTTGATCATTTCTGTGTAGACAGACTGGAAAATTCCTTTGAATGATTATGTACCTCTTCTTGGAGGCTCTGCAATTTCTGGAGTTTTGGTGCCAGCAAGACAATGTCATCTAAAATAGGAGGATTTCTAGGACCTTACCATCCACAGGAAATCCTTCCTCAACTGGAGTCAATGTTGGATGTCTTCCATCACAGTGATGAATACTTTTGGTGACCATACTTCTCCTTGTTTTATTTGTCACCTGATGTTTATTAATAGTAGATTATTGAACAGGTTATTTATGTTGTTACTTCTTCTTGGGAATCCTGGGTGATCTGGAGATACGAATGGGAGACCTCTAGTTTAAAAGAACTTTTAAGGGTGCGTTTTGTTTTATCCAGTCATGATTTTTCATAATCAACAAACAATAAACACCATGGAATCTTACATTTTTCTACACCTTTGATAAAGATGTGGTCTATTGTTGATGTCATTTGTGAAATGCTTGTTTTATACTAATATCCTCATTGAGGAGACCTTTCATTCATGAATAAGTGGCTCTCATAAAGAGTTTGTATAAATGAGAGAAGGAACATAGTTCAGTAATCATTCATATTCTCTTGCTCAATTTTTGAGAGAGTAGGAAGGTTTGAAATATTTTTCTATGTCTTTGGCATCTTCTCTTCTGTCAGATGTCTTATGTATTGGTCCCTCAATGACCTCATAATTATATTGCCTCTAGTACAAATCTCTATATATACTTGATCCAATACAGCTGCTTTCTCCATCTTTTCCCATTTAGAACAACTTCTACTTCCTCTATAAAAATCTCAAAGACTGTGATGTTTGAGTGCAAGTGCAGTAGTTCTACTATCCTTAATGGAAAAAAAAAAAACCAGTTTGTTGAAATGAGGTTTTCGAAAGTCTTTTTTTCATTTTCTTCTGTGTTTAGTTCTTTTTCTATTTTTATCCTTGAATGTCCATGGGATGGCTTTGCTTAGTTGAATATCTTGCCAACCTTCCTTTAAATGAAATTTACTCTCTACTGCTTTTCTCTGCTTTATGAGGTGAGAAAGCACATAATTATCCATCATCCCCTTCATAAGATTTTATGTAGGATTTTGTATTTTAACCCAGTGTTGCCTTTGGCAGTCATCTCTCTCCATTTGGCAAGAATATCAAATGTTTGCTGACTGAAGTGTTTCTGAGCTCTTTTAGTTGCTTTCTTGTAGCAATCAATTTACATTGGTTTAACTTTTGGATGACATTATAATTAGAATTCATGTCATTGCTGTTTTCTACTTCCCATTTTTAAATTTTCAATAGCCTATTTAAATAATTTAAATCTTTATTTGCATAATATCTTTTTATTAATATCCTTTTTACTCTTGCTATTCTATTTCATATTTATTTTAATTTATGATATTAGCTTTGATGAGTTGATAGTCCAATTGTTAAAAGAAGTTGGCTGATAACTATGTCAATAAGTCTTTTCCTATCTGTTAAAAAATAGTCAATTTCATTCTTTGATACATCATTTGGTGTTTTGTCCATCACCTACCAGTTCTATGCTTTAAGTTTTGGGCCTCGTCTGTTTCTTTCTTTTGAATCATATGTTCCCCATCCTTACTTTTTCCTGTTTTTGCATCAAAGTCACCAAATATCCAGATTATATGTTGATTCAATTTAGAGGTTCTCATCAACTTCTTATTATAATAGAGGTAGTGAAGTGGCATAGTGCATAGCTAGGTGGCACAGTGGACGGAGCACTGGGCTTGGAATCAAGAAGACTTATCTTCATAAGTTTAAATCTGGCCTCAGACACTCACTAGCTGTGTGACCCTGGGCAAGTCACATAATCTTGTTTACCTCAGTTACCTCATCTGCAAAATGAGCTAGAAATGGAAATAGCAATCACTCCAGTGGCTCCCCCCTCAAAAAAAACCCCACAGCAAAACCAAACCCAAATGAAATTACAAAGAGTAAGACACAAATGAAACAACTGAAGAACAACTGTATCAAATTGTAGGTGGGAGCTCAGAGCTACGAATCTGATGAGATAATTAGCTAAATGGTACCATGAACCTATGTGAAGCTGAGGAGATCCCAGGACCACACGATACACAACTGAAATGACTGAGCAGCAAAAACAGCATGCATCGTAATAAGTAGACCGCTGGATTTGGACTGGTGAAGACTTGAATCTGAATCTGATTTGGACATTAACTAGCTGCGTGATCCTGGGGAAAGACATTTAACGTCTTAGCATCGTGTTACTCATCTGTAAAATGGAGTTAATAATAGTATCTATGTACGTAATTGTTATAAGAATCAAATGAGATAAAGTATTTACAGTGTTTTACAAACATTAAAATGCAATATAAATGCTGGTTATTATTAACTTCTCTACTGTTTTATCTTCAGCAACCAATACTGGTATACAGGCTATATTTATTTTCATAGTGATCTTTTTGCAAAAAAACATATCCTTAGTGTCATAATATGTGATGACCAAATTTCCTGTGAAATGATATTTCTTGTCATTTTGGGTATATTGCACAACTCCCCCCGTGAACTCCTTTCCTTGAATCTCCAAGGAGTAACAATGAATTTTCCTTCTGTTTAGCTTCAACTTTCTTCTTTTCTTCTGGCTTTGCTTATAACAAAAATATCAAGATTGATGTGAATTAACTCATCCAGCAGGAAGTCCACTCATTGAGCAAGGATCCCATTTTTAGAATATCAAAAATTAAAGTTTGCTGATGATCTAAAAACTGTGGTATTAGATGCCTTTTCTTCTCTCTCCAGCACTCTCCAACTGTCCCTATAAAAGTGTAAGCGGGCTGTGTAAGACTGACAGTCATTTTAACTTTTTCTTTATTTCACAGGTTGCCAACGGGAGGAAACCTATCACCAGGTGATCAGATGACTTGTGATGTGTATTTGTGTTTAGCTGGGTTATATGAGAATATGAGAGCCATATGAGAAACCTTTCTAGCATGATGCAGCTGAACAGAGCTCACCCTCCTTGGGCTTGGCTTTCAGGAGCCCAGAGGTGCCTCTACTCCACATTGAACTGTCAGAATGGGACCTTGCAGAGATTCAGTGAAGTAGTGGGATACAAAATACACCCACAAAAATCATCAGTCTTCATTTAGCAACAACAAAATCAAGGAGGAAATAATAAAAAGGGAATTCCTATTCAAAAGAACTACAAAATGCATAAAATACCAAGGCATCAGCTTACAAAGTCATAAACAAATACGATTGCAAAGCACTATTTAAAGAAATAAAGTATGACAAAGAAATAAAATAGAACAAAAATTAAAAGAATGTTTATAATATAATAAACATTGCAATACTTAATTTTCAGATATAGTACTATACCAATCAGATTAAGAAGGGGTAGATAGACCTAGAAAAAAATAAAAACATTCATTTGGAAAAACAAAAAGTCTAAAATCCCAAGGGAAATAATGCTTTAAAAAAGTAGGAATGAAAGAGAAAAAGCTATTCCGGATCTGGAATTGTTTTACAAAACAATAATCATCAAAACTATTTAGTACTGTTTATAAAACAGGAAAGAAGATCAGTGGAGCAAAAGAAGATTTAGAAACAATAGAACTCAATAATGAGCCAGTATTTGATATATCTAGATCATAAATTATTTGAAGGAAAACTCCAAATTGGACAAGAATTTTTGAAAATGCTGGAAAGCAATTTGGCTGAAATTAGATTAGGCCAAGTTTACACCAAACTGCAGAGATACCCAAATATCTCAGTTCACCGTACTCAGGATCTGTCATTTTTTTCTTAGCACCTACAGACCAAACCCCCCCAAAACTTAATATTTCCATTTATTAAGCGTTCAGGTCCAGCTAACTTACTATGTTTTATGTCCTAACAACTTGGTAACTGTTCGAAAAAAAAAATACATATAAATTGAAAGAGAAAATGTTTTATTTTATTCTTAAATAACCACAATTATTTAATAACGGCATGTATGCTCCTGTTGGACGTTGGAATCAGATTGGATACTGCCATCCTCATTTCCTGTTCTATATTGATTTTTATGTAATCATTTTTTTTATCACAACAACTGCTTGAAATACAGTTTTGCAAGGATACAATGTTGCATATGGAATTAGGATTCACTGATATTTGATCACCTGACACTGGATATTCATCTGCTGTGTTTCCCTTGAAAATTTAGGCTGTTCTACAGTGTCCCTGTGAGTTTGCTTTGGTGCCACCATTGTGCACAGTTTGGGAACTATGGCCGTACTGTATTCATACCGTAATAATCTCAAAATGAATATGTGACCTGAAAATATTTTTTAAAAATGTTAATGATTTTTGGTTTTGCTATCAACCATCTTTTTTTGTCAATGTATTCCTCCTTCGCATTCACCCGAAGAGCCATTACCTATAACAACAATGAAAAAAAACCCAACTTAGAAACCAAGGCAGTTAAGAAAAATTACAAACACAGTCCAGTCTCATAGTTTATTCAGTTCCATATCCATAGTTCTTCCATCTCTGAAAAAGCAGGAGATATTTTGATTGTCATAGCTTTTCTTCAGGTCAAGCTTGAATGTGAGCTGAATATTAAAAAAAAATCACATCATTTAAAAAAAATTAGAAAAGAATCAAATTAGGCCAACAGTCATGACTAATTAGAGAGTTCTGCACCAAATAAGTAATAGAGGCCAAAAGATTGTTTTGATGACATAGAATTGAAAAGCTTTTGAATGGACCAAATTGATACCACTAAGATAAGAAGAGAAATAAGGAAAAAATATTCTCAATATTTTGTATATTTGACACAAATTTTCCAAACATAAGTTTATTAATTAAATTATTCTGAGCACCTCCATTTAGAGCCAGATAAATACAAAGGAAAAGAGTTCCATCTTGCTTTTGGAGATTTGTCTGGCACAAACCATTTCTGCTAACGATGTATAGTATTCCTAAATATGTATCACTGCCAAAGTAGAAATGAAAAATATCTTTCCCCTTCAAAGCTCTCAAACCAACTCTGTCCCTCTTGCAGACATGCAGGATCACATCAGTATTCTCTTCCTCAATCCAGAATCACATTCCACAGGCAGCAAGCAGTAAGCATCACAGGCTGCCTTGTCTCTATCCAGCTTGGTTGGGAGTCAGATTAGAAATGAAAAAGGGAAGAAAAACCCAACAACAATTGACACAAATCCATTGGTCAAACTCAACACTGGAGGTTGTGTTCCACATCCATAGTCTTCCACCCTGTACAAAGAAGGGAGGCACATTCCCATATTTCTCCTTCCCTGCAGGCTTGGTCATCATAATTCTACAACATTCATTTCTTCTGCGCCTTTTCATTCAGCTTTCAACTATTCTTTTAATTTGTATTGTTGTTATCACTGTACTAAGTGTGGGAGATGCAAAGAATAAATGAAATAAATAGTCCCTTTCCTCAAGGAAATTACATCCTACTAGGGGTGGGTAGGTGTGGAATGAATATAACAATATGCACAAATTCATAAATATAAGGCACTTTAGGGAAGGAGAGAACACTAACAACCAGGAATATCAGAGAAGGCAGCAAAAACTATTTTTTGCCTTTCTTTATATCTTAAGGGCTTAGCATAGTTCTTGGTACACAATAAGCACTTAATAGATACTTACTGATGACTCAATTTGACCTCAGAGGCTATTTAATATAATACTCTCCTTTTACAGAAGAGGAAACTGAGACCCAAGAAACTAACTAGTCGAAGATCACAGCATGTAGTAGGGTGAACCCATGTCCTCTGAATCTCTGTTCAGAGAGAGTGTATTTTCCTCTTTAGGTAATATTGTTCAAATTTGGGCAGTTCATAGATATTAAACTCATTTTGAAAGTGCTTATACCTAGAAACTCCAGAAGGGGTTAACATAGTTAACATTCCCGTCAGGTTACAAAGGTCTTTGATTGTGAAAGCACCAATAATTTACTCTCCATTAAGATGTTGGAGCTTTTGACTATTCAAAGGTTGACAGTAACGGTTTTCTAAGTAATGGTCTCTTCTTGTGTAAAAATGTTACAGGTAATGGAAAGAGGGAGGGGGAAAGGAAAAGCTTTAGCTCTCACCCAATCTATATATCCAATCAATGCCACAGCCACTGTTCCTCACTGCTTTAATAGAAACAGACCATGAAGACTCAAAGAATTTCCAGGAATGGCCATTGGTGGTTTTACTATTTTTATTTTTACTGATTGAAAAATGAACAGGGTCATGGTAAGGGTTTGTTTTAAATAATTTTAACTGGAACTGATGGGGCAGGGGTGGGCAAGGACAAGAGGGAGTTTGGACTGGTGGTGCTATGGAAATTGACATGTCACACAAGGTAGGGGTAGAGGATGGGGGTCAATGAAAGTGGGTGACAGGAAATGTAGGTTCACGTGGTAACATTAATTTACATAGCCATTCTTTGAAACTCAGAGGTATGACTGTTTGAATGTATGGTGTGTGTAAACAAACGTAGTAGCATCGGCACAGGGGTCTTAAAGAGATCAGCCCACAAATAAGCTTACAAATCAAATTAAAGTTTCTGATTGTGGGCTTAAAGACCTCTCCAACAATGAATTGCCCCGATCCTACTCTATTTCAATGATTTATCTCCTATTATGCCTCCTACCACATCCCCTCCTTCAAAACTTGGCTCAAGAGCCATTTATTTTAACATGACCCAAAGATTCTTCCATATCTCCACCCCATTACTGACAGTTTTGGCACCTGTTATATTTATCACCTTGTCTCTCCCTTAGATAGGAAGCTCCTTGAGGGCAGGAATTACTGCCTCTATTTCCTAACATTGTAAAACACTGATTAAAACCATTTTGTAAACCTCTATAGCCCATATAAAGTCTGAGGCTACTTCCTACCTCTCCATTCACATTGGCAGGGCAGGTCCCCAAAGCCAGGATGCTATAAACCTGCACCCCCACCCCAGATGATTTCTAGGGTATTCCTGAGGATTTGTAGTGTCTTTCTAAGGCTATAGCTCATGCATCCCTACAGATATACATCTTCCCTTCATGATTTTTAGTTAATTTCAGTTAAGCAGCCAGATTTAATTAACTTTTCAAAAGCAGGCATTTTGTGGTACAGTTGGGATAAAACATCTCTTCAGTCTGGGATCACACTTTCCCATATACACAGACAAAGTCCAGTGGAAGTTGGGCTCACGGTTAGACAGCATATGTGACAAAGGGGTAACTTAGAACTTTCAGAAATCCTTTTCTCCTCTTTGTGACAGGTGGGGTCAGGAAGTTTCCCCTAGGCAGAAGGGAGGCTTTCTTCTGGGCTCTTTGAAAAGTTCCAAATCTACTTTTTCTTATCACATTGAGTCTTTTGTTGACTCCTGATTCAGACACTGATCACTGGTCACTGCTGTCCCAGGGACAATTTTAGGATGCCAATGGGAAGACAGGAAGTCTTAAATCTTTTGGATCTTTCAAAGCTCACAAAGTTCTCCAGTCAAGGAGGTGAGGGAGAAGACCAATCTTCACCTGTCTTGTTTCTCTCTTTCAAGTGATTCTTTCTCAGGGGTTTAGCTAGAAAGACTCCCACTTCTAAGCTTCTAGATGGTAGAATTACATATCTCCATGGTAGCTGCTGGTTTTATATAAACCCCATAGAGTGTGGTCAAGTCCTTCAAACAACCAGAATAGACTTCCTGTCAATGGCACTCCATTTCATCCAATGACTTTCAATAACTTTTCGTATTGAATGATTTAAAATTTGTATAAATAATTAAAATTGGGGGAGAAGCCAAGATGGCAGAGTAGAAAGATACACATATGCTAGCTCCCAACCCACAGCCCATAAAATACCTGTAAAGAAGAACTCCCAACAAATTCTGGAGCAGCAGAAGCCACAGAACAATGGAGCAGAGGAGATTTCTGTTCCAGAGAGACCCAAAAAACTGACCTGAAAGGTCTGTCGCGCACCAGACCTGGAGCAGAGCCCAGCCTTGCCTTGGCCATGAGGCACTGAGAGGAGCAGATCTGAGCAGGCTTCAGGGACAGAATCGCCAGCAGCAGCACAGGTCCCTCCACCCACAGGTAACAAGGGTTGGTGAGAGGGTCTTTTCGGCCAGCTGAAAGGGGAGTGGGGTATCTCCATAACTCAGGCCCCCTCGGGAGGCAGCAGCAGAAGCAGCAGCAGACAGGGGCTCCCCAAGCAGGCAGGAGCTCAGATCCATTGTTGAAGGTCTCCTCATAAACCTCCTGAGGGAACTGAGCCCCATGAGGCGGCCCTGCCCCTACCTGAGCACCTGAACTTAATCTCACACTGAATAGCTGCTCCACCCCTGACCAAAGTCCTGAGGCTGGGGAGCAGCATTTGAATCTCAGACCCCAAGCACTAGCTGGGCAGATCTGGAGGTGAGGTGAGTGTGGAGAGGAAACTCAGAAGTCAAGTAACTGGCTGGGAAAATGCCCAGAAAAGGGGGAAAAAAATAAGACTATGGAAGGTTACTTTCTTGGTGAACAGATATCTCCTCCCATCCTTTCTGATGAGGAAGAACAATGCTTACCATCAGGGAAAGACATAAAAGTCAAGGCTTCTGTATCCCAAACATCCAAAATAAATATTCAATGGTCTCAGGCCATGGAAGAGCTCAAAAAGGATTTTGAAAATCAAGTTAGAGAGGTGGAGGAAAAACTGGGAAGAGAAATGAGAGAAATGCAAGAAAAGCATGAAAAGCAGGTCAACACCTTGCTAAAGGAGACCCAAAAAAATGCTTAAGAAAATAACACCTTTAAAAATAGGCTAACTCAATTGGCAAAAGAGGTTCAAAAAGCCAATGAGCAGAAGAATGCTTTCAAAAGCAGAATTAGCCAAACGGAAAAGGAGGTTCAAAAGCTCACTGAAGAAAATAGTTCTTTCAAAATTAGAATGGAACAGATGGAGGCTAATGACTTTATGAGAAACCAAGAAATCACAAAACAAAACCAAAAGAATGAAAAGATGGAAGATAATGTGAAATATCTCATTGGAAAAACAACTGACCTGGAGAATAGATCCAGGAGAGACAATCTAAAAATTATGGACCTACCTGAAAGCCATGATCAAAAAAAGAGCCTAGACATCATCTTTCATGAAATTATTAAGGAAAACTGCCCTGAGATTCTAGAACCAGAGGGCAAAATAAGTATTCAAGGAATCCACCCATCACCACCTGAAAGAGATCCAAAAAGAGAAACTCCTAGGAATATTGTGGTCAAATTCCAGAGTTTCCTGGTCAAGGAGAAAATACTGCAAGCAGCTAGAAAGAAGCAATTCAAGTATTGTGGAAATACAATCAGGATAACACAAGATCTAGCAGCTTCTACATTAAGGGATCAAAGGGTGTGGAATAGGATATTCCAGAAGTCAAAGGAACTAGGACTAAAACCAAGAATCACCTATCCAGCAAAACTGAGTATAATACTTCAGGGGAAAAAATGGTCTTTCAATGAAATAGAGGACTTTCAAGCATTCTTGATGAAAAGATCAGAGCTGAAAAGAAAATTTGACTTTCAAACACAAGAATGAAGAGAAACATGAAAAGGTAAACAGCAAAGAGAAGTCATAAGGGACTTTACTAAAGTTGAACTGTTTACATTCCTACACGGAAAGAAATATTTGTAACTCTTGAAACTTTTCAGTATCTGGGTAGTTGGTGGGATTACACACACACACACACACACACACACACACACACACACAGAGCACAGAGTGAATGGAATAGGATGGGATCATATCTTAAAAAAATGAAATTAAGCAGTGAGAGAGAAATATATCAGGAGGAGAAAGGGAGAAATGGATTGGGGCAAATTATCTCTCATAAAAGAGGCAGACAAAAGACTTTTTAGTGGAGGGAAAAAGAGGTAAGGTGAGAGAAAAACATGAAGTTTACTCTCATCACATTTGACTAAAAGAAGGAATAAAATGTACACTCATTTTGGTATGAAAACCTATCTTACAATACAGGAAAGTGGGGGAGAAGGGGATAAGCAGGGTGGGGGGGAGGATGGAAGGGAGGGCAATGGGAGGAGGGAGCAATTTGAAGTCAAGACTCTTGGGGAGGGACAGGATCCAAAGAGAGAATAGAAGCAATGGGGGGCAGGATAGGATGGAGGGAAATATAGTTAGTCTTATACAACATGACTATCATGGAAGTCATTTGCACAACTACACAGATATGGTCTATATTGAATTGCTTGCCTTCCCAAAGGGAATGGGTGAGGAGGGAGGGATGAAGAGAAGTTGGAACTCAAAGTTTTAGGAACAACTGTCGAGTACTGTTCTTGCTACTAGGAAATAAGAAATACAGGTAAAGGGGTATAGAAAGTTATCTTGCCCTACAGGACAAAAGAGAGGATGGGGATAAGGGAAGGGAGGGATGTTAGAAGAGAGGGCAGATTGTTGATAGTGGCAATTAGAAGGCTCGGCGTTTTGGGGGGGAGGAGGGGACAAATGGGGACAAAATTTGGAACCCAAAATTTTATGGAAATGAATGTTAAAAATTAAATAAATAAATTTTTAAAAAGTTCACCTTTTCTTCCTTTCATCTTCCCTCCATTCATCCCCAATAAGAGAAACAAAATCCCATGTATAAACATGAATAGGAGAATAAAACAAATTCTAGAATAGGCCATTTCCAAAAATCATACTTCAATCTATACTCTGAGTCTATTATCTCTCTATTAGGAGATACCTTGGAAATCAAGGTTGGGCACTGCAATGATCAGAGCTCTTAAATCTTTCATATTTGTCTTTAAAATACTATTATTATTTAAAAGTTATTCTCCTAGCTCTGCTAACTTCACTCTGCATCAGTTGATATAGGTCTTGTCAGGTTTCTTATAGCAGAAGAGTACTCGATTATATTCATACAATCATAACCTGTTTAGCCATTCCCCCGTTGATGGGGAGTCAGTTTCCAGCTTATTGTCATCACAAAAAGAGCTGGTGTAAATATTTTTGTACACATGGATCCTTTTCCTCTTTTTTTTTGATCCCTTTGGGGAATAGACCTAATATCTGCACATTGAGTCAAAAAGTATTCTCAGATTAATAATTTTGAGTGTATAGTTTCCCTTTCCAGAATGCCTGAGTCAACTCATAGCTCCACCAACAATGTATTGATTTACCTGTTTTCCCACAACACCTCCAGAATTTGTCTTCCTGTTTGTTAACTTTGCCAATCTGAGAGGTGTTAGGTGAACCTTACGGTTTTTAAATTTGTATTTCTCTAATTGTTAGTGACTAAGAACTTTTTTTACATGGCTATTGAGAGCTTGGATTTCTTGCTCTGAAAGCTCTCTGTTCATATTCTGTGACCATTTCTTAATTGGAGAATGGCTCTTATTTTTATAAATTTTAATCTATACATATATGCATATATGTGTGTTTATGTATATATATACATGTGTATGTGTGTGTGTATATATACACACACACATACACACATATATATCTCAGTAATGAGACTTTCATCAGAGAAACTTGCTGAAAGATTCTCTGGAAAATTATAAAAAAGTTAGGAACCTCTACTTTAGTGTTTTATGTTAATACCTACCTTTTCATATTTTATCTCCTTAGCTAGATTGTAAGCATCTTGAGGTCAGGGACTATGTTAGACCTTAGCCTGTGTTAAATCCTCTTTTTTTTTTTTACCTCTCTGCAGAATTTGACATTTTTGATTGCCTTTTCCTCCTGGATACTATCTCCTTTCTGGGTTTTCATCACACTACTCCATCCGGATTCTTCTCTTATCTGAATGACTCTTCATTCTCAGTTTGCTTTGATGGTTCTTCATCCATGTCACCCTAGTCTCTGTCCTGAGAATTTTTCTTTCTTCTATATTATCTCACTTGGTGATCTCATAATTTCCCATTAATTCAATGATCATTTCTTATAAATGTATCCCAGGTCTATATATCCAAACCTAATCTCTCTCCTGAGCATCACCAACTGCCTCAAACTAGATATCTGAAAGGTATCACAAACTCAACATATCCAAAACTGAACTCATTATCTTCTGCCCCCCATGCCCTAAACCCTCTCCCCTTCCCAATTTCTCTATTACTGTTAAAGGTACTGTCATCCTCTCAGTCACAGCCCACAATCTTGGTGTCATCCTAGATACTCTTGTTCATCCCACATATCCAATCCATTTCCAAATTTTGTCATTTCTCCCTTCACAGCATCTCTCATATAGGTGCCCCCCACTCCATTCATACAGTCATTCCCCTTATTTTAGGCCCTCATCATCTCTTGCTTGGACTTTTGCAATGGGCTTCTCATCAGTCTCTTGGATTCAAGTCTTTACCCACTCTGATCCAACCTTCACTCAACTGACAAGAGTGTTTTTTTTCTAAAGTATGGGTCTGATGATACACAGTGGCTGCCCTTGGAGCCAAGGACAGTCTGGACAAAGCTCCTCAGCTTTATAAAATCTCACAGGAAGATTGCACCTTACCTAAGGAGAATATTTTGAGGACTCCAGCAAAGGAACTTCCAGGAGCAGCAAGTTACTTCTTTGCCACATGTGCTCTCTACATTGGATCCCACTTTCCCTGGACTCTATTTACTTATGGGACAGTATATCACACTTTTTGTTTTTAATCAGTTGTTCATGCTCTACTACTTTAGTAAATGTCGCTTTCTAAAAGCTACTTAAGTCTGGCCAACTAGATGTTATCGATTAATAATACTGGGGAGCAAATAGAATAGAAAAGTCACCCTCTCTAGGGTACATTATGGGATCTTGGAGGCCCCATCTTCATGAGTGGGAGTTGCGATAAGGGTCCCCCAGGATTTACAAGGGCCATACTTGCATTTACTCTGTATATATCTTCTCTTTATCTAGTTATCTACATGTTGTCTCCTTAATTAGAAAGGAACTTTCTTGAAGGCAGAGACTGTTTTGACCTTTTTTTGGTATTGCCAGACCTTTGCCGTAGTGACACATAGTAAACACTTAACAAACGCTTATTACCTAGCTGATTGATTATGGCCATTAAGCCTGTCTCTGTATAAAGCAAGCCCTGCTCCCCTACGTTAGAGAGTACTGATTTAAGTAGTGATGAATTTCATTACTGACCTGGGAATTTTACATGAGTATCGATGATCTCCCTATTTAATCCTAATTTAATTCTGCATGGTTTAAATGTTATTATGGTGAAGGAACATAATTACAATTAGACTATGGTTAGACCATATGATTAGATTATAGTTTTGAGGTGAATCCTATTAAAATATCCAGTCAATCAAGATGGCTTAGTTTTTTGTTAAAACAGTTTGGATATCTTCTGTTATATTCATTCAGTGAATGCTGAGCACCTTCTCTGTCCAAAGCATGGTACTAGGTACTGAGGGTAGTCACAAAACAGTCTTCCAGGATCTTATATTCTCATATGCATGAATAATTTTACATTTTTGAGGCAACCAGGGTTAAGTGACTTGCCCAGGATCACACAGCTACTAAGTATCTGAGGCCAGATTTAGAACTCAAATCTTCCTAACTCCAGGGTTAATGCTTTATCCACTGTGCCACCTAGCCTTCCTTATGTGAATCATCCTTAAACCTTGTTCACTCTGAAGCCCATAGATTGGACTGCAATAGGTCCCTGCCCAACCTCCAATTTCTGGCTGTTTTGGGGCCCTCCTGGCTTAGAGTGAATGTCAATGGTAACTATTTCTCTTTGGAACAGCAACTTTGAGGGTCTTGCCTTCCCAGGTTGATTTTTTTGTTTTTCTAAATAAAGGAGCCATCCCTTGACTACTTTTTAAAGATGCCTATTCACTGAATGGGCATTACCTCATTCTAAGTGAGTACCTGAAAAGGCCTTAGCCTAAAAACATCAGGGTCTCCCATTGCACCCTGGGCCATCTCCAGTCATCCTGATGAATATCTGGTACTGGATTCAGATGGCTCTGGAGGAGAAAGTAAGGCTGGTGACCTTGCACAGCCCTCCCTCACTCTAATCAAAGTCAACAGCAAGTCGTGTCATCACTTTGCTGATGTCATGGTCCTCTTCAAAAACGAAGGACAAACACCACATGAATCATCTTAGAAAATGAGCTTTTTAGCAATAAAAGAGTATGTATGCCTGTATCCTGTGTTCCCACAATGCTTAGGGGGTATGTGTGAAAGAGCCTTATTCACTGAAGAAAATTTCCTTTGGATTACACTTCTATAAATACTATGTTTTGCAGCATGGTGTCCCCAGCTGATGTTCATCCTAATTGAGTAGGCACTTTAGACTCCTCCAGTTTAAAGACCTATGGGGTTCTTGCAAAGAAAATTTAATGGTGAGGTGAGAAAGATGAGGAAAAATACCTGAGTCCTGTGGCTGGCAGAAGAAACAGGGGCACAGGGAGAATGACTCAAGTTGTGGTGCTGAGAGAAGTCAATACCTTGCTGTTGTGGTCTGGTAGAAAGGGAAATGAACACAATCTTGTTGTTTACTCTATCACTGTCCAATGAGTGAACTGATATGTCCCGTTGTTGCTGTGTTGGGGAGTTAGAAAGGTTGCTTGGGAGTTGAATAGCGCTCCAGTGAAATATTTGGATTGGGTGCTAAAAGTGTTTAATACGTGATTTAATTCCTCATCAGTATTTTGCCATTCTGGTTTAATTAAAAGTGTTTGCTTTTTATTCAAGTGTTTTCTGGTTTGGCATAGTTTGAAGAAATACTTATTGTAGGTAGTGGGGCAGCTAGGTGGCTCAGTCAAAAGAGCACTGAGCTCAGAGTCAGGAAGCCCTGAATTCAAATTTGACATCAGACACTTACTGGCTGTGTGACCCTGGACAAGTTGCTTAACTCTGTTTGCCTTAGTTTCCTCATCTGCAGAATGAGCTGGAGAAGGAAATGGCAAACCACTCCAGTATCTTTGCCAAAAATAAATGAACCCAAATGGAGCTGTGAAAAATTAGACAGGACTGAAAAACAACAATAATATGTTCCAAGTGGGGGCTCAGAGCTATGAATCTGAAGAGATAATTACCTAATGGTAGCATGAAACTAGGTGAAGTTGAGGGGGGGTCTATATACTCAATACATGTTATAGGAGTTTCAGTAAGGGGGCGTTAATGTAGGCTGAAGTGTTAGGAGGCTACACTGAGGGAGTAGAATTTGAGATGGATTTTGGAAGATTGTTAGGATCTGGATAGGTAAAGAAGAGAGGGAAGATCATTGGTCACATGGTAAACAACCCAAGCAAAGGCACAGACTCGTGTAGGAAAATGATCTTCTTGGGGACGGTAAGAAAACCAGCATGGCTACAATAGAAGGAAGTTGAGGTAATAGTGAAAATGGAGCTGGATAGATTAGGGTCATATTATGGAGAGCCTTGAGTGACAGGTTGAGGTGTTTGCACTTAATTTTATAGGCAATGGAGAGACACTAGGTGACTCTAAACAGTAGAATGACTTCATGTAATCAGGAAGATTAATCTGGCAGCAAGTAGTATATAGGATAGGTTGAAGGAGGGAAGAGTTTATTACAAGGCTGTTGCTGTAACTTTGCAATGAGATAATTAAAAATTTAGACTAGGGTGATGGCAACGGGTGTTGAGAAGTATGATAGCAGAGACATTTTGCTGAAAGAATCAATGGAGTTGGTGACTGACGAATCCTGTGCAGGGGGCAGAGGTAAGAGAAAAAAGGGTAGAAAATTGCTATGACTCCTCTCTCTCTTCTGCTGCATTCTTCTGCCTTGCCCTGGAGTCTTCTCCTTTGCAGAGGTTGATCTTCCACTCTTCATAGGTTAGTTTTAAATCAGGTTGTGACAGGAAACAAACTGTTCTAGCCACCCCACCACCTAATACACGAGGAATGCAGTCCCTATCATCTTCTACTTGGGCCAATTTTAAAATGTGCTGCAGGGTCTTTAAAAATAGTCTACCGGATTTGAAATCCATGGAAATCTTTCTCGTCATAATTATTACCCTGAAGCATTGATTAGCTAGTGACTTACGCTTGACCCTCCTCAGAGACCTGTGCAAAATAAATTAAACACATGTGGTTCCTGCTTCCTAGAAGCTTAGAATCCGACTTTAAAGAAACTAAATTTTAAGTAGCTCAGAGATAGAATGAGAATGATGTCATTGCCTGAGCAGTTGGCTAGAAAGGGGATGGGAGACACTCAGGAATGAAATAGTAAAAGCTGAAACCGATATTGTGATTTACATACATTATCTCACTGGAAATGGGCATCACTCAGAAGATACAACAACCCTATGAAGTAAGTCCTGTGAGTATTATTTTGTCAACTTCACAGTTGAAGAAACAGAGTCTCAGAGATGTTTAGTGAATTTCCTGTGCTCACACAGATATTAAGTATTGAACCCAGGTCTCTTGTGAGATTTTGTTCACTCAGTTTCTGATGAGGAAAAAAGAGGAAAGCATCTAAAACAGTGGTGTCAAAACTCAAATAAAAATGGGGACCAGTGATCCGCACATAAGTATCCCAGTGGGCTGCATATTGACTTAGCTTTAAGATGGAATGTTATCTACGTTTTATTGTATTTTTGCTTATTTTGTTAACTATTTCCCAATTACATTTTAATCTGGCTCAGACTACACTAGGTGGTATATATGACTCCTCTGATCTCCTTGATATATTTGAACCAATGTAGCTGTACAAGAAGCTTGTTAATAGACTCATATTTTAAAATATAAGGACAGAGATTGGGAGTGAAGCTTAAATAGCTGTGAAGAAGGACAGAGAAGTGGAAAGGACCTAGAAAGAGAATGTCAGAAAAGTTAAAAATCCTTCATTGCTTTCCCTGATGAATACAAGTCATCAGATGACCTATATACTAGGTTACCAAAAACCCTGACAGAGAGGTTTGCTAAACAGCTGTCAGTGCTTTTTGAAATGTCAAATAAGTTAATGTATCTAAAGCTCTTTGCAAATCTTAAAGAACCCTATACATTCAACTATGATTGTTATTTTTCCCATGAGCTATGAGAGGCATAGAGGTATGTATTTCTGTCACTAATTTCTTCAGGAGCCTTGAGTTCACTCTGTCCTAACACAGGGCTTTCTCCTCCCAACCTCAGTGCCTTCTTCTTATCCTTTCCCTTACCTGCCTGACACTGAACCCAAGTCAAACACTGTTTCTTATATCCTCTACCATTAACCCAAAGCTGTCCAACCTTTGCCTTCCCTTCTCTCAGCTCTAAGATCTATACTTGAAATTTTCTGGCATATTGGATGTTAATTTAGTAGTTAATGAATGCATAGAATTATTGAGGTAGAACTAGAAGGATTCTTACATCTAGTTTAACCCTTTCATTTTATAACTGAGGCTTGGAAGAGTGAAATGATCTGGCCAAGGTCATGTAGGTAATAAATTGTTGGAGGTGAAATTTGCTCAGAGGTCTTCTGGCTCAAGAACCAGTGCCCTTTCCACTGTACCACATTGTCTCTGACATCATTTCTATACAGGCTATCCCCAAAGTCTCAGTACAGATTTTTTTGACATACATTATTTCATTTCAGTTTCATGACAACACAGTTAAGTAGCTACCATAGGTATTATCAGGTAACTTGACAACAGTACATAATAAAAGAGTAATCATGATCAGGTATCTTGTGCTACACTTGGGTCACACATGTTTAGAATCAACCCCCACTTTCCTGACTACATGCATAGCAAGCGACACTTTCCATATAAAGGAGTTGATTTTTCTGATACCTATGTATTCTCACATTTTATCCAATCAGGGATAGATACGTTATATCAAACTCATAAAAGTGAAACTACTGAATGCAACACAAACCATCCTCCTGCCCTTCTCTCACCCCACCCCTGACCACAGCCTGTGGATGGGTTTCTCTAATTCCTTCAGCTTCTGCTCTTCCACTTGTCAGTCCTATCAATTACCCAGTGCAGTTTGAAGCTTTATTAGTTTAAAAATGCACTGCGGCTCCCTGCATCTGGAAATACAGCTCCTGACAACTTTGGAAAATATCACCTTCATCTTCATGAAGAGAAGTTATCACTCTATCATCTTATTATTCTCTCTGAAAAAATCCTCCTCTCACCTTCCTCATCCTTCCCTCTCTTCTTTCTCTCTCTCTCCCTCCCTTCCTCCTTTCCTACCTTCCTTTCTTTCTTCCTTCCTCCATCCCTCCTTCCCTCCCTCCCTTCCTTCCTTTGCACTAGAACCAGAGATTAATTTTTTTCAAGGTGAACTTTTACTCTTAGGAAATTGGCAAATGCTACAAACAGGAGCTTGATTTGTTTTTTTTGTTGATTGTCCAGATTTGAGAAAGTGAAGATGAAAATATTAATAATGTAAAATAGGCTTAAAAATCTGTCATACATTCATACATTTTTTTTCCTGGAGAGCTGATTGTAAACATTTTTCAGCACCCTCTGCTTTCTCTCGAGCCTCAGCAATTATTCTTTTCATTTTCCCTGATCCTCCATTGTCAAATATCCCTTTCCTTTTAGTTCAGTCTCATCAAGTATTATGGGCAACATAGATTCAAATTTGGTAATGGCATTTTATGGCAAGACTAACACACACCCACACACATTTCCCAATCTACTTGCCACAAATAAAATGTGCTTTTCTTGTTTGGTTTTGTGACCAGCCCAGCTGTTCACTTCACCACTGGTAAAATGATTTAAGATGCTCCTTAAGAATAAAATTCAGTCTTTTAAAAGGAAACATGCCCATGCTTAATTTGCTATGGTAATATGCCCAAGAGGACCCCAGCTGATACCTAGATGACCAACCCAACCAGCTGTGATATTTGCATTTTACACTAAACATTTTTATGTTGCTATAAATTCCACGTTTTACCTCTATAAAGTCTTAGTCACAATGAACGCCATTTCTGCCCATGTCTTTAGTGAATAAATTGAACGTTTGCTCATGAACTGGAAATGCTAAGTTGCTAATAGCTCCACTGGAGTTTTTTTAAAGTTCTTGCCATATCCTCTTTGATAATTTTATCATAGTCTTGATATATTAAAATATCACAATTTAGGTTCACAAGCATGTCATTTTCCAACTAACTTTCAGTGAGTTGACTTCTGTGTTTGGTTTCTGACATTAAAGTAGAAAAACATCTTTCCTAAGTAATTTGTGTGTCAGACGATATGCAAGGTAGCTTATGAACTTGGGCTGGTTCAGTGGATAGAGCAGTGGGCCTGGAGTCAGGAAGACCTGAGTTCAAATTTGACCTCAGACACTGTGACCTTGGGCAAGCTGCTTAACCCTATTTGTCTCAGTTCCTCATCTGTAAAATGAACTGGAGAAGGAAGTGGCATATTATTCTAATATCTTTGCCAAGAAAATCCCAAATGGGGTCACAAAGAGTTGGACATGATTGAACAACTAAAGTTACGAACCAAGTGATTATTATTGTATGGGCTCACATATTGCTAAGTAGGTATAGCAGCAGAGTTTGGAATAAAAAATTCTCCAAAATTAAAAAAAAATCTAAGTTTCAGGGAAGCAATTTGAGTCCTATAAGGTGCCAACTCCCTGGTGTACTGCTGCGTGCCCTGAGCCTCTTAATCCGGTGCATCTTCTCAGCTCTGAATTTTCTGATTGCAAATCAGTGCACCTACTCATCTCAGCCTTAAATCATTGTGTGTGATCTCATTGGTATTGAATTAAATGATTATTTCTATGCTGATGATTCTCAAATGAATTTTTCCAACCCTAATCTCTGCTAACCTCCAGTCTTGCATCTCCAGCTGCCTTTTGGACATCTTGAACTGGATATTCCATAGACATCTAAGTTCAATATGTCTAAAACTGAACTCTTTGTCTTTCTCTCCAAACCCTCCCCTTTTCTACCTTCCCTATTACTGCTGAGAGTGCCACTATCCTCCCAGTCACCCAGGCTCAAAACCTAGATGTCATCCTTGACCTCTCATTCTTTTCAACTAGGTATATCCAATCTGTTACCAAAAACTGTTAATTTTACCTTTGTAACATCTTTCCAATTTAGAGACTTTTAAGAATTATCTGAACCAAACTGACTCCATCTTGTAAAACTGGCTCCATTTTGGGACTTAAGTTTCATTTTCCTGTAAATTCTACCTGTTTGCTAATTGTGGGAATTAAGTGATCTTGTTTCACATCTGGGGAAGTTTACCTACTTGTCTTCTCCTCTCCAACTTAGAAAGTCCTTAATCTTTTCCTTCAATTAGAAATCAGATTACCTAATCTAGTATCTTGGTTTGTATCCTGTTAATCATTTTCTTTTAGTGCATAAAAATCTGTTTCTACCTATATTCAGGATCTAGTGTCAGCTGAGGTTGCCTGGTCCCGATTTGTTAAACAATTGACACGCGTTACTTAATAAATTGATATGCTCAAAAGCTTAAACCTTTGTTTTTTCAGTTATTTCAGATTTTACCCATTACACTATACACCCCCTTCTCTGCTGTGACATTGTCAACACCCTGGTACAGGCTATCATCTCCTCACACTTGGACTATTGCAATAGTCTGCTGGTGGATCTGCCTGTCACAAATCTCTACCCTCTTCATTCAATCTTCCACTGATCTGTCAAAGGTCTGACTGTATTACTTCCTCATTTATTAAATTCCAATGACTCCCTACCACCCTTAGAATCAAATATACCATCTCTTGGGCATTTAAAGCCCTTCATAACCTGCTCTCTCACCTTCATTGCCAGCCTCCCTGCTGTTTCTCAAAGAATATACCTCATCCCCTGACTTGTGGCATTTTTGTTTTTTGCTGGCTGTCTGCAAATATCTGGAATGCTCCCCTTCCTCATTTCTGCCTCCTAGTTTCTTTAGTTAAAAATCATACCTTCCTCCTTCTTGTTAATTATAGTGTTTTCCCTCCATTATTTCCAATTTATCCTGTATATAGCTTGCTTGTACATAATTGCTTGCATATTCTCTCCCTGCATTAGATTGTGAGTTTCCTGAGAACAGGGAGTGCTATTTTTTTCTTTGCCTTCTTCACACTTACCATAGTAGCTGTTACATTATAAGTGCTTAATAAATGTTTATTGACCGATTACCGGGTAACCTGTAGATACTCCTGCCCCTGATCTGGCCTGGAGTTTAGCCGATACCTGCTTCTTCCGGAGTTGGACCTTATTACCATTCCTCAGGTGAAGATTACCTTTCCATCCCATCTTGACATTTCATGAGTTACTAGAATATGCTGTCCTTGCCTGAAGGAAAAATGGGAATTAATTCTTACTGTCTTAGGGAGGAGGGAGAGGAAGAAAGGAGGGATAAAATTTGGAATTAAAAATTTCATTAAAAATGGATATTAAATGACTGTTTATATACATGTTTTGCATCACTATGCATGTATAACATATTGAATTGCTTGCCTTCTCAATGAGGGATGGAAGGGAGGGAGGAAGGGAGAGAATTTAAAACTCAAAGTTTTAAAAGTGGATATTAAAAATTGTTTTTACACGTAACTGGGGAAAAGTAAAAAAAAATACTTTAAAAAGGGATGTTAAAGTTGTCTTTACATGTAATTGGAAAAAATAAAAAACTATAAATAAAAAGAGAATAGGAATTAAGACCACAGTTTTCTCATTCTACGTCTGTCATAATGAAAAGTAGAAATGTCTAACAAATAGAGCCCTGAGGATCTGAGTTAGAATACCAGATTTGCCATTTAACCTCCTATATCTCCTTAGATAAGCCACTTCTTGGTCTTAGTTTCCTCATCTGTAAATTGAGAGGTTGTGCTAGATTCCTTTCTAGCTCTAAATCCTATGTTAGTCAATATCAGATAACTGATTTTATTTCTTAAAATTTGTGGCACTTTGGGCTCTCCAACATTATTTTTTCTTCCAAGTCACTTTCATTTTTTTGTAGGATTTTTTTTTGTTGTTGTTCTTTTGATACTGGGTGTCCCTATCTCTCCTAGGCTGGAAGCACAGAGGTTACTCATGCATCTGGCCATGGTGCTGTTTGACATGGAAGATTTGCTTCATTCTGGTTTTTGACCCCAGCCTGCTCACCTGAAACTTCTTAGGGGGCCTTCTTCCCTTCCCCTCCTCTCTCAGGAACTCACTATTTTGGTTTGAAATGTAATGTATGTTACCCAATCAGCTTTAGATTTACTTGAACTTAGAATTCTTGAGCTCAAATCATCTACTGGTCTCAGTCTCATCTAGTACCAGGGATGACAGGTGTTACATGACTACTCTTTAATATGACTGATGAAAATTATTTCTTAGAAAAATATTTCAGTTCCCCTTCTTAAAATCTTGACCTTCCTTAATTTTCTTCACCTTGTTTTCTCATTAGGCCAAAATTTTTTAAAAGCATGGTAGGTGTGGTAAAATTTTTGTCTAAGTCCCACACATCTATGAATTGTAACAAAATTGCAATGTGCCTTTTATTTGTTATAACATTGTAGGAGATTCATTTGAGTTTTTAATTTAGAGCCAAATATAACCACATATTTTCTTGACTAGTTTTATTTTTTGTTTTTGTTTTTCTAATAAATAAGATACAATGCATAGTTGTGTTCATCCTTCATTTTTGAAGAAGACCATGACATCAGAGAAATGATGATGACTTGCAGTTGACTTTGATTTGAGTGAAGGAGGGCTGTGCAAGGTCAACAACCTCACTTTCTCCTCCTGAGCCATCTGGATCCTGTGACCAAATATTCATCAGGATGAATGGAGATGGCCCAGGATGCAATGGGAGACCTTGGCCTTTTTAGGCTGGCTTTTTCAGGTACTCCCTTAGAGGGAGGTAAGGGCCATTGAGTAAATAGGCCTCTTTAAGGAGTAGTCAGGGGATAGCCCTTTTAATGAACAAAAGAAAAAAAGAACTAAATCAAGCTGGGAGGGAAACAGAAACTGTTACTATTGATAATCACTGTAAGGCAGTCATTAAATGGAGGTTGGGCAGGAACTTATTGTTGTGTAGCCTACGGGCTTCAGAGTACACTGGGTTTAAGGTTTGGGGAAAAACAAAAAATGAAGGAAGGAAGGAAGGAAAGAAGGAAGGAAGGAAGGAAGGACATCTAGCCAGTAAACCCCAAAGGAAGGGGAGGGGAAGACAGAAGGGAGAGTGTGAGCCGGGGGTCCCCACTCATACAGCTCCATCTGCTCACAGGTTGTGTTCGTCCTTCATTTTCGAAGAAGACCATGACATCAGAGAAATGATGTTGGTGACCTTGCACAGCCCTCCCTCACTCAAAACAAAGTCAAGTGCAAGTCATGTGACAATGGGTAGTAAATGTTGTAGGAAAGCATCATTCTCACTGGAACTGTGTTAATGGTAATAGCTAACATCTGTACAGCAGTTTAAGGTTTGAAAAACATGTTACAAATACCACTGCATTTCCACCCTCACAATACTCCTCAGGGCAGTGTGTTACCTGGAAGGTAGATGTTATTGTTATTATCCTTTTTACAGTCAACGAAACTGAGGCAGAGGTGAAGTGACTCGCCCAGGTTGGATTTGAATTCAAGTCTTCCTGACTCCAGTCCAGTGCTCTATCCACTCTGCCACTTAGCTGTCTTCTATATCTGGGATGTTGATTTAATCATGGATTGGAAGCTTGTGCTGTCTCCAAAGCATCTTTAAGGTTTTCCTGACTCAACACAGGACACTGTTTCAGAAATCATTGCCTACCCTTCTAATTCACTCCTGTAAACTCATTGGGGGTGCATCTATTCTGCAGCAACTGAAGAGGATGTCAGCATCCTACTGTAATTAAATCAATGTTCCAGGTCAAAGCTCCCAGGCTGGAAATAAGGAAAATGGCAAAGTGAATGTTAGGTGAGGTTTTTAAATTGTCGTGGTATTAGGGGCAGAGTGCTCATCTTGGAGTCAGGGAGATCTGAGTTCAAGTCCCATCTCTGACATTTCATGGCTATGTGACTCTTGGCAGGTCACTTAAGCTTGATGTGCCTCCCATATCTCCCTAGGACTTAGCTACTAAGTCAAAAATGAAATGGAGATGTTGGTGGAAGGAATTTCTGCGCGTGCTCTTCATGCTGATTTCAAAATCACAGCTCCATTCAGTAAGTGAGGATGATGTAGAAGTAGAAATTATAGCAATAACTATCGATTCCTCTAGGAGAAATGACAATTTCCAGCTTGGGGATGTTTTAAAGTGCTAGGTGAGGTCTGCCCATAGGCTCAGTCAGTGTAATGAACAGATAGCAACTCTTTGAAATAATTTGTGTCCTCCTATGGGGAATCAAGGCTGTGATGTTACTACTAAACTGATTATAGAGCCCCTTTCTAGAAGAAAGCAGAAAATCAGCACAAAGGACATTTATGAAGGGAGAAATTTTTTTATTTGACTGCACTCCACTTTATAAACTCTTCCTGTGAAGAATGAGTTTGATCCAATTAATTTTTTGTTGAGTCATTTCATTCGTACCTTACTTTTTGTGACTCCACTTGGAGTTTTCTTGGCAAAGATACTGGAGTGGTTTGCCAGTTTTTTCTCTAGTCCATTTTAGTGATGGGGAAACTGAGGCAAACAGTGTTAAGTGACTTGCATAGCTAGTGTCTGATGTCACATTTGAATTCATATCCTCCCAACTACATGGTTCCACTTTGCTACCTAGCTTCCTTGACCCAATTCATTAAGCACCTCTTAAGTGGCTTCCCTCTTCAGCTACCAAAGACCAAGTCACTTCCATACTCAGTAGACTCCACTGGTTCCCTATTATGTCTAGGATCATATACTGACTGCTCTGTTTAGGTTTTCACAACCTGGCTCCAACCTATCTTTCTTACATATTATTCCCCTCCATTCACTCCATTATCCCATTGTTGAGGTTTAGATCCAGGGATGCCAAAAACTGTTGGGGTTTCATGATATGTTGTGGTGGAACAATCTCAAAAATTCAGTCAGACCACCTCAAATCCAAGCATAGGCATTTATTGAGATTAACACCTCTCATGAAGCATGCCATGTTCCAGGAGGAACCAGCAACTTCAGAGAAAACAAGATGGATTTTTATAGGGTAAGGATGCAATTGTACAACAGAAATTTATATAGAATATAGGAATATGATTAATATTAAAAAAGCAGGAGCAGTTTGTCAAGGGATTAGGTAATGAAGGAGGGGTCCCAGCCACAGTGGAACTGCACATGTGATTACCCACAATGCATACAGAGAAACCCATTTAGGGGAGTATGTATATATGATAATGATGTAATAAGCCTCTCTATGTCATAGGTTTACTCTAGGTCTACTGTACAGGTGCCTATTTAGGGAAAGTTCCTTCTGTTGTTTTGGGGTTCATATCCTGCTTGGGAATCCTGGTGGTGCTGCTTTCTGATTGACTGGCTATTGTGGTCCTGTCTAGGACTAGATGGATGTGATTGTGGTTGAGTGCATGGACACATCTGCTGTTTCTGTGGGAAATATGAGGAATGGGTCTGGGAGCAGTGACTAGGTAGAGGCAATGGCTGGGTTCCCATGCCTGCTATTTCTCTGAGAACTAAGATTTCAGGGACACACCTGTTGTTCTAGTGAGCAGTGAGGCATACGTGAAGGACATTGGTGGGGCGGAGGGGGGGGGCAGGTTAGGTAGGTACAGTGGGCCTGTAATAAAGTTAGCATGTTGGGGCTGGGGGCAGCTCTATTAGGACTCCATCACCATCACATTCAATCTTCTTGTTATTCCTCATAGAGGACACTTCATAGCCAGCCTTCCCCCATTCCCTATGCCTGTGTAAGGGTGGGGATTGATTGAGTCAGTCATCTCATTCCCATCTAAAGTAACTAAAAAGATGCTGATACTTTGAACGTAGTGTGAACAAGTCCATGCAACTCTTTTGAAATGATTGATCAAAGGCTTTAAACTAATGTAAACCCTGTCACATTCTGTGGGGCTTTTGAGTGTCGAGTCACCTAAGAGGGTGTCACTTATGGGATTGAGGGAGAAGAGCTTCTATCACCTCTCTACCCCTTGATCAAAAAAGGATTTTGTGGACTTTGGAAGATTAAGTTTGTATATCTCATCTTTGTCATAGCAGTGTCCCCTGGAGAGCAGCAATCAGTGGCAGTGTCTACATTGGAAACCAAGGAAAAACTGGACAGATGGAGGAAAGACAGCTGTAGGATTTGACCAGTACCATACATGAGGGGAACATCCAGTAAAAAGACTTCTGGGAGCTGTGAGTTGTTCATCTTTGTCACATATGCTCTAAGGCTGATTCCACTTTCTGCTGGAATCTCTATGCGCTTTGGGGAGACTGTGTTGCAGACTTTTGGGTGAGATGTTTCATATTAACTGTTCTTATCTACTATTTTAGTAAAATACCTCTTTCCTACAGCATTTGGTCGACTAATTGATATCAACTTAAAATCAATGAGGGAAGCATACCAGTGTGACCTCTTGAGTTATAGCCTTAGAAAGATACTCCTCACCCCCAGCCCTCATCTAAGCCTTCAGGGTACCTTGGAACCCTGAGGTAAGCAGCCAGCTGAATTCGGGGAATCTAGTCCCTGAGAGAACATGTACTACACCTAGAACCTACTCCTTCCTCACCTCTTCCTCCTAGTATCCCTACCCTCCTTCAAACCTCAGCTCATAGGCCATCTGCTACATGAAGCTCTTCCTACTTCTCCCACCCAGCTGTTTCCCACTTGAACTGGCCTTAAAGAGTGGGAGTCAATTAATGAAACTGGGGAAGCCATCCCATCATACAAAATGCCTGGAAATCTTAAAATTGTGAGGTTGACTCAACCAACCAATCAATCAGTCAACCAATCAAACCTGGGTTTTCCAATAACTGTAACAAAGTCTTGATAGACTCTTACAAGTAAGTGTGTTCAATTTGACTGAAAAACTTGATAATTCCCTGTGGGGCATGTATTAACCCAGGGAACTGGTTCAGAATTCAGAGAGACTGGAGCAAGTGGAGGAGAGAGTATTCTCATTAACCCCCTAAGAAAGAATTGAAGAGAAGGGCAGAGTGGGGAAAGAACAAAATACCAAGGCTCAGTCTTAATCTCAGTCCTTCCTCTCCTTGACTGGAGAGGGACCTCATGAATTTCAGAGGTCGGGACAATTTTCCATCTTCCAGTTGCCATCGTTAGAAGCATCCTCAAATCAGCTGTGACATTGTTTACATCAGGAGTCAATGAAGACTGAATGCAGATTCAAAGCTTTACAAAGAGCCCAGGAAAAAGTACCTGAGGGAATCTTCAGGACTCCAGCAAAAGCACTTCCAGGAAGTATGGCTTCTATCTTTGCCACACAAGGCCTCTAAACTTGAGTCACTTTCCCCTGACTTCTTTATACCCTTACGGGAGAATTTGTCACAGAGTTGTAGGAGACATGTATTGTAGTAACTATACTGCTATAATACCACTTTCTAAAAGCTAATTTAGTCTGGTTGATTAATTGGTAACCAATTCATAATCATGGTGGGCAACATACAAATTGAGGAACTCATTAGCCATAGTATTAGAAAATCTAGGCTTGCTTCTAGAACCCTGAAGGGAGACATGGTAGGCAAGCTCTGGGGCTGTGACCTACTACTGTCAATGGCGGGGTTGGGAAAATAACTCCAGAGCAAATAGGACATCTGTATGAAGGCATGTTGTTTCCCTCAATAGAATATAAATTCCTTGAGGGCAAAAGCTGCTTCTAGTGCCTCGAACATAATAAGCAATTAAATAAACTATAGTGATAGGTGTAGTAGGTACTGAGATCTTTCCCCATCCCTCTTGTAGTGAGAGATGGAGAAAATGAATGGAATAGAAATAGCTGGGGAGAAACAATTAACACGGAAGAGTGTGTGCTGCAAGGTGTGCATTACAATAGAAGGGACTGTTAGCTAGGAAGAAACAGAAAGGAAATGGTAATACATGTAGACGGGAGAACTCAGGAGGGTTTTTGTTTTCATCTTGCGTGATGAAGACGGGAAATATTGAAGAACCTGCTGTGGCCATGCCTAAGAAAGTTGAGAATGAGGTCACTAGCTGCAGACCAGGATGACACTGTGAGGAATGGGATGAAGTTAGAGGGAAAAGGAAGAAAGTAAGTCTCCTCTACCTTGTCCTCTTCCTTCTTCAGTGGGCAGACGAGAGTGGGTCAAACCAGTACCTGTGTGTAGGGGAGGCATTTGTCTTCCCTCCTATCCTTCCTTCCTTCCTTCCTTCCTTCCTTCCTTCCTTCCTTCCTTCCTTCCTTCCTTCCTTCCTTCCTTCCTTCCTTCCTTCCTTCCTTCCTTCCTTCCTTCCTTCCCCTGCTCTCCAATAAACACCAATACTAACTCAACATTTAACAGACAAAACAGTATTATCAAAGACAGGCATAATACAGGAGAAAACCACAATAGAAACAGTCCTCTTCTAGAAAGTTCCTCTCCCTTCACCCTCAATGTTTGTCATGGTCCCTCCCCAACTCAGCATTAAATCACAGTGGACCCACACACCTCATGAAGGGGCAGAAGCCTCTGGGTGCTTGAATATTACTCTTAGGCACACACTCATTTGCTTTTCTCTGTGGTTGTTGCACTGGATGCTTCAACTTTCTCTCTGACCCCTATTTCAGTGGTCCAGCTACCATGCTCTAGGATCGTGCCCCTCTCAGGGTTCACTGACAGTGCCATTACTGCCCCAGGCTGGCCAGTGGGAACACTCCATCTCTGCCGACCTTTCAGAAGCTCCCTTTCTGGGCAAGTGGAGAAGGAGAAAAGCTTCTGGAGTCAGTCACTCTGTCTCCCTTTATGTACAGATGAACAAACTGAAGTCTAGAGTGGGGAACTGACTTACCCAAGCCCACACACGTGTTTAGTGATGGGTAGAACTCATTTATTTTAGAGTTGAGGATGAAGATAAATGTTCACGGGCAGCATCATAGAGAAGAGCCAAGGAGACAAGATTTCAGGTCAGAATAATCAATCCTCCCCAGGCTCAAAGTGGGGGGATGGGAAAGAGCATGGATTATCAAAGTTTACTGTGGACAGACTGGTGGCTAAGAGCCAAGGAGGGGGCAGTCATTTCCCTTTGTTCATCCCAGGCCTCTTCTAAGCTATGCCTTCTATGGTGATTCACACAATTGCAGATCTTTGCTAGGGTTCTCAGGATAATGCCCCTCTCCCCTGCTTTGCTTTGCTTGTGGAAATGCCCCCACCCCTCTCTCACCCCAAAGAACTAGGCAGACCAAAAAACCAAGAAGGCTATTTAGGAATACTGAGTCTGTCCCCACCCCCAAAGAAGATTTTAGAGGTTTGTTTGGCCTAGGTTCTGTGTGGGTATGAAAAATCTGTTGCTGAGGGACCAGTTGTTCAGGCATAAAATAAAACTTGGCTGGTAATAAGAAGAGTTATTATTGCAGTGTCCACAGCACGACTCCACTTTGGGACTCTGCCAGAATTTCCATAAAATTCTCCTTCTTTTGGAGTCTACACCATGAGCTCTTATGTAATTAACTTAAGAGCCTTTATGAGATGCCAGGGTACTTTGTCTTAGAGGGTTCCCATTTATTCTGTCTTACTTTTTTTTTAAGTTACTTACAAAATTTGAATTCAATTCATCTGACTTTATTTGATTAGGGACTAGGAGAGGCGAGCCAAGAAAAGAGAAGGAATTTGTAGATGAGAGGAGCTCTTGCATGATGGGGCTCCTGTGTCTCCTTCCAGCTGAGCAAAGCATAACTGAGTGTCCTAATGAAAATTAGTGCACTAGGCCCTCTGGAGTGGCTTCCTGGCATCCATTGGCTCTTTGGGTCACTGAAAAGGGGTCTCTACTTCTTTTGGAAGTCAGTCCCTCTGCAAGCCAAACCAGAGAAGGGAGCTACTTGTTTTGAGGTATGCTCCGTCATGGTTTCAATTTTTCCTACTCTGCTCTTGGCGCTTTTCTAATTCTGCATTGAAAACTCTGAAAAGCACAAAAGTGAGAAAAAAAATCCAAACCTTGTCTTCCTCCTCCCCTCCCCCTGACTCAGTGGGCAGATGTGTATGTATTTCTGAAATACTAGTAATAATAGTAGCTTCTGTCTTTGAAGAAAGCACTTATGCATTACAAGGTGCTTGCTCGTTAATAATCTCGAGTAATTCCCCATTTTACAGGGGAGAAAATAGAGGTGAAATGGCTTGCCTATGTTCACATATTTGAGTGTGGGAGTACCAATTGAACCTTGATCTCCAGGTGCCATGCTAACCCAGCTGGACTCCTAATGTACATCTCAGGGAGGCGTAAGGTGACATGAACAAAATCCTAACCTTGACGTTGTTTTCTCAGTTTCAATAGCTGCTGGAAATCTGCTATCTTCAGAAAAGTGGCCTTGTTCTCAAAGGTTGAATCTTTTCTATGGTGTCATAGCTCTTCTCTATAAAGTGCACCTTAATAACGCTTATAAAATGTGTAGGGTAAGCAATGGCCAAACTCCATGCTTGCTTGATGCCCACACAATGGAACAGGAACTTGGAGAAGACCTCTACACTGTTGGGTGGACACTCTGGGGCAGATTTATGGGAGAACATGGTCAAGAATCACTTCCACTGGGCAGACATGGATGGTTGGCATCCCTGAGATCACCAACTATTTGACTATTAAAAAATAATATGCCCTCATCCCTCCTTTTTTGAAGTGGATGGAGGTAAAAGGTGCCACTCTGGACATTTTGCAAAGGAAAATCATTACAGCACAAGTCTAATCAGCCTTGATTAGAGGACCATCTCCCAAAGTCACCCACTGCTGAGGGAATAACTAATGTGAATTCTTGAGCGGCCATCTCTCACTTCATTTACGCTTTTTAGCCTTTCCTGCCAAACCATAATAACAAGTAAAGAGACATGATGATCTGTTCTCTGCTGTGCCCACAACCATTTATTTCTCTTAGCATTCAAAGCTATCCACCCTTGTGTATGGATCATTGAGAAAAATGCCTGCTAGGTCCTGATTACTGAGTGCTAATTGTCAGTGATGAGTTATTATCCTCCTCTTTCCTTTCCTCCTCCCTCATTTTACTCCATTCATTCTCCTCTCGTTAGAAATAATAAGCTCCATTCCCTGCTTTAGGGGATTAATCTAATAATGTCTCATAAGTGTTTAGTGTAGGGGTAGAGGCTGGGGTGGGGAACTCCATGCTCCTGTTTTGTTCAGATTCATCCCTTTGCAGTGTTTCTTGGCTAATCTACACAGCTCCATAGCCTTATGCCCACACTTGTGGCCTTTCTTTCCAAATTATTGGTTTCCCTTCTGTCTAGGCCTCAGACTTGAAGGTCCTTTCCAGTTGCATGGTTCCATGATTCTGAATCCGGAGGCAATCACAAAATCACAGCGTCTTTTTACTTTTATTTTGGTGGTGTATGTTTTAGTGGGAAGGCGATAGGACTGCAGGGCTCTATCTGGACAGAACTGTGATATTGTCCAAGTTTGCCAGTGCCTTCCTCCAATTTCCCCCTTGATGTAACTTTGACTCACCCAAACACTTCTCCTGTGCCACATTTGGGAGGATTTAGTTCCGTAGAATAGCAATCTTTGCTAATGTCTATTCAGCTAGATTCTGAAGGTGAATGTGGGAGAAGATGTGTTGATACATTATTTTTTTTAATCTTTGGAAAAAGAGTAACACATATGAGAAGTCACTACCCCCAATCAGCATCTTTCCCATGATAAATTTAGGCTCTGCCCTGAGAATCACCCTGGGCTACGAGAGGTGAGTTTTCTTATCCTCTTACTTGAAACCAAATCTCCATCTCAACTTCTTGGCCACCAGCTCTAAACCATGACTCATGTATAGTCTGTGCTTCAGTACCAAGCCCCTGAGGAACAAACTTGGGGATTCTGCCCAGCAGCAAGGCCCTAATGAATGACTTGAAAGACCTAGTACTGTGCTAACTGAGACAAGGATTTATCCAATGGCTATGCCATGTTTGGAAGTGAACTTGGTGGGATGAATATTTGTAGCAGCCATAACAAGTATGAGCTTACTAAGGGCAAATATTGGGAAGAGTGTGCCTCAGGTGTTCCTGACTTATTTACAGAGCCCCATATCCCTATGCCTATGCTTTTGGTTTCTTCTCTCTCCAAATTATTGATATGTCTTCTTCACCTCTCTAGCCTCAGTTTCCTCACCTGTCAAATGAGGGGGTTGGACTAGATTATCTCTAAGGTCCTTTTCAACTCCAATTTTCTGTGATTCTTAATTCCAGAGGAAATCACAAAATCATACACATAATGAATATATAATTAATGAATATATAATATAATGGACATATAATATGCAATGTATAATGAACATATATTCATACATACACATTACATTATATATATTACACATAAACATATAACATTTGTTGTTCAATCATTTTACTCATGTTTTATTCTTTATGACCCCATTTGGGGCTTTCTTGGCAAAGAGACTGCAGTAGTTTGCCATTTCCTTCTCCAGCTCATTTTACAGATAAGGAAACTGAGGCAAATGGGGTTAAGTGATTTGCCCAGGGTCACACAGTTACTAAGTGTCTGAGACTGGATTTGAACTCATGAAGATGAGTCTTCCTTATTCAAAGTCCAATGCTCTATGCAACTATTTATACTGTTTTTGCTATATCTATGCAGTAAGTATCCCTTCAGAAAAGCTAACTGTTGTGAACTGGTTAAATGAAACTGGGATACTAATCACTGATGATCCCAGTGGGGAGGATATATTAGAATTGGGTCTGGAGCCAGTAACACTAGAGAAAGACTCATCCCCACCACTCCTAGAACCTTGAGGGGGAGATGTAGCTGGCCTCACTCTGGAAGGACAGTCTAGACCTTTGCTACATAAAAAAAAGCAAAATAATAATTCCACTTTATATAGCAGCTGGGTTCAAATCTGACAAAAGCTGGCTGTGAGATGGTGGGCAATTCATTTTAATGTTGCGTTGCTCCGGGAATCTCTCTAAGACTTTTGTCACAGACTGCTATTGATCTGAAGTTTTTTCGTCCACATTTTATAGATGAAGAAAGTGAAGATCAGATTGGTGAAGCAACTAGACTTGCCAGGGTTCCAGTTAATAAGTGTTATAGCCAATCATCAGACTCTGGTAGTCAGACTCCAAGTATTCCTTCTGCTCTATCATGGCTGCCTTGCCTGAATGTGAAAGACCACCTCCTCAGCAAGGGGGTATGCAAGTCTGCTAAGGTTCAGAGGTGGCCATGTTACACCAGGCATCCAAAATTAATATGGCCCAGAAGGTGGTAGTTACTGTAGCCCAGTCAATGTGTTCCAACAAGGATGCAAGAAACAGGAAATCTAGTGGGAGGAGAAACAGAAGCTGGAGTTTTTATTGGGAAAGGGAACTCAGTTGAGATGGGAATTTTGCCGGCAGCAGTAAGAGTGGGGGAGAAATTAGAATTCAGACCAGTCTGCAAGACCCAGGAAGGTTATACAGCCCATCTAGAAAGGAAGACTCTAAATGCCAATCTTTCACTATGGGATACCCTTTTAATAAGGCCCATGCAATGGCCAAAGGCAGCTAAGTGGGTAGAATACAGGGTTTAGCATCAGAAAGACTTCTCTTTGTGAGTTCAAATCTGGCCTCAGCACTTACTAGCTGTGTGACCCTGGGCTTAACCCTTAACCACTTAACCTTGTTGACCTTAGTTTTCTCATCTGTAAAATGATCTGGAGAAGAAAATGGCAAACCACCCCAGTATCTTTACCAGGAAAACCTCAAAGTCATGAAGAGTCAGACATGACTGAAATAAGTAAACAAGAAATGGCCAATGGAATCATTTCAGAGGTGATCATTTAGTATGATATTTGAGTGATTCTTTTACAGTGCTAATAAAGAGCATAGGAAGGGGACCATCATAAAGATGTGTTAATATCTATTGCAGAAAATAAAAGTACAGATATTCCTTTAAAAATTTAATAAGAACCCACAAAGAAAGTCAATCCACATGATGACTTTATACATGATGACTTCAATAACAACGCAGTCACAGGGAAGTATAAGAAAAATAAGTTGAAAATGATGGTTTGAAACTAACGAAGGAAAGAGTATAAAGGCAAAGAATCCTAGGGTTAGAGTCTGAGGGATTCTAGAGACCATCTAGTCCAACCTTTGCATTAGATAGATAAGGAAACAGGTCCAGAGAGGTTAAGGGATTTGTCTAAAGTCACATAGATGGAAAGTGACAGATATGGCATTTAAATCAAGGTCCTCTGACTCATCGGTCATAGAATTGGAGCTGGAAGATTCCTCAAGGTCACTGAGTCCCATTTAAAAGGAGGTAAATGACTTACTCAAGGTCACACAGGTGGTAATCAGCAAAGGTGGGATTTGAATCCAGGTCTTCTGACTACAAAGCCAGTATTCTTTCTGCTGTACATGCTACTCCATCTATCTACTATATCATGTTGTTCACAAATCACTCAGAAGCCTCATTCTTATCTACGATGAATATTTCCTTCAGGAAGACAAACACTAAACACTATATGAAAAAAGCCAACTTCAGCTAAGCCAGCTTCTTTCAGCTGTCTGTGTATAGTAATCAGCTGGTTAGAGCCAAGGTAAAAATGAACATCAAAGCAGAAGAAAAGATAAAGATGCGAAAAAGACACTGTGTATTATGATAATAACACTAACCTGGGTTAGTTATAGAATCTTTTGATACTGAAACAGATAAAAGTAAAAACATGGACTCAGGTTATGACCATTTCTTAATTAAATTTAAGTGAAAATAACAGTAATAAGGACAAATGACGCTTATATCGAGGCTTAAACTTTGCAAAACACTTTACATACTTTATCTCATTTGAAACTCATAATAGCTACGTACAAGAGGTACATCACACAGATGAAGACTTGAGACTACGAGGACAAAGGCAAGTCAGTTTCTACACTAAGGAGGATGAAAGAATCTAGAAGCTGCTTTGGTCAGG
This sequence comes from Notamacropus eugenii, assembly GCF_028372415.1. Lineage (NCBI taxonomy): Eukaryota > Metazoa > Chordata > Mammalia > Diprotodontia > Macropodidae > Notamacropus > Notamacropus eugenii. The sequence goes on along the minus strand of NC_092877.1, from coordinate 296,565,210 downwards.
AAACACTGAATCCCTTCACCATGAGACCTGACAGGCCCTGGCAACATTGTTTAGAGCTGGGGCGGGAAATCTGCCACCTCGAGGCCGTATGTGGCTCTCTAGGTCCTTGAGTGTGGACCTCTGACTGAATCCAAACTTCACAGAATCTGGCAATCAGTCAAAGGGCTGCCCTTGAGGACCTAGAGGGTCACATGTGGCCTCAAAGCTGCAGGTCCCTCCCCCCACCCCCCATTTTAGAGTATAAGCTCATCACAAAGTATGATGATGAAGCAGCTAAACAATCATCACCTTTCAAGACAGTGTAAGATTTGTTTTTATTCATTCCCTTCATCTGTGTCCAACTCTTCATGACCTCTTCTGAGGTTTTCTTGGCAATGGTTTGCCATTTCCTTCTCCAGGTCATTTTACAGATAAGTAAACTGATTCCAATAGGGTTAAGTGACTTGCCCAGGGTCACACAGGTAGTAAATGTCTGAGTCCAGATTTGAACTGAGGAAGACGAGTCTCCCTGACTCCAGGGCTGGCATTCTGTGCACCATGGTGCCACTTTGCTGAGCTTAATATATGAGATCATGGAGGAGAAAACAAGCCTGGGAGAATTTGACTTTAGACCAAAGTAAGTCAGGTCATTCTGAGAGCATTTATAGATGAAATTGGAATGAGGGCAACACAGCTGCAAAATAGAATAGATTTACCAATGTTTCTACAGTGACTGATACTCACGATTAGTGCCAGTGAACCAAGTACGTTTGTTCTTATTATATTACTATCCATATGCTTCATGAAAAAATGGAAAAGTAGATTGCAAGTTCCTTGAAGGCATGGACTGCGGTTCATTTTGTCTTTGAATCCACAACATTCAGCACAGTGCTTTGAACATAATACACACTTAATAAAGTTTGTTGCATTCAGAATGGAACCCTGGGAAGTTAAATTGGAAAGAGCAGCTGGACTGAGGAAATTCATACCACAGGGGACATAATTTTAGAGGCATTCAGGGACCAATTGTCATGATATTGTAGGGTGGTGAAGATTCCTAAAGAATAGAAAACATTATGGATGATATTACTCAAGTGCCAAAAAGGATCTGTGACCATATCAATGTGGGTATTTCCCTCAATGATACATATTCCAACCTATTTATACCTATTCATCCTTGACTGCTTTTTCTATGATCTCCCATCAATTAACTTGACATCATGACTCTGACATCATGGTTATCATTAACTTTCAGCAGGCAATAGGACCATCTTTTTTAATTATACATTTATTTGGTGACACTCTTTTCACTGCTTTTCATTTGTACCTTGTTACATGTTATTATGCTAAATAGGTAGCTAACGGGTACAGTGGTTGGAGTGCCAGGCCTGAAATCAGGAAGACTGCTCATTCTGAATTCAAATCTGGCCTCAGACACTTACTAGCTGTGTGACCCTGGGCAAATTACTTAGCCCTGTTTGCCTCAGTTTCCTCATCTGTAAAATAAGTTGGAGAAGGAAATGGCAAACCACTCCAGTATCTTTACCAAGAAAACTCCAAATGGGTGTCATAGTTAGTTGGATGCAACTGAAATGACTGAACAACAAATTGAGGGGGAAGCAATTATCCCTCCAGAAAGACTCCTCCACTTTTAAATAGCTCTGATTGCTAGGAAATATTTCCTTAAGTCAAGTCTGAATCTGTCCTCTTTGAAAACTAAGGCTCTATGAGACTGTGGCTCACTCAAGGCTACAGAGCTAGTAGATGTGGACTGACATTCAAACCTAGGAATGGCTTTTTTCTGTTATATCATCATTGAACAAAGATCAACATCCCTATTATACATATGAAGAAACAGAGAAACAGAGATGTTTATTTGGCTCTTGTACCAGGTTACATAGCGAATGAGTGAAAGAGACAGGACAAGAATCCAACTCCTGACTCAGTGTCCTTTCCATTACATGCTTCATTCATCTGGAACTAAGCCAGCTTACATTCAGTTAAACCATCCAAACAATCACTTAACAAGCACCTACTGTGTGCAAGGAACCGTGTTCATTCCTTAGAAAGCAAAGACAAAATGAAAAACTGCTGAATACAAGGCAATTTGAAGAGGGAAAGGGATAGGAACAGATAGCTAGGAGGATCAGAAAAGGCATTCTAATAGAAAGTAAATTCTTCAAGGACAGAGGCATCCTCCTGGTGCCAGAATAAATTGAGGAAGTCCCCTAGTACTTTGGGTAGACTCCCAGTGATGAGCTTTGGGAGGATAAGGCCAAGGGTCCCATTGCAAGGGCTGGTGCAGATGGGCTATGGACTACATCATTGGAAGGAATGTCCAAATCAAGGATTCTTATGAATACTTGAGCATCCCTAGGTCTAGCACAATCCAGCATTTGTTGAGTTGAGTCAAAGGAGCTGCTGCTTGAGTTGATCTGTGAAGGAAACAAAGTATCTAAAGATGAGGAATGAATTCATTCCAGGCATGCATAACAGTCTGTGCAAAGACATAAAGAAGAAATGTAATGTTGAGTCTGAGAAACAGCACGTAGGCCATTTTGGCTGCAGTACATATTGAATGGAAGAGAGTTATGTGAAATAAATCTAGAAATGTAGGCTGGAGCCAGACTGCAGATGGCTTGAAATGCCCAGCCAAGGAAATTGTATTTTATCCTAGATGCTCTAGGGAGCCTCTGGAGGTGGTCTTCCAAAATTCAGGACTTTTATTAAGCTTCTTTCTAGTATGCACTTTCTCATGGTAAAGGACATATTCTGACCAGAAATCTTGCAGACTAGACAAGGAGAGCTAGAATGAGCTTTTTTACTTTGGATTCTACTTCCTTTCATCAGAGAATAGAGGGTAAGTTTGGGGTGCTGGTTTCAGAAACTACAAAATCCATGACTTTCTAGTGGCAAGCTCCTGTCCATGCCGAGGCTGCCTAGAAAGTAGTCCTAGCATGGTCCTGTTACACTGACCCCCTCCCCAAATCCTCTGTCTTCTCTACTTTCTACAACGTAGCAAGTTCTCCCTACCAAGAGCTCCTTCCTCCAGTGCCAGAACCCCTAACGAACCCATCTCTGCTTGCACCCCAATTTCTTATGCTGTTTTTTTAATAATGGGTGGCTAGGGAGGTGTTATGAAAAGAGTGCCAGTCTTGGAGTCAGGAGGACCTGAATTTAAATCTGACCTTAGACACCTCCTAGCTATGTGATCTTGGACAACTTAACCCTATTTGCCTCAGTTTCCCCATCTGCAAAAAGGGCTGGAGAAGGAAATGGCAAACCACTCCAGTATCTTTGCCAAGAAAACCCCAAATAGTATCACAGAGAGTTGGGTCCAACTGAGAGGATTCAATAGTAATAGTGGGAGAGGAAAATGTCCCATATTGTGGGGGATTAAGGAGATAATGTTTAATGGGAAAGCAAAGGGAGCTGAAGGATCATTTCAAGGGACTTATTCCAGCATTTGATTTTTTTTTTTTTGTATTTTAGATTATTTTACATATTTTCTCAGGAAAATTCCATGTTCTTCTCATCTTCAGCGGGGGCAGATGTTTTGAGATCTCTATGAGGTCCCCTTATTATTTTCACTCTCTGTTTCATTTATTTTTTTAAACATATTTTTCACTTTGTCACCTCTTGGGGCTCTTATTAAGTCCCGCAGTCTCAATTATCACCTCTACGTGGGCAACATTCAAATTTACACCTGATTTCTAACTCTCAGCTAACATCTGCCAGGGGATTTCTCATCCCTTGACAGCACCTTCTCTTGGAAAGCACATTTTTTTCCTTTTTTTTCTTCCCAACTCCACAGACAAGGGCAAGATGGCAGTTTAGTTTATAGACTTTTGAAGACAAGCCATAGAATTTTAGAGCTACAAAGTGATCTTTGTGGAGGCCAGCACCTCCATTTGACAGATATGGAACCAAGTGTCAGGGGATTGAAGTCACTCTTCTGACACAACATATTTAGGGATTCCAGTTAAGGTCTTCTGACTCCAAATTCAGTACTCTTTCCCATGATGTCACATAGTTCTGTTTTAAGAACATCAGCCTAACTGAAAGGAATTCATCCTGTGTCCACTCTTCAGGTTAGCTCTTCAGGGAATTCTTTCCTTTAGATGGACCATTTCAACTTCTGCATTCCAAATAAAAAAATAATTTTAAAATTCACATATTCATTTCATTGGCAAGTAGGTGGGTTCATGATCTGGCTGTTTCAAAATTGCAACTAATTTAAGTAGGTGAGGCCCTCATCTAATTACATCAGTGGCTCCATCGGACTAGAATTACCATGTCGCCATTCATTGATTTCACATTCTTTTACTTAGTGCTTACTATATTCTAGGCCAGGGGTAGGCAACCTGAGGTCTTAAGGCCACATGTGACCTTCTAGGTCCTTAAGTGTGGCTTTTTGATTGAATCTAAATTTTACAGAGCAAATCTTTAGGACCGTAAGGACTTAGAAGGCCACATGTGGCCTTAAGGTCATAGGTTCTCTACCCCTCTATTTGGCCCTGGAGATACAAAGCCAGAAATGAAATAGATCAGATTTTAAGAAGATTACATAATATGGGAGAAACACTATATATACATAAATAAAATTTAAATGTACGCAAAATAAATAAAAAGTGTTTTTTAAAGGGGAGAGGTAGAGGAGGTAGAGAGGATGGAGGACGTCTTCTCAGGGCTATCTGATTCTTGCTTGGTATTGAACAATGCCATGAGGAAGGTAGTGTATTAAGGGAAAGAATCCTGACCTTTGAACCAGCAAATATTGGTATAAATCCCATAAGGCTCTGCTTTTTACTCCTGGTGTGATTCCGGAGGACTCAGTTTTTCTATGAAGTGAAAGCATTGGACATAGGGGATCCTAACTCCTGATTGTGAACTTTTATTTTTAGTAGTTTAGTAACAATAGTTCAATATAATTGCTTTCCTATATATTTAGTTTTATGCATTTGAAAATGTCATTTGGAAGAATCATTCATACATTTTACTCGACTGTCAAAGAGGTCCATAGCGCTCAAAAAGTTAGGAACCCTTAGACCAGATGAATTTTAAGACTCCTCTTCCAGCTCTAAATTTTAGGAATCATTTCAGTTGATCATTCTTTTTAGGACACAATTCTCTTTTTGCACTGTTCCTGGGTAGGAGAGTGAAGAAATGCCTTTTACCCCAGGAATTCTGTTCAGTTGACCTGGTGTCTTGTGAATTTACTCAGCTGGCTTTGTGAAAAGAAGGCTGACCTTGCCTACTTCCATTTATGGGTCAATGAATAGGGAATTAAGCATGAGATCTACAGAAATAGACTTGAGTTAGATTTAATCCCTTTGGCTACTCTCTAAATTAGCTGATGCAAACCGCTTCAGCAATCCATGCCTAGGTTCTCTCCTTTAAAAAACGGGGATCTTGGTTCAAGTCACCTTCTTGCTTTACAGAGAGGTTATCGTGAGCATTAATGAAATGATGTTTGCCCAAGGCTTGGCACTCTTGGAAGCAAGGCTCTCTGTCAATACAGAGTATTACTATTAGATGAGAATGAATTTTTAAAAGCCACCTATCTTGCCCTTTTCATTATTATAGAGTCTGATTCATGTTTGCATACAAGTTTGCACTTTCTCTAGGAGGCCCACCCCAGGGTGAATCCAGTGTGTTGAGGGTAGAATCAAATGTCATTTTGTAAAAACGTCCATCAGTGTCACTCACTGGGATGCACTTATCAATATGCAAAAGGTAGCATGTCTCAGGGAAATGATAACAGATTTAGAGCCAAGGGGGAACTCAGAGGACTTTTGATTATAGAACATATATTAGAATTAGAAGAAACCACCAAGGGACAGCTAGGTGATGCAGTACATATAGTGCTGGACCTGGAGCCAGGAAGACCTGAATTCAAATCTGGCCTCAGACACTTACTAGCTGTGTGACCCTGGGCAAGTCACGTAACTCTGTTGGCCTCAGTTTCCTCTTCTGTAAAATGACCCGGAGAAGAAAATGGCAAACTACTCTTCTCCAAGAAAACCCCAAAGGAGGTCACAAAGAGTTGGACATGACTGAACAATAACCAAGTCCAACCCCCTCATTTTACACACAAAAAAACTGAGTCCCCAGAGAGATTAAATTCACTTGTCCAAAGTGATTCAGGTCGTGTCAGAGGCAAGATTTGAACTCAGGTCTTCTGATTCTAGTATCCTTGTTCTTTCCACTGTACCATGAAGTATTATAAAACCTTTAGATGGCAGAGTGGAGAGTGCTGGTCCTAGATCTAAGTTCAAATCCTACCTCAGCTTCTTACTAGTTGTGTGGCCCTGAGCAAGTCATATAATTTCTTTTAGTCCTTTTATTTCCTCATCTGTAAAATGGTGATAATTTTTATTATTTTAAAATTATTTTATGATCATTTTAATGAAATAAAGTAATAAAGACAACCGTGTCTCCAATGGCATTCCTTCCTGTGTGCTGGGGAGACAGAAGGAGGAAGAGAAGGATGGAATCACTACAGGTTGTTGAGACCCCACACCCATCTTAGGCCGCTCCCAAATCCTAAGCATGAATGATGCTATTGGACAGGATCCATTGTGTCTGTAGAAAAATTTTTATTTTTAGCTTTGCTCAGAAGGGATTCTGTTAAATTACTACTTAAAAGAGTAAAAAAAAAAAAAAAACAAAACCCCAAAAAACTAAAGCAGTCAATTATTGAATGAATGCACTATTTCCAGGATCAGGCTGTTTTTCTTCAGAGAAAGGAGAGAAGATAGTGATTTCAATACTACTTTGCTCCATGGTTTTCAGACTATGTCAGTCTGTTTCTAGGAAAAATGTCAATCACTAGCCCAAGAACTGAAATGGAAAGAGAGAGTTTATCAGGGAGGCTCTGGATAGAAACAGAAGCACGAGAGGAGTCCTTCTGATAAGGAAATTTTTGTATGAATTCAGAGTGGGATGAACAGAGCCAGAAGAATCCTTTGCACAATGACCACAATGTAAAGGAAAACAACTTATAAAGCCTTCAGAATTCTGACCAGTGAGGTAACAAATCGTGATGGCAGAAGACTGATAATGAAGCGTGCCTCCTGCCTCTTGGCAGAGAGGTGATGTGGTAGACATGCAGAATGAGAATGCATTTTCTTACATGGTCAATGTCTGTGCTTTAATTGTCCACACTAAGGGCTGGCAGTGGTAAGGGGGAAGTAAGGGCATGTTAGTGGGAGCTTTTGATTCTTTTTGTATCTCCAGGGCTTAGGACAGAGTCTGACACATAGTAGGTGTTTAATAAATGCTCCTTGGCTGGCTACCTGGGAGGTGAGAGGGGAAGGGAGGAAGGGGGAGAGAGTTGTAAGGAAGAAGAAAAAAAGAAAAAAGGAAGGAAGAAAGAATGAAAGAAAGAAAAAAGGAAAGGAAGGAAGAAGAAAGGAAAGAAGAGGAAGAAAGGAAGAAAGAAAAAGGGCATCAATAAAACTTGTAATTGTGTACAGAAGGAAACAAAATGAAATCACTTAACCTCTCAGTATTCCAGGGAACTTTCTAAATTGCAGGAAGCTGCTGATCTTCATTGACAGTGGGGATTTTGAAAGAAGTTAAGAAAGAGGTCCAAACAGGGCAAATTTATTACTAACTTATTAAGTTTAATATATGTATATACATATATATTTAAAAAAACCCTATATGTAATAGAAACTCATGGCTTCTATACAATCCTCTTCATGAATGTTGATGATTACTGATAATTATTAAATAAATAATAAATATTTTTTTAAAAAGAGGATAGACTTTAGATTGTAAAGGACAGAGATTGTGATTGAAGGAAGGCCTGACAAAGAAAATAGAGCTCTTAAAGCAGTATATAGCCACTCATTTTATGTAGAAAGGAGCAGAGGAAAAATTGTGCCCTTCCAATTATCTTTTTTTAAAATTTATCTTATTTATTTTTAGTTTTCAACATTCACTTCCATAAGATTTTGAGTTTTAAATTTTCTCTCCCTCTTTCTCCTCACCCCCTCCTTACGATAGCATGCAATCTGACATAGGCTATACATATGCACTCATATTAAGCATATTTTCATATTAGTTGTGATATAAAGAAGAATTATAACCAACTGGAGGAACCATGAACAAGAAGAAACAAAACAGTAATAACAAAAAGAGAGCGAATAGTCTGCTTCCATCTGCATTCGAACTCCAAAGCTCTTTTCCTGGATGTAGATGGCATTTTCCATCACGAGTCTTTTGGAGTTGTCTTAGGTCTTTGCATTGCTGGGAAGAACTATGTCTATCAGAGTTGGTTATTGTACAATGTGGCTGTTACTTTGTACCATGTTCTCCTGGTTCCGCTCACTTCACTCAGCATCAGTTCTTGTTTCCAAGTTTTTTCTGAAGTTCATCTGCTCATCCTTTCTTAAAGAACAGTAGTATTCTATTACATTTGTATATCATAACTTGTTCAGTCATTCCCCAATTGATGGGCATTGCCTCAATTTCCAATTCTTGGCCACCACAAAAAGAGCTGCTATAAACCTTTTTGTACATGTGGGCCCTTTTCCTATTTTTATGATCTCTTCAGAATACAGACCTAGAAGTGATATTACTGGATCAAAGATTATACATAGTTTTATAGCCCTTTGGACACACCTTCCAGTTATCTTGAGTTAGAGTAACTGGGAAGGCTTTTGTTGACACTGGTCTCACTGTCTCTATAATGAAAGATGTGATTATTGTAGGTGGGGGTGGGGGGTGGGCAGATCACAGGGTGCTGGCATCCTATTTCCTTTCAGAGTGTTGCCACCCTCTTTTCTCTCTTGTAGTTCACCCCTGAGCCTTTTCTGGAAGGATCAGAAGAAGAGTTATATTTTCATGCCTCTCAAAATATTTTTAACAAATAGGAATAGTTAAAATCAAAGCTGAAGTAGCAGGGCTGAGTCAAAATGACAGAGTAGAAGAAGGGACCTACTTGAAGTCTTCCCCCAAGCCCCTCAAAATACCTGTAAAAATGACTCTGAACAGATTTCTAGCCCAAGACAATCTGCAAGGATGACAGGAAGGGTCTATTGTACTGGGCTCAGGCTGTGCTGGCACAGACAGAACTGGAGCAGGCCTTAGGGCACTGATTGATTCGCAGTTGTAGCGGTTTCTGGACTTCTCAACCCATAAACACCAAAGACAGCTTCAAAGGTCATTGAGAACACTCTCTCACCTTGGGTAAGAGGGTAGCATGGTCCAGCCCCAGCCCCAGCCCCAGGACTGTGGCAGCAGCCACTGCTATATCAGATTTCTTTTTTTTTCTTCTTTTTTTTAAATTTAACTTATAACATTCATTTTAACAAAATTTTGGGTTCCAAATTTTCTCCGCTTTTGTACCCTCCCCCCACCCCAAAACACCAAGCATTCTAATTGCCCCTATCACCAATCTGCTCTCTTCTATCATCCCTCTCTGCCCTTGTCTCCATCTTCTCTTTTGTCCTGTAGAGCCAAATAACTTTCTGTACCCCTTTACCTGTATTTCTTATCTCCTAGTGGCAAGAACAGTACTCGACATTTGTTCCTAAAACTTTGAGTTCCAATTTCTTTACCTCCCTCCCTCCCCACCCCTTCCCTTTGGAAGGCAAGCAATTCAACGTAGGCCAAATCTACGTAGTTTTGCAAATGACTTCCATAATAGTCGTGTTGTATAAGACTAACTATATTTCCCTCCATCCTATCTTGTCCCCCATTACTTCTATTCTCTCTTTTTATCCTGTCCCTCCCTATGAGTGTCGACCTCAAATTGCTCCCTCCCCTCCACCCTGCTTATCCCCTTATCCCCTACTTTTCTGTATTGTAAGATAGGTTTTCATACCAAAATGAGTGTGCATTTTATTCCTTCCTTTAGTGGAATGTGATGAGAGTAAACTTCATGTTTTTCTCTCCCCTCCCCTCTTTATCCCTTCACTAATAAGTCTTTTGCTTGCCTCTTTTATGAGAGATAATTTGCCCCATTCCATTTCTCCCTTTCTCCTCCCAATATATTTCTCTCTCACTGCTTGATTTCATTTTTTTAAGATATGATCCCATCCTTTTCAATTCACTCTTTGCACTCTGTCTCTATGTGTGTGTGCATGTGTGTGTGCATGTGTGTGTGCATGTGTGTGTGTGTAATCCCACCCAGTACCCAGATACTGAAAAGTTTCAAGAGTTACAAATATTGTCTTTCCATGTAGGAATGTAAACAGTTCAACTTTAGTAAGTCCCTTATGACTTCTCTTTGCTGTTCACCTTTTCATGCTTCTCTTGATTCTTGTGTTTGAAAGTCAGATTTTCTTTTCAGCTCTGGTCTTTTCATCAAGAATGTTTGAAAGTCCTCTATTTCATTGAAAGACCAATTTTTCCCCTGAAGTATTATACTCAGTTTTTCTGGGTAGGTGATTCTTGGTTTTAGTCCTAGTTCCTTTGACTTCTGGAATATCCTATTCCACACCCTTTGATCCCTTAATGTAGAAGCTGCTAGATCTTGTGTTATCCTGATTGTATTTCCACAATACTTGAATTGTTTCCTTCTAGCTGCTTGCAATATTTTCTTCTTGACCTGGGAACTCTGGAATTTGGCCACAATGTTCCTAGGAGTTTCTCTTTTTGGATCTCTTTCAGGCGGTGTTCTGTGGATTCCTTGAATATTTATTTTGCCCTCTGGGTCTAGAATCTCAGGGCAGTTTTCCTTGATAATTTCATGAAAGATGATGTCTAGGCTCTTTTTTGGATCATGGCTTTCAGGTAGTCCCATAATTTTTAAATTGTCTCTCCTGAATCTATTTTCCAGGTCAGTTGTTTTTCCAATGAGATATTGGACATTATCTTCCATTTTTTCATTCTTTTGGTTTTGTTTTGTGATTTCTTGGTTTCTCATAAAGTCATTAGCCTCCATCTGTTCCATTCTAATTTTGAAAGAATTATTTTCTTCAGTGAGCTTTTGAACCTCCTTTTCCATTTGGTTAATTCTGCTTTTGAAAGCATTCTTCTCCTTATTGGCTTTTTGAACCTCTTTTGCCAATTGAGTTAGCCTATTTTTCAAGGTGTTATTTTCTTCAGCATTTTTTTGGGTCTCCTTTAGCAGGGTGTTTACTTGTTTTTCATGCTTTGCTTACATGTCTCTCATTGCTCTTCCCAGTTTTTCCTCCACCTCTCTAACTTGATTTTCAAAATCCTTTTTGAGCTCTTCCATGGCCTGAGCCCATTGAGTGGGCCTGAGCCCATTGAGTGGGCTGGGATACAGAAGCCTTGACTTCTGTGTCTTTCCCTGATGGTAAGCATTGTTCTTCCTCATCAGAAAGGAAGGGAGGAAATGCCTGTTCACCAAGAAAGTAACCTTCTATGGTCTTATTTTTTTTCACTTTTCTGGGGATTTTCCCAGCCAGTGACTTGACTTCTGAATATTCTCTTCACAACCACTTTGCCTCCAGATCTGCCCAGCCAGCGCTTGGGGTCTGAGATTCAAATGCTGCTTCCCAGCCTCAGGGTGTTGGGCAGGGGCAGGGCTGCTAGTCAGTGTGAGATCAAGTTCAGGTGCTCAGGTGCGGGCAGGGCCGCCTCACAGGGCTCAGTTCCCTCAGGGGGTTTATGCAGAGACCTTCAACAATGGATCAGAGCTCCTGCCTGCTTGGGGAGCCCTGGTCTGCTCCCGCCTGTGCTGCTGCCTCCCGAGGGGGCCTGAGTTATGGGGGTACCCCACTCCCCTCTTGACCCACCAAAGAGACCCTCTCACCGACCCCGTCACCTGTGGGTGGAGGGACTTGCATGGCCACTGGAGATTCTGTCCCTGAAGCCTGCTCGGATCTGCTCCTCTTGGTGCCACACAGCCGAGGCAGGGCTGTGCTCAGCTCCTGGTCCACAGCGTGACAGACCTTTTGAGGAGGTTTTCAGGCTCTCTGGAACAGAAGTCTCCTCTGCTCCACCGTTCTGTGGCCTCTGCTGCTCCAGAATTCGCCGGGAGTTCTTTTTTACAGATGTTCTATGGGCTGTGGGTTTGGAGCTAGTGTATATGTGTCTTTCTACTCCGCCATCTTGGCTCCGCCCCTGCTATATCAGATTTCACACCATCTTGGGGAGGCAGGAGGAGGTGGGAGAGAAAATTTAAAACTCAAAATCTTATGAAAGTGAATGTTGAAAACTAACAGTAAAGAAGCGGTTGCTTCTACAGCTCACAGCCTACAGACAGTGCAGGAATCGAGCAGCTGATCTGGGTCTCAGTCCTGAATGGCAGTCCTGGAGTGAGGAGGAGCACTGGCCTGGCAAAGCTGCTAGTGACTGTGGAGAGCAGAAAAGAGTGCTGATGGTTGCTCACAGACTATAGCACAGGCCAGGAGAGGAGTTAACCACTTTTCCCTTGATTATACCACTTTGGAGGAACTGAGAACTTACAGGTCCCCAGAGATATCTCTGAAAACAGCTACACAAGCCCCCTGAAACTTGGAGTAGTACACCTTCCACTTAATAAAGAGCTCAAAATCAAGTAATTGGCTAGGAAAATGTCCAAAAAAAAAGGGAAAAAGTAAGACTATAGAAGCTTACTTTCTTAGTGAAAAGGTATTTTCTTCTGTCTTTTTGGATGGGGAAGATCAAAGCATAGAACTAGAGGAAGATAGCAAGGGCAAGGCTCCTACATCCAAAACTTCCAAAAAAATATGAAATGGTCTCAGGCCATGGAAGAGCTCAAAAAGGATTTTGAAAATCAAGTAAGAGAAGTAGAGGAAAAATTGGGAAGAGAAATGAGAGAAATGCAAGAAAATAATGAAAAATGAGTCAACAGTTTGCTAAAGGAGACCCCCAAAATGCTGAAGAAAATAGCATCTTTAAAATTAGACTAACTCAAAGCTGAAGCAGGCAAAGTTGTTTGTCTCTCCAGTTAGCACTCAAGCTCTTTGAAGACAGGGTCTGTATCATATTTGTCTAACATAATACCTGGCATGTACTTGTTGAAAAGGGTTGATGTTCTCCTGCCTTCCTTTCTGGCCCCTCTTCCCTGACTTTGTCCCTAGCTACCTCCCATAGGCACATATCCTGCTTCCTTTTCCTAACAGATATTATTCTCCATTGATGTCAGTTTCAACCTACTAAATGGTTTACCTCTAATCACATTGTTAACTGAGCAGGTAAGAACTTCCCAGTAGACCTCAAAGACCAAAGAGCCTTTAGCAAACAAGAGTTTTTTACTAGTAAAAATGAGAGCCATAATTTTCCCAAGAGGATTCCTTCTATCAGTTAATCAACAAGCCTTTACTGTTTCAGGTATCAAGCATGCACAGGCAAAGTGAATTAATTCCTGACCTCAAAGAGCTGTAGAACCAAACCAGACCACTGTAGGCAGCTCCTTGTAAGCTTAGCCAGACTGACAATTTTACTTAAGAAAAGAACAAGTGTTTATTAACTACACAATCTGTGTCAGGCACTGGACTAAATGTTTTCTCAAATATTATCTTATTTGTTCCTTACAACAACCTACAATAGGTAGGTACTATTTTTATTACCCCATTTTACAATTGAGGGAACTGAGGCAGATGGGGGAGAAGTGACTTGCTCAGAGTCACACAGCTAGGAAGTATCTGAGGCTGGATTGGAACTCTGTTTTTCCTGCTTCCCAGCTATCTATCTATCTATCTATCTATCTATCTATCTATCTATCTATCTGTCTGTCTGTGTCTATCTATCTTCTATCTACCATCATCATCATTGTCATCATTCTATCATCTTTTCATCCATCTATGCATTCGTCTGTCCATCCATCCATCTGTCCATCCATCCATCCATCCATCCATCCATCTATCCATCCATCCATTCATCCATCCATCCATTATCATTTATCCCCATGTCACTTTGCCTGTCAAGGATCAAATCATTCTCTGTGAAACCCATGTATGTCTGGGATGGGAACAATTCCCCTTTTTCACTGGGGCCATGTAGCATATATGGACTACTAATGGAAGGAATGAAGGAAAGAAAGAAGAAAGGAAGGAAGGAAAGAAGAAGCATTTATTAATTCCCTACTACGCAACAGGCACTGTGCTAAATATTTTACAAATATTACCTCATTTGATCCTCATAACAACTCGGGGAGGTAGGTAATATTATCTCCATTTTACAGATATGGAAACTGAGGCAGATAGAGGTTAAATGACTTGCCCAGGATCACACAACCAGTAAGTGTTTGGGGCCATATTTGAACTCAGGTCTTCTTGACTCCAGGTTCAGCACTAAAACCACTGTGCAACCTGGGTGCCCAAGTAATGACTTGAATACTACTCTAACATGGTCTAATTTCAAACAATCTAAAAAGAAAATAGTACCACTTCACACTACTGCCATTCTGCTTTTCATGCCCTTGTACATGGTAACCTTTTTAAATTTGGCTCTGTTTCCAAATCTGAGGTTCTCTCATGCTGAGTATAAACCTCAGCTAAAGTTGGAGCTGGAGAGAAATGGAGATTTCTCCCCAACCCCAGGACAAAAACATTTCACATTTATATGGAACTTTTATTCCAGCAATTTTGTCAAGTAAGTATATGATGCAATTATTTTTATCTTCATTTTACCAGTGAGGAAACTAGGACAATGAAATTACTTGCCCAAGGATGTAAGATTAATTTGTGACAGAGTTGGAAATGGAACAGATCTTTTGACACTAGGTCCAATGTCCTTTCCACTACATTACGTTGCTGAGAACTACCTATTCTTGAATGTTTAGCTCTTAGGAATGCTATCTTCTAGTTATAGATCATATCTATCTAACCAAATGTTGCATAAATCCCTCTCAACTCTGCAATGCCTTGCTATGCTTGGACTTAACATGCAGTGTGTTCGATAATTGTAATTATGCAAATATATCTTAAGTCCCCATCCAGTACAACATCTTTTGATCAGACCAATAGGAATCATCAATCAATAAAACAGCATTTGCGTGTGTGTATGTGTGTGTATGTGTGTGTGTGTGTGTGTGTGTGTGTGTGTGTGTGTGTGTGTGTTTGTCCTTCGTTGCCGAAGACCATGCCATCAGAGAAATAATGACATGACTTGCACTTGACTTTGTTTGGAGTAAGGGAGGGCTGTGCAGGTCACCAGCCTCCCTTCTCCTCCAGAGCCATCTGAATCCGGTGACCAGATATTCATCAGGATGACTGGAGATGACCCAGGATGGCAATTGGGATTAAGTGACTTGCCCAAGGTCACAGAGCTAATGAGTGTCAAGTATCTGAGGTGAGATTTGAACTCAGGTCCTCCTGACTCCTGCACTGGTGTTCTATTCACTGCACCACCTAGCTGCCCAAAACAACATTTATTTACTCTTTGGGGATTCAAATAAATGTGAAAACAATCTTTGTCCTCAAGGGGCTCACATTCTAATGAGGGAGATAACTTGTAAATAATTTGTTATATTCAAGATACGTAGCAAAGGATTTAATTGAGACAGAACAGTGAGGTACATAATAAAGGGTGAGGCAAATCAAATAACAGAATTATTTTAAGCCTCTAGACATAAAATGGATACAGTCTCCCACAGACTCTCACGCTGGAAAAAGGAAACACTCTTTGGACAACTCATTCTCTGAGGTGAGGAAGGGCTGCATTCTGATGGAAAGACTCCAGAGTTTAGGTTGAATGACTTCCACGTAATCTGCAAGTCAATGAGACTGGGGAAAAATACATATACCATCATACTCCTGGCAACTAGCTGGGGAGACATGCAAATTGCCTGGAATGATAACCTTCAAGGAGGCACTTAGTAACACTAGAATATAAGAAGCAAATCTGATAACCTTTCCCCTGAATTCTTAGCATCATGTTAAAAAGTCTCAGTCCTGATTACACAGTTATGGCTAACAAATTTTCTACCCAAGTCCTACTCATGATTCATTGAGTGCAGAGGACCATTGTTTCTCAAAGACTCTGCCAGTGAAGGGTAAGGTCTGGTAGTTCTTACCAATCTATAAAGGATTCAAATAGAAGTATTTATATGTATATACGTAATGTATTTATATGTATACATGTAATGAATTACATATCTCATCCAAGGGCCAGCCCAATTAAAATTGGAAGGGCTTGTCACTATAAGGTTAGCCATTAAATGACGAAGATTTTGGCTACAGAAACTTAAAGAGATCATCTCCTGAGGTCTATAAGGAGTTGTAAACTGCTTTATAGAAGAAACTCCCACACCAATGAAATCCAAGATATTTTGATGTATTTGAGTAAGAGGCACCTATAAAAAGCAGTTAGGCTACACTTCTCTGGCATAGAAGGGAGGCTGGGTTGTTCAGGATAGGCCTTTGAATGCAAATCTTTGTTGGGTGTGGAAGAAAATGGCCCCTTTAAAGTGGGCCTCCTGATGATATGACTGAGCCTTTTTCTCAAGTATGGACTCAAGACTATAGTAGTTTTTAAATCTTTAACAGCAAGTTTCTCATGGGATTTTATATTGTCTATCAATCTTCTAAATAATTTCTGTTGTAACCCAGACTTAATTATCTTTTAAACACTTTAAGATTCTGCTCTCTAGCAATGTAACAGAAACAGGAGGTACTATTGGCAAGGGTTCAATGAGCATGAAAGAATTCTTTATTGAACAAAATCTTGGAGTTTCTTTTTGAAGAATGGGTTTGATTGCTATCTCTTGTTTTTATATCACCTAGAATTTCCTCAGAATCCTTCCCCTTTATTCTCCCTCTCCTACAGGGTAATCTTTTATAGGAAAGAATTTTTAAAAAAGAAGAGAAAAAATCAGTAAAATCAATCAACACATTGGAAAAATAAACATGACATTATATTTAACGTCTTACACTCATGGACACTCACCTTTGCAAAGGAGTAAGGGGGAAATGTCTGCTCATATCTCTTCTTTAGGACCAAGCTTGGTCTTTTAAATTTTACAGCCTTCCATTTTGATTATCGTGGTCATTCTTTATAATAGTTATTGTATATATTCTTTTCCAGACTCTGCTTACAATATTTATTTACATCATTTTAGGTAAGTCTTTCCATGCCTCTCTGTATTCATCATGTTTATTGTTTCTTAGAACACGGTAAATATTCCATTACAGACATATATCACAATTTGTCGAGTTATTCAGCCATCTATGGGCATCTGCTTTGTTTCTGTTTCTCTACTAAGGTGGGAGCCTTTTGGTCATTTTTAGGATACCATGATGCTGAGACATGCCACAACATGACTTGATTCCTTCAAGGTTTCCCTCTTTGTACATACATTCACTAGTTTCCCCTTTGCTTGGGTTCAAGTTAGGATAAAAGGGAGACTAGCTCTCTGACTACCAGCAGCCTTTTAATGTGGACAAAACAATTTTAGTGTGCTATTTCTGAATCAGCACAAGGTTCTTACAATGGCAGCCACTATGAGAGCAGACAAATGATCATTTATATATTTTTTCCCTAAACATATCTCAGTTACGGCTTCCTTCGGGAATATATGGCTCAAGATTGGCTAACTGGTACCCTTACCCTATTTGACTCAATATCCAGTTCTCATTTCAGGGTACAGCAGTATCAAGGAAACAGAGGAAAGACTGTCAAAGAAAGGGTGGCCCATAGGCTTCAAAGCAGCATTGACTTGTGCTAGGTCAAGGTAGCCTTCTCTCTTTACATGTTGTTCTTGCCAGTGAACTTAGCACTGCATTTTATGGTAGACATATCAAAATCAGCACAATATGTCACTTTTCCTAGTTCACCTAGATCCTTTGCTATGTGTAGCAATGACCAATGTGGCTCTCTCAACTGGCAAGCAAATTCTGAAACATCCCTTGTCCTTTTGGGCTATCCACTTGTATTTCAGCTACAAAGCTTTTTCCCTGCAAAAGCTGTTCAGGGAATAGTTGATTATTGTTTTTCAGAATCAGATGTCCTCATCATCTGATTTAAATAGATGAGAAAAGAGTATTCTTGGGGGCTCTCTGTCTAGTTCAGAATAACAACATTTTGGAAAGGTGACCAGGAATGGATCATCCAAGACAGAAGAAGAAATGGAAGCTATTTACAAATATAGTGGGGAGTGAGAATGGCAATGAACATATATCTGAAGGACAGGGTAGGCTGAGATGAAACTAGATCCCTAATCAAGCATCCTATGGAATGCCACCTTGTGCAGATGCTTTCCTGTTGTGGTTGGCAAATTATGTGGAGGGGGCAGCTTGTGGATGAAAGAATTTCTTGCCGGTCAGATAAGAGAGCAGTAGTAGAAACAATCAATAGACAAACAGCAAACTTTCCCTTAGTGCTTAAATTACTAAGAATATCATTCGCAAGTAATTCACTGTAGGCATTACATTTTAAGGTCAAGAAAAAGGCAGGCCCTCTACTTAAACCTACATGTATCATTTGCCCATCTATGGTGGTAGAATTGGCCAGTTGGCAGGAGCTGAAAGGCTACACCAAGTTTCTTTTCATGCAGAATGTTAACTACTACTGCTTTTCCTAGCATTCCTACAGATACAACCCATCATTCGAGCAGACCTTGGGACCCATAGTCTCTAGGTTGCCAAATGGCCCTGACAAAATGATGTATTGGCTTTCCAAGATTTCTCTCCCAGCCCCTGAATGATGGCCCCAAGTATTCTGTCCCTGTCTTGTCCTCAGAGATTTTCTTTTAGATTTTGTATCAAAAAAAGAAACTGCATAGGACGTATTGTGCTAGAATTTCTCTTGCTCATGAATTGCCACCTGGGATTTAGAGCTCCAAGGGACCTTAAATACATCCAATCCAGGCATTTTTAAACTTTTTTTATGTCATGGATCCCTTTGGGAGGCTACTACAGCCTATGAATCTCTTCTCAGAATAATGTTTTTAAATCCATAGAGTAAGATATAGGTAGAGTAAGAGGATTACAAAGGAAGCCAATTATGTTGAAGTATGGTTATCAAAATATAGCCAAAAAAAGTTAAGAATTCCTGATTTGATCCAGTCCCTCCTCACTCTACCGATTTTATATATTAGGAATTTGAAGTCCAGAGAG
Source organism: Notamacropus eugenii (assembly GCF_028372415.1). Taxonomy (NCBI): domain Eukaryota; kingdom Metazoa; phylum Chordata; class Mammalia; order Diprotodontia; family Macropodidae; genus Notamacropus; species Notamacropus eugenii. The sequence continues at coordinate 296,546,248 of NC_092877.1, read as the reverse complement.
GTGGAATGTCTTAGCCAAGGAGATACAGCTGCTAAGTGACAGGAAAGGGACTTGAACCCAAATCCTTGGACTCAATACAACCCTCTTGGTAGTCCATCATGCTGCCTCCTGGCTCGCAGCACATTGTTATTCATTTCGCAGGAGTCTCAGAAAGAGAAATGGAAGCAGTAGGAAGGATTTTCTCAGGGGAATCCAGAGGTCAAATTTAATTTCTTCATAGCTCCTAGCATAAAATCATGGGCACATGGGTGCTATGAAAATATTCCTCTCATACATAAATAACTCAGAGACAGGGTTGGAACAAGACAATCATATGAGTCCCAGATGATCTTTGTGTTAATTACAGGAGAGCCTAGGTCCATATGGAATTGGTAAAGGGGAGAGGGGGAGGTCATGAAATACATGGTGTTTTCCTTCTCTTCTCCTTTATGTGTTTTCTGACTTACCTGTCAGTAAAACAGAATAATACAATTTGCTAGAATCCCCAAATGTCAGAGCTGGTTAGTGCAACTTATAAATGAGCAGGAATCCCTTCTGCAGCATATATACTGAATAAGTGGTCATCTATTCCCTATTTGAGAACACTTTAGTGACAGAGACTTCACTAGTTCTCAAGTCAGCCCCTTCTTTTGGACAGCTCTAGCTTTTCCTCACATGGAACTAAAACTTCCTTTGTGTAACATCTACCCATGGGAAGAATTATGGACTTGGAGTTGAAAGATCTGAGTTCAGATGCAAGCACTAGTAATTGCTAGTTAGGGAAATCTCAATTTCTTGATCTGTAATATGGAGATAATACTTGTTCCATTGACTTCAAAGAGTTGTGAATAAAGCTTGAAATATTAATGTGAGGAAGTATTAATATTATTAATAATGAGTTGAAAGATAGAGAACTGCCCTTTCAGTCAGAAAGAACTGAATTTCAGTGCTGCTGCATGACCCTGGGGAGTCATGGAAGCCTTTGATGCCCCAGGAAATTCTTTAAGACCATAAATCACAGAACAAGTGATGATCCTTGGTAAATGGAGTGTCTCATTGGGTATTGAGTCTCCCCATGCCAGTGAAATCACAGATCTGCATACACACACATGTGTTTAGTGTTACTGCTCCTACCTCTTTTCTCTGATATCAAGTATAACAAAGGCAATCCTTCTTCCACATGAGAACTCGTCATATATTTGAAGATAGATAGCTATCGTGTCCTCCTCCTTTCCACTCCTCTTCCTTCCAAGTCCTTTCTTCTCCTTAGTTCCTTCAACAAATTGTCATATGACCCACTGCCTCAAGACCCCCCAGTCTCCTGCTCCCCTCTGTCTGGATATGACCCAGTTTGTCACAGTCAAGCTGACCTTCTAAGATAATCCTTTCCATCCACACACGGTTCAATGGTTACTTAAGGAAGTTGTCACATTCTTAAATTCTGTCAACACTATAAATCACTGGAGTTACATTTTTGGAGAGGAGCATCTTGAACCACTGTGTCACCATCTCCTAAAGTCTTTTATTTTGTATGAAGGATTTTGGGCTGTGTGGAAAAACTAAATTCCTTGCATCTTCTAGAAGAATGCATGAAGGGAAATCTGCTGTGACAGCCAGAATTTATATAAGCACTTGTGAATGTTACCCAGTTTGATTAGAGGTGCTATTATTTATCTTCATTTTACATATAAGGAAATTGAGACTGAGAGACTTGCCCAGGGCCAAACATCTACTAAGTATCTGAGGCAGGATTTGAACTCCAGTGATCTTTCTCACTCCAAGGTCAGTGCTCTATTTGCTATGCCAACTAGCTACCTCATGATGGCACAAAAATCTAGGCAGAAAGTATTTTTTCCCATCCTCTGAAAACTGCTCGTAATTCTTTGGCCTTTTGTGGTCAGGAGGTTGTGATTTTGCAGCATACAGGTAGTGTGTGTTTGCGTGTATGGATAGGGGAGTACAGGTATAGTAGTTTTAAGGGAGAGTAGCGGTACCATTTTTCCTCTTGAGGGCCCTCAGTCCTCAGATCCCATTAATTACCTGACTAAGCAATTCAACAAATATTTATTAAGCCCTTACTCACTATGTGCCAGGCATTGTGTTAAGTGCTTTGGATACAAAGAGAAAGCAAAAACAGTCACTGTCTTCAAGTGGTTTACCTTCTAATGGAGGATGTTGACCTATAAAACTTGGGTTATCTTTGGTTTGGTTATCCAGACTTGCTCATGAAGGAGCCATGACTGTGAAACACACCACACAGGTGACTCACTTGCCCCCAAAAGGACGATCCAAGTTTGGGGAGATCCTTAGGAAGGCATCCTCAAACAAATAAGATTTTCAGATTTGGTGTGCCCTTCTTGGTTAAAAAAAATTAAGCTGGCATGGATTTTTCCTGTCCTACTTGCAGATGCACCCAGAGGGCAATAAGCCATGAGCACATCCAATAACTGTAGTAATTGAATAATAAATAAATACGCAGTGAGGACAGACAGTTTAGAACTGGAAAGAGGCAATTCAGCCAAGCTAGAGAAGCATTTCCCTCCCAACAGTGCAAAAGCAAGTTGAGACAGATCAAAGAGGGAATATTATGATAACCCTCTATAGATTTCCTGACCTTGGCACTGGTCCAGGCTTAACTGTCACAAGCACACCAACCAACCAGTCAACCCTGGAATGTGCATCCTTGCATACCCAATCTCACTGCAGTTGGGAAAACACCTGCTGGCTGGGTCCTTGTTTTAGTGTGGGGTTAAGAATGCATTGGCTTCTGCAGCGGTTCAATGGTCCCGAGTCATACAGATCCTCTTTGCTAAATTGGATGGATTCTGACTGCAACATCAATCAGCTTCTTCTACTCCAGGATGGGGATGGAAGGCGATAGAGAGGGAAGAATGAAAATATTGGGTAGGAAGGAATTAGCATAATGGAAAGGGGTGGGAGTCCACTGTAAAGTGTAGAATCCCTTAAAGAATGTGATTTGTTTGTAGGGTTCTTTCTTTCAGGACTCTTGGCCAGCTTTAGTCGGACTCATTTAGGGAAGTGACTTTTTCTTCCATTTCAGTGGCAGGTGGGGTCATGTGGAAGGGCCTCTCTGCAGCAAAGAAAGCAAACTGACCTCAGACCCATAGAGAAGGCCGGGGATGCATCTCACAGCTGTTTGCATTTCATGAGGGAGTTACAAAGCAAGGCACAATCTAATTACAAGGGACACCACTCTTCCTCCAAAGAGTTTCTTATGCATTGCTGCCATGGCTACGTTTAATTTAAACACATAGAGCTTGCTGAAGGCCACCTTACTTTGGGTACTGGTAAGAGGAAGGAGCGGGTGCCAAATGCACTGTCGTGCATCGTTTTATTAAGGAGCATTTTTGTTAAGCACCTACAATGTACAAGGATATTATTCAGAACCGAAGATAGGCCCTTACTTTAAATCTAAAATGGAAAAACCAAGCCATTAAAAAGATTTATCTGTGCAGACTAATCTCTTACATTTGCAGAGCACTTTGCAATTTAAGATCAGAGATTTATAGCTGGAAAGGAACTCAGAGGCCATTGCATCCAACCCTCTCATTTTACAAGGTGCTTTCATGCACATTATCTCATATGATCTCTACAACAACCCCACGAACTAGGCGGGAAGGACCTTATGAATACCATTTTATAGATGAGGAAACCAAGGCTCAGAGAGATTGTGAATCGTCCAGGATCATGTAATAATAGTAGAGGGTAGAACTGGGACTTAAGCCAGGGTCTTCTGTGTGATCTTGACTTAGCCTCCTTAGGAATGGAGACAGGAAGACCTGCCTCAGACACGTAATAGCTGTGTGATCCTGGGCAAGTCACTTAACCCTGTTTGCCTCAGTTTCCTCATCAGGCTGAGCTGGAAAAGGAAATGTCAAACTCCTCCAGTATCTTTGCCAAGAAAACTCTAAACAGGGTCCTGAAGAGTCAGACAAGTCCAAAAAATGATTGAAACCCAACATGAAGTTTAGCCCATTGGACATGAAGGCTTACTCATCTCTTAGAGCAATAGTGATGCACGTGCATGTACTGAATGAAAGACATCAGAAACTGAAGAAATCTGTCTCATTCACAGAATATTAGAGCTGGAAGGGATTTTAGTTAGAAGGCAATACCCTTATTTTACAGATGAGAAAGCCGAAGTCTAAGTTGGCCAAATGGCCCACTACAGTTTATATACACTTTGACCTTTGTCTTAAAGAGTTTATAATTTCTTAATTTCTCTGTCCAGAGAGGCATTTGTTATTTACATGAATACATAGAAAAACAAAGCAAACCAATCTATCATGGGGTGCCAATTACCAAAGCCAATTTACAGTCTTTGCCATCCCATCAACCCTCTGAGTTTCTACCCAGTAGGCAATGGAGTGATTTTTATTTTGTCCAATGTCCAGAAGCCCGTGTCTCCTTCAAATGGTCTTAACATTTGTGCAATGAGTTAAGACGAGACTCTGATTACAAGTCAGCAATGGAGATAAGCGTGCCATAATAACATAATATCCTGACATTACTGCAGTGTTCCATCTGAAACAGGACTGGCTGTTTGCTTAGGTTGAGAATAAGTACTCATGGCAAGAGCTTAGAAGCTGAGAACACTGAAGCTGGAAAGGACGTTGGAGAACGATCAGACATTATTGAGAAGCTATAGAATCTTAAGCCTCAGCGTCATAGGTATGTGACATATTCTCCCACCAACACACATACACAGGCACTTTCTATGATTTTTAAAGCTATCTTTTATTATAATGATTATTAATGACATTATTTACACTAATTATTCTATTTGATACATGCTTATAAAGTGAACTAATGGTGCAGTAGATAGAGCACTGAACCTGGAGTCAGGAAGACCTGTGTTCAAATATGGCCACAAACACTGGTTGAGTGACCAGGGGTGTTATAAGGCTTAAATGAGATAATGAGCAGAAAGTGGTTTGTAAACCTTAAAGCTATATATATAAATGCTCATTATTATTATTTTTATTACTATCCTACAGTCACTAGGCTGGTGATAACTTCATTGCCTGAGCTTTCTCTTGTACTCCTGCTGATCTCAAGCAATGTTTATATAGCAATAGATGGATGTGGTGGTAACTGTTTAAAAGTTAGTCTCTCCCAGAAAAAAGTGTACACACTCACTTTTAAAGTTATTAACACTTTCTTAAATCTAAATAATCAACAATAACAAATCAAGTTCTGATTTTAGCAATTGCTAAGTTTGTAAGAGCTGGTTATAGTATGTCTCTATCACTGGGCAAGTCTCTATCTGTCTGTCTCAATCTTCTGATGGGAAAAATGGGGATAATCATAGCCCATACTTCCCAGGGTTGTTGGGAGGATGAAATGATGTAATATTTGTAAAATGTTTTGCAAATATTATAGATAGGCTATCCAAAGCACCACTGTAGGCATAAGGATATGAAGATGGAACAGAACTCATCTTGTCTGAATGGAGCTTCTAGTCTGATAGGAAAGATACAGTATATACACAAGTAAGTGGGATGAAAAGTAGCCATGGTCATTAACAAGCATTTACTGAGCATCTTCTATATGCCAGGAACTGTGCTACGTGCTGAGGACAGAATGGTAAAAACAGAGCGCTTGGCAGCAGGGACCTCACATTCTCATGGGGAAGACAACATGTAGACAACTGTAGATAGAAGATAAATAGAGTGTAAATGGGAGGTAATTTAAGAGGTAATGAAGGGAGTAAGGGAGAGACCAGAAGGGACTCTTGTAGAAGGTATAATTTGAACTGAATCCTAAAGGGAAACAGGAAAGCCAGGAAGCAGATGTGAAAAGGGAGACTATATTAGGGAAAGGGGTCAGCCAGTTAAAAGCATGGAGGACATATCCAAGGAATACCAAGATGGTGGATATCCCTGGATCCCTCAGAAGAGAGGGAAGCATAAAACGAACGGAAGAAAAGGAAAGGGCCAGGCTGTGAAGAGCTTTAAAATGCTTGGCCATGCTGTTGAATGGGAGGAAGACAAAAGAAAACTCAAAGTGTAAAAAAAAAGGTACTTTGAGGGAAGAGAAGCCATTTTTTAGCAGTAGGGATGAGGAGAGGTTTCAAGAAAGAAGCTGACCCCTGGGCTGTGCCTTGAACAAAGTAAGGAAGACTGTCTTTATCCAGAAAGCTAGGAAGTGCAAGATTGGAGGATGAAGCCAAGAAAGAGCTGGCAGTTCAGTTTGGTTGAATTGTCAAATAAGGTGAGCAGCATGCAATGAGTCCAGAAAGGAAGGTTGGAGCCAGACTCTAGGTCTTAAATGCCAGACAATGGAATTTGTGTCTTATCCTAAAGGAAATATGGAGCCACAGAGGCTTTCTGAGGAGGCAGTAACATGATCAGACATATATTAGGACTGGCTGCTATTTTGAAAAATTACTGGAGAAGGACAAACTGGGAAAAGGTAGACTAGCAAGAGGCAAGTGTAATGAATCCAGTGAGATGGGAAAAGGGGGCTGAGCCAACAGGGTAGTAGCCATGGAAGTGTAGAGGATAGGGGTAGATACAAGAGGTGTTATGGACATAGAACTGACAGGATTTGACAAGTAGGTGTCAATGTGGGGTACGTGGTGAGGGAATGGGAAGAGTCAAAGGGAACTTTGATGTTTTGAATCTTGGTTACTAGGAGGAATGGTAATGAAGAAAGGGAAACATGAAAGCTGAGAGGAGGGAGGGAGGGAGAGAGGGAGAAATAAAGAGAGAGAAATACAGAGAGACAGACAGAGAAAGAGAGAGGAGAGAGAGGAAAGAGAGAGGAGAGAAGATAGAAGAGAGAGAAGAGAGAGAGGAGAGAGAGAGAGAGAGAGAGAGAGACAGAGACAGAGACAGAGACAGAGAGAGGCAGAGACAGAGACAGAGACAGACAGAGACAGAGAGAGAGAGAATGCAAATTGAACTGTTCAGTTTTGGATGAGTTTGGGGTGCCAATTAAACATACAAATGAAATCAATTCAACTCAACAAGCATTTATTAAGTTCTATGTTCCAGGCACTGTACTAAGCTAGGAGATATAAATATAAAAGAAAATAAAGGCAGTCCATACCCTCAAGGAACTTAAATTTTTAAGAAAGACAACATATAAAAAGAGAGCTGAAAAGTAGGGGCATGGTTTCAAAGTCCAGAGAGGACAAAGCATAATCAGGAGAGGAAATAAAAGGATGACCCATCCAGGTGGAACCTTCTACAAAATGGAGGTTCTTGGAGGAAAGTGAGAAAGCTTCAAGGATGGAAGGATGTTCCAGGATGACAGAATAGTTGAGAGGTGTTGGCAAAGTCCAGAGAAAGAGAAGGAGAGTCAGGAGAGGTGAGGATGTCCAACAAGAAGCTGGTTATATGGCACAGTAGTACAGGAAATAGATAGAGGCTGGTTAGATAGATTTGGGAGTCATCTGGATTGAGGTGATGATCAGAACCATGTAAGTAGATGAGATTGTCAAATGCAAAAGTATGGAGAGAGGATTAGGGAGAGAGACCTGGGGAAAACTCATATTATAGGAACAGGAGGAGGAAGATGAACCAACAAAGGAGATGGAGTTATCAGAAAGGGAGTATGGCAAGGAGAGAACAGTATTATGAAAAGGCTGCCTTTCTTCAAGCAGAGAGTGAATGACCACATAGGTATGTTCTACTGAGCATTCCTTTGAAAATGGATTGTATTAGATGCCCTCTATGGGACCTTCTAATTGCAATCTTGTCATTTTGAGATACTGTGAATACAGACTATCAAGAAGGAAGGGGCTATCAATTATGCCAAAAGCCAAAGAGGGCAAGGACTGAGAAAAGTAAAGTGGATTTGTGGATTAAGAAGTTGCAAGAAAATTAGAGGAACATGAAACATTTTATTTTATCAAACTTACAGATAGGCTAAAAAAGAAATAAAAAGCAAAGTCAGGTGTAAAATGAGTAATTTTGATTACACTAAATTAAAAGAAGTTTTTATACAAATGAAAAATGTAACTAAGATCAGAAGGAATGTAGAAAATTGGGGAAAAATTTAATAGTTTATCAAATAAAGATCTCATATCTAAAATATATGAAGAGTTTTGTCAAATTTATAAGAATATGAGTCATTATTCAATTAATAAGTGGTCAAAGGATATGAACAGGCAGTATTCCAATGAAGAAATCAAAACAATTTACAGTCGTATGAAAAAATGCTCTAAATCATTATTGATTAGAGAAATGCAAATTAAAACAACCTTGAGATATCATTTTACACTTACCAAATTGGCTAAAATGATAGAAGGGGAAAGTGACAAATATTGGAGGGGATGTGGAAAAATTGGGACATTAATTCACGGTTGGTGGAACTGGGAAATAATCCTACCATTTTGGAGAGCAATATGGAATTATACCCAAGAATTATTAAACTACCTATGCCCTTTGACTCAACAGTACCACTACTTGGTCTAGTTTTGAAGATAATTAGGGAAAAAGGAAAAGAACCTATATGTCCTAAAATATTTATAGCAGTTCTCTTTGTAGTAAAAAAGACCCCAAAATCATGGGGAGGCCCATCCGTTGGAGAATGGCTGAACAAGTTGTGGTATGATTGTGCTATACTGCTGTGCTATAAGAAATGTTGAGCTCAGTTAGAAAAAACATGGAAAGACTTGCATGAAGTAATGAAGAGAGAAATTATTATAAATACCTAAATTAATTACTAAGGATACATGAAGAAAGACATTTTCATCTAGAGAAAGATCTGACAAATAGAAGTACAGAATAATTTTACTTACACATATACACATACGTCTATTTATGTCTAATGATAGTCATCTCTAGGTTGGAGAGGGGCAAGAGAAGAAAAAAAGAAATTTACATGATAATTTCATTGTACATTTGAAAGGAATAGCAAATTGTGCATTGTAGATCTGCAGTTTTATATACAATCATCTTTTTTAGTGCTATATTATGGAAATGCTTGTTTTATTCCATAAATTAAGAATAAAAAAAGAAGTTTCTAGTGATTTTGCAAAGAGTAATTTAAGTCAAACAACAGGATCAGAAGCCAGATTATGGTGTGTGTATCTATCTATCTATCTATCTATCTATCTATCTATCTATCTATCTATCTATCTATCTATCTATCTGTCTGTCTGTCTGTCTGTCTGTCTGTCTGTCTGTCTGTCTGTCTGTCTGTCTATCTACTCATAATGAGTATGAGTGGGTGGTGAGGAAATAAAGTCAATTGTTGTAAATTACTATTTCTAGTAGAGAAGAGGAGATACCTTTAAGGTCAACTAATCCAACAGATGAGGAAACTGAGGCTCAGAGAAGGTAAATGATTTGGCTTACAGTCAGTATCTCATCATACTCCTATTGTACCATGCTGCCTATAAGGCAATAGGTAGGGGTAGGGAAAGGTGTATTTATTTATGAATTTTGTTTCATTTTGTTTTAGAATATGGGAAACTTGAGCATGCCTGTAGAAGGATAGAATGTCCAGACTGTAAGGAAGTTCTAAAACCATTTAATCCTTGAGCAGGAATCCTCTCAATTACATTTCTGACCAGAGATCCTCCATCTTTGCTTTGGAGATTGGTAGTGATTAGGAATTCACTCCTTCATGAGTGAAGGTCTATTCTACTATTGGATATCATGAAGTGTTAGGAAGTTTTATTTATGCCGAACTCAAATCTACCGGGAAGAAGAAGTCTAATCCCTCTTTTGTATTACAGTTTGTTAAATACTTGGGTAATTATCATACTAATGAGCATTTGCCTAGTGCTTCAAACTTTACAAAGTACTTTACATGAGTTATTTCGTTTCATCTTCACAAAGACTCTGTAGGGGAGGTGCTATTATTATTCTCATTTAACAGATAAGGAAATTGAGTCTGAGAGGTTAAATGATGTGCCCAGGGTCATATGACTGATGTCTAAATCTGTATTCAAACCCAGGTCTTCCTGATTTCCAGTCCAATAGTCTATCCACTGTGCTACTTAGCTTCCTATCACATTCCCTTCTTCTATCCTCCAGCTTCAACATCTCAGTTTCTTCAAGAGATTCTCATAAAGCTTGATTCCGAGGAGCATCACTCATCTAGGAGTGCTTCAGCTGTCAATGGCCTTCCTAAATATGGTTCACAGAACTAAACACAAGGCTGTGTGGCCACAAACAGTCTGGTGGGACTATCACTTGTTTCTTTTTGCACATGATGCTTCTTTCAGTGAACACAATCTGAGATCACATTGGTTACAGGACTTCCATGTAACACTGTTGATTTACGTAGAGGTGGCAGTCTGATAAAAACCCTAGATGTTTTTTGCAGGAACAGTAATCTAGACACATTTCCTGAATCCTATGCTTGTCCAACTGATTTTTCAAACCAAAGAACAGGACATAACTTTTATTCTTATCCATTTTCAACTTCTTAGTTTCAGCTGATAGAGATCTCTGTGGATCCCAGTTCTACCCCTGACAGGTTAACTAGTATTCCCAGCTATGTCATCCACAAATTTTAGAAGCATCTTCTCCACTTTCATCCAAGTAATTGATTTTTAAAAATTGCTATGGCTAAGGTCAGATGTCTAGGGCATTCTTCTAGAGACCATTCTCCATGTTGACATGCATGATATTAATGGATCAACATTTTCTGAGTCCAGTTTTTTAAACTAATTCTGAAACCATTTAATTTTTCTGTTACCCAATCCATATCTCTGTATTTTTTGAAATTTATATTTTGGAAACTTTGTTCAATGTTTTGCTAAAATCCAGGTATAATTTGTCAGTGGCATTTCCCTAATCTACCACTTAAAACATTGATTTTTTTTTTAAACGAAAAAGGATGCAGGGTTAGTGTGGTAGGAGCAACCAATGCTGGCTCTTAATTATCACTACTTCTCTTTTTATGTGCTAACAAATCATCATTTTAATAATAGATTCTAGAATTTCCTCAGGAATCAAAATCAAGCTCGTAGACTTCCACTTTAAATAATCCACCATATTCCCTGCTCTTGAAAATCAGGACAGATCACACAGAAAATCAGGCGGATGCCTGTTGCCGGTTCTGTTAACACTCCTTTCATTCTTCAACAATCAATAAACAAGCATTTATTAAAAGCTTACTATGTTACTTAGTCACTATGTGGCACTGATTTTAGGGCTAGTGATACAAAGGAAATGCAAAAACAGTCTCAGAACTCAAGTAGTTTATATTCTAATGGGAAAGACTGAACCCTGAACAGCCACATCTGCAAATTCTTTGAGTATTCTTGGATATAATCTATCTATATCTGTAAACTTGAACTCATTAAGGGTATCAAGGTGCTCTCCTCTCTCCTCACTTGAATTTCAATTCCTTATTTACCACTTTTGTTGTACACTTCCCAAGTGTAAAGAATATTCTTTGTGGAATTCTATGTGGAAAAATTCAACAAAATAAAATTTTAGTAGTTCTGGGTTCTCTCTGTTGCCCGTTATTATTGGTCTTCCTAGTTGCTTCTTAAATTTTCTTTTGACTTTGTTACAACTAAAAAAATTATTTTCTTGGTATTGATCAAAAATTCATTGTGGGCCTTACCATTCTTAGTGTTATTCTTACATGACCAGGCCACTGTTTTATATTTAAACTCAGTAACCCATATTTGTTTCCACATGTGCACAATTTTTTCCTATTGTACATGTTTTAAAGTATATGTTTATTATACACATAACATACATACATATTGTCAACATTCAGAATTTGGTCTAAGAAAAACAAATGGAATTAGGCTGTCTGCATGTTTATTTCTCTCAAAGCATGCATGGGAGCTGGCGTCAGAACTGAGCATGCTTTGGGGTTGGGCAGCACAGATTATAAAATCTTATAAAATAAATAATTAAATAAATAATTAAATAAAAATCTTATTAAATAAATAATTAAAAAAATAAAATAAAAATCTTATAAAATAAGATTATAAAATCATGAAGCAAGGAAGTGCCCCTGACTCAGGATGTTTGGCCATTTGTCATCTGAGATTACAGAGATTACAGTTTCCAATAACTGCAAGCTCCATCTGGTCTTGTGATTGCTGACGTAGCAGAAAGATTTTCCAGTTCACTCCGAGAGCATCAGAAAGCATCGCTGGTATGTCAGTCCAAAAGGGCTCAAATCATCCTCTCGATTGGCTCGTCCCAGGTTTTCAGCCTTCTTTAGACGGTGAGGGGGTCTCACAATATACACATGCATATATATGTAAACCAGTTTGCTTCCTCTGGCTTCTTTTTTCATCTTTGGAATCATTTGTACTTGTGCCATCAAAATTTTGCTCTTGAACATCACTGAGTCTTCTATTCCTTGCAGAATGTGAGCTTTGAGATACTGCCTTGATAGGAAAATATCTCGTCCAAACTCTTTCAAATCTATTCCCTCCCAATTTATGGTGGATGTCAGATTATGCTCAGCTTCCCCTTCCTTATCTATCATGACAGTGTGTGGATGTGACATCATGACACATGATGGTGTGATCACTTGGATCCATCCATTCTTCTTTAGCAGTGCATCCTTTTTGTTGTTCAGAAAAGCCATTTTCCTTATTGCTTCTTCTGCTTTTTGAAGAATAAAGCCATCATTAAGGAAGTTAAGAGCTTATCAGTTACTCTCAGTGGCAGAGAGTAACCTCAGAAGATGTCCAGTTACCTCAAATTCCCCATTACCAAGAACGATATCTCAGCACTAAGACCATGACCTATTTCCCAAACTCCTCATTCATTTCCTCCTCTCTGGGTGTTCTATAGCAGTGGCATCAAACTCACATAGAAATGGGAGCCACTAGTAGGCATCCACAAGGATTCTTACAGGTGGCATATTAGAAAACCACATAATAACATTGTGTTCTATTGTATTTTTATTTATTTGGTGAAATATTTCCCAATTACATTTAATCTGGTCAGGCTGCATTCAGGAGTGTTGTAGCTACCATATGGCCTGTTGACCTTATGTTTGATGACTGTGTTCTATGGTATGGTATAATCCCACCATAATATTTATCTTTCTTTGATCTTTAACCAAATTTTCATCATTCTAATCTACTCCCTTTCATGGGTTTCCCCACAGGAAAAGTAGACAGTGGTGAACCTTCTACTCCACCATTTCTTTTCTTTTTTTTTTTTAACCCAGTAGTGGAACAGCATAATGTTAGTGGAGCATAGGTCTTCATTTAACCAAAAGTCAGGCATGAAAGTAGAGACACCATCATTCCATCAGTCAGGGTTCAGTCTGCACCCCTCACTCTTCTCAGGGACTGGGTTTGGAGTATTCTGCCTTCTGGTACTTTCTATGAGGCAGCTCAGGTAGTTTAGGGGATAAAGGGTTGAATTTGGAGTCAGGAGTTGGAATCATGCTTCAGAAACTTACTGGCTGTGTGACCAGCATGTACTTGAATCTCAGATTTCAAACCTACCTCACAGTTTTGTGAAGGTCAAATGTGAAGGTCCTTTGTACACCTTAAAGCAGCACATGTTATTAGTCATTACAGTATCATTACTGCCCATATTCTATCCCCTCATAGGCTGTGTCTACTCTGCCCTGTGTCACTGAACCATGCCTTAGCTATCCATCACCCTCAGATACTCAAGAAAGTGGAAGCCTTCACTTACATTGAGAGCCTTTACCTAGCACCTACTCCTCCCTTCCAAATCTGGGGCTCTGACCCTGGCCCCTGTCAGGAAATGGATTTATTAGTTTCCTTGCTCTGAAACTTACTTTCAAAGGTGGAGGAACTGACTCTTTTCTTTCTTCACCACATTGTCTAGGGAAAATGTTAACAAGTTAGCCCCTTCAAGGGCTTAGACACCAGGCCTCTTACCACAAGATCCCTATTCAGGACCAATACTTCATACTCCAAGACTGACCAGGAGCCATGTGCATTTTCTATTTGTTGGCTATCAGTTCAGCATGTGGTCCCATCATCTAGAGATGAGGCAGATGATGAATGAGTTGTCAGTCTTTTGGGTATCTGATCAGCAAGTATTCAGCAACACAGAGTCAGTCTTTTTGCTGACTCAATCTTTTCTTCCCCGAGGTATGAAAACAGACTGACCCTATCCAGTCTTTCACCCCCAGAGAGCTAATATCCACTCCTCAGTTCCTTTCTTTCTTTATCCTTCATTTTATCCTCTGAAATTCTCTATCATTAACCAATTTCCCTTTCTCCTAACCTTTTTTTTTTATGACATTCCATGTTCTTATACTTATAGAAACTTGGTTCCCTCCAGAAGAAACTATCCCTGGCCACTCTCTCCAGTACTGGGTGTTCCCTTTCTCATATCTCATTTCCTGAAGTGGGCCAAGAGAGGCATACTCCTTTATCCTTACTATCATTCCTCTACCCTATCTCTACCAAAATCACTCAAAAATCACTTTCTATGAGTTTCAATCCATCTGTCTATATCTTCCTGTTCATATCATTCTTCCTCTTTGGTCAAGAAGTTCAATACCTGGCTTATAGTCTTCCTTTCCATTCCAATCCCTACCCAAACTTCAATATACACATTTACATCCCCTCAAACACCCTGGCCTTCAGATGAATCAATTCCTGCAACCCTGATGATTTATCATCCCATATGAACCACTGACAGAGATGGTCATACCTTAGATCTCACTGTCACCCATAAAAATGCCACCTCTCTGATATTAAAATCCTAACTCCCTCACTGATCATAAATTCCTATCTTATCATTCTTCTCTCTGCATTGTACCTCCTAAATCTATGCTTTGATGTCAGTGATCCTTCCAGTATCTCCATTTCTCTCTATTCTTCTAGCTTTCACCTCCCTGTTCTAAACCCCAGTTTATCTCCTACCCTGTCCTTCTTGTTCTTGCCTCACTTTCCTTCCTTTATGATCTTAACTCTATAGTTATAACAGTTGTATAATCATTTAAATTGTATACCATTTTCTACTACTGAATAACTTTTGCCACTGTCCTGCTGCTTCTCACAAATACCAAATTCCAACCCTGGGTTACCCTGATGTAAGAGTTCACCTTTTCTGCTCCAACTCATAAGCCTCTGAGCAAAGTAACATGATTGTGCCAACTGGGTCCTCTACAAATTTATGTTATCTAATCTCAACTGAGCCTTCACTGCCACAAAGCAATCTGTTACTCTTTCCTGACTGACTCTCTCATATTCCCCAAAGCAGCTGTTCTCTTCTTTCTTAAGCCCCCTACATATCACAGAATTACAGAATTTGGGAGCCGGGAGGGATCTTAGTTGCCATCTATCCCAACTAGTATCTTAAAGAAATCCCCACAAGAACATATCTGACAAGGGTCATCTAGCCTTGGCTTGAGGACCCAAGGAAGCCTTGTAGCTCAAGGCAGTCTATTTCACTTTTGGAGAGCTCTAATTGGGAATTTTTTTTTCTGACATCAAGCCTAAATTCGACTTGTTGCAACCTTTCCCCATTGCTCTTGTTTCTGCTTCCTAGAACCAAACAGAATTAGCCCCTCCTCCATGTGATAGTTCTTTAGAATATCCAATCTGATATTTCTCTCCTTTAACCTAAACATTCCAAGTTCTTAGACTCAAGACTTTTCACCATCCTAGTTGCCCTTTGGACACCCTCCAGCTTCTCAGTGGTACCCACAACTGAATACAATACAATACTTGAAATAAATTCTGATGATAGCAGAATACAGTGGAACTATTACCTCCTTATTCCTGGAAGCTATGCTTTCTTTTTGTTACTGCTCAATATGGTCTTATTGGAGCTCTTTTGGCTGCCATATCATATTGCGGTCTCATATTGAGCTATTATTCCATATGAGACCATGAAAACCCCCTGATGTTTTTCAGACAAATTACTGTCAAACCATGCCTCCCCCATCTTGGACCTGAAGATGCTCACTTGTACCCAAGGGTAAGGCTCTATATTTTATGATATTTAATTCACTTTATTAGATTCAACTCCAGTGCTTTAACCTGTCACAATCTGACTCTGGACTCTGACTTGGTCATTGAGTGTTTGATGTGCCATCTATGAAAGGAATGTGCCCATCTATGCTTTTAGCCAATTCATTGACAAAAATAATGAATAATTCAGGATGAAACACGAATTCTGGGGGTACTTTGCTGGAAACCTCCTGCATCAGTGATACTGAACCATCAACAACTGCTCTTTGAATCCAGTCAGTCAAGTAGTATTGAACTTTATATCTCTCCATCTTCTCCTAAAAAGTAGTAAAGAGATATTTTATCAAAAGTTTTGCCAATGTCTAGCGAAACTATGTTGGCAGTATTCCCTTCATATGCCAGTTTAGTAACCTTGTCAAAAAACCAAGTAAGGTTAGATGGGCATAAACAGCTCTTGATGAAGCCATATTGGATCTTTGCATTCACTGATTCTCTTTCTAGATCATGGGATCATAAGATTATGTCTTTAGAAGTGGAAGTGACCTCAGGACAAATCATCTAGCTAGGCCATTCATTTTATAGAGGAGACTAAGGCTGAGGGAAGTTTTGTCTTGTCCAGTGTCACACAGGTAGAATCACAGGTTAACCAATTCTTTTGCAATTTCATTCTTGAATTTTTACATACACTGATATCAAGTTCACTGGTCTAGAGTTAGCAGCCTCTGATTTCTTTCATAAAAACAAATTAGCACAACATTTGGCCTTCTCCAATCTTGTGGTTCAATTTAGTCATTTCGGACTCTTCCTGACCCCATTTGGGATTTTCTTGGCAAAGATATTAGAATGATTTGCCATATCCTTCTCCAGCTAGCTTATTTTACAGATGAAGAAAATGAGGCCAACAGGGTTAAGTGACTTGCCTAGAGTCACACAGGTAGTAAGTGTCTGAGGCTGGATTTGAACTCAGGAAGATGAGTCCTTTTGACTCCAGGCCCATGTAGCAGCAAGTACCCTGACACATCCAGGATGGCTTGCTAGTACAGGTTCTTAGATCTGCTTTTCTAAAAGGAGAACAACTTTTGAGGGGTCAACAAATCTTCTTTAATAACATATGCCAACAGAGAAAATACAAGCAGAGAAATAAAGAACAACAGAAGGGCTTCTAACTGCCTGACCATAGGCAATACATACATCATAGATCAACAGACAGATCCAATTGTCTGACCTTTACATACATATAGTTACCAGAGAGAGAAGCACCAACATCTGGATTTTCAAAGTCAGGGGGGCTCCTTAACGGCTACCCAGAGTCTCATCTGGTCATATCACACTAGAGTAAGCCCTGAAAGCAAAACCTCACCTCAGAGTATGTATACACTTTTCAGAGCCAGAGGGTATCACGACCCTTGTGACCCAGTACCTCATTAACAATTAACAAAAGGTGTCAGCCTTCCTACAAAACAAGCCTCCCCTAATCAAGCTTCCCCCAATAGATTCCACCTGAGGCCTATTAATGGGTGGGGAAGATCATTCATTAACATAAATCTTATTAGCCTTACAACCCAGCATTCTATCCACCGAGGCACCACCAAGGCACTACCTGGGGATGCTCCTCCTGTTTTCCATGATCCAAGGTCCTTGCCTACTGCTTTACTGAGGAAATTGAGACCATGAGCTCTCTTTTCTCCCTTATTATAAATATCTTAAAACCTTTCTATATTATCCCCCACTTTCCCCTACTTTTCTCTATTCTCTTAGAAAGAGGTAGACCTGCTCCTTTGTGAAGACCAGTCTCTACCTAAATCTTTAATTCTACCCGCTCTGGTTTCTTTTGGGTACCTATATCTTTGATGATTCCCTTTATCTCCCTTTCATCTTCAATCTCTACTTAATCTATCAGCTCATTTCCTACTGCCAAGAAGAACTCAGGCCTTTTCCATCATTAATTACACCTTCACTTGACCCTGCCAAGCTTTCAATGTATTGTTCTATATTCTAAATTGTTCTTGGCCTGTTGCTTTACCTACAATTCACAGCCAAATTCATAGAAGTTTTCTATACCTGTTACATCCATGGCCTCACCTCCCACTCCTCAAAGCCTATCTTCTGGATCTTATCTTCTGACCTCTGATCTCCACCATCCAATCTCTGACTAAGGTCATCAGACACTCTTTTAACTGGTAAATCTGAAGGACTTTTCCTAGGCTTTATCCTGCTTACCTTTATAAAGCTTCTGGCACTGTCAGTAAGTCACTCTTTCTGAATACTATCTCCTTTCTTGACTTCTGTAACAATGTTACCTCTTAGTTCACATTTTTTCTCTTCTGTCCAATTACTCCATCTTGCTCTTCTTTTCACACCTTTATCCAACTTCTGTCCCCTAAGTGAGGGTGTACCCACAAAGAACTGCCCTTGGCTCTTCTCTCTCTTTTCTCTTAGCACTGCCATCTGCTGTCATGGGTTCAGTTATTAATTTAATTAATTAATCTAGAATGTAAGTGTCTTGAGGGTAGGGTATTATTGGCTTTGTATGCCCATGTAGGTAATGGGGTTGATGTACAAGGCTCCAGCATAGTGTCTTGTACAGGAAAGGCATGTAACAATTATTAACTCTATTTGGACTATTCCCAAATGGTTATGTCTAGCCCTATTCTCTTTCCTAAACTCTAATAACTCACCACTAGTCAATCAATAAGGATTTGTTACAGGAACAACAAGCCTGCTAGATATCCTCACTTGATATCCCATCAGCATCTCAAACTCAACCTGTCTAAAGCAAAAGTCATTATCTTCCCCATAATTTTTCTCTTCTTCCAAACTGCCCTGTTTCTTTGGTGGTTCTACAATTTTTCCAATGGTCTAGGATCATAATGTCAGAGCAATTCTTAATGTTGTTCTTTCTCTGTATCTCTGTGTGTCTCTTTTCTGTTTGCTGTTTCTGTCTGTCTACTGCTTACTCTTTCAACACCCCTCCTCCATCAATTAGATTTCATTTTAAGTTGTTGTCCATTTTGTCTCCAAAACATAACTCTCACTCATTCCTTTTTTTCAGTAACATGGCTATTATCCAAGGTCAGGTACTCATCATCTTTGATCTTAGCACTAGAATAGCCTGCCCTAGCCAATCTGCCTTGCAAAGAGCCCCCCCATAAAATCTTCCTAGATTATAGATCTATGTCACTCCCCTTCTGAAAACAAATCTTCACCTGCTCCCTATTACCTACAGGATAAAACACAAACATTTTAAGCCTGGTGCTTCGGGCCCTCTGCAATCTGACTCCAGTTTATCTTTCTACATTTATTCCACATTATTCTCCTGGATAGACTATGTTCTGACCTATTAGCAGTTCCCTGAGCTTTGCATTCCCAGATTTTGTTTTTATGCCTTTGCTATCTGAACTGCCCAGAATCCTTCCTAACTTTGACTTTTTAGGATTTTTATCTTCCCTTAAACCTCATCCCAGGAGCCTTTGCTTAACTTCCCTGTGGTAAGTGCCTTATCCATCTTCAAAAGAACTAATATTTACTAATCTAGAATGTAAACTCCTTGAGGGCAGGGACTATTTATAACTGTCTTTGTACGCCCCAGTAGGTAATGGGGTTGAGGAGGCTGATGCCCTAGCACAGAGCCTTGTACAGGAAAGGTGTGTAACAAATGTTCGTTGTTGTTGAATCGAATCTTTTCCTTTTGAATGAGAAATACGTTGCTCTTGTAATTTTCTACTCCTTAGTTGCACCCTACCAAGACTTTGGAATCAGAGACCAAAGGAATTCTTTGCACTGAGTTCATTTTATTGCCCATACGCTGGTCATACAGGCATAAAGGACATGGGTGTATTATTCATCCAGTCCTTGAATGATGCCTCCTGTGAATTCCTGGGTCTCTTCCCTGATGTTTTTTGTCTTTTGTGATACCTGCATGGTATTTGTCATAGTGGATATATGTGGGGCAGTTTGTTCTCTCCATTTTCAGCTGAAAATCCTCTCAATCAGATTTTCAGCTCTCCAGGCAAATACATACACTGACCATCTATCACTGGATGTGTTTCCTCTCCAGCCAAGAGCCCATCATTTCTGCATCTTAAGGCCAACTTAAGAACCAGACTCCCTTCTTTGTCATCATCCTCCTGACTAGCTATTCATTTTCTCTATCTATCTTTCCCTTTTAAAATCCCTAACATGCAGCAGTGATGAAAACGTCATCTGTGCCTGAACCGATTGATCAGCAAGCATTTCTTAAACACCTATTACAAGCCAAGCACTGTGCTAGGCTCTAGAGATGCAAAGACAAAAAACAAGTCCTACTTTTAAGGATCAAACAGTCTATCTGGGAAGATAACACCTACAGGTATATGTTGCAGGGAGATTATTAGTTGGGGGGAATCAGGAAGTCATTGTGTGGTGCTTGAACTGGATTTTAAAGGAAGTTAGTCAGAGATCCTATGAGGCAGAGGTGAGAAGGGAGGGCATTCCTGGCATAACAATAATAGGGCTTTAAGTCTGTTCTAATAGGCCCATAGTCTGTTCATTCGGGCATAAAGGACTACAAGCATTATCTCATTCAATCTCCACAGCCCTGGGAAGTAGCTGCCATTATTATCTCCATTTCACAGATGGGGAAACTGAGGCAGACAGAGGTTAAGTGACTTGGTCAGGGTCACACAGCTAATAAGTGTCTGAGGTAGAATTTGAACTCAGGTCTTCCTGACTTGCAGGTCCAGCACTCTGTCCACTATATCACCTAGGTGGCTAGCACAAAGGTATATTCTGAGTAAATGAAGTGACCCGTGTGAAGTCCAGTTTATCTGGACCATGGAGTGTCAAAGTAACAAGACGGCAAGTTAGCTCATGGCCAAGTTATGAAGGGATTTTAAAAAGTCAAACAGAGGAATTCACTTTTATCATAAGGGCGATAGCGAGCCAGGGGAGGTTATTGAGCAAGGATGTGACATGGTTAGATTAGGTTCTACAATCACTACTAATGCCTTTTCAAATGCTTTCCTGGATGGATCTCATTTGAATCACCAGAAGCTCATATTGTGAGCATACTTAACTATGCTCCCTGGAAAGATAAACTTCTTTCCTGATTGTTCACACAAAGATAAAAATGAGTTTCTCTCTGCAGAGCTGCCACTTACCTCCCATTATCAGCTGGATCTGTCTTCTCAAATATCCGCACCCAAGGCTCCTCACCAATGGCAGAGCAGGGATTAAAAGCTTCTAAACTTGGCTTCTGGAAGAGCTGGCATTCAGATTCTTATTAACTGGGTGATTCTGGAAAAGTCAACTACCATCTCCTAGCCTCAGTTTTCTCATCTGTAAAAATGGGGATAATAACATCTGTAACATTGATTTCACAAAGTGGTGGTGAAGACTTAGATAATGATGAGCTAACATAGCTCAGAATTAGCTAGCTTAGCTAGCGGGGAAGGCACCAGACAACTGGGGCTATTGGTTTCAGCAAGTCCTCTAGAGGGTGCTAGCAAGGGGGAGGAGATGACTTGGTTTTCCAGCAGCTATTGCTCTCATCACTATCATCACTCGATAGGGGCAGCTTGGTTAGAAAGTCCCAGGTTCAAATCCCACCCCTGACACAAGCTTTCTGATTTTAGGCAAGTCACCTAATCCTTAGTGTGCCTCAAGCAGTTCTCTGGGATTTAGCCATTGAGTGACAGAGGAATTGTGTCAAAGGGTCAGAGGGAATTCTTGTTTTCCTTTGTATGTCACTGTATTCATTCCATAGAACAAGAGTGCTTTTTGTCCCTCCTCAGAGAGTCCAGCTCAAAATGCAGTCTGATATGCTAGAGGCAGCATAGTACTGTGGAAAAAACCCTGTCTGAGGAGTCAGAGGCCCTCAGTTCAAATCCTGCCTCTGGCATTTATTACTTGTGTGACCTTGGGTAAGTCATTTTTCTTTTCCTGGACTTGGTTTGCCCCCCTGCCCTTTCCTTTTCACTTTAGATCTCTGAGACATGCAGTGTCACATTTTTTTCACTTTAGATCTCTGAAACAATGCAATGCCTCATTCCCCCCCCCATCACCCCAAAAGTTCACTGGTCTTTTTTTCTCTCCTTCCTTCTCTGGGTAACATTCTTCTGAACTCCTGGAACTAGTTAGGATTCTCCTCTGTCCTCTTTAGCTTCAGCTCTCACCTCTGTTTTCCCCTTGAAACCCACCCCTGCCCTGCCTTGGTTTTTCTCTTGGTTCCAGGAGCACTTTCTCCTTTCTGAAAGAGAGAACAGCATTTCTCCCACCCTTTGCTGTTCTCTGTAGGAAAATCAGCCTGCATTTTGTGCACACACAATAGCTACTTTGCGCTGTCTGAAGCACAGATAGCTGGATTTCTGTTCTCACTGGTGTATTGCCTTTCTGGAGGTTATGCTTGACAAGGGTGTCCTCGAAATAAAGAGACTGGGGAGAGGAGGACAGATGACAAAGGCCCGAGGTCCAGTAAGAGACAAGTGTATCTAATGAGAACATGGAGCAGGGGGTGTGTGCTTAGCATGTGTGTGTGTGGGGGAGAAGATTGGGGGACTCCAGGAAAGAGCTAGTTTGGAACAACTCTTGGGGGGAGTTTGAATGGAGTGTAAAAATGGAAGCAAGCAGAATTAAACGAAAGGATTGCCATATAGTTGGTGTTAGATAGCAAGAATTAATAGGGGATCTCAGGTGAGGAGAAGGTCAATGGTGGAGGGATGATTGAGGTGTAGGTGTTAGTTGGGCAAAGACAATGGAAATATAACAAACCAAAGAATGCAAAGGTGGAAGACAGTGCCTTGTTGAAATGGCTGCCTAGAATCAGAAAGAATGGTGGTTGTCCTTTCTTCTTGAAGAAGACCAAAATGACATCACTATGCTAGCGTTTTAGTGTGTCCAACTGTGGCTGATCAGACCAATATAAGCTTGGAATGCTTTGCCACAGGTTGGGCATAAATAGTCGGTGTGAACATTTGGGGTGGATTTTCTAAATTTCTGCATATTGAGTTTCTTTTGAGCTATTTCAATTCTGATAGAGCACAGCACCTTCTCTGCATGCTTGAGAGGTCCTGTGCCAGGGTCTCCCAGGTCACACAATCAATTAGAAAGTTCTTAAGAGAGACCTTGAGAGTATCCTTGTATCACTTCTTCTGACTACCATGTGGATGCTTGCCCTGTAAGTTCTCCATAAGATAGTCTTTTTGGCAAGAGTATGAAAAGAGGAAAATAAAAGTAAATTAGAGTACAGAGGGACCATGGGACCCAAAGGGTTCTACACCTCAGGCAGTTAGGTGGCTGAGTGGATAGAGTACCAGACCCAGCGTCAAGAAGACTCCTCTTCCTGAGTTCAAAGCTGATCTCGGACATTTAACTAGCTGTGTGACTCTGGGAAAGTCATTTACAACCCCCTACTACTCTTTGTTTCAGTTCATCATCTATAAAATAATCTGGAGAAAGAAATGGCAAACACTCTGGAAGATCTGAATTCAAATCCTACCTTTCTAGTTGTGTGACCCTGGGCCACATCACTTAACTTCTGTCTGTCTCAGTGTCCTCATCTGTAAAATGAGGATAATAATAGCACCTACTACCCAATGCTGATGTGAGGATTAAATGAGGGGATATTTATGAAGCTCTTTGCAAACCTTAAAATGCTAGCTATTCTTTGGTTGATTTGGCTGGAACATAGAGTATAAACAAGCATTTATTAAGCACCTACTATATTCCAGGTACTGTGTTTTACAATAGTATCTTATTTGACTGTTACAACAGCTTTGTGACATAAATGTTATTATTACTCTGATTTTATTAGTGGGGAAACTAAGACAGAGGTTAGATGGCTTGTCTGGCATCTCATAGCTACTAAGTGTTGGAAGGTAGATTTGAACTCAGGTCTTCCTGATTTCAAGCCCAACTGTATCTACTATGCCACTTAGCTGCCTCTAAGGTGAGTAATGTACAATAAGCAAGGAAAAGATAGCCAAATTGTGAAGTACTCTAAGTGCTAAATGGCGGAGTTTGTAAATTATCCTTGGAGGCAATGGAGGGTCAGAGATGCTTTATGAATAGAGAGTTCTGTGTATATTGATTTGTGAGTTGTGGAATGGAGTATGAATGGAAGAGGGGAGAGACTTAAGACAGGGAGACAATGAGGATGCTATTGCATTGGCCCAGGAGAGAAATGATGAGGGTCTAAATATTGATTTCCAAACAAATATTAAAATCACCAAATGGGATGGTGGGATTTGGGGTGATGAAGGAGAGCAGCAGGAAAGTGCTGTCATCATTGGGGAATATGGGAGGGTACCCTTGGAGACAGAATATCTCAGTGGAAAGGCTGAGGACAGGGTTACCAAATCATCTTGGACAAGTTAGATACAGTCCCTCCTGAAGGCAGCAAAATGAGTCTTAATATTTATTAAAATCCCTGTGATGTATATATGTTTTTATGTTAATACTGGTGCCAGAGCAGTTTATGGAATTGCTTTGTTTGTGAGTTTATTATGGAAAAAGTTATCAGGTCTCTCTGTCTCTGCCTCTGTCTCTCTGTCTCTGTCTGTCTCTGTCTGTCTCTCTGTCTCTCTGTCTCTCTCTCACACACACACACACACGCACGCGCGCGCACACACACACACACACACACACACACACACACACACAAACATTTCTCAGAATCAGCCTAAGATATAATCTCTACCATGCAGACGGGCCAATATAGGTGAGAAAGAAGTGAGCACCTTGGTGAGTTGTAATTTAGGAAAGGAAACAGTCATCCTCCTTCCCCAGAAGCCCACACACTCCTCAGGGACACATGAAAAATCCATTGCCTTTTGGCTTCGGTGGAGAGAACACCACAGAGAAGTAATATTACCCATCCACAAGAGGCACCTTTGAAACTCCTTTCCATCACCTGTGCCCTTGAACGCCTGAGGGAAGTGTAGGACTTTGCTGATGAGAGGTTAACAGGAAAGGTTTTGTACAGCTTCTGAGTAGCAAACAAAGAAAACTGGGCAGACAGCCATGAGCCGGAAAAATATCTCTTGACAGGGGAACAGAGGCAGGTGAACTGGTTCCAGTGGGTGATAAAAGAACTCAGAAGGTCAAGTTGTTCCCAGGGCCATGCCCTTTGAATGGTTTCATTGTCTCTTTTTCTTCCTTTTGCAAGTAAGGACAGCACTAATACTTCGTATTTATATCTTGCCAATCTTCTGAAAAGTTAAAAGGAGCTGGTAAATATCATCTTGACAGTTTTCTTGGCATCCCTCAAAGAAAGAGAAGACAGATGTGCTAAGAACCCTTTCACAGGTAGCAGAACTAATGCCAGTTAAAGTGGATGGCTTGTCGAAGGTTGGAGAATGGAAGATGGAGCCACTATGTAAAGTCTTACAGCTTTAGTCATAATTTTCGGTCTCACAACTTTCTGTGTTGTATCATAACCACTGAGAAGTATGATATAGACTTTCTAGTCCAAATGTCAATATGACATTAGTTTTTCGAATGGTTGAAGTTTATTCTATTTTCCTACTTCTTTTAGCTTCTTTTTTGTACTGTTAATGAGACTTTCTGTTCCCATCTTTATACAACGTCTTAAGATGCATTAGGAAATTTTTAAGATATCCTTGACTCTCTTTATCCTTTCTATGCTCCCTCCACCCCCATCTGTTAGGGTTTCCATGGTAATTATTCAGGCTCATTGAACTATTCACAGCTGTGTTTAGAATTTAAGTAAAATTTTGGAACCTGGATTCAAGGTTTCTTAATGTAGCCTCTAATTCAGCTTAGATAAAATGAACTTACACATGAATTAACACCCTTCCTCCTTAGAGACATTTTATGTTCATAGAATTCACTTGGATAAATGTTAATTTTATATTTCCATGTTCAGTCTTCCTTGTTAGACTGTAAGTAACTTGAGGGAATGCTGGTATGCACTTTCAAGTGTTTGTTTAGATTGGGAGAAAGATACCAAGCTGATACTGAAACTTGGTTGATGCCTAGGCTAAGGACCTGAAATAAATTGAACTGTGTCCAAGTAAAAATTTGATTTGAATAAAAATGGAAAATACAATACAACTCTGATAACCTAGAATGTTGAGGGGATGAGGGACTGTAATAAATTGAATTTCTAAGTTTCCTTGGGGTACAATAAAACAGACCTAGGCTTCCTGAATTTAACTGCTGGCAGCTTCTCCATGCTACCACCTGAGAATTTAGGAGCTCAAAGAATAAATCTAATCCCTCTTCCTCATGACAATCCTTCACGGATTTGATGGCAGATATAAGGTGTCCCCTTAAATCTTCCTTTCTCCAAGCTTAGCACTTCTACTTCTTTCAATCTGTTCTTTTACTACATGGTTTTTGAGCACCCTCCCCCTCCTATATTATTCCAGTCACCCTCTTCTTAACATTCTTTAGCTTCTCAATATTTTTAAATTACGGCCTAGAATTGAACCTAATAGTTCAAGTGTGGCTGAGCAGGATAGAGTATTGTGGGAACGTACACTTTGATTTTTCTATTTGTGTTGGAATGATTGTTAAGGGACTTCATCTTACTTCATCCATTGAAATGATACTCCTTTCCT
Organism: Notamacropus eugenii; assembly: GCF_028372415.1. Lineage (NCBI taxonomy): Eukaryota > Metazoa > Chordata > Mammalia > Diprotodontia > Macropodidae > Notamacropus > Notamacropus eugenii. The sequence continues at coordinate 296,519,839 of NC_092877.1, read as the reverse complement.
CCCCTCTCCTCCCCTCCCCTCCCCTCTCCTCCCCTCCCTTCCTCTCCTTTCTTCTTCCTGGGCAATTTTCCACCAGATAACTATCATGGCATATTGAAGAACTTCTTTGTCACAACCTTACTTCTTATTTAAGTCTACATGTTACTGATTAGTGATGATTCAATATAATAGCCAAACTAATTTACCTTTCTTCATTGTTCCTTCATGTGCCAAGAACCTTACAGAACTTTCCCTCCTTTGTTGAGTGGCAGAGAGGCATAGTAGAAAGAATCCAAACTTAAATCAGAAGTCTTGAGTTTGCATCTTGATTCTGCCATGTATAAGTTTTGTGACCTTGGGGAGATCATTTGCTGAGACTTATTTTCTTCACCTATAAAATGAGGACATAATAACTGTACTACCTACTTCACAGGATTTCTGTGAAATTCAAATTAGGTAACTTGAGCAAAGTATTTTTTTTTAATCTCTAAGGCTCCTTGTAAATGTCTGTTACCACAGTTAGTCTGACTCTGACTCTTAGAACAGTCCAAATAATATTAGGTTTCACTCATCTACAATGAAAAAAGCAGAAAAAAAAATCCAACGGTTTGCCACAACATTTATCTGCCTGGGGAATTGCCCAGGATGAGGCAAGAAGAATGAGCATGTTGATTTACCAGTTGCTATACATACGTATATATGTATAACCCCAACATTGGAGGCTCTCTCCTTCCTTCCCTATCTTAAGTCTTTGGGGAATCAGTTCAGCACTACACTGTCCTCTTGTCTGTTTGTCCTACTGCTGATCATACCTTACCAAACTTTAGGTTATTCTTACCATCCATCACTTTCATTCCTATTCATGTGCTATGTGAAGAAAGTGATGAAATTATACTGTTTGGGTTCAGTACAAATTTATGTTACATGTGCACTGTCCAAGTAAGGTGTACTTTTTCCATGTGAAATATTGTCTATACTATCTAAATGTATAGGCAGTTGACTCAAGGAGATTTTTCTGAAATCTTGCCTACCACTCTGCAAGGGAGACTTGCCTGTTCCCCACATGTATCCCCACTATTGACTTCCCTTCCCTTCCCTTCCCTTTCCTTCCCTTCCCTTCCCTTTCTTTCCCTTCTCTCTTTCCTTCCATACCATTTTCTTTTCCCTCTTTACTGTCTTGCTTAGTGACCTCAGCAGCTATCATGGCTTTAATTACCATCTTTATGCAGATGATTCCCCAATCTATATATCTAACACCAATTTCTCTCTTGAGCTATCATATCACCAGCTGCCTTCTGGACATCTCAAGCTGGATGTTCTGTAAACATCTTCAACTCTACTTGTCCAAAAAGAACTCATCTTTTCCCCTCCTCTCCCTTACCATTGAAGGCACCACCACCTTCCCACTGACTCTCATTAACAACTTTGGTATTATCCTCAATACCCTCATCCCCTTATATTCATTCCACATTGCTAATCTGCTCCCGAGCCTGTTTTTTTTCTACCTTCACAGCATCTCTCCTCTAATTCTCTTTTCTTTCATGCACACGGTCAACCCCTGGTATAAGCCATCATCATCTCACACTTAGACTACTTCAATAGCCTTGAAGTTAGTCTATGTGCCTCAGGTCTTCCTCTACTCCAAACCTTCCTTCATCCAGTTGTCAAACTGATTGTCTTAAAGTTCATGCCTGACCATGTTACACCCTACTTAATAAACTTCGTTGACTGTCTATTATCTTTAAGATCAAATATAAAACTCTTTCATATTTAAAGCCCTTCTCAACCCATCCCCTTCCTATCTTTCTGGTTTTCTTATACTTTCCTCCCTTCCACATATTTTATGATCCAGAATGCTGGCCTTAAGCACATAACACATCATTGCTTGACTCTATGTGTTTTCCCTGGCTGTCCCTCTTGTCTGGAAGGCACTCCCCCTTCATCTCTGCCTCCAGGCTTCCCTGGCCTCCTCCAGAATTCAGCTCAGATGCCCTCTGACATTATCTTCCATTTGCTCTTGTGAACATATGTATGGTTATTTGCTTTTATTTCCTCCATTAAAATATGAGCTTCTCAAGGGTAGAGACCAAACTTTAGCCTTTCTTTGTATCCCAGTTTTTAGCACACAGTGATTGGTACATAGTAAGAGTTTAATGAATGCTTATTGATTGACTAATAATAGATGCTGAAATTTTATCATGTTACACTATTTTTAAAAGTTAATCCCTCACAATTGAGCTTAAAATAAGGATAGAACAAGGTCCTTATTTGGAAGACTTTAATTTTATTCTATTTGAGAAAGAGTAGCATGATGCAATTGTAATATTAGTAGTAGCTGACATTTACGTAGTCCTATAAGGCCTACAGAGCACTGTAATGTATTAATTTCAGGTGGCCGTTAGAGATCATGGGGGATGGAGAGCTGGATTTTCAGGAAGATTTAAGTTTTAATTTTGTCTCTGACCCTTCCTGGCAGTATGTTCATAGGTGTATCATTTAACTTCTTTTAGACTCAATTTTCTCTGTCTGTAAAATGGGGATAATAATATACCTCCTACTTCACAAGGCTATTATGAGACTTGAAAGAAATATACCTAAAGCCATCTGCAAACATTAAAGGCCTATATAAATGCTGCTATTATTACAGACTTACAACCATGGGAGGTCGTTGCTGCAGGAAATATCACCCTCATTTTATGGAGAAAGAAACTGAGGTACAGAGCAGTAAAGTGAGTGTCATTGCTAGTCTGTGTCAGAGGGAGGATTTGAAGCTAGGTCAACCTGACTCTAAGCCCAGAATTCTAGAGCAAAGTGAGCCCTACACTGGGACTAGTGGGTTGGATTCTAGTCCAAATTCTTACGTCCTTAAGCAAATGATTTCACCATTCTGGGCCTCAGTTTCCCATGAAATGAGGTGGCTGGATGACATGAACTTTAGAGGTCCTTTCAGCTCTAACATTCTATAGTCTGGGTAAAAACCACCCTAGAATGTTGTCCTAATCTCCCAATTTGTTTTTACTTACTCTTCTTTCTAATCCTTTCCTCTCCTTTTCCTCTGATAAAAGGAAGGGAAAGAGGGTATGTGGGGGGATGACAGAAGAATTTGAAGGGGGAAGAGAAAGAGAATAATTTGAATGCCATCCCCCATCCAGTTTACTGATAACAATAACAGCCTCATAGGCATCTTTCACCCAGATGAATAGAAGTTATGATATTCACAGCTGTGAATACCATGAAAACATCAATGCATTTTAACGCTCAAGGGATAAAGCTACAAGTAGTAAGCTTTCTTCCCCACTGCTCTGGCTTATGGAGGAGAAATTGGCAATCTGACCAGGAGATCATGATACCATATGTAGGGCCACAGGTTATGGTGACAGGTGGACTATGGTATTAAAAATCACTCTATAAATACCCTTTCACTGAAAAACCTTCAAGGGCCTTACAAACACCACCAGGTAGAAATATCTGGTGCCTTCTGATTTCCTTGCTATTTTCCTGGCTATAAGTTGACAGCGTCCTCTTGTCTGTGTGTTTCAGAATATTTTCCCTCCCTGAGCATCCCAGAAGCAGCTGTGGTTGCCTTGGTAACATTTCAGTGTATGCTTTTGGGCCATCTGTATACAGTGTGGTGAGTTGTGTTTGGGCTGTTTGTTTCCTTTACTCAGTTGTCTGGTCGTCTGTAAATCAGTCCTGTTTAGTTCCAATGCTTGCTTTACAGAACGCTTTATGAAAACCACAAGAAATCTACTTTACCATAACTTTTGTTTCAAGGAAACTGAGAGATGTACACTCCAATGTCAACCATAAAATCAGACTAAATAAGTTGACATGTGTAAAGCCCTTTGTGAATTTAAAAGCCCTGCATGCATTCTGTTATTGTTAGAAGGTTCTCCTATAGATAAGATCATAGATTTAGAGGTGATAGGATTCTCTAGGCACATTCAGTTCTCTTTTTACAGATGTGGAAACTGAGGTCTAAGATCAGTAAGCCCCTGAGCTGGGATTTAAATCTCTGACAATACATGACCTCTTTTTCATCCATCTGCTTTCCCTCCACCAGTTTGTAATTTTCTTCATGCCTCAGGAGACATTTTATGAGTTCCTAAAACAAAACAAAACTAAACTATAAAAGGCATTGCCTGTTGACCAACCCTCTGATGTTGGATCTCTTTGTACTTAGTTTGACTTGTCCTCAGAGCCAAACAGACAGAGTCTGTTACCAGGTCTTGCCTCGAAGCTTTTTTGATCCAGCAACACTGGCCTTCTGACTGTTCCGTGAACAAGATGCTCCATTTCCAGACTCTGGGTACTTTTTTCTGTCTGTTCTCCATGTCTGGAATCCTCACCTCATCTCTGTCTCTGTCTCCTGGCTTCGAGTTCCAACTACAATCCCACTTTCTACTTAACCTTAATCCCTCCTCTTTCCCTCTTAATTCTTTCCTATTTATCCAATTGGTTACTTTATATATATTTGTATGTCATCTCCCCCATTAGATTGTAAGTTCCTTGAGAGCAGAGACTGCCTTCTGCCTCTTTTTGTATCCTTAATGCCTGGCATACACTAGGTACTTAATACATTTTTTATTGACTGACTTGTGCTCCAAAGGCACAATCTTTAAGAGATCATAATCACCGCTCCTCTGGGATGAGGCATCAGAGGACTTTAGTGGAATAATGCTTTTGCTGCTGCTAAGAATGATGCTATCCTACACCTGCATGATCTTATCACTACTGGAGCCATTTTGTGATAGCATCATTAATACCTGACAACCAACCCTCCGCTATCAGGCGCCATGACCACATGGCAAACATTTCTTACCAAGCTAACTGACCCTCTATAACAGTGGTGTCAAACTCAAATAGAAACAGGGAGCACTATAAAGGATCCTCATAGGCCACATATTGACTTAGTTTTAGAATGTTGCATTTTTATTGATTTAAAAAATATTTCCCAATTTTATTTTAATCTCTTAAAAATTTTAATTTTAAAATTAAAATTTAATTTAATTGAAATAAATTTAAATTTAAATTTTTAATATTTTAATGGTTCATATCGCACTGGAGTGTGATGTGGGCCATATTGAGGCCTTGGGCCACAAATGGACACTTTTGCTCTGTAACATTGTTTACTATTACCATGGAACTAATGTACAGTCTTAGGGCATGTTTATGGAGTACATTATAGTTTACACAGGGACTTTACCTACTGGGCTCTTCTGATCTTTTGATAAGAAGAGATGATCAATGATTTGTATAAGGTCACAGAATTAGTGAGTTGAGGATACAGGTCTAGAATCCAGATCTTCTGACTATAAGTTCAGTGTCAATGGGCTGAGAAAATCCTGTCTGACTCAAAGTCTGTGTCTTTCTTCAAGATTCAGCTCAAGATTTCTCCATGAATTCTTTTCTGGTCCTCCTAAATGCTAGTGCTTTCCTTCTAAACTAACTCATCTTTATTTTCTTTAGGGTAGCTAGATGATGCTGTGGATAGAGCAGTGGGCCTGGAATCAGGAGGATCTGAGTTCCAATCTGGTCTCAGACACAGGTTACGTGATCCTGGGCAAGTCACTTAAGCCTCTTTGCCTCAGTTTACTCATCTGTAAAATGACCTAGAGATGGAAATGGTAAACCACTCTAGTATCTGTGCCAAGAAAACCCCAAATGAGGTCATGGAGAATTGGGCACAACTGAAAGAAATGAACAACAAATTTATTTTTCTTATACTTATTCTATATAATGGTAGCTAGAGTTTACATAGCACTTTAAGATTTGCAAAACACTTTGCAAATATAATCTTGTTTTATCCCCACAATTACCTTAGGAGGTAGAGGCTGTTATAATATCCCCATTTTAGGGATGAGGAAACTGAGGTCCAAGGAGGTTAAGTGACAATGCATGGTCATAGGGTAGTTGAGTGGCTGAGGCAGGATTGAAACGCAGGTCTTTCTGACTCCAGGTCCAGCAACTGCCATGTGTACTTCCTAATGTGCTTGTTTTTCTGCCAAGAATGTAAACCTCCTGGGAGTAGGGTTTGTTGAATTCTTTGCATTTGTTTCCTCAGCTCCTTGTACAGTGCCTGGCATGTAAAAAGGTGCTAATAAATGCTCACTTGCTTGATTGACTAATTGAGGCAGTGCAGGTTGGTATAAAATGGGGATATTAACACTTAAACTACAAAGATATTTTTATACCCTAAACTACCAAAGGAGATAACAGATGTAAAATGCTTTACTACAGAATTAGAATAACAATAGCTCATATTTTTAAAGCCCTCTAAGTCTTAGAAAGCACTTCCCATATAGCCAGGGAGTTGACCCATCCACTCTGCTTCTGGCTTTCTATACATCATGACTCAGCTGCCTTCTCACCCTGGAATATCCTTGTGTATTCCAGCCCCCTTTTCCTTTTTTTGGGGGGGGGTGGAGTCTTCTGGGGATAGATCTAGTTTGGTTATTCCCCTTCCAGCTGTATCTCTGACTCTCTGGATTTCACCATCATGACTCAATTGACTTCTCACATACAGGTATCATCCTACTGTGATAAATGCTTAATAAATGCTGCCTGACTTCTTGACTAGGCCTTAAATACAAATAAATGAGAGCATTTGCTAATGAATCAGAGATACTTAGGAAATAAGAGAAAGACAGATATCTCCCGTAGGTCCCCAATTCTATTCCAGAGAGAGTAGCAAATGACTCGGTCCCCTGGACCTGGAGATCAGAGCCAGGATGGACTGGTATCCCTGGAGACAGGCCTACATGTCCGTACAGACTCCAAGAGAAAAGATGCCAAGGCTTGGAAGATAAGCAACCTGAACATAGCCCTTCAAAAGTATTGTGAGTCATGTATACTGTATAGGTTCCTGGGGTGTAGGATCACTAAAGAATCAAAGCTGTCTTGACTACTTAAAAGTCTGACTGTGTCCTATGCATTTTCTGTCTCTTCAACAAACCCTTTCCCACATTCAATATCTTGTTAACCTGAGTGCTTTCATGGGAAGTGAGACCTTTTTCTCTTCCTTTCCTTTCTTTTAGGAGAGCTAGACATAAGATGAATTCTGATGTTCCTAGGGGAATCCCTAGGTAGGAGAACAAATATTTAAGACTGACCTTGGAAAGATCCCACAACACCAAAACATTCACAATAGCCCTCTTTAAAGGGAACCCCCACTCACCCATAAACACTACGTGGGTATTCATTATTTTGTAGAATTGCCAAAGAAAGTGTGGTATATAAATATGGGCTTTTATTGCACCATAAGCAATGGTGAATATGAGGAATTCAGAGAAATTTGGAAAGATTTGTATGCAGAGTGAAATAGTGCAAAATCGGATTCACTCCTGAACCAAGAGAGCAATAGACATAATGACAAGAAAGGAAAGGAAAACAGCATTAAAAAAAATCAGAATTTAGATTAAGGAAATGACCAGTATTGACCTCAGAGGGCTAGAGATGAAGCATATCACATTCCTCTTAGTTAAGAGGAGTAATCCACAGGTTCAGAATGGGGCATATGTTGTCAGAAGCCTGATGTGTCAATTTGTTTTATTTAACTGTACTGCCTTAGAACAAGGGAGGGTTCTTTTGGATTAGTGGGATGTGACAGACAGCTAGGCAGTACAGTAGAGAGACACTGGCCCTGGAGGCAGGAAGACGAGTTCAAACCCAGCTCAGGCACTTATTAATTATTTGAGCCTGGGCAAGTCACTAAATTTTGGTTCCTCGTCTGTAAAAGGGGATAATAATAGAATCTACTACCAGTAGTGGTAAGGTTGTGCAGGTGGAAGCATCTTGACTTTTGTCTTGCCACTGGACTTCAGTGACTGGAGGAAAGAGTGAGGCTGATGACTTTGTGCAGCTCTGCCTCACTTAAGCCCATTTTTAGAGTAAGTCAAGACCTCACCCTTGTGATGTGATTGGTCCTCTTGGAGAATGAAGGACAAACAACGAGAATACTTACCAGGGTTGTTGTGAGAATAAAGTGAGGTAATATTTGTAAAGCGCTTTGCAAAATGGAACTATCTCAGGGGGAATCTGTGACCTGGAGGCCACATATAGCCCTCTAGATCTTCAAGTGTGACCTTTTGAATCCAGACGTCACAGAAAAATTGACCACATGCAAACTCCACGTCCTAGGTTCCTCACCCCTGATCTAAATAGTAGTTACTATTACATAAATGAATCCAGGGGTGTGTGTATGTGTGTGTGTGTGTGTGTGTGCATGCGCACATGCATGTGTGTGCACGTATGTGCTTTAAAAAGACTGAAAGAACCTGGCTCATATGAACCCAGTATTTCAGTTAATAGACCACCCAACAATTGCATGTATACTGAATGATTTCTAAAGGCTTTTTAATAAAATCTTAGATCTTCCCAATTACAGTAGGGAAAGATCATAAAGATCATCTCATCTCACCTTCTCTTCCCATATGAGGAAACTGAGACCCAGAAAGGTTAAGCAGCTTACCCAAGGTGAAAAAGGTGATAAGGGGTAGAGCTGGAATTAATCATTTTGCCCTATATATCTCATGAGGTAGTAATGAGTATCGTGTGACATTTTATAGTGAAGAAAGAACTTCTTATACATTTGAACGCTAAACATTATTAAAAGATCACATATCAGAGGCCATTTAGTCCAGACCTCATTTTACAGATGCAGAAAATGAGGCCAAGGAAAGTGGAGAGACTTGCCTAAAGTCCCACAAGCATCAGTAGAAGGACTGAAGCCAAGCTCCCTAACTCCAAAGCCAACGTACTCTCCGCCATCCTAGCCACTGGAGGCCATAATATCATAATATTGTGGGTTTTTAAAAAAGTTAAGTTAAGAATACTCTGGGGATCCTTTCATCTAACAGCACTGATGATAATAATAACAATTAATAATAAGCACTTAAAAGTTGCTTAGAATGGAGACTTTTCTATATTTGTCCCGGTGATTTGAGGGCAGAATCCCTTGCTGTCTCATTTTTCTTCTCTGCTGTATTAGAAAGCTCCAGGGATTTTCCTGAAATAAATTATTAGTTCAAATTCAATAAAGAGAATATTCTGATATTCTGATTTACTGCCAGCTTAATAATTTGCTTTCTGTTTAAATTCTCTGAGTATCTGAGGGAGAAAAAGTTTAGTTTACAATTCAGTTAAAGAATCAGCACCTGAGAAGCTTAGCTCAGCAGACAAATTCAGTTTCTTCTGATTTTGTAGTTCATCATCCAAATAAATTTCCCAAAACCACATGTGTTATAGGCATGTAGTTTTTGCATATGTTGACTCATGGGGAAGGACTGGTATTTCTGGAAATCTTCCTTTTCTGGGTATAGCTCATGAAACAGGATGGCTTCAGAAATGAGCAGTGGGTACAGGGTGACTGCAGTTCAGATACACAAACCAGCAGTTAGTCGACACAGCATGGGGGCTTTTCTGACCTGAGCAGAATCCTGATGCCATTCAGGGTTGATTTTACATGAAAGAGAAGACACAAGAATACGGATGAGAGAACACACACATAGACACACACACAGACACAGACACACACACACACACCCTTTCTCATCCCCACTACACACCCCAACCTTCCCAAATCTACCTCTTCTTGTTTGGTTGGTTGTTTTGTTTTTTCCCAGGAAAAAAAGGAGAATTGTACATAGTAAAAGAGCTATCAACCCCTTTCTGTCAGAAAACCTAAATAGCGCCCCTACAGGATGGCTTGGCAGAAAGCTAATTCAATTAGTTCCCTTTGATTCATTAACCAGCAGAACTGGCTGTCACTCAGGTTGGCCCTCCACAACAAATCAGCTTTTTGATCTACATAGGCTGACTCTGTTCACTCACAGTCTAAGCATTTTGGGATAGCTCCCTTTCAGGCTCAAGTAGAGAAATGCGTTACTGCTGGAAGCAGAGGGGAAAAAAATATAAGGGATCGCGTACATGCGGACTTAATCTCTATTTTAAATGTCACTAACAATCCAGTGGTTAATCAGCAATTTGCTGCCCACCAGTATGCAAATGAATGACAAGCAAAGACCCTCAGCAGCTGTAATTATTTTGCTGATTTTTACAAGCCACTTTCCCCCTCAGTGTTAGTTTTTCTGTGTGTGAGTGCATTCATGCATCATGGATTTCATTATTTTTAGAAGCTTGCTCTATGTATTTTTATGCTTTCATACTTCTAGCTTCTAGTAATTAGTGCTCTTGAGTACTACATGTATATGTGTGTGTGCAAGTATATATGTGTATATTTTAATAAAGATGCATTTGCTAGAATTTCCTTTGCCCACAGGGAGTGGAAAATAAGATGTAGCAAGCATCTGAAATCCAAATCGCAATGTGTAGAGAGGCAGAGCCTAAGACTGAGAGCGACTCACTTTTCCTCTTGCTGCCAAATTCTTCCGGGGGACTGTTCTAGTCTTGTAATATTTGGTTTTTCCTTAAGCAGCTTGTGAGAGACAAGCTTCACTCTTTGTGTGTCTGACTACTTTTGAGCAGGATATCTAAGGCTTAAACGCTCCTCTTTTGGGGGGCGGGGGGCGGGGCGCTAAGGAGGGTTCTCATGTTAAATTAAGTCAATTAATAAATGGAGACATTAAGCAATCAATTTGGTCAGCCCATCTCCCCAGCATTATGTATGGTTGGCTGTAATCACAAGATAAATGCAATGTGCTGATATATGGTAATGTTCAATAATCCATTCTCCACCAGGCTCAATTCATCAGGGAGTTTCTGGAGGGGAGGCATTTGTTATTGGCTGTCTCTGCACCTCAAGGATAACATTTCTGTCCTTTTGATTGGCCGACCCACTGCTGCAAGATTCTAACCGTCTTATTTTGATGATGAATATGAAGGCATGCTAAGCGGTGCCGGAGAGTAGTTTTTCCGAGCGCTGCACTCTTCCGAGCACAGCTCAAGGACTGACAGCCTCCTCCGCTGTTTTCCTCTACCAACAACCCCCCAGCCCCAAAAGTTGTGATGCTTTTCTTCACCCAGTGTTTTGGGGCTGTGTTAGATCTCATTCATCTCAGGTTTCAGCACTACAAGGCGAAGAGGGTCTTCTCCGCTGCCGGGCAACTTGTGTGCGTGGTAAACCCGACGCGCAACCTAAAGGTGAGCTGCTCTCCGTCTGAACCTCACCCAGCTTGGGTTCCAGTGCGTGGTTTTCCAGACATTTGTACGCAGTTGGAGACAATTCTGTCCCATTCTCTCTCTCTCTCTCTCTCTCTCTCTCTCTCTCTCTCTCTCTCTCTCTCTCTCTCTCTCTCTCTCTCTCTCTCTCTCTCTCTCCCCCTCTCCCCCCCCCCCCCCCCCCCCCAGGAAGCTCGGAGATATTTTGTGGTTGTTTTGTTTGCTCAGAAAAAGAAAGGTAGCCAGAATGTATTCTCATTGCTTTTCATAAAAGGCATCCAAGTGGGACTGGGGTGGAAGAGCAAGGGTGCCTGCACCCTCTTCTTATCCTTCTGTCACAAATATTCATGGGACAAATGTTCAGGAGAAATGATTTGAAAAGTTAGAGAAATGGCAATCTGTTCCAATGTGTTTGGAGAAACACTAACCACATGGATGCTGGAAGCTCCGTCTGGCTGGTGCCAAAGTGAGCGATGTGCCTGATGGGAAGACTTCAAGGGGCGGGGGACATCAGAGAGAAGAGAGAGAGTTCTCTTCTGTAAGTTGTTTGCCCTTGCCCTTAGAAGGGTAATTGCATTTGGTTTGCTACTCTGGACCCTGTGAGCTAGCTGTGCTTCAACCCTGAAGCCAAGGGAGAGGAAAAGAAAGGAAGGAAAGAGATTTGTCTGAGGCTACCTTAAAACACGTTGGTCCTGTTGCTTGGGCTAGCTATGGCCTCTGTACTGAGAATCTTGGAGCTGCAGCTGCTCCAGACCTTGTGAGTTAGTGTCTCTGTTAGAGAGCAGCCAGGTTAAAGGGAAACCACTGATGGATTCTTAACAGATATTATCAGTGGGGAGATAAGTATCAGCAGCTCAGCTAAGAGAATGTTGAGAGAGGAGAACAGCAGGATATATATGATTCTGCTGAATATTCTCTGAATATGCTGTAAAAACATAAAATGGATTCTTAAGGACTTGTTCCCCTTTCACTGATGCCCGCCTCTTTTGCATTTCCTGTTCCTACATTCTGTTTGAGAGAAGAGGCTATGTCAGTAAAATGTATGGGCATCCTCAAATAGGATAAATAGGGTATTCTCCCAAACTCTCCTCTGATCACCTGGGGAAGCTGCCATTGGTTTATTTTTCCTCTTGTGAATCAGTGCTAAAGTGTAGGGGCCATCAACCCAATCTTGAACTTCATAGGAGTCTTTAGGAGAGACAGTCACCTACATGCTAGGGTCAAGATGCAAGAGGGTTACTTCTTCCTAGAGGGAAGTTATGTGCTCTTCAGCTATGGAAAGGACCTGTCCCAGGTGCTGGGTCTTTATCTTTGAACAGGTGACGGACTGACTTTGTGTTTTCATCTTTGCCTGAAAAGCATGTCCCTCTTCCTAACCCCATTCAGAAATATGTTTTTCTTAATGACTTATTCTTATAAATGAAGTTTATTCTCAGTGAGTTTCAGCAGTGTGTTTGTATAGGATATCTTTTCAAATTCCATTTCATGGCCAATTTGAGGCCATATCTACTGTTCCTTTAATAATTATACTTCTTTGTCACTTTAGTTACCTAGTGCAGAGAGGAAAGGACCATTTATTATTATGATTTTTAAAAAAAAGTTCTATCTTTTTAAATGTTTTATCAAAATTGCTTTTACTTAGTAACTTAATACATTTTAAAGATTTATAATACATTTTTATATTTATAATTTTTTAGATTTATAACCTTAATACGTTTTTAGATTTATAGATAAAGTTGATATGAGAAGATACCCTTGTTAATGGCTTGAAAAGAAGAAGCGATATATGAAAGGTTTCCAAGTAAATAAGAAGAGTTTAATTGTGAAATAGCAGCCCTGATCCTATTCCAAAAGGAAGTTCTAAATTGTCACTTAAAGTCTTTAGACTTTTGTTTTTTTCATTTTGGACTGGACCTGTGATTTTTATTGGTATGAGGAACTACCAGTGAGGAAACTCCCTTTATCAATGCATGTCAACATCTGCTCTGCAACTTGCAGTCTTTTAGAGTTGCCAGAGGCAAGTGACTAGCCCAGGGTCACATAGTCTATGACCATTCTGCTTCAGAGGTGGAATTTGAATCCTGGACTTCCTCCATCAGAGGACAGTTCTCTATCTACACAATGCTACCTCTTCTACAGAAAAGTCATGTGAGAAATAGCTCTTTATATAAAAGCAGCATATATCTTAGTCACCAGATATGACTCATTTTCCCAGTGCTTTCTTTTTGCTTTTCATTTTCCACACAAAACCATTTGTGGATTTTGCTCAAACAGTCCTTACAATAGGTAAACAGAGCAAGCTGGGTGATCTGTTAAGGGTGCGTGTAGCATGACAAATAAGCCTGCTTGCATTGGGGAAAGGGCTGTAGCAGAGCTAGACACATAGTTACAGCCCATGCTGCTGCTGCCCCCTCTCTGGTATATCTGCAGCCCACCAGGACTGGTTTCTAGAGTCCCCTTGATCACTCACCTATCTCTTTTAGGGGGTAGAAAAAACACTCCAGCAGCTAGTTAACTAGCCAAGCAATAGGAAGCAGAGATCTCTTGTATTAATAGCCCATGTGCCCTCAAAGGAGATTCCCCATTCTAAATTTTCATTTTTACAGAAAAGGGAAACAGCCTATCAGACATAGAGACTTAGGAGCTTCTTTCATTTAAGAAATAAAATTTAAAAAGAAAAAGAAAAAAAATTACCGACCAAAGACTGGCTATTGATCTCCTCCTCTCCCCTACCCCCAACCCCTTTTGTATGAAAGGCTAATCCATGTGATTGTGACCAAGGACAGATAGATTGTAACCTTGGTTTCAATTTTCTGGGTTAAATCTGGCCACAAATAGGGTTGGGAAGCCAATGTTTTTCTTTGTGGAAACATTTGCACTTTGTTCTTCCCTGAGCTTTCTTGAGAATGCTAACAGCATCTTAGGACCCAAGGCAAGTGCTGAGTTATAATCAAAATTCACTTGCTGAGCAGAGAAAATCATGTATTTACCATGCTTCTATAGGTCACCTTCATTCTCAATCTTATTATGGCTATTACTCAGTAACCTGGGATTCTTTCAAGCAGAGACAAGCTGATGCCTCCCTTTTGAAATTAAAGCCAAAGCTTTCTTGAGATTGCAGACGCTCTGGTTAAACAATTACACTCTGTAAGCCAACCCTAATTAAAGAGGATTGCTTTGAGTGCCAGTGTGCCGTTGCCTCTGACATTAGGGACATAGCTTTCGGGGAAAGTTTTAAAAGTGTTTACTAGGCATGGGAAGAATCTGTAAATGAAGCATTCTTGTTTAAGTGCAAATGAGTCTCAGTGTCCCTCCTTATCTGTAGGTGACTGTTTCCATAGATTTCCCTGGATTTCTTCTTTCCCAAAGATCTCTGTGACTCAGTATACCAGGATACTTCATCCCTATACAAAGAAAAGGTTTGACCACAAAGTAGTGGACAACCCTGGCTTGGTGTCCTCTACTTCTCCATTCACAAAGAGTTTTTGGAATGTGGGCAAAGTGGGCAACAAGCCTGGAGACACCAATCAACCAGACCTACATCTTCCTCTGAATTATATTTCTTCCCTTTATCCTCTAGCTTCTAACCACTGCTCAAGGCTTTTCTTCAAAAGGACACACACACACGCACACACATACACACACACACACACTCTAAACCCTTTTCTTCACTTTGCAATAGCAACATGGTGTATTAGATTGAAAGTCAGAAGATCTGGGTCCAATTATTTGGTTCTATTATCCTCTATGGACAGCTAGGTGATTCAGTGGTTAGGGTACTGGACTTGGAATCAGGAAGGCTCATCTTTTTGAGTTTAAATCTGGCCTCAGACACTTACTATATGACTCTGGGCAAGTCACTTAACTCCATTTGCCTCAGTTTCCTCATCTGTAAAATGAGCTGGAGAAGGAAATAGCAAACCACTCCAGCATCTTTGCCAAGAAAACCCTAAATGGGGTCAGTCAGACATGACTGAACAACAAAAATGATTTCCTAGATGAATGACCTAGGGCAAATCATTGAATGTTCTTGAGGCTGTTTCCTCATTTGCAAAATGACAGGAAGAGACTAAACAATTTCTAAAATTTCTTCCAAATCTCTCAAAGATCCAGGCAGCATGATATAGTGGAAAGAGTGCATGTCTGTCAGAGGCCCTGGGCTGGCATCCCAGTTCTACCATTCACTGTATGTACCTTAAGTGACCACTGTATTACCTTAAGTGACTTTAATTCTCTAGATCTCAGTTTCCTCCTCTGAAAAATGAAGTAGAGTAAATAATGTCTGATTTTCCTCCCATCTCCAAGTCTATAATCATTTGTACTTAAATATTTTGCCTTTGATCAGACATTGGTACACATATCTTACCTTCCTAATAGAATCTAAGATTCTAGAGGGCTTGTACTGTGTTTTTTGTTTTGTTTTGTATTTGTATCCGTAGGGTCTAGAATAATACCTTGCTTGTAGGTATTGTGATAAGGACTAGAGCTGTGATTTCATAGGTACAGGGAACTCCTGGGTGAGGAAATTCCCTCTACCAATGCATATGGGCACCTTTTCTGTAACTTCTCTGTAATTCTGTAATTATATGGATCTTCAAGAGTTGCCCAGAGCAATAAGAGATTAATTTACTTGCTCACAGTCATACAAGCAGTATGTGGCCAAGGAACAACCTAAGTCCAAGGATTCCTGGCTTTGAGTTCCATTTCCTATTCATTAAGCCACACTGCCTCTCACCTTCAACAGAGTGGCTATTCTGGGTGGTCGATATCTTCTTGTCATTCTCCTCCTCCCCCTTCCACTGTGTGACTTTCTCCATCACCTGATTCTTCTGTCTTCCAGTGCCTGTCCCAGATTCCAAACTTCTAGAATTAGGATGATTGAAGCTTGTGAGGGCAAAGGTTTTTGGGTGAACACTCAGCACTTCCCAGGTGGGACAGCATAGCTTTGAAGACTAATTGCTGCAACTCCTTAACTCTTCAAAATGTAGATCAGCAATGCTGTTTTGAGGTAAACAGTCAGAAGTCTCTCCACTGTTGTCTACACATTGTTGCCAATGCATCATTTAGAGGCCGGTCTCCTTCCTCTCAGTATCAAAATCAAGGGAGCAAATGCCTCACCAACTCTCCCTGAATTGAATACCCAGTCCCTTGAGTTGTTTCCTTACGGAGCTCGTTAACTAAGATTTCAGAGACAAAAGCACACAGAGGTGCAGCACAGGGTATATGGGACAAGCGCTTAATCCGAATTATTTATTTAATTATTTTGCATTTGCCAAAGGGGGCAGTTTCAGGACAATTACTTGAAATTACTTTGGATTAAAAAAAAGTCTATGGGTCTGTAAGATGAGTGGGGATGAGGGGTCAAGGGAGAGAAAAAGAACAGGGTTGTTAAGTCTTGTCAACTTCTACTTGATCCCATGGACAAAAATCCATGTGATTTTCTTTGCAAAGATACTGGAGTGGTTTACCATTTCCTTCTCCAGTGTGTCCTCATTTTATAGATGAGGAACTGAGGCAGATAAGGGCTCAGAGATTTGCCCAGGGTCACACAACTAGTAAGTATTTGAGGCCAAATTTGAATTCAGTTCCTGACTCCAAGCCCACTGTTCTATCCATTGCACCATCTAGCTGTCCCAGAAGAAAATCAACAAACAATTGTAGTGTAGACCAATGCTAAGAGTCAATCCTAAAAGTAAAGGGCTTATCTTGTGAAATCCTTTTTCTTCCTCAGCTACAGCTTCCATCCCTAACCCACTTTCTTTCCTTGAATAGCTTTTGTTTGTATTCTGTACACATTCATTAAATCCCTTCTATGTGCAAAACATTGAGGGGAAGGAGGGATATCAAGATGAATAAGGTAGATTCTGTCCTCATGGAGTTTACAATCTTCTAAGGGAGGTTGCATGAGGACATGGATATAATAATGGGAATTAGAATATGATAAGTGTGTGTGTGGGGTGGGTGGTTGGGTGGGAGATAGTGGTAGTGCAAAGTACTAGCAGAGAGGTCGTGATTATTAAAATGCCACCGGCATGGAGGTGGGGAATAGGAAAGACTTCCACGAGGAGGTTGCACCTTAATAACACTTAGGGATGAGGCAGCATGACAGCTAAATATCTTGGCATTGCTTTTAGAACAGACTTTTTTTAAAGGGAAAATTTTTCTGGAAAATAAATGCTTTAAAGGAGATAAAGACTTCCAACAAAAGCTTTCAACTCCATCATGTGTTATTGACGTTGGACCCATGGAGCTATCCCTCAATATTTCAGGGACTCAGGATTCCATTTGTGAGCTTTCTAGCACTCATCTCTTTTCCCTTCTGTTGTCTAGTCATTTCACTTCCCTTTTGTATCTTTAGCGCTGGACAGGGGAAAGAGATGAAGATGAATCCATAACCCAGGAATGGTATGTTATGAAAGGGAAGAGATGAAGCCATAACCCAGTGTTGACTGTGTTCACAATCTGAATCCAACCTAGCTTTTCATACTGATTTCCCTTTATTACCCCTTATGTACTAGATGTATCAGTCATATTGGTTTACTGCTTTCCATGACATCCTCTCTTTTCTCTGTCTCTTGACACAGGTTGTCCCCTGTGCCTGGAATGCACTTCCTCCTCACTGTTATTTCTTAGAATCTCTAGCTTCCTTCCAAGCTCAACTTAAAGGACCTAGCCCCTTTTACAATGACTTTGTATATATTTTTGTGTTGTCGTCTCATTTGTGTTATGTGTTATTTCCCTCAATTGACTGTAAGCTGCTTGACAGTAAGGGCTATTTAATTTTTGTTTGTATTTCTATCCGTAGGTCTCATACAATTCTTTGAACATGGTAGGTGCTTAATCAATACTTGGTGAATAAATAAATGAATACTCAGACATAATACTTTCCGCAACTTACTCCAGCTCTTTGAGCCTTAACTCTGAGTCAGAACATTGCATTGTATTAAGTTTTATAGGGCATATAATATCACAGAACACTTTGGTTAATGGGGATTTGCAAGTATAGCCCCAGAGTCACATAACAACTACTGTCCCAACTAGTCAATTTATTAGAGACTTATTAGCAATTTGAATGAAAGACGAGCAGCAAAGAAAGTTGATGCTAATAGCTAAAATGAGATTAGGGAATTATCTATGTGTTATTTATCCAATAACATAATGCTGGTCTGTGATCAAATTGTATGAAGTTTCCTCCTATGTGGGCCCAAAGAGGGTATTTTGGGAGTAGTTACTTTTACGTATGACATCCTTTTCCCCTTACCAAAATGAATAAAGAGCAGGCTGGAATGAGAACCCTGAAACTTAAACCTTCATTTCAACATTTCAAGACTCTTCCTCATGATTGTAATTCAGATACTTGAAAATAGCTCAGTTCCATTTTCTCTATGGTAAGCGTGCCATCCAAGCTTTCATCTGAGATATCCATTGGAAAGGATGAGGTAAGAGAAGAATCTCTGGGGCACTCTGTTAGAAATTTTCCTTCAGGGTGGCATCAGCCCATTAATCACTGCTCTTTGGGTATGGCTATTCATTTGCCAGCTCTTGATCTGCCTACCTGTTTTGTCTGTCATTTACTCTATTATCTTCATACTTTCCCACAAAGATCTCACAAACGACTTAATTAAGTTCTTCATTGGAATCCAGGTATGCATGACATCCTACTGACCTACTGGTTGAGTAACCAACATTCCTTATCAAAGAAAAATGGAAGAAGAAATGATCCTTTTGACCTGACCTTTTTTGATGAATCTGTGCTTGCACTTAGTGATCTGTGTTTTTTTTTCTAAATGCTCATGAACCACAATAGGGGTAGGGACAGGGATTGATGCTTGTGTAGCATTTTAAAGTTTGAAAAGCACTTTACCTATGTTACCTCTTTGGAACCTTACCAAAACCCTGGAAGGTGATTACCACAGGCATTATTGTCATTGACAAATTAAGAATTCATCTGCTCTGCTCTTCATGGAGAGAGCTCTAGGATGCATCCAGATAATTGAAATTTCCCCATCACTGCTACATTCTTCACTGACAAGTTTGTTATTGACTTCCTACACCATTTATTTCCTTCTTCTGTCCAGGTGGTCTATAGTATATTGCCCTTAAATTGCAACATATTGCTTCAGTTTCTCCTCTTAATGATCTTCATTCAAATGCTTCTCACTATGCTTCTCTTTTTCTGGTTCACGGATTCCCTTACATGAGTGTATCTTCTTGTTTTTCAATACTACTCCAATATCTCTTTTTTCTTAATCTATTCTTTTTAATGTGATATACCCTGTCATATTCCACTATGCCTCCTAGTGACCTTACATGCAGTCAATTACTATTGTGTAAAGGATGAGGATGAATGGGTGAAGTGGAAAGAAAAATGATTGCAGAGCTCATGGGGAGGAGGGATGTATTCTACCCAAGGACATTCTCTTTCTAATCTGTCATATTCCATATGAGTTGCATCCCACCATTTTTCTATGATACTAATGAAGTCAAATTTAGCTTCTTGATTTCAGGTCTTTGGCTCACCTTGCTGATTTCTCATCTTTGACACATGCATGCAGAGATAGTCTAGATTATTAGTTCTAAGTTTGCCTCTTGTCTAGGATATTATCTTCTGGAAATTATTGCATATTTCCACTGATATTCTTCCTCTATGATAATATATCTCTCATGCTTGTACTGAGGCTGGTCAATTTAAATAGACAGTTTTCTCCTTCCCCTTTCCATTTTCTCTTTGAATTTTGAAAAAATTCAAAATTCTCCACACAAATGTTTTAATCCTTATTTTAAAATTGGTACTTCCTAATATCCCATTCTTTTGCTTCTGATGCTCCAATCAATGCTGAGGACGTAGACAGAAGCAGCTAGCCTACCAAATAGTGCAGTATCTATGATTTCTAAACAGCATGGTGGTATAATGGGAAGAATGCTAAACTCAAAAGACAAAGGGCCCCACCACCATGACTCCATATACAAGTCATATGACAGAGGTCAAATCAGATAACTTCTCTGAGCATCGATTTCCTCATCTGTGAAATCTGGATAATATTAGTAATACTTATGCTACCTAATTCACAGAGTTGTTAAAAGCAAAGGACATTGTAAATGATAATAAACTTTATAAATGTTTCCTTATTAATTTATATGATCCTCAACTGGAGTTCCACTTGTCCTTATGGTGGTATAGAAGTGACTCTGGCTGCTATTTCAGCAGGACTTACCCTCTGGCAGATTTTTCCAAGCCAAAGAGGCTGTTATATCATTCCTCCTTGGACTGCAAAGCCAAATGACTCTATATAGAAGTATAATTTTCATAGGATACAAAGTTCTATGAATGGAGCTTACTAGTTTTCCCTTCTACAGTGAGGTGAGAGATAAGGAATAATAGTAATAGCTAGCATTTATATAGCCCTTTCAAGTTTGCAGAGTGCTTTATATAGCTGTCTCATTTGATGTTCAAAATAACGCTATGAAGTAGATGCTATTTATTATATATGCACATTTTACAGATGAAGAAGCAGACAGAGAAAGGTTAAATGACTTGCCCAGGAATACATATATAGTAAAAAACTAAGACAGAATTTGAACTCAGGTCTTTCTGACTCCAGGTCCATTACACTTCCTAGTGACCTTACATTCAGCCAATTACTATTGTGTAAAGGATGAGGATGACTGGGTGAAGGGGAAAGAAAAATGATTGCAGGGTTCATAGGGAGGAGGGATGTATTCTAGCCAAGGGCACTGTCTTTCTAATCTGTCCTCCCAGCAGAACTGGACCTCTTCCCAAGTGCACCTTGTCCTTAGCTCCTTGATGCTGTGTAAATCATAGGGGGAAGTAGCAGGGATTTAAAAAGGAAAACTAATTACTGGTTCCCTGGTGCTGGGCC
Organism: Notamacropus eugenii; assembly: GCF_028372415.1. NCBI lineage: Eukaryota > Metazoa > Chordata > Mammalia > Diprotodontia > Macropodidae > Notamacropus > Notamacropus eugenii. The sequence goes on along the minus strand of NC_092877.1, from coordinate 296,498,861 downwards.
AAATATAGTAGAGAAGAGGAAGAAGATTCTCAAAGTTAGAGGTCATACAAAGTCATTCTCCAGACTTGTAAATAACTGCATTGTGTCTTAATTTTTAAAAAAGGCTATATTTTCATTTAGGCTGCTGATGCAGATGAAAAGTACCCTCAGAAAACAGATCTGAAATCAAGCAAATGTGTTTTAGTAGGGTAACAGTTACTAATTTGGAAGATGGGTTTAACTGGAAACATGTCTTACTTGCACATTCCTGTGTCTCTTAATCATTTCTTGGTCCTGTAATGTATTTTTAATAGTGAGTCTGTGATTAGGAGGGAGAGCCCTGATTGCTGCAGAGCTGGCTGGTGCAGTAGCTGTGGGAATCCTGGCAGCTGCAGGGTATGGCCTGTGGCGTCTTTGGGTATGGCGCCGGCTTGGAGCTTACTGGGGCACAGTGGCCAGGAGCAAAATACCAGAAGGCTAGTGGAAGATAATACTTGCAGACAGCAGACGAGACTTAGCTGGGCATCAGGAAGACGTTACTTCTTAAGAATAAACCAAACCCAGATCAATACCTGACATTTTGAAAAAAAGCTGCTGGGAAGTCTGATCCTGTTCATCAGTGACCATCATCCTAAGAAGAAGCTGGGACTCCTTGTGTTCAGTACTTGAGGCTTCTGTCAGGAATTTGCTAAGTGATTCTCCGGCAAGTTGCCACTTTCTGAAGAACGGGGTGGATATTTTTAAGGATAACTTATACTGTTGTCAGGGTCATCTCTGAGTAAGGGGCTCTCCACCTGAAATGAACATGTGTTGAAGGAGCGGGAAACTCTCAGAAGGCGTTAGTGATTTTGTGAAGCCATTTCATCAAAGCCCCTGGCTTTCTCCTGAGACCTGACACAGATCAGCACAATGGCCAGAAGCGCAAGACCCTCCCGGAATACCCACAGATCCCAGGAGAAGCATAGGCACTGATAAAAATAGAGCTCCTGATCCTTACAACCTATTGCTTGCTACAAATTGCTCTGATATAGCAAGTTTCCACCCCTCTGCTATGCTCTCACCTCTGTCCTGATAGCATGATAAGGATCAGTCTTGAAAACACCAATAGTAAAAGCTCTGCTTCTCCTTGCCTCAAAGGTGCCCCCCTCAGGGCTATACCACCTCCTCATCCCCATAGCTCAATCTCTTTCCTCTCTGGGTCAACAACTGTGTTTATTAATCAAACTGAAAGCCTCAGAAAATGATTTTCTATGGCTATGGGGAAGAAGGACCACTGGGCCATATTTTCCTTAGGGCTCCTCTCTCAATTATTTTGAATTGGATCTGGGCTAGTTTAATAGGTTTAGAGTGATCTGACAATGTAAAGATCTGCCTGCAAAACGAAGTAAGCCACCCCAAACTGGAGTCAATCCATGCAAGATTATCCTTGATCAAGGAATCCACCATGGTCCCTTATACTCATCTCCTTGACTTCTTATATTCTATAAGAGTACAACATTTTTAAAGGTAAGGATTGTTTCTGTCTACGTACATCCCTCGTGTCTAGTATAGTATTCTGAATTTGTGTGTGTGTGTGTGTGTCTGTGTGTGTCGGTGTGTGTGTGTGTCTGTGTGTATTCTAGACCTGTAATTTTGTTGGTGTTGGGAATTCCCATCCTTGCTAGGCAAATGGTAACTTCTTAATACATGCTTTGCAATGATTCATTGCTTTGAATCAACTATGAAAACTTCCTCTATTTTCATAAACACCTCATTTATCATTTATAGACTTAGTTGCCTAGGAGTCTGAGAGGCTAAGTAAGTTACCTGCCACTAGTCACATGGCAAATGAAGATGTGTGAGTTAGGACTTGAACCTAGATCTTCCTTGATTCAAATACAACCTTCTGTCAGCTATTTGTCTCTGCCTCTCCCTTCACATGCTTTGAATACAGTAGGTGCTTAATAAATATTTGTTGAATTTAATTAGATTTTCTTACATTTCCTCTCCTTCCCTCCTTTCCTTCTTTACCTCCTTCTCTACTTCTTTCCTTCCCTCCTTCCTCCTTTCCTTTTTCCCTCTTTCCTTCCTTTTCTTCCTCTCTCCCTTCCTTTTTCCTTCCTTCTTTCCTTTTTCCTTTCTCTTTCCCTCCCTCCCTTCCTTCTTTTCTTCCTTCTTCCCTCTGTGTTTTTCTTCTCTTCCTTTTCTATTCCATTTTTCCTGTTTTTCTTAGCCTTTCAGTGACACGCGTAGGTACTGCTCAAACCTATCACCTCCAGAATCAAATATAAAATTCTCTATTTAGCATTCAAAGCCCTTCATAACATGCCCTCCTCCCCACCTTTTCTACTCACTGCAGCCCTATCACATACTCTTTGACCCAGTGACATGGGCCTCCTTGCTGTTCCTCAAACAAGAAGCCCCCCCCCCCCCCAATCTCCAGACTCTGGGCATTTTCATTCATTATTCCACATGCCTAGAATCTTATACCTCCCCATTTCTCCCTCCTGACTTCCCTGGCTTGCTTCAAGTCCCAGTTTAAATCTCATCTTCTACAGGAAGCCTTTCCTGATACCTCTTAAACTCTAGTTCCTTCCTTCCGTTGGTTATTTCCATTTTATCCAATACATACAATTTTGTACATAATTCTTTTTATGTTAACTCCTCCATTAGATTTCAAGCTCCTGGAGGTCAGGAACTTTTACCTTTCCTTGTATTCCTGGTGCTTATCAATAAATGTTTATTGACTGACTGACCAATAGTAGCACTGACAAATAAAAGAGTCTCCAGCTCCTAATCTAGTCTATTCTCCGTTCTTATAGAATAATTTCACTTATTGCTGGCAGGTCGGTAGCAACCTTATTCCTTAAGGTCCCCAATAACCTGTTCTCTCCGTAATCTGTTTCACTACTTATGAGCTATCACTAATAAGAAATTTTTACTGCTCCTAGAATCAGAGAACTGGAAATTTACCCAGAGACGATCTAGTCCATAATACATACATACACATACAGAAACATACATAATAGCATCTATCTATCTATCATCTATCTATCTATCTATCATCTATCTATCTATCTATAGCTTAGAAAGATCTATAGAAAAGAGAATTTCATGGTTTCACCTGCACAGTTATCCAAGTTTCCTCTTCTTCTTCTAAGAGGAGTCTGTGCCTTTTCATTTTCTCTTCTATGAAAAATAGCTTGTTGAATGAGAAATTCAGAACCTGCCCACTCTGAACATTAAGGGAATATAGGCAGTTAAGACTCATACAGAGACAGAAGACAGAGACTTTTATCCTTCCCCAGGAATAATCCTTTTATACAGAAGCAAAATTACTTCAAGAGAAGTTTTCTCTTATCGGAACAACACCTGTTTTGTATAAATGCTGCTGGCCTCTGAAATTCTGTACTTGATTAGTATTCACACTGTATTGCTGCAATTTATTTTTTCTAAACTCCAAGAGGAAGAAAAAAAATCAATGGAAACAACAAGAAATTTGCCTATGAGAAAGAAGAAGCTAATCTTACTAAGAAAAAACCCATACATTTTATAGGAAATTCAACCAAGTCTTTGCCCCAATTCACCACAAAATTGGAGCAAAACTCTTTAAGGAACTTCAGGCATCTTCCTATAATTTTATTTAAAAAATGAAAAAAAAAGAAGATCTTGGGGCACCTTTAGCATGATGAATGGTAGGTCTGTCAGAATAAGGTAAAATCAAGCCAGAATTTTAAGTGTGAGTTAGGGGGGCTTATTCTTCCTTTGAAGTTGAATTTTGACACAGTGGAATCTCAGCAAAGAAGTCCCTTAGTTTCTCTGCCTGCCCAGTACAGTCAGTTAATCGTTAAGCATTTATTAAATACCTACTATGTGCTATGCACTAGGGATACAGAGAAAGGCAAAAACAGCCCCATTTCTCAAGGAGCTCACAACCTAGTAGGGGAGATAGCATGCAAACAGCTATATACAAACAAACTATGCACAGGATAAATTGGAAATAATTAACAGAGAGAAGGCAATAGAATTAAGGGGGATCAAGACAGGCTTCCTGTAGAAGGTAGGATATTTAGCTGAGACTTGAAGCAAACCAGGGAAACCAGGAGGTGGAGGTGAGGAGAGGGAGACTTCCAAGCATGGGAAACAGCCAGCAAAATGCCTGGATGCTGGAGATGGGAGTCTCTTGTTTGAGGAAGAGAAAGTCAGTGTCACTGGATTGCTGAGTATGTGATGGGGTGTAAGATGTAAGAGGACTGAAAAGGTAGGGGGTGGAGGAGATTGTGAAGGGCACTGAAGGCCAAACAGAAGGCTTTCTATTTGATGCTGGAGATGCTGGGGAGCCACTGGAGTTTATTGAGTGGAGGGGGATGGTAACATGGTCAGACTTGTGCTTTAGGAAGATCAGTTTGACAGCTGAATGGAGGATGGACTGCAGTGGGGAGAAAATCGTGGAAGGGAGATTAACCAGAAGGCTATTGCATTAGCCCAGGGGAGAAGTGATAAGGGTCTACACCAGAGTAGTAGCAATGTCCGAGGAAAGAAAGGGCATATGTGAGAGATATTATGAAGGTAGAACTGGAAGGCTTTGGCAATAAATTGGATATGGGTGTGGGTGAAAGAGATTGAGAAATTGAAGATGCCACCTTTAGTGTGAAATTGGGTGACTGGGAGGATGTTAGTGCTCTCAAGCGTCATAGGGGAAAGAGGTAATGTCAAGATGGCAGAGAAACCAGAAGAATTACAGCTTAGTTCTCCTACCAGACTTCCTCTACAAAGATCTTGAAAATGTACTAGATCAAATTCTAAAAGCCATCATGGGACATTCCCCTCCCCCAGCCCAATATGGCTTAGGGAGATGGACAGACAGAAAGGTCTGTTTTGGACACTGGGGTTGGAATCTGGTCAGGAGCTCCCACAAATGGAGCATTCCAGTATCCAGGGACACAAAGAAGGCTGAGACTGGTCACCAGAACAGGAAGTATGGGGCAGAGAGAGAGATTCCCAGGGATACCTGAACTACTAAAGTATACAGTTACAGGTACCCCTTAGTAGCTGTGTCACCCACTACTGGATTCTGGGTCACAGTTTCAGGGTTACCTGAAGGGACAACTTACATATTTGGGCCTTAGCTGTGTACTTAGTAAGGACAAATTTTGAAAGCAAACAGTAGCCGTGTGGAGTCTGATCTCAGGAGCAGAATAGGAACTCAGTTCTAGCCTCGTGCTTAGGCTGAAACTGCAGTGGAATACCTGGGAAGGAGGACCCACAGTTAAATCACTCTGAACCTTTTGATCCTTCCAAAGGCAGAGTCGAAAAGTAGGCTACTGAAACTTCCATCTTTGGACAAGCCAATAGACCAATTTGCAGAGCTCATACCAAGAAGGCAGCGAGCAGACTTTGCCCTGGATCATATCACTTTCAGCAGTAAAAACTTGAAGGCCCTCCCAGCTGAACTTGGAAAACAGAGGGATACAAGAGGATAGAAGCTCAACCCAGATATTCCCTTCAGAAGTAGGCAGAATGCAGCCCTACCATAAAGTCAAGAAGGAGGCTAGAAGAATCAGCAAACAAACAAAAAATTAATTACCACAAAGAATTACTATGGCAACAGGTAAGACACAAATCCAGAAGAAGAAAACAACTCCAAAAGTCTACAATTAAAGTCTCAAAGAAAAATGCAACTTGGACACAAGTTCAACTAGAATTCTTGAAAGAGATGAAGTAAGATTTTTTTTTTTAAAAGCTAAAGATGATTTTTTAAAAATGAAAGGGGCAGAGGAAAAAATCAGAAGAGCAATGAGAGCTATGAAGGAAAGATATGAAATTAGAATTAACAGCTTGGAGGGCAAAACTTTACCCAAGAAAATTCGTCCCTGAAAATTAGAATGACCATTCCATGAGACATCAAGAAATATTAAATATTAAAGTCAAAAGACTGAAGATAAAGAAAATATTATGTATCTCATAACAAAAACAACTGACTTGGAGAACAAATTGAAGAGAAATAATTTAAGAACCACTGGATTACTTGAAAGCTATCACCAAAAAAAAAGAGTCTAGACATCATATTTAAAAAGACATAAAAAACAGTGTACATATCTTTTAGAGCCAGAGGACAAAGTAGAAAGAAGTAAACAAAGAATCCACAAATCACTTTCTGAAAACCTTCCCAAAGTGAAGACTCCCAGGAATATTATAGCTGTTGTCCACAACTTGCAAATCAAAGAAAAAAGTCCTACAAGTAGCCAGAAAGGAAGAGGAGCTATAGTCAGGACCACTATAAAAGAGCAGAGAGGTTGGAACTTTATATTCTAGAAGGCAAAAGTCTAGGCTTTCAACCAAGAATAATTTACCCAGCAAAACTGAGTATAAGTATGAGTATAGGAGGAAAGACTGGACCTTCCATGAAATATAAGACTTCTAAGCATTCCTGATGATAGAATCAGAGTCGAATAGAAAATTTAACATACAAATATAGGAGCCAAGTGAAACATTAAAAAAGTAAATTTGAGTGAGTAATTATAAAAGACTAAATAAGGTTAAACTGTTTACATTGTTATATGGGAAGATGATACACTCAGCTGCTCAGAGCTTAGAGATCATCAGGGTTTTAGAGGGAGTCTAATTTGAAAGAAGACCTGGCAGTGATTCTGTTATGTTCTGATGATCTTAAAAGATGAATGGAAAGGGAGGAGAAAGGGACTACATGGAGGGGGCAGAGAAGATAGAGGAAGAGTGGGGGAAATTATCTTATGTAAAGGAAGTACACAAGTAGAAGTTGATACAACAAGGAGGAGGGAGTGAAGGGAATTAGGAAACATTTGCACCTTACTCTCATCTGAACTGATTGAAGGGTAGAAGGGTAAGAGAAATAAGGAGGGAATGAAAAGCAGGGTAAATTAAGGTAAGCAAAGCAAATTCTTAAAGTGGGGGCAGGAAATAAAGAGAAGGAAAAGCATAAGAGAATATGGTAGAAGGAAATAAACAGTTAACAATCAAAACTGTGAATGTCAATGGGATGAATTAACTCATAAAAATGAAGAAGAAAGGAGAATGGATTAGAAACCAGAATCCAACAATATGTTGTTAACAAGAAAGATAAGCTCAGGGTTGAAATAAGGAGATGTAATGGAATCTTTTATGAAGTGAAAAAGGCAGAGGATAGCAATCATGATTTCAGACAAAGTAGCGGCAAAAATAGACTCAATTAAGAGAAATAAACATAGAAACTATATTTTGCTGAAGGGTATCACAGACAATGAATTAATCTCAGTACTAAACATATATGCATCGAATGACATAGCATATAAATTCTTTTTTTTTTGTTGTTGTTTTTTTTACTTATTTATTTATTTAACTTTTAATATTCATTTTCACAAAATTTTGGGTTCCAAATTTTGTCCCCTTTTTTCCCCTCTCCCCACCCCAAAACACCAAGCATTCTAATTGCCCCTATCACCAATCTGCTCTCTCTTCTATCATCCCTCTCTGCCCTTGTCCCCATCTTCTCTTTTGTCCTGTAGGGCCAAATAACTTTCTATACCCCTTTACCTGTATTTCTTATTTCCTAGTGGCAAGAATAGTACTTGACAGTTGTTCCTAAAACTTTGAGTTCCAACTTCTTTCCCTCCCTCCCTCCCCACCCCTTCCCTTTGGAAGACAAGCAATTCAATATAGGCCAAATATGTGTAGTTTTGCAAATGACTTCCATAAGAGTTGTGTTGTGTAGGACTAAATATATTTCCCTCCATCCTATCCTGCCCCCCATTACTTCTGTTCTCTCTTTTGATCCTGTCCCTCCCCATGAGTGTCGACCTCAAATTGCTCCTTCCTTCCCATGCCCTCCCTTCCATCATCCCCCCCACCCTGCTTATCCCCTTATCCCCCACTTTCCTCTATTGTAAGATAGGTTTTCATACCAAAATGAGTGTGCATTTTATTCCTTCCTTTAGTGGAATGTGATGAGAGTAAACTTCATGTTTTTCTCTCCCCTCCCCTCTTTATCCCTCCACTAATAAGTCTTTTGCTTGACTCTTTTATGAGAGATAATTTGCCCCATTCCATTTCTCCCTTTCTCCTCCCAATATATTTCTCTCTCACTGCTTAATTTCATTTTTTTAAGATATGATCCCATCCTCTTCAATTCACTCTGTGCACTCTGTCTCTATGTGTGTGTGTGTGTGCGTGTGCATGTGTGTGTGTGTAATCCCAGTCAGTACCCAGATACTGAATAGTTTCAAGAGTTACAAATATTGTCTTTCCATGTAGGAATGTAAACAGTTCTACTTTAGTAAGTCCCTTATGACTTCTCTTTGCTGTTCACCTTTTCATGCTTCTCTTGATTCTTGTGTTTGAAAGTCAAATTTTCTTTTCAGCTCTGGTCTTTTCATCAAGAATGCTTGAAAGTCCTCTATTTCATGGAAAGACCAATTTTTCCCCTGAAGTATTATACTCAGTTTTGCTGGGTAGGTGATTCTTGGATTTAGTCCTAATTCCTTTGACTTCTGGAATATCCTATTCCACACCCTTCGATCCCTTAATGTAGAAGCTACTAGATCTTGTGTTATCCTGATTGTATTTCCACAATACTTGAATTGTTTCCTTCTAGCTGCTTGCAATATTTTCTCCTTGACCTGGGAACTCTGGAATTTGGCCACAATGTTCCTAGGAGTTTCTCTTTTTGGATATCTTTCAGGAGGTGATTGGTGGATTCTTTCAATATTTATTTTGCCTTCTGGTTCTAGAATCTCAGGGCAGTTTTCCTTGATAATTTCATGAAAGATGATGTCTAGGCTCTTTTTTGGATCATGGCTTTCAGGTAGTCCCATAATTTTTAAATTGTCTCTCCTGGATCTATTTTCCAGGTCAGTTGTTTTTCCAATGAGATATTGGACATTATCTTCCATTTTTTCATTCTTTTGGTTTTGTTTTGTGATTTCTTGGTTTCTCATAAAGTCATTAGCCTCCATCAGTTCCATTCTAATTTTGAAAGAACTATTTTCTTCAGTGAGCTTTTTAACCTCCTTTTCCATTTGGCTAATTCTGCTTTTGAAAGCATTCTTCTCCTCATTGGCTTTTTGAACCTGTTTTGCCAATTGAGTTAGCCTATTTTTCAAGGTGTTATTTTCTTCAGCATTTTTTTGGGTCTCCTTTAGCAGGGTGTTTACGTGTTTTTCATGCTTTGCTTGCATGTCTCTCATTTCTCTTCCCAGTTTTTCCTCCACCTCTCTAACTTGATTTTCAAAATCCTTTTTGAGCTCTTCCATGGCCTGAGCCCATTGAGTAGGCTGGGATACAGAAGCCTTGACTTCTGTGATTTTCCCTGATGGTAAGCATTGTTCTTCCTCATCAGAAAGGAAATACCTGTTCACCAAGAAAGTATCCTTCTGTAGTCTTATTTTTTTCCCTTTTCTGGGCATTTTCTCAGCCAGTGACTTGACTTCTGAATATTCTCTTCACACCCACTTTGCCTCCAGATCTGCCCAGCCAGCGCTTGGGGTCTGAGATTCAAATGCTGCTTCCCAGCCTCAGGGCTTTGGGTGGGGGTGGAGCTGCTATTCAGTGTGAGATTAAGTTTAGGTGCTCAGGTGGGGCAGGGCCACCTCACAGGGCTCAGTTCCCTCAGGGGATTTATGCAGATACCTTCAACAATGGATCTGGGCTCCTGCCTGTTTGGGGAGCCCCTGTCTGCCCTCGCCTCTGCTGCTGCCTCCTGAGGGGGCCTGAGTTATGGGGGCACTCCATTCCCCTCTCGACCCAGCAAAGAGACCCTCTCACCGACCCTTGTCACCTGTGGGTGGAGGGACCCGAGCGGCTGCTGGAGATTCTGTCCCTGAAGCCTGCTCGGATCAGCTCCTCTCAGTGCTGCCCAGCCAAGGCAGGGCTGGGCTCGGCTCTGGGTCTGCAGCACGACAGACCTTTTGCGAGAGATTTTCTGGCTCTCTGGAACAGAAATCTCCTCTGCTCCGTTGTTCTGTGGCTTCTGCTGCAGAATTTGTTGAGAGTTCTTTTTTACAGATATTTTATGGGCTGTGAGTTCAGAGCTATCATATGTGTGTCTTTCTACTCCGCCATCTCGGCTCCGCCCCCAGCATATAAATTCTTAAAGGAAAAATTAAATGAGTAACAAGGAGAAACAAAATAAAGTAAAATTATGACAGCTGTTGTCATTGTTATTGTTGAGTCATGTCCTAACCTACTTGACCCAGATACTGGAGTGGTTTGCCATTTCCTTCTCTAGTGGATCAAGGTAAACAGAGGTGAAGTGATTTGCCCAGGGTTTTGCAGTGGGTAAGTGTCTGAGGTCACATTTGAACTTGGATCTTCCTTACTCCAAATCCAGTGCATTATTCATTGTACCACCTAGATGCCCAAAATATCAGTGAACTTCAGTTTCCCTTTGACAGACATAGATGAATCTAACAAAAAAATGAGATATCTGAATAGAATTTTAGAAAAGTTTGATATGGTAGACCTCTGAAGGATATTGAGTGGAACAGAAAGAAGAATACTATTTCTAAACTATACATGCACCTTCACAAAAATTGACCATGCATTAAGGCATTAAAACCTCCCAAAGAAATACAGAAGAACAAAAATATAAAATGCATCTTTTACTGAAAACAATGCAATAAAGTTATATTCAATAAAAGACTTTCAAAGCAAAGATTAAAAATTAATTGGAAGCCAAATAACTTAATCGTAAAGAATGGGTGAGTCAAAGAACAAACCATAGAAATAATCAATAATTTCATTAAGTATGATGACAACAATGAAACAACATTCTAAAATTTTGGGGATACAGCCAAAGCAGTACTTAACGGGAAATTTTATATCTCTAAACAGTTTCATCAATAAAAGAAAGGGCCAATCAACAAATTGGATCTGGAACTACAAAAACAAGAAATGCAAAGGTAGAAAGAAGGGAAGATTTGGGGTGGGAGAGGTTTGAACATGTTGAGTTTAAGAACATCCAGTCTGAGATGTCCAATAGTTGAAGAATAGTTGAAGTCTGGAGTTTAAGAGAAAGATTGGGCCTGGATAAATAGCCCTGAGAATCATCTGCATATATAATAACTGAATCTGTGGCATCAATGAGATCACTAGGAGAAATAGAACAGAGGAAGAAAAGAAAAGATCTTAGGACAGAATCCTGTGAAATCCATGATTAGCAGAAAGAACACTGTATTTGGAGATAGGAAACCACGTTTGAGCTCTGACCTATACTGTGTGACCTTGGATACTTTACTAAAACTCTCTGGTCCCCAGTTTCCACATTTGTAAAATAAGAACAATAATATTAGCATTACCGACCTCACTGAGGTGGTATGAGGCAAGTGCTATACAATGTTAAATCACTATTTACGTGTGAATTATTAATTGATAACTGTTGTTAATAATAACAAAAATATTCATGACTCCTCATAATCTAGCTTCCATTCCCACAACTTTACTAAATGATCTAATTGCAATGGTCTTCATTTCAATTTTATCTTTCTTGACTATCAGGGAGCATTTGACCTTTACTCCCTGTTTTGATTACTACATGTCCTATAGAAACACCAACCCTTCCTTCTTCTTTAACTATTTCTTCTGTATCCCTTTAACTGGTTTCTAATCTCCAAAACCTTCAAGTAGTGTTCCCCAAGGATAGAAGGGAAAAGAAAGATTTATAATAGCTTCTCCTATTTTCTACCCCAATTTCCTTTAGTAGTCCTGGGGAATTGGATCGTATCAAATCCACTTAAAGATAGTGAAGACAAGACCCAGAAAAGTGGTGATTCATGTGTGACTTAAGACAGCTTAATTAAACCATCCAGGGTCTCAGTTTCTCTATCTAGAAAAGAGAAGTGACAACACTATGTGCCTTTTGCCACATGAGAAGGGGCTCATAAGAAATGAGAACAGTGTAGCTGTTTTGAGACCCTCCAAGAAAGTTGCTGAAGGGAGTTCAGCTCTGATCAATCCATGAATGTTTTAGGAAAGTAGTTTTCAGGATTGTTTGAAGTATATGGACAAGTGGAATAAAAAACAGTGACTACTAAGGCTTTGTTTTCTTTTGTTCATCTAGAATACAATTAATCTAAATGTTCTAGAAGAGTCATTGAGTGGCAAATCAAGTTTGAAATGATTGGTTACTCAATGGCTATGACTGACCACATGACAACTGTCATCCATAGACCAACTCCTTTATTCATCACTGAAATGCATAGGGTGTCTAGTTCCCAGGTTGAAGGGGAGCACTTCTACCTATAGAAATTGGATCTAGTTTCAAAACCTGAACATTCTTACAGACACAAAGTATTCACAGGTCATACCATTTCTAAAGGGAAATGGTGGAATCATTTAGTCCACTGGTAGAATCACTTATTCATCTCTTTTGTTGTAGTATAGTCTCAGAAAGCACACTTGGAATAAGGAAATGGGGCTAACCAATGAGGGAAAAATAATTAAATTGAATAAAACTGTCTAGCCTAGTTTTTTTATACATAGAAGTCACAAAATGACAGTGTACAGATAGCAGGCTTGGGATCTGATAAAGATTTCCAAGGTGAAAATGTAAAAAGAAATGAAAACAAGGTCAAGGATACAACCTTAGGGACACTGCTTGAAGGTGTTGGAGACAAGAAGCCAGTTAAGGAGAGAAAGAAGAAACAATTAAAGAAGTTTTATTTCAATGCCTTATTCAGATGTAGAGTTGACCATTGGTTTTCAATGGCTATGCTGGTGATCCGTCAATTGTGTCAGGTTCTAACAGCTGGAAAAGCTTAGCACATGGGGTGTATGTCTCTCATTTGAAGAACAGTCTAGCTAAATTCAGAGAGTTTCAATGCCATTACCTGGGCACCAGGCAATGAAATTAAGAAGACCGTTATAACTCTTGAAGAGTCTCTAATAAAGACTGCAGAAGCTGATGACCTTCATTAGTGGAGCTAATATTCATAACTGATGAAATCACAAGTCCTTATAGTATTGGAGTACAATCTTAGGGAGAGATCTCTACGTTTCTGTTCAGGAAAGCAGAGAAATGTCAATGTTTGAAGTCTGAGGAAAAACAACTTCTATATCAAAGCCAAGAGATGACTTTAGGAGTCTGAGAATTTGTTCTGGATTTGTTGTTATTCCTTAAATGATGTATTCATGTCTTCCTTTTCTTAATGATCTGACCATGTCACCCTCCAATTCAATAGACTCCTGTGACTCCCTATTACTTCTAGGATTCTCCATTTGGCATTCAAAGTCTTTTGCAACCTGCCCCCCAACCTTTGCAATCTTCTTACACCTTACCTTCCCCTCCTATTCTGTGATTCAATGATACTGGTCTCCTTCCACATCCAAACTCCAGACATTTTCATTGCCTGTTCTCTATGCCTGTTTTCTCTCCTTCCTCATCTCTGCCTCCTGGCTTTCCTGTGGTTCTTCAGGTTCTAACTAAAATCCCATCATCCATGAGAAGTCTTTCTTGATCCTCCTCATGTCCATGCCTTCCTCTATTGGTTATCTCCAATTTATCCCATAGATATCTTGTTTGCGTATAGTTGTTTTTACTCCTTGAGAGCAGGGATTGTCTTTTGCCTTTGCATGCCCTTAGCACAGTCCTAGCACATGGTGGGCACTTAATACTTACTGACTGACCTCTTTAATCCTAGATTTCAAGGTTTGGAAAGGGAAGATGAGGAACCAAAGATTCTGAGTGAAATGGCTCGCCCTGAAGTTTCCAAACTAGATAATAGAAGAACCTGAATTAGAACTCCGGATTCTATAACCGGGTGCACTTTTCTTTCTACTTCTTTTTTCTCCATCTGCCCTGGCTTCCTCAGCCCAATTATTCCCAGAAGGAGAAACACTGAATCCCCCATCAGTGACACCGAAGTGCCCCCTAACATTTCCTCTGTTTAGAGAGCTTTTTTCTGTTCCCACAATTCCCTGGGTGGATTCATTCTGTCACCCGAAGCAGCAGGCAGTCAGGCAACTTTCAAAATGAAACCATTCTCCATCCCCCCCGGAGCTGTGCCCACCCCTATGCTTTGGGCATGAATGGCTGGGGAGCTTGCCTGTGCCCAATCGACTGAGAAGTCTCATTTGTTTCTTTGGTTGTCTTTCATATATCAGCCCACTTCAGATCTTGGCAATTTCAGTCGTCTCTGGGACTTTCAGTCCACTAGCCTTGCTTCCATGGCCGCTAAAAGGGAGCATGAAGCACTAGTGCATCCCACAAGTGTCAGTAAATGGGCTGGGTAACTGTAAAAGTTATCACCACTCAGCAGCCCTTTCTTTCCCCTTGACAGGGATAAATGTTGATAACTCAATGATGATGAAAGCATCAGAAACTGCCCATGTTTGTCACGCTGTCTTACACAAGCTGGGGAAATTTGCTGCAGCCTTCCTTACTGTGAAGAAAACCAGTTGTCGGAGCCAGAATAATTCTAGTCAAGAAATTCGTGTTGGGGGATTAATTGTTTAGAAGGTAATGGTTAGTACAATCCAAATTAATGACAGCACAAGGCAATTTGCAGCATTGCATTTTCAATCAGAATTTCTGGACTCGAATAAGATTTGTTAGACTGGTTGGAGCAGAAAAGGGGAAAAGGAAAGCCATTTTTTCCTCTCCTTAGAGTTATTTGAACTTGGTGGTACTGATGAAAACAAATGAAAGTGTCTACAATAACTACTTCAGAGATGAGTTCCATTCAGTCTTCCTAGAGATGATTGATTTGTTTGTTTTACTGGCTTCTGAAAGCTGACTGGAAAAAGGACATAATAATAACAGCTAGCACTTATAAAGTATTTCAAGATTTGCCAAGCACATTAAGAAATATCTCACTTGATGCTCACAGTAGCTCTGTGAAGTAGGTGCTATTATTACTTTCTTATAGATGAGGAAACTGAGGCTTCCGAGAAAGGGATTCCTTTTAAGAAAGGGATTCCTTTTATATATGGGTTAGATTGGATGGTTGCTGAAGACCCACCTCTCAAAATATGTGATTCTGTGAGTTCAGATGCTTTAAGTGGAGATATCTGCCCATGGATCCCTATCCTGGTTCACTAGGTATCATTGAATTCAGTTCAAAACCAATTCAGAACTCAGAATTTTGGTTCAAGGATGGGCTAAGCCTTCATTCCTCCCTATATATAGATTCCATCCTTCCTGTCTTTCCTTATGGCTACCCCACCTCATTGGCATCCACTGTGTTACAGTATTTTCCTCTGTTCTCACCATTATTCTATATCCTCCCATCTGAATTCCTCTAAATTCCTTCTGAAGATGCTAACAGGTTGGCCCCCAAATTCCCCAGCCTGAACTAGAAGGTATTTTTGCTAAAAAAACTCATCAAGAAATAAATGGCTCCCTGCCAGATTTAAAATCACCTTGGGAACCAAAGCTGTTTCAAAGAGTGAATTTTGCCATAAAACTGAAAATATCTTGATGTTTCTGTGCAAATTCAGTACCACTTCTGGTATCCTTATGTTAGGAGGCAACACATAATGTATTGTAGACTCTGGAATGGGGAGGTTCTGTGTTCTGGACCCCTACCAATAAGGAAATCCTTAAAATCACAGAATCATACATAAACTCATACTCAGGAGTTGAAAGGAAAATCTAAGTCCTCTAGAGCTCATTTAAACAACAATAATCACTAAGTATTCATTAAGCCCCTACTATGTACTAGTTATGATGCTAAGGTCTAGGGATACAAGGAAAGGCAAAATATAGCCCCTGTCCTGAAGAAGTTTACAACCTAACAAACAAATATATACAGACAAACTGTGTACAAGACAAATAGGAAATAATTAAGAGAAAGAAGGCACGATAGGTAAGAGGGGATAGGAAAGGCTTCCTTTATTGGCGGGATTTTAGATGGAACTTCAGGGAAACAGGGGGCAGAGATGAGGAAGCACAGGGGATAGTAGAGAGAATGCCTAGAGCTGAACGATGGAGGGTTTGGTACATGGATCAGCCAGTCCTATGCCACTGGGATAGAAGAGTGTAGAAGGAAGTGAGACGTAAAAAGACTGGAGGTAGGAGGGAAAGAAGTTAGGAAGGGCTTTAAATACCAAACAAAGGATTTTGTACTTGATCCTAGGGATAATAGGGAGCCATTGGAGTTTATTGAGTATGCACTTTAGGGAAGAAGGACTTGCAGGCAGCTTCCCCAGCAGACCATTATAATAGTCCAGGTTGAAGGAGTGAGGTCTTATACCTGGGTGGTAGCAGTGTCAGAGGAGAGAAGTGGGGAGGTTTGAGAAGTGTTGTGGAACTGAAGTAGACAGATTGGCAACAGATAAGTTACAGGGGGTCTAAGATAGAGAGGAGTTCAGACTGACTTTGAGGTTTCAAGCCTGAAGTCTTGGAAGGATAGGGTTGCCCTTTGCAGTAACAGGGAAGGTAAGAGATAGGGAAGGTTTGGAGGAAAGATAATGACTCAGGGAAGATAGGTGGCATAGTGGATAGGGAGAATTTCTTGGACTCAGGAAGAACTGAGAAAGGGATTCATTTCATGTATGAATTGAACTGGATGGTAACTGAGGCCCCTTCCAACTTTCAAAATCTGTAATTCTGAGTTCAAATCTTGCTTCAGATACTTTTTAGCACTGAGGCCCTGAACAAGTGACTTAACCTCTCTCAATTTGTTTCCTCCTTCGTAAAATGGAGATAATACTAGAATCTACCTCAGAAGGTTATTGTGAGGATCAAATAAGATAGGGTATATAGAGTAGTTTGCAAATATTAAAGTGCCATATGTGTGTGAACTCTTAATGTTATCTACTCCAGGGGTTCTTAACTTGAGGTCTATGAACTTGGTTTTTAAATATATACATGTAAATATATAACTGTATTTCAATGTAATCAGGGTCGTTTGTTTAGTCTTTTCAACCATGTCCAATTCTTTGTGACTCCATTTGAGGTTTTCTTGGCAAAGATATTGGGAATGGTTTGCCGTTCCTTTCTCAAGCTCATTTTATAGAAGAGGAAACTGAGACAAATATCGTCCAGGGTTATACAGCTAGCTAGTAAGTGTCTGAGTCCATATTTGAACTCAGACCTGGTGCTCTGTCCACTGTGCCACCTAATTGCCCCCCAATAACCTAGCTTTCCTGGTATTTTTGGTGAGACCTCACAGAATACTTCGAATCCAATCAGAAAGGAAAACTCAGATTTCTGTGGTTGAAAAGAGGTTGCTGGGGGCAATTTTATATTGGTGAGATTGTCACTTCTCAGGAAAAATCTCAATCCAGGAGATCTTTGGGGGACTTGGCTACCAGTTCTGTATGCATTGAGAATAATGGTGATGGTTTATGTTTGCATATTACGTTATATTTTAAGAAGCAGAATCATAGGTGGTTAGAGCTAGTTAGGACCTTTGTGATCATATAAGGCAGTATGGCATAATGGTAGACTTGCAATCCAGAAGACGTGAGTTCAAATCTTGCCTTGTGTATGACCATGGGTAGAATATCTCTGAGTCTGTTTCTTCATCTGTAAAATGAGGATGATAATAATTGTAAGGGCTTACTTCATTGGGTTCAATATGTGGTCATTATTTTTCTTCTCAAAGCTTTTAAAAACCCACCTTGTAAAGATTCACTCTTCTTTGCCTTTAAAAAACACATACATGTCAGAGGTGGGATTCAGCCCTGGGCATTACAGGGCATCCCCAGTGCTATCCTCTCCTCTGTCATTCAGCCCCACCCTGGGAGAATAAAATGAGATAATTATATGGACAGTCCTTTGCAAATGAAAAAGCCCTATATAAGTATCATTTATCATCTTATCAAACAACCTTATTTTGCAGATGAGGACCTGACAGGTTAAGTGGGACCAGCTGACCTTTGAGTTCCTTTCCAACTCAGATACTGTGATTCTGTGAGGGTCTGATTAACCATGATTTGATGTCCACATGGCATTAAAGGAGAAGAATTTGGGAATCCTGTGCATATCACATCTAGGAGATGACTGAGAAGTGTGCTCCACATGCACTGAAATGACCTGTGCGATTTTATATAGAAAAGCAGATGCTTTAACAATTCTCATGCATAGCCTACACTTAAACAGTTCTTTACTTCTTTATAAAGTGTTTTTCTCACAACAGCCCTGTGAATAATACCACCCTTTCCATTTTATTTTATTTTTATTTTGCTTATTAATACAGTATTTATTTTTGTTCCTTCTGTCAAAGCCTGAGCCTGTGGCTTTCCCCAGGGCCACCTAGTGTGATGGAGGGAGAGGTATTCACAGGCTGCAAGAGACATGGAGGGACCAGGAGGATGAGGAGGAACATTCAGAAATGTTGGAGGATAGAAATGGCTCCATCACGTGGCAAAGAGGATGAGGAAAGCCACCATCAGACAAAAGAGCCCCATGGCCTCAGGTAGGGCAAAGCCTAGGATGGTGTAGGAAAAGAGCTGCTGCTTCAAGGAGAGGTTCCTGGCATAACCAATGATGAGACTTCCAAACACAGTTCCAATAACAGCTCCAGAGCCAGCCACCCCCACAGTGGCAGCCCCAGCCCCAATGAACTTGGCTGCTGTGTCAATGTCCCTTGAGATGGCGGCGTTAGTTTGGAATCTACATCTGGGGACAAGTGAGGTCAAGGGACCTGATGCTGCCAGAATACTGAGGTTCTCATCAGTCTGAACCTCTGGCCATTTTAGCACCACTGCAGATAACAATCTACTCAGCAACTGAGAGCTGCTCTTCACCAAGGCAGGGGTAGAGATGAACTTGGTGCAGGCCTACATTCTCAAGGGGTGAGGGGCAAAGGTGAAGAGCTGAGGAGACAGAGACACCCTCTCCATTTTATAAAGATATTAAGGCTCAGAAATATGGAGTGATTTTCTTGACAAGTGGCAGAATTGGGGCTTAAACTGAGGCCTGATAGGTCCAAATCTAATTTTCTTGCCATAGTAACATTTTGGATCATGGAATAAATCAATATTAAGCTGGAAAGGACCTCTGAGATCCTTTTACAGATGAGGAATCCAAAGTCGAGGGACAGTAAGTCACTTGCCCAAGGGAAGTGCTTGCTTCATAGGGAGCACACCCCAAAAGTGGAATTTTGAACTCAGATCCTCTGATTCCTTAGCCAATGCTGTTTTATTATACCACACTTTGTGTCTTTCTTGTCATTTGGATAATTAAAGGTAGTAGAGAAGAATCTTGCATGATTTTCATTAGTGTTATAATAATGATCATTACTTTAAGTTGGAGGGGAGAAGAATGTTGGTCTTGCTATACCCATTAAACCTGGCCATCACTATTTTTTTTACAGACTACCCAGAGGTGGCCATATGCTAGGAGAAGTTTTGGAAAAAGAAAATACTTTCTGGCTTTACTACATTCCAGCTCAATGCACCTAAGTCTAATCATTAAGCAGTTCCATTTGCTCACTGTAAAATGAAGGGATTAGACAAGAAAAATTAGGTGTCTTCTAGCTTGTTAGCAGTTGGAGTGCTAGTCTCAGAGCCAGGAAGACCTGTATTCAAGCCCTACCTTTAACCCATACTGACCACGTGATCCAAGGCAAATGATTTAAACTTTCAGTATCCTGTGAAATTTATGAAGACTCTAAGCTGCAAAGAATGTGCCAACTGGTTCTTGGTTGAAGCAGTTCCCTCACCTGGGATTTCCTCGTACCAATTAAACCACAGACCCAGTTCTTCTCTTTTAATATTCAGTGATACAGTGAAATGGCCTGCCTCTTGCTTACCTTGGGGATTCGTAACAAAAGCTGATTTCTACATGTCCTATTACCAGTACCTTCTTGGGGAGGGCAAGCTGAAAGTCTTGCTCAGTCACACTGAGCAAAACCTTCCTACCCTACCTGGGAGTTAAAGTGGCTTCTTGCCAGTTGTCTTAACAGAGATTGGCTTAGAGAGTGATGGTGAGAATGATAATAGTTATTGCATGTAATCAGGAGAGGGATTCTTGTCTTTCTTTTGTAGTCCAAATCCCTCTTTATTAATGCAGATACTCCCAGAGCAGAGAGAATGATTTAAAAGCTCTAATTTTGTTACCTTCTAAAGCCATGAACCACCTAAGCTGATTGTAATGAGATTGGGGGAAAGAGTTAAGCTCTTAGCTGAGGTCAATTTATCTTAGGGAGAAAGTGCTATCATCAAAATGCTTAGAAATTATTAGCACTTAGGGTAAACCTGAAGAGACCTATTAATGTAAGATGCTTAGCCAAGCTACAAATGCAAGAAGGGATTACAATTCTGATTTATTTTCCTTTGCTTCATATTTAAGCATGAAAGAAGATGGCTAGGTGAGATTTCATGAAAAACAATTGATGAAATAATAACTATTTATGAAGTAGCTATTCTGCTATCATTCTAGGCTGTGTGGGGCATGCAAAGGAATATAGTTCCTGCCCTCAAGGAGCTTTTAATCTTCAGAAGGAGCAGTACATGCCAAAACATTTGTCAAGTGCTTGCTTTGCACAAAATGCTGTGCTAAACCCTGAAGGTATAAACAGAAAAATAAGATAGTTCCTTCTCTCTAGGAGCTCACTTGATAATGGGAGAGACATATGGAAAGTTTCACTTGCAAGACAGATGGAAACATGGTGGTAATGCTTCTTTGTTAATGTGATTTCTAATGATAAAATCATATCAGTCTCTGGTATTGGATGGACAGATGAACTTTGGTGGTGAGAACTTTCTTGAGTTATACGCTGTATACCAATGAGTGGAAAAGACAATAAATTTTATGGTGGTTCAAAAAAAAGATAGATCATTATGAATTGGGAAGGTTTCACATAGGAGAGAGATGGTAACTAGAACTGGACCTTGAAGAGTAGGCAGAATTTGGATTAGTGCAAAGCAATGGGGGGTTCCATGTGTCAAGAATTAGTTTTAAAAAAAGATGTCGAGGAAGGTGTTCCTCAAGGTATGCTGAGATGGGTACCAGTTTAGTTAGGACTGAGAGTTTGTGTTAATGATTAGGGGGAGATAAAATTGTGAAAGTAGGTTGGGCTTCCATAGTGCTTCAAAGACTTTGAATGGCAGATGAATGAATTTGAATTTTGTATGAAGTAGGCAACGAGGGAGTCATGGAAGATTTTTTTAAGCAAGACAGTAATATAATAAAATACAATATTTTGAGGATAGTTATCCATATCAATTGGAATTGATTTGTAGTATGAAGCGGAAGAGGGTAAAAGATTGGAGGCTGGAAGATCAATTAAAAGGCTATTGTAATAATCCAAGGTAAGGTGATGAGAGTCTGAACTAAGACAGTGATAGTAGGAATGGAAAGGCAGACATCGATTCTTTATGCTATTGAGAGACAGTATAAAGAAACAATCAATAGGATGTAGTAACTATTTGTTTGGATATTAGCCAAGGGACAGTGCCATGAGGAAAGGAGTGAAATAGAGATGACGAGCATTTTCAGCATAGTTCCTGGGAGAAGATATCATTGGTGAAAACAGAGAAGTCAGTGGGTATGGAGAAAGAGGAAGGAAGGAATATCAGTTTTGTAGTGAAGAGAATGAATTTCATTTTAGGTATATTTAATGTGAGTTGACTTCTGAGTATCCAAGTATAAATGCCCAGTAAGCATTTGTAAATGTAGAACAGAAGCTTGGGGGAGAAAAAGAGAAAGGTACAAATTCTGTAGATTTAGAAGTCATCCGTGTGGAAGTCAAAGCTGTTGGAATGTATACAACCTTAAAGGAGGATATAAATCATAAGATCATAGATTTTAGAGGTGGAAAAAACCTTAGAGATCATCAAAACCAGACCCCTAATTTTACAGATGAAGAAACTGAGGGACATAGAGATTTCAACTTAACCCAGGTTCATATAGCTAGTAAAAGTATATGAGGCAGGATTTTAATCCACGTCTGCATGATTCCAAGTCCAGTTCTCTAAAAGAAAAAGCCAATGGGTTGAATTTTGGAAGAAGAACTATAATGAGGGTGTGAGGGGGAGAGGAAGAGTGAAGAATCAGTCTCTGATTCTTAACAACCAGGCATTTGTGGTACTTGGGGTCTGCTGCCCACAGTTAATATACCAGCAGTGATCTGGGTAAGCATGTTTCTATCCCTGAAATAAAGAAGTTTTTGATAGGAGGAAGGAAGTGTTGGCAATATAGGAACATCATATTGTCATAGCAAGATAAACTATTCCAACAGTCCATTGAACTAGCCCATGTTCCTAATGAATTTGAATTATATCCTATAGGCAGTAGGGAGTTATTGAAAGTTTTTGAGTAGAAGAATAACGTGGGGAGAGCCTCTAATATTCTGGGACTATTTAACCTGGAGAAGATGAGACAGAGGTGAGGTTTGTTAATAGTCTTTGAATATATCCAGGTTTATAATATGGAAGGTAGTGACCAGCTATTCATTCATTCATTCATTCAACAAGGATTTATATGCTCCTACTATGTGACAAGCACTTTGCTAAGCACTGGGGATACAAAGAAAGCCAAAAGCAACAATGATGCATAGCTGTTCACCTCTACTGAAGCTGAAATAAGAGGCAATTGAACCATATAGTATTGATTATGGTTAGAGATGAAGAGGAATATTCTGAACATGCAGAGTCTTTTACTAGGCTGTCAAAAGAGGAAGTAGAGTTTCCTTCTTGGGAATGGTTTCATCCTGCAAGAACAGGATGTCTTCAGGTCTGCCTTTCTACCCTAAGCATCTACAACCTCTTAGCTCAGAGTGGATGTTTCTCTTTTGGCCAGCAACTCTGATGGTTTTCCCCTCCCAGTTTGATTTTTTTTTAATTAAAGGGGCCATCCCTTGACTCACTTTTAAAAAAATCACATTAGTCATGATATAAAGCAGAATTAGAACAATGAGAAAGAAGAAACAAAGCAAAACAATAAAAGGAAAGCAAATAGTATGCTTCCATCTGCATTCAGACCCTGAAGTTCTTTCTCTGGATGTGGACAACATTTTCTATCATGAGTCTTTTGGAATTGCCTTGACTCACTTCTTAAAGAGGTCTATTCACTGAATGGGTATTGCCTTGCTCAAAGTGAGAACCTGAGAATACCTCAACTTAAAAGGGGTCACTCCAGTGGCATCCTGGGTCATCTTCAGTCATCCTGATGGATATCTGGCCACTAGATCTAGATGGCTCCAGAGGAGAAAGTGAAGCTGGTGACCTTGTACATCCCTCCCTCACTCAAATCAAAGTCAACTGCAAGTCATGTCATCATCTCCTTGATGTCATGGTCCTCTCTGGAAACAAAGGACAAACCACAACACAACCAAAATCTATAACACTAATCATTTCCTCATCAAAATATAAAAAAGTTGATGATTATCTCCTCTAACTAGATTGTAGCACATCTGTGATTTAATAGAACTATGTTGACCAAAAATATTCATCGCCTGCTGGCCAACCTTCTGATGATGAAATCGTTTCCAAATTTAGCTAGTCTGGACCTTAGTCAAGTCCATTGTTGGGTCAGCATTGTAATCCTTTTTAGCTTAGTGGGAGCAGCCCGAGTGTTTGATCTACGAGGAACCTGGGATTATTTCTATACTCTGATGAAGAGGGACAACATGACATAATAGTTAAAGCACTAGACTTGAAGTCAAGAAGACTGGCTTCACATTCTGCCTCAAATATTATCTGTGTGGCCATGGGCAAGTCACTTAACCTCTGAGCTTCCATTCCCTTGCATATTAAGTGATGATAACTAAACTTGTAATGTTGGGGTTGAGGAAAGCACACAGTGGAAATTCACCAATTCAGATGACCAAGCCTGTAGGTCAGTGCAGTTACCTGGTCATCAATCTTCTGTTAATGAACCTCTCTGTGCCTTGCTAGACTGACATGCATTCTTTTTTCTGGCTCTCCATTTTCAAAGGAGCTGTCAGATTGTCCACTCCTGTTAACATGACCTTTAATAACTTATCATTAACACCACATCACAATGAAGTACTGGAGTACAAATGTAGTGGGGAGTAGAAAGGAACACTTTAAAAAGATAAAACATAATTACCAGGGAGATGATTATTCTCCAAACAAATTGGTAATAAAACAGTCCTTTAGCTTCTAATCACGTCCCAGAAAACCAGCACCTTTTGTTTTCATGATTTTTCTAGTAATGTAAGTAGGATATTTTAATAGATTCAAATCAAGACTCAAGAGTATTTTTACATGTAATTGGAAGGAAAAAACAAAGTAGTTGTTTTTTTTTTCAGCTCAAAACCAAAAACCTTGAGTCTTTAGTAAACAGTTGGGTCACTGCAGTCAAGTTGGGCACATTTTCTTCCATGGAATTTGAATCGCCCCTGCCAGGTCTTGATACTGATGCTATTCAGGCTTAGACTTTGTAACTCTCAGAAGTCCAATTTCCCTGAAAGGTCCAAGTCTCTGAGTGTCACTTGGCATAGGTGGCCATGTAGCATTAGAGGAAAGTCATGTGGTCCAGAGCCAAGAATAGGCAGGTAAGATTAATTCACTGTAACTGCAACTCATTGGTCTCATCAATCACACTTGACTTTTAAGCCAGGCTCTACCCTCTGTTTTATGGATCATGATGCTGAAAGTCAAGACCCCCAAATCAATTTGGCACATGAAAAAGATCTTCCTGATTTTTAATGATGAAAATCTCTTCTAACATGGAAGGTTCTTACTCATCCCCAACACACTCAATGAGAAAAACATTTGCTCCTGAGTATCTTTCCATCTTCACTCTACTCCCTCTGCTTTTGTGCCCCCAATAATTTGAAACAGTTGTCTCTATTATGGTTTTCCGAAGAGCCACATCTAAATACATGATAGAGTTATGAGTCACACACATTTGCATATCATTTACATCTGTGTTGCATCTGCCTAGGAATACTGCACAGGATATTCTCAGGCAGTTTTCCATTTAAAACTTAATTATCATTACCCTTGGGGTTCTTGTTTCTTGTTCAACTCTTCTCCCCTCCCCCCTTGAAGCAGTGTAGTGTGGTGGAAAGAATAAGGGTTTTAGAATCATGGGACTTGGTCTTGAGACCAACCTTCCAAGGAGGTTATAATCTAATGAGGGGAGATGGTAATAAGAAAAAAAAAAACTAAACTAAACTAAAAAAAAAGATGAAAAGGGGAGTTGGGGTGGGGCAGATACTTGGCACTGGGATAAGATAGCAAAGTCCAAAGGAGTGGGAAATGAAAGATGTTTATAAAAAGATCATTTGAAGGGACTGGAGTTGAGGTCAGTGTTTATTCTGCAAAAGACAAGGCTCAGGGCAATAAGCTAACTCTTTTGAAGGATTTGAAGGGCTGTCACATGGAAAAGGGGATAAGGGAGTAATTTAGGGCTCTGCTTGGCCCTAGAGAGTGACTTGGGAGCATTGGGTGGAAATTCCAGACATGGAGATTTAGATTTGATGTGAGAAAAAAAACTTCCTAATGAGAACTATCCAAAAGTGGAAAGGACTGTGTTAGGAGGTAGTAGTTTCCTCCCTCTTGGATTTTGTTAAGCAAAAACTAGATTATACTTGTTGGGTATGTTACATAGAAGAGTCTTGTTCTAGTATGGGTTGGCTTAGTTGACCTCTGAGGTCTTTTCCAACTCTGAAACTTTGCTTATCCCATTCCTGGTTCAAGAAAGTGACTTTCCCTGTTAACTTCTACCTCTGTGACCTTGGGCAAGTCTCTTAATCTTTCTAAGAGCAAGTCTTTCTTTCTAAGGGCGAGTCTCAATCTTTCTTCCTAAGACTCACTTTCCTCATCTATATAACAAAGGGGTTGGAAGGACTATGATGGAAGTGTTTTGCATGGTTACACATGTATAATCTATATCGAATTGTTTGCCTTCTCAAGGAGGGGGAGTGGGGTGGGAGGAAGGGAGAGAATTTGGGACTCAAAATTTTAAAAATGAATAAAGCATTTTTACATGTAACTGGGGAAAAACAAAATACTAAACAAATAAAAAAGGAAAGAAAATAAAACAAAAAAAAAACCCCAAAAGTTTTGGATCCAATCACCTTTAAGGAAGGTCTCTTTCAGCTCTAAATCAGGCAGCTCAGTGGTAAGATGGATAAAGTGAGCATTTGACCCAGAGTCAAGAAGACCTGATTTCAAATCCATCCTAGATATTTAGTAATAACTTATAACATTGGTCAATTCACTTAACTTCTGTCCAGCTCACTTACAGTATTCATAAAATGGGAATAACAATGTACCTACATCACGGAGTGAGAATAAAATGAGGTAATATGTGTAAAGAACTATGTAAATGCTAGCTATTATTAAATCTAAAATCCTATGATCCTATGTAGATGACACATCACAATGTGAGGTGACTATTAGATAGTGCATTGGACTAGGAAGTCAGGACAACCAAAGTTCAAATCTTGCCTCAGGCACTAGTTTTGTGACCCTGGGCAAGTCATTTAATCTGTTTCAGCCTCAATTCCCGCATCTATAAAATGGGATTGATAGTACCTACTTCATGGGATTTTTGAGAGGGCTAAATGATATAACACATGTAAAACACTTCACAAATCTAAAAGTGCTGTATATATGCAATTTATTTAATGAATAATAATATTTATTTAAATTAATATCTAATTAACGTGGAGTGACCTTTGTGGCTCTCACTTGAGGACTTGAAATCCTTGCTGGCCAAACAGGCTTATATTCTGAAGAGGCATAAAAATTGCGTCAAGTGGTGAAGCTTTTTTTGAAAAGGGTCTAGGAAGGCAATAGAGTAAGTATAGAGACTAATTTGGTCCCATGAGGAAGACTGTTCTTGCTGAATTCTCTTAGTCTGGGTAGCTCTGTCTGGGTTGACTATTTTCTTGCCTAGATGCCCATAATCCTTAGTTCTGATTGTATTCTCACTCTGTATAAAACTCTATCTCCTAGTTACCCAACTAAGAAGTTTTTTTCTGGTTTCCCGCCCCAACAATTCCTATCTTTCATTGAACTAACAATCATTTTTCTCTTTCTGATTATTCCCTCTGTCCTGTCCAGAATCCGAGATCCCATTTGGAATCTGGGCAGGCATAGGCAGTTGGGAAGACACTCACCTTTGTTTACTGGGGTTCTCTTGTTACTCCGTTGGTGCTTTTCCAAAGCATGTGTGGAAAAAGTTAAATGTTACTCAAATTAAAGAAGGGTGTTTTCTGGAAACATTTTATGTTGGGGGAAACACACACACACATACACACACGCGCACACACATTAAATGTTCAGCATCTCTTTGATGCAAGCCAGGCAAAGGTTAGCAGTGCACTTTCTTATAGTTATGGCTGGAAGAAGAGTAATTATTGTAAGCTGCTTCAAAGTGCTGCCTGGTGAAGAGTCTGTTGACATTTGCATTATGAGGAATGTCATTCTCCAAGGGTTTTCTAACTCAGCTGTTCTCAGTTCTAATAAGATTTTTGTAAAAGCCACACACAAACACATAACTTTCCAGTCCTAGTGTTGGAAGAAAAAACAACGGCTGAAAATCCCTCCTTGATGGAATATTAACGTTTCACTTAATGAGCCTATCCTAACTGTCCTTATCTCAGCCTAGTTTCCAAGAGCAAAGATGAAAAAGAAGCACAAAAACAAGTTATTATATGCCCAATTTTTATTAAAACTAATTGATTTCTTTAAAACATTTCAACCTGAAATCTCCAAACAAACTCCTATGTTGTAACAGGGTCCCAGCATCTTTCCTTGCTGGGACTTTATAAGATGACTTTTTATACCTTTCTTATTTGAGTTCTATTTTTGAAAGGTAGCACAGCCTAGGAAAGAAAGTGGTGGACTCATTCAAAAAGACCTGGGTTTAAGTCCTGGCCCCTCACACTTTCTGACTGTGTAACTCTGGGCAGTTCTCTGAGCTTTCAGCCTTCTCCTCTTTTTAAAGGGCGGGTAATATTCATCTCCTGTACATTGATGCTGCAGCTGCCTATGAAGGCTCTGTAGGATTTTCAGTTTAAAACCTAATTATTCCCACCTTTAAACTTCTTATCTCCTGATGCGATTCTTATCCCATGTAGTTCACAGGGTTGTTGTGAGACTCAAATAAACAAACCTATATAAATGTTAAAGTGTCAATGTATAAATGTCAATTATTATCATTTTGTATTATAGTTCTCTGGGTGCACATCTTCTGTCCCCTAATGTACAGGAAGTTTTATGAGGGCATGGACTATGTCATATTCATCTTGAATTTTTCCCTTTCCAACTACCCCCAGCCATACCTGGCCCAGCCCAGCACATGGAGCCTGAAGGACAGATTTAATTGTTGAAGTGAACTAATTGAATTTTGAGACTTCCCCACACTCTAGTCATTTGTATGAATGTTATATCTTTTTACAGATGAAGTCAAGTCCAGAGAAATTAAGTGATTTGCTGAAGGTTGACAGTATGGGACCTAGGGTTTGTGACAGCTGTCCTTTGCTACGAAAATGTAGCATTTCCTAAAATAACCAGGAAAGATTGTGTGGCTCAGAGTATGTTTCTCCCCTCATCCCCACCGCAATACCCCTTAATGTGTTATCTTCCACCTATTAGAATGTGAGTTCCTTGAGGTCAGACAATGTCTTGCTTGCCTGAATTTCTACCTTCAGCTCTTAGTAAGCACATAATAAATTCTCTCTCTCTCTCTCTCTCTCTCTCTCTCTCTCTCTCTCTCTCTCTCTCTCTCTCTCTCTCTCTCTCTCTCTCCCTTCACCATCTATCTTCTATTTATCTATCATTTATTAATTTTATTATCTATTATTCATCTAATTGGGATAGTAATACCTATTTGTTGAGAACATAAAAGAGATAATGTGTGTAATATATTTTGCAAACTTTATAATGGTATATTGGTTGTTGTTGGTTTAGAGGTGGGATTTCACTGGTGTAGGAAACTCCCAATGAAGAAGATTCATCTACCAGTGCAGATGGGGAATTGCTCTTTGACTTTTAGTAAGAGACTTGTTTAGGGCATTGAAAAGTTCCTTGGCTTGCCCAGTGTCACAGAGCTAGTATGTTCAAGAAGGGGGACTTGACTCCAAGGTCACCTTTTTCTCTTCACTGTCCTCTTCCTTTATCCCTCCTCCTCCTCCTTCTTCTCCTCCTCCTCTGCTTCTTCTCCTTCTTCTTCTCCATCTCCTTCTTCTTCTTCTCTTCCTCCTCCTCCTTTTTCTCATTCTTCTTTTCTCTTTTCCTCTTCTGCCTCCTTTTCCTCTAACTCCTCCTCCACTTCCACCTTTTTTTCTCCTCCTCTTTTCATTTGAGCTGTACTGAATGACATGATGGTTGAGATTCTCTGGTTGCTCCCCCAAAGCAACAGATAACTAGGTAAAATTAGACCAGAGTAGTTGTCTTGGTCCTAAAGTTCTTTGGGCATTGTTAAAAGCTTACCCATTGCTTTATGTGCATTTTATGATTAAGGGTCCAGAGACCAGGGATGCCATTCAGTTTAGCCAGGCTGGCTCTCCAAGAAACAGCAGTCTGGGATAGGAGGAACGGGGCAAATATAAGCAAACATTTCATGCAGATGGTAGTAGCACTAGTACCTCTGTTTGCATCTTATGAGAATCCCAATCCTTTCATCTCCGGTGTTCCAATCCCATCCCTTACCCGTACCCCAACAGCAGTGAATTAATGAATGAATGAAAAGGATTTATTAAGTGCTTATTTTGTTCCAGGCACCGTACAGATACAAAACAGAAATATTTGAGGGTACATATTTGAAATATTTGAGCAGGTTTCAAGGAGCTTGCATTCTAATAACAAAGCAATACAGCACATATAAGGAAATGGTGTCCAAGGAGTAGTAGTGTGGACTGAGAAGAACGTGGGTGTTGAAGAGATCCATAGGAAAATGGATATTTTCTTTCTGGAAATGGTAGTGTAGATTTGATTCTTGTTCCCAGAACTAGTGGTAGAAAAGAGGAGAGGAAGGGTGTGTGAGTGGTGGAATAGTAAAGTGCTTTGAGTTCCTTAGGAAATTGGGGTTGTAGCTATAACCCAATGCCATTCTTATTATGTTACTAATCAATGCAAGCCAAGTTTTAGAACAATACCAGTGCTGAAGACCTAAGGAACAGACTGATAGCTCTTATTTTGAACTCAGGTCCCATTAAGTCATTTATTTCCTCTACATCTCCAGTATTTCTGGTAGGAGTCTTTTTGACAAAGATCTCAGGATAAAAAGGAATGAAAGGATGGGGGACTGGTTTCCATTATTGAATGTATGCTCAGCATCAAGAATCAGGTAATAACATCTCTTAATTAATCATGGAGACATCCCCTCCACCCTGCCGCCATCCCTCTCCCACCGCAATCAAATTAAAATAGAACACTCTCCAAGTCTGGGGAGTGGCAGATCTATCTGTGGGCTCTGAACTTAAGAAAAGGCTGGTACAGGATAAAAGGCTATACAACTCCCAGTGGAGACACACAAGTGCTTTATTTTCAGAGGGTACATTTTCCAAAATGGACTCAGTTTCTTGGGTCAGTGGAGGTTAATGTACATAAAAAGAAGAAATCAAACGTTGACAACAGTAACATCCAGGAAAGCAATATGGCATGATCACAAAAGGAAAATGGAATTGGCAAAATTTAGAGTAGGAATTCTTCACATGGGTCTTTGAACTTTTAAAAAATATATATTTTTATAATTGTATTTCAAAATAATTGGTTTCCCTTGTAATGCTCTGTGCTTTATTTTCTGCATTTAAAATTTTTTTTTTCTGAGAAGGGGTCCGTTGGCTTCACCAGACTGACTGCCAAAGGAATCAATGGTGCAAAGAAGGTTAAACCCTTGATTTAAGTCCAAACTGTATACCTCTTGCCATGCTATCATATCACTTCATAAGAGTGTGGTACAAAAGAGACCAGTTCATAGAATGTGAATGATGTGGTCTCCAAAATGGGGTGTGTATACCCCAGGCAGTCCATACGATGATGACAGTATAGAAGAACAATAGCAGAACTTCTTTTTCTGAGTATAAAAGGTAAGAGAAAATTAAGCTGCACTAATATTTACTATATAGTTGATGTTAGCTCCCACATTCGATCTGTGCATCAAATGATCATGGAAACTACACAAAATTCAAAGCACCTTAAAGGAAGAATGAAAATTCCATAAGGTAAAAGTGACCCTTTCATTTTTTTCCTTTGTTTCCAGCTTTTTATGAAAAATATTTATGTGTGTCTGGTTAAATGAATTTACAGATTAATTTTAACTAAGCTAATGCTTGGTGCATAATTTCAGGTATGGAATCAGGATGACTCCAGTTTGTGAGTTTAAATCCTACCTCAGACACTCACTAGCTGTGTGATCCTGGGCACTACATAATTGTGTTTGCCTCACTTTCCTCATCTGTAAATTGAGCTGGAGAAGGATATGGCAAGCCTTCCAGTATCTTTGCCAAGAAAACCTCAAATGGGGTCATGAAAAGTTTGCTATAACTGAAATGACTCAACAATCTTCACAAAATGGATAAGGTACTTTATAAGTGTCCTTCAAAGAAATGGTAAATTGAAGATAACAGTAATAATGACAGCATGATGAATAAAAAAATGTCAGAGTAGAGAGAGATATTATTTTCTTGTCCTAGTGTGGAGGTTCTCACTTTGGTATCTGTAAACCTATTTTAAAAATATTTTGATGACTTTATTTTAGCATAACTATCTTCCTTTGTAATCCCATGTATTTTATTTTAAACTTTGGGAGACCTGATTCTGAGCAGACTTCAGCGGACTGCCAGAAGGATCCATCACACAAAAAGGATGAAAATTCCTATTTTAGTATGAACTTTTTATCAATTGTATTACAAGGTGAAGACAATACTGATCTAATCAGATCTGACTAGGTACCAGATAAAAAAATGAGATTATCAAGATTACTTGAAATATGGATTTTCATTTGCCACTAATAATCAATCTCTAAGTGCATATTGTACGTTAAGATATTAACTAATGATATGAAGCCATCACAGAAGAATGAACGAATGAAGCATTTATGAAGCACATAGTATGTGCAAAGAACTTTGTTAAGTGCTAAAATAAGCAAGACATTTAAAAACTAAGCTTTTGTTACTGAAAATGATTGGTATATCATGTGTAAGAACTAATATCTATGCAGAATTTTCTAACCTCTTTTAAAATCTTCAAAATGAATAGTTTCAATGACTTTCAGACGTCTTTATTAAAGATATAAAAATGCAATACCATCTGATTAATTTCCAAGAACACGTGATTGACATTTTTGAAGATGGATATTTCCTACCTGAATTTAAGGAAAACCTTTGTATGACTAGTGAGTTGGATTGAAAAAAATGAGTGTCATGATTCAGTAAGCACAGCCAACAATATGCTTTTTTCCATTCAGACCTACTTATCTTTGTGAGGCATCTTTTTCAGTCATGGCAGCTATTTAAACCAAACCTCAAAATAAACTAGAAACATTTTTTTTAAATGAAACATATTCAGTGACATTGCTTCTTATTGAGAGTAAGAAATGTTTGTACTATTAATAAATAAAATATTGTTATTCAAATCCAGATAATAGCAACAGCTTGTTAAATGGATGGACACCTAGACCCTGCTCCTGTCTCTTTTCTTTCCCCCTTCCACAATGGAGTAGCCTCTTAGTTTTACTTCTCATTTTTCTCCCTAAATGAGTAGAGAAGTAGAAGCTTTTCTCATTTTCTCCTGTCCCTGTTGCTGAGAAGAAGATCTGAAGTTTGGCTTCACTAATATCTTTGACTTTCTCTTGGTGGAGATGGATGTTGACATACCAGAGTGTCTGGGAAGGTCCCACTAGGTCAAAGATAAGTATCAGTTGTGATCCACTGGGTTCTTCTTTATAAGGAAAGTTGTGCACCTTATTTGCTTGGAATTGTTGCTAAGAATTCTATTTTCATGACATTAAGGACCATTTTAATATACTTATATGTTCATTATTGAGTTTAAAATTGCCTAGTCTATCTGGTCTGTAAAAGTTGATGATTTCCATTCAATATCCCTCATTCTCTAGATTAAATCAACAACATATACTTATTGTATGAAATCCAGCCATACTGGCATACTATAACTAAGGCTTAAAGACCCCAGGAGTCTAGAAGTCCCAACAGATTATAGACTATAGCTGACTGAACACATGGTAGAAATTAGAGTCTTCTTTTCTATCTGGCATAATCATGCTCTCTAAATAATTGATAGCCTGTTTCTTCAATCTACCATCCAGTCTCTTTTCTACCTTTCACTTCCACTTTTCTTGAAATCAACTGTCTATACCCAATGTCTGTAGTTCTTAACCTCATCTTCTGTCCTTCATGGATTGTAACCACATACTTTGACCCTTTCCATTCAACTGAAACTGCTCTCTCAAAAACTGCCAGTGATCTAATCACAAAATACAATAGCAATTTTTAGTAGTAATCTTTCTTTGCCTTCACAAAGTCTTTGACACTAATTCCTTTGACTTAGTTGATGACACACTTATTGATTCTCCTACATTTTTAACTGTTCCTTCTCTGTTTCCTTGTCCTTCCCTCTACTTTGTACTCTCTGGTCACCTCCTCTGTAGCTTTGATAACCATCCTCTATTCTCTGTCTACACCACCTTCTCTTGAGCTTCAGTTTTGGAACTGTGATCATGGTTAAATTAGTTTGGTGAGCCATTCCAATCCATACATGCATTGTTTATTTAATCTTTATATTATCCTTTTAAATGTCTATTTTTATATGTGTTTTATAGTATATATCAACATAGCAGTACATGTTGGTAATTTGTAAATAAGTATACATATATTGGGGGAGGCATCAAATTACTGATAGAGATGGATGCATGACCACAAATTTTGGAAGCCACTGGTATAGTGGATGGAGTGCTGTGCTTGGGGTAAGAAAGACGTAGGTTCAAATTCTACCTGTGTCTAAGAAAATTCCCTACAACTTTTCTGCAAGATCATAGTGGGGAGAGGGATATATTTAGATATAAATATGTTGTAAAAGAAAGAAGCATCAATAAAATAAAACTTGGGTAATAATATTTGCCCAACTATGTTATAGCTTGTGACAATGGAATTCATTATCTTTCTTCCTAACCTTCCTTCCCTCCTCCCTTTCCTGTTAATTGTAGAGGACAACATCATCCACCTGTTTGCCTAGACTCACAACTTAGGAGTCATCCTGAACTCCTCCCTATCTTTCATCCTCCATATCCAAGTGGTTGCCAAGCTTTGTTGATTCCTCCTTTGCAATATCTCTCAGCCTCCTTATCTCTTCTGATGAGTCCTATCTCTCTAGTCTATTTATGCCTTACACACCCACACACCCACAAACACATACCCCTCCCCCCACATGCTTTGATCCAGTGACGCTGGCCCCCTGCCTGTTTCATGAACAAGACCCTCTATCTCTCAGCTCTAGACATTTTCTCTGGCTGTCCACCATGTCTGGAATGTTCTCTCTCCTCTACTCTGAGCACTGACTTCTTTTAAGTCCCAAGTAAAATGCTACCTTCTACAGGAAACCTTTCCCAAATCCTCTTGAATCCAATGCCTTTCCTCTGTTAATTTTTTTCTCTTTATCCTGTATACTGCTTGCTTGGTTGTCTCCCCCATTAGGTTGTAAGGGCAGGTACTGTCTTTTGCCTCTTTTTGCATCTCCAGCACTTAGAACAGTGCCTGGCACATAGTAGGCACTCAGTAAATGTTTACTGATTCATTGAATTGTTATTACATCATCCCAGATGCAAAGTTGGAAGGGAACTAAAAGATCATTTTATTTTCATCATGTTGTGGCAGTTAAAGTATAGTGTAAGGTATATGTGCATAGTTTTTTGGGAAGGTGGTCAATGAATGGGGTATGTTCCCCATCATGACACATACACTTATTCTTAGTAGCAACGTGTACATTTGCAAGAGAAGGCAGGGCTCCAAGGAGTAGTACTATCATGGGAAAGCATGCACAAGCAAAAGTCTCAGCATTACTGAGGCAATACTATCTCTATTCAAGAGAACTATATGAGGCATGAATTATATTTGTGTGTGCATAGCAACAGGGAAATTAAACACAGTTAAACAGTAACACCACTGTCATAGCTCAGTAGTAAGTAGCCTTTGGCTAAAGTCACTGAACTTATTACCATATTCCACTAGGTTAAGAAATAAATACACATAAAATAAATACACATAAAAACCATTTTTTAAAATCAGAGGTTAGTGGGTGGACACTGAGTGCTCCCTTCCCTGATGAAATCACACTCCCTTTGTGTATTTCTGTGCAGCACTGAAGAAATCCTTGTATTTGCATGTGATATGGAAGTGATTTCCTGAGATGACAAGTAAAGAGAAGAAGACAAAGTTTCAGTTTAAAGGTTTTGAAAGTATTTTTTCAGACTGTGTCATTATCTATCAATATAATTTAGTTGATAATAGTAATGATGATATATACTAAAGTTTGCCAAATGATTTACTGTTTGAAGTCAGGTGAACACGAGTTCAAATCTCATGTCTGCTACTTCTATCTGTGTGACCATGGTCAAGGCTAATAAAACTCTTTGATCTTCAGTTTCCTCACCTGTAAAATTGGGCATGTACCCATAAGACTCTGAGGCTCAAATGCCAGACTTTATATAAAGTGTTTTTGCAGACTTTAAAGGTCTCCTGTGTATTAGTTATCATCATCACTATTATTGGTAATAACCATCTTATTCTTCTCATTTTTTTCTCTGGGGTTAGAAATGGTCCACGGACAAGTCTTATCCTTGCCAATAATTTTTTACATTTAATGTTCTTCAAATTTTCACATATGAATAAAATAGCTTCTTTTTGTAATTGAATTTGACTATGTCAATT
Source organism: Notamacropus eugenii (assembly GCF_028372415.1). Taxonomy (NCBI): domain Eukaryota; kingdom Metazoa; phylum Chordata; class Mammalia; order Diprotodontia; family Macropodidae; genus Notamacropus; species Notamacropus eugenii. Next base: position 296,463,138 of record NC_092877.1, on the reverse strand, counting down.
TACCCTCACACCAACCCTCTGAGTGAGGTGCTATGCCTGTTATTTACTCCATTTTGTAGACCTATAGACCTATATTTAATGAATGTTAGACGTGAGATTTAAATTTAGGTCTTCCTAACTCCAAGTGCAGCATTCTGTCCACTATATCACCTTCATTATGTGTTAGAGAACCTTGTAAATAATGTCCCCAAACTCTATTTGTCTTGCAATATATATACATGTATATATACATATATGTATACATACACATACATACATATATATGTATACATATATACTTGTATGTATGTATATACACATAAATATATACATATTTATTCTATCATTTTAAAAACTGGGACAATTAACTCTTTTGCCCCACGTAGTTTTATTCATGATTCTTGTAATACAGCACTGAATAATCCAGCTTTCATGAATCTTATTGGGATTCAAATGGAGCTATCCAGCCATGCCTTAAACCCAAATCACTTTGGCTGTCATTGATTGGCCAACAACAGGTCCAAGCCCAAGCTTCTTTGATCATTGTTTTAGGTTTTGATGGTTCAGACTGAATGTAAATAACAATTATTTTTGTTCTGACTAGAAACCTTGAGGGTTTTCCCCTCTCAAACTGGTTTTTTTTGAGTAGGTAAAAGAGGCCATTTTTTGCCTCATTTCTTATCTAGCCTTAATCACTGAATGGATGTGTCCTCAGACATACTGAGACCTGGGAAAGGTCAAGGTCTTCCACTAAATTTGGGGCCATCTCCCGTCTTCTTGAGCTACATCTGGACCCAGATGGCTTGAGGAGAGAGCGAGGCTGGTGACATTGCCCAGCTCTGCCTTACTTAAATACAAATGACTTGCAAGTCAAGACATCACCTTCCTGATGTCATTGTTCCTCTTCAAGAATGAAGGACAAACACTAACAAACTCTCCCTCCTCCCTCTCTCTCTCTCTTTCTCTCTCTCTTCCTCTCTCTCTCTCTCTCTCTCTCTCTCTCTCTCTCTCTCTCTCTCTCTCTCTCACACACACACACACACACACACACACACACACACACACACGCATCTATCCATCTCTGCTACTTTTTCTATCTTCTCCCTTGGCTCTCATATCACTAAACTGATGATTTGTGTATCTAATGGTGTGTGCATGTGTGTGTGTTTCTGAACCCAAACTCTCTGTTGTCCACCAAATAACAATCTCAGAAGAACTAAACCAAAAGGAGTGGATAGGAAAGTCAAAGTTTTCAAGATGGCTCCTTTTGACCCTATGCTTTAGTTCGATTAGGCACATCCTAATTTCTTTTAGATTTGGTGTGTGTAGTTCATTACTCCAATTCAGCCATGAAAAAAGAAGATAGAGGAGCCAGAAAGAGAACTAGTTGTAATTTTTATTTCTGAAATCTTCTGACTAGATGTTACCTGACCCAGGTGATGATGAGGCATAGTCAGTTATTTGCAGCAGAACTTGGGTAAGAAGCTTCTTCTCACACTATCTGTATATGTCTATTAGATTCACGTGCTAAGTGACGTCTTCTTTTACTTTGCCTCTGACTCAAAGTCTGGGGGATAAATGGAGCAAAGTATAGGAGCTATGCTGAGCACTTCATTCCAGGCAAATGGACTGGATCAAGCTCATAACAGAGTCATCCCTTTCTCCATCCTGGTATCTCTTCATTCTCTGGCAACTCTTGGTTGCTGTTTCAGGACACATCAATACATTGATTTCTGCAAGCAACTAAATATGTCAGTTTATAGCAGGACTTGATAAATGTCTCAGGGATTCCAGCCCACCAAAGAGTGGAAAGTTTCTTGTATAAACTATCCTAAAAGGGACCCAATCTGAAAACTGATTCTGCCATAAGATGCCTGGTTTTGTTTACTCCCTCAGCAATTTTTGGTCATTCTCATTTAACAGTGCCAAGTAGGAATTCATTCATTCATTCATTCAGTTAATAAATACTTGTCAGTTATATATTTTTAGTCAGAATTTTTCATCTCACATTCACATAAAGGGGAGAAAATGAGTGGTTTCAGGATGAATGAATCTCTCTAAGAGAGTAGAGAGGACAATACTTAGTGTCCTGAAAAATACCGAAACACGAGGTTCATTGCTGACAAAGTGCCAACTAGGTAAACTGAAGATACTGTTATTCTACACAACCTGGTAATCATCTTCAGTAACACTACTTGGACTGGTTTATTACTTCTGGTCAACTGGAAAATCTTGAGAAGGGAGAGGGAAGCTAAGGCAAAGCTGCATTATATGGTGTCATCCTATGGAAAATACTCTTGGCCACTCCAGTAAATAAGGTTCTAAGGTATTTACCCAGTGGCCAGGTTATATATAATTTATTTTAGGCAACAGATGGAGGAGAGGGACTCTAATAAAGCTGAGTTTCTTAGATGAATCTTTCAACACAGTGACATTTCAGGGGTCCCTGGGTCATACATTAAAGGTTGTTATATCTCTTCCTCATACACCTTAAGGATTTGCCCTTTCCTCTGTTGGATTCCCAAGGGAATCCTGTGTAGAAGAGAATCTAGATGCACTTCCACAACTCTGGGGGCTGATTGAATGGGAAACATCTTTAAGGTCCAGAATGGCATGATCTATTCAGATGATCCCAACAGAGAGTACTCATTAGGGGAGATAGATAAGAGCTGAAATTTGGGCAGCATCATACTTAGATTGACAGCAAGTTGAATTTTAAAAGCGTTTGTTGGGCTAATATGCCAGAAGTCATAAAATATGGCACTGCATTCAGTGAAGGGTCCTGCTCCAATTTGTGTCAAGGAGCTATATTAATCTGTAAAATTACCAGATGAAGGATTGAACTAAGTTTCAAGGACACTATGGATTCCACTCTGTTGGTTCTGGTATCCCAGTAATCAAAGGTTACAATCAGGGATGCCTGTACCTCCCAGGTTCTCTTTCTTTTTGCCATTTAAGCTAAACAGGTCTGTTCTGAATTGTTCTCTTTCTTTTTGATGATTTCTGTCTTGTCTGACATTCTCCAGATGGCTTACTGAAATTTAAGCAAGGATATTTATGTATAATGGTCTAACTCTGCTAGGATCAGGGATCATGGAGTATATAACTGTTGATCATTTAGCTGTCTACCACTTATTGTCATATCTTAGGTTCTTTTGTTTAGGACGGTGTGTCAGTTATGATGTGTCTCTTATGTCTATGACCCTATCTATGAAGCTCTTTTATTTCTTCCAGAGCTAGATCTTTGTTTCAGTCACTCAGACTTAAATGATCATGGTTAAAAAATCCATTTAATTAAGGAAAAACATAGTCAAATCCAAGAATGCATTAGCCATTTATAATATAATATAATATGATATAATATAATATAATATAAATGTGATATTCCCAAAGGTTCTCAGATTCAACCCTTCAAAGTCAAAACCTCCTTCCAGTTCCTCCGTAGTCTTCCATGTGTAGCCCAAGCATGGAAGAGAGACAATTCCTAAGTTCAGCATCTTATAATAGCCCTCTCATCTCCTGCTGTCCCAGGCACAAGAGGATGGATGATGATCATAACATAATAATATTTACTAGAGAGCCAGATGACTAGCCCTTGCAAAGGGTGATTACAATCACTACAGAAGTGAGTAAGCAATGAATTGGGGGCTGGGATTCTCCATTGGGGTCATTGCTGCTTTCACAGAAATTGGAATATCAAGGATCATGACTTCCAGGGTTCCTAGCACTAATGTTTATTGATCTGGCTTGTCAGAGTAAGAGGAAAGCAGTCAGAGCACAGGAAGGAGGAGGGGAAAACACTCCAAGCAAGTCCTATGTTCTCCTGAGTGAGGGGAAACCACAGGAAATAGTCCTAGTTTTGGAACATATTCTGATCATTATTTTGTGCTCTGTCCTTCAAAGCTCTGTAGTCTACCATCACTTTACTCCTACCCAAGCACTATGTATATCAAGAGGAAAAAGGGCAAATGAAGTTAATTCAGGGCACTAGAGTTCTAGCAAGGAAGTAGGCCCTCTTCCCCTTATACCTCTAAAGGAAAAATAAGGAATATAAATAATGAAATGATACATCAGGTTAAAGATAATCAAAAGTACATATAAAAGAAAACAATTCAGTACAGACTAATCTAGCCTGTTATGATATATAGGTGGCTGCCACCTGGATTTTTGGTATCCAGGGAGCTAAACCTAGACTTTCTGGCTCCCTGTGGTGGGTGCGATATTTTGGAAAAGCTAAGGGATTTTGGATAGGACAGTATAAATATGGAGCGCTCCCTCAAGTGAATTAGAAGCTAAGTAGAAATAGTTAGGACAGATCCACCAGCAGAGACCTAAGTAGACAAGCAAAACTCAATTTCCAGGAAAGGCTATTTGGATTAGGAGACTGGATACTGAGGAATATCACAGACATCAAAAGGAATGGGTTGATGAACTCACCTTCACGTTTTTTAGCAATAACTATTGGCCACTCCCCCCTCCCCCATACCATTCTTCCAAATGGATCAAACAAGAAAATATTTGTATAATGCTTAGAACGATGCCTGGCATACAGTAGGGATCTAATAAATTCTTATTCTTTTCCCTTCATTCATTCCTGTTTAATATTCTGAAGCTGTGCTGTGAGCCTGCTCTAATCCATTGTTTAGTTCCATTTTTTCACATCCCTTCTATTTAAAACAATTTTAAATTTTTTTAATTAAGCAAAAAAATTCTCTCCCTTCTATCTTCTCTAGTCCCTACACCATTGGAAAGAACAAAAAAACTAGAACAAAACCATTTTGATAACTATGCATAGTCAAGCCAAACAAATTCCCTCATTAACTGTGTCCAAAATATATGTGTCTCATTTTGTACCTTGAGTTTATCACCTCTCTGATGAATAGGTAGATAGAATGCTTCATTACTGGTCTTCCGGAATTGTGGTTATCATTACATTGATTAGAGTTCTTAAGTCATTCAAAATCGTAGGATGACTTTTCACTTCCTCTGCAGAAGTTATGCTTAGAGGATATTAGCCATTATTTTCTTCAAATCTGGAATATCAAGTCTTTGAAATTGACTTCTATTCACTAACTTGCTAAATAAGTTTCTCTTCTTCCCAACCAATGGAAAGGTATGGTAACGGTACTGTCCAGGAATGATAACAGATAAAGACAAATTTTCAATCATCTCAAATACAATATCCTGAAAATACAAGGATAGCTTCTTGCTTTGGATAGAACTGTCGGATTTTAGACCTATGAGTGACCTTAGATCTCACCTAATACCCTCAAATTACACATGAGAAAACTGAAAATCTGAGAGGTAAAAGTTATTTGTCTAAGGTTGTACAAATTGCACGTGGCAGAGTTGGGATTTGAACTGTTCCTTCCATTCACTGTTCCTTCCATTTGTTTTCATGTCCTCTCAAAAAACTGTCACCAACTTCTGAAAGGGAGACTTACTGTCCACTGAAAACTTCTTAGGGTCAAAATAGAGCATCTCAGCCCAAGTGACCCAGCCCTGGTATAGGAGGAAAAACCCAGGGATTTGCACCACCTTATTTTTCAAGGCTGCACAGGGGACTGAAGAATTTGTATTCCAATGGTTGAAATATAGTGCTAATTATTAAACTGATTAACAATTAGTATTTGAATGTACACAATTCAATGAACAAAAGCCAGATGTTGCAACTGTTTGTGATGTTTTACAAACAAAAACTGTGTACTTTTAAGTGTCCAGCAAAATGAGAAAATCCTTTCAAGGACTTTCAAGGAATCTAAAAGACGGGGGAAAATGACATTGAAAAAAAATCAGACCTTATTACTGAGAAGAGAGCCAGTAACAATTGACCTCCATACCGACCTTCCTGTCTATACAAAATATTTGTGAGAGTCAGCTATACATGAAGGAAGGGCAGACTTGATGCAGATGTTAGTGGGAAACAGGCAGCTTCTTCAGGCCATATTCAATAACAGGTCCCATTTTTACCACTTCACAATTAACTGAAACATGTAGAAAATATAAGATCCTATTATAATTATTGTTTGCTGATTATTTTAAAAAAGCAATTGATTGGATGGAACAAAATGTGACCTCACAAGAACTTTAATAACAATTATCTTAATCTCACGTCAATGTATTGTTTGGAAATGGATGTTTCTTGTTTGTCCTTTTTCTCCCTAATTATCTATTTGTGAACATCTTATATTCCCCAGTAGAATTCTTTTTTGTATTTTTGTATTTTATCTCTGGTACCTAGCAGAGTGCCTGGAACATAGTAGTTCTTTAAAAAATGTTTGTCAAGTAATTGATTTATCCTCCAGCTTGGTTATTTCAGAGAGTTCCAACTGAGCTGGGATGGAGGCTCAAATCAAATGAAGTGACTTCCCCAGGTCACACAGCCACATTCTAATATATCGCACCTTGGTCCTAACAGTTCACATCGGTCCAGAATTGAGTGGAATGTGAGCTACACAAATGAAATAAAAGTATACCTTATCATGATCATACCATTATCAACTTTCTAAATTAAGGGTGACTGCCTTTCCTAAACTAAAAAATGGGACATGAGCAGATAATGTAGTAGTATAAAAGACAAGTTGGGATACCACTGAAGGATGGAGGGGAGTGATTATAGTAATAGCTAGCATGTATAAAGCACTTTAAGGTGTGTGAAGCACTTTACAAACATTCATTTTTATCTTCACAACAACTCTTGGAGATAGATGCTATTATTATCTGCATTTTACATATAGGGAAACTGAGGCATGCAGATTAACTCATTTACCCAGGGTCACAAGGCTAGTAAGTGTCTGAGGTCAATTTGAACTCTGGCACTCTATCCACTGGGTCACCAACTAGTCTAGGAAAGAAAAAGAGAAAGCCACTATATATTAAGTAGAATGGCAATCCCCTACTAGTTCTGAGCTACACTGTTTTCTGTCTCTGAGCTGAAATCCAGGCCCTTCCCCATTACAATAGCACCTTTTACTTCAACTCCTCCAATATGTCCAATACCATCAAATACCCAACTTCTCATACTAAATTTGAGGAGATTTGAAGACCCCAGCTTTGGATTCTTGGTACTCAGTCTTGCTAAGTTAGCTCTTCCTTTGACATGAATTTTCGTAGTATTTCAGTATCCATTCTCTGAGAAAGGAGGTAGCTTCTGAAGTCCTAAGTTATCACTGTGGCCCCGGGGCAGTTATTAAAATATGACTCATGGGGGTACAGCAACCTCCTGGAGAAGTTCTCCAGGCAGGATTCGGGGCTCTCATCTCAACTCTGTGAATGTGCTTCATTCCTCACTCTCAAGTCAAGCTTCTCTTTAAATGATTACCTTCGTTGTTTGGTTAGTCCTTATAGTTCACCTGAGCTGTGTTTATTCAGATGTATCATACTTGCAGATCACTCAGCATGTATGCACAACCCAAATATTCTGTACAGACAAATGAAGGAGAGATTATTTTCATTTCAAAAGATGTCTTTGCTTTTTATTATAACAAACTTAATCCAGGATCTCTTTAAACACTGAGCTATCCTGATGGTATAAATGAATCCTATGTACAAAAATTCTAGGTACCTACCACTTTTTAGGAACTCATCTGTTGTGAATATATAACTGTACAAATGTACAAAGCATTGTTGGGTAGAACAGATATGAATGTGCATTTTGTAAAGGCTATTATGGTGTATCCCAGAGTACTGTCATAGAAAATCTCCTTAATCCAATTTTAGAAATCAAAGGATTTAGAGATGGAAGGAAATTTAGAGACCAGTTAGTCCAATCATCCAATTTTATAGTTGAGAAAAATGAGGCCCAGAGAGGGGGATGAATTCCCCCAAAGCCACTCAGGTTTTAAGTAGCAAGTTTGGGATTCAAACCCAGATGCCATGAAAATACATATTTTAGGAAGGACATTGACAAACTGGAACTTGTTTAAGAGTCACCAGTAAGGAAAAGGCCCTAGAAAACATGCCAGATGAAGATAAATTAGGAGAACTGTGGATGTTTAGCCTGGAACAGAGAAGACATAGAGGGGAAATGACAACTATCTTCGGGTACTTGAGGGAATATCCTGTGAAAGAGAGATTATCAGATTTATTCTGCTTGGTCCTGAGAGTCAGAACTAGGGGGAAAAATGGGTGAAAGTTGTTTTAGAGAAAAAGCTTGCTCACAATTAGAACCGTACAAAAGTGAAATGGGCCACTACATGCAGAATGGAATTTAGCATCCGCTGAGGTTTTTAAAGTACAGGATGAATAACCAAATACTGAATATATTATCATTTCTTATTCAGGTTCCAGTTGGGCTACATGACCTCCAAAGACCAAGGGGAGGCCCACAGAAGTTGTCACTTACCCAGAGTAACATAGGAATAGTGGCTGAGATGGGATTCTAAAGTTTTCTTTTGGCCACACTCTTCTATTTTAATTTCTACCTTGTCTAGAATCAAAGAAATTTAGGGTATTTTAGAACTGGAAGGAACCTTAGAAATCATCTGTTCTAATCCTCTCATTTTACACCCCAGTCAATCAAAACTCAAATCCTTTGTCATTCTTATTGTTGAGTTGTGTCTGACTTTTTGGTTTTCTTCGCAAAGATCCTGAAGTGGATTGCCATTTCCTTCTCCAGCTCATTTTATGGATGAGGAAACTGAGGCAAATAGGGTTAAGTGACTTGTCTAGGTTCACAAAGCTAGTAAGTATCTTAAACTGAATTTGAACTCAAGGGGATGAGTCTTCTTGACTTCAGGTCTAGTGCTCTATCCATTATACCACCTAGCAGCCCCAAAGTCATTTACCCAAGAGGAAAAAAGGCAGATGGAGGCTTGAACCTTTATTTCCCAACTTTTATAGTTCAGTGCTCTTTCCATTATGCCTTGCCAAGTCTTATTTCTTACATCTTAGGCTGTCGCAGTCTTTTAAACGCACTCTAATAGTTCCCATCTCTTTACTATGTTCTTGTTTATTTCTTTCTCACAGACTACTCTCCTCTTATCTATCCAAGCTCCATCTAGTGCTCAGGGGGCAGCTAGGTGGTGCAGTGGATAGAGCACCAGTGCAGGAGTCAGGAGGACCTGACTTCAAATCTTCCCTCAGACGCTTGACACTCACTAGCTGTGTGACCTTGGGCAAGTCACTTAACCCCAGTTGTCTCATTTTGGGTCATCTCCAGTCATCCTGATGAATATTGGTCACTGGATTCAGAGGGCTGTGAAGGAGAAGTAAGGCTGGTGACCTGCACAGCCCTCCCTCACTCAAAACAAAGTCAAGTGCAAGTCATGTCATCATTTCTCTGATGGCATGGTCTTCTTTGGCAACAAAGGACGAACACACACATCTAGTGCTCAAGGTCCACCTGTCTTCTGTGAATCCTTCCCTGACCACTGTTGCACTTACTGCCATCCAAACCTCCCATTCCAACCCAAGAAGAAAAGACCCTTCTAATGCCTATTCCTGCTCTGTAATCTATTCAGCATTGGAGTGAGTCCTGGGGTCGAACTGAGCTGCCTGAGGGAGAGTACCTTCAAACATACCTTACTCCTCCATAACAGTGCTGCCCTCAGGATTTTGCTGACCCTCTTTTTGACTGTTAGGACCAGACACTAGACATCTGCTTTGCGGCTGAGCGTGTGCTCCTCCCTCCATCGGCTTCTCAGGGATTGGGAATCAAATCAACAGCACCTTTGTTACTATGAATTATATAACAATCTATTACTCTCTGGCTCTTCTGAGAATCCCTGGGGTGCTGAGTCATAGGCTGCATTCGAGGAAACTCCTTTTCCTGATCAGCCTTTGCTACTACCTCCTGTCTATCCTTCTGAAGTCTATTTCTCTGACATCCCTGTCCTTCCATTGTACCTTCTGAAACTTTTGTTCTATTGTTACAACCCACCCTTTATGTTAAAAATATCCCTCCCCACCAAAAAATTACTGCCTATTTTGTATTTAACAATTTATGTACATGTTGTTTCTGACATATAGAAAGTAAGCTCCTTGAGGCTGGGGACTGATTCCTATTTTGCCTAACACCTGACACAGAGGAGGTATTCAGTAAAGGCTTGTGGGATTAAATTATCTTCCTCTTCTTTGAACATCTAAAATCACAGCATTTTAAAGCAAAATAGGACCTAAGAGATCATCTCATAATTTATTTGGTCATTTTATTGATCAGGAAACCGTAACCTAGGAAAGTTCAAATCACTTGTCCAAGGACACACAGATGTTCAGCAGCTTTCCTGGAACTAGCTCTCCAATTCCTAGTTTCCTTCCTGCTATCTTGGGCTGGCTTACTGTCCTAGCCCTTAGAATCTGTATCACACCCCTTAGCACTTAATTATTCCTTGCTGTATATCACTGATGGTAGTTTCCTGTGTATTAGGTTCACCTAAACCTTTCAGCAGCCATCACTACATCCCATAACTTCTTATCTCTCTCAGCAACAACTCGGTAATAGGTACTTGGTAGATGATGATTGAGTCCTGGTTGATTGATAATAAACCCGTCAGAAATCTAGCAAATGTGCAGCCATTCTCATAGAGGAAAAAACCCTTTCAAGGTCATGTGAATATCAAGGCTCAGGAGTCTTCCTCTTTTCTTCCTGTACACAGCACCTAAAGACCCTGCTCATTAAGATAAGGTTCCATCTCATTACTGTGGCAACCCTTGCTGGAGCCCCTTAATTTCTCGTGTTAAAACAGCAAATGAAATGATTCAAGCATGATTTCTAATAGGTACTGTGGGTCAGTCGTTATTCATTTGTTCTAGTGCTTTTCACTTGACCAGCTGAGATGAAAATTTGTCCTGATCCTGGCAAGAGCTATAAATTAGTTTTATGCCCACACTAAACCCAGATGCATAAAGAGGAGAGAGGCAGGGAAAGATGACCAGGTTTGAACTGCTCCCCAGCTGTATGGATAGCGGGATGCTTTACACTAGGACTGAGTCAGACAGATTAAACGAGGGATTGTGTCAGGCAGAAAGTGGACACTCTTTACAAGTTGCTGAGTAACCCCTTAATGTAAATTAGCAGGGGTACTAGTAAATGTTTAACAACTAACTTTCTGTTTAAAAATATACTCACAACATACTTTTAAGTTGAATTTAAATTATTAACATTTTGTCTGTCACTTTCTTAAGTACAGACAATCAACAAAACAAGACCTGGTTTGTAACTTTTTTGAGATGTAAATGCTCATGCTGAGAATTTAACAATCATCTTTCTTCAGCTGATTTGACCTGGTTTCAGCACACCCGATGCATATTAAGTTAAAGCTTGAAAAGCAAGTTGGGGTTAGACTGTGGAGGGCTTTGAATAAAAATTCAAGTAATTTATTATGTTATATAATAAGAATACAGAGTTTATTATATTTTACTTAGAAGGCAAGGAGGAACTACTCAAGATTTTTGTGTAGGGAAGTTGCTTGATCTGATTTAGGTATTTGCTAGCTGACTTTGTCAGGTGGGAACAATAGATACAAGCAAGAACGCTGCCATAATACAAGAAAGGTCATTAGGAACACTTTGTTCTCTCCTACTAAGAGATTGAATTAAATGGATTATTTTAAAATATCATTATTTCTTATTATCTGTGCTAGTGGAATAGATAATATAGTACAATAGTTAATCTCTAAATTTCCAGTATGTGACTTTGGAACATACGACATAATTTTCCTCATCATAAGATTTACCTTCCTAATTATGTTTTGCAGTCACTTAATAATAAAATTAATTCTCATTCCTTGGGCACACGTGACAATTTATGAGTCATACTGGGTGATGAGAGGGAAATCACACTAAAAAGCAATATTTGCTAGAGATAATAATAATTTGATAGAGAACCTGAGTGTTGGATAGACAGTTGGCTGGAACTCAGGAAGAATTGAGAGTCGTCTTACTTTTGATACATCCTGTCTCTGTAACCCCCTGGCAAGTCATTGGACCTCTCAGTGCCCTTAGGCAACTCAGTAAGGCAATAAATGGAAGACAAGTTGATAGAGAGCTAGCCCTGGACCCAAGAAAACTTGTTTTCAAATTCCTCCTCAGACCCATATGGGTTTTGTGATCATGGGCAAGTTATATACCCTCTCACTGCTCTAGCTAATGGTGTCAAACTCAGATATAAATGGCAGCTACTAAACTATACATAAGGATCCCTGTGAGCCACATATTCACTTAGAAAACCACACATATTTATATGTTTCTTTTTAAATAGCATGTCAACACATTAAAATCAGATAGGAACTACATTTTAATTTGGGTTTGGGCTACACTGGTTCTAGAATGTTGTGGATTCCATATACATGGTTGGTACCTCTATTGTAGGCAACTCTGAGGCTACAAGTTGTAGAGGGAAGGCCAACCTGCATTGGTGGAGGAGTTTCATCATCCAGGGAGTTCTGTATACCATTGAAATCACAGATCCAGTCCCTATCCCTTTACTCTAAATAATCAAGCTATTGTTTGTATTTATAGGGCACTTTCAAGTAGTTTTAAAATCTTACCAAATCACTTTTAAAGTTTCTTTATTGTTATATGGTAGGGATCAGAAAGCACTGCCATTCTCATTTTACTCATGAAAATTGATCAGAAAGTGGTAAAATGACTTGGTCATGGTCCCATAGAGGAAGGGATGGAACTGGGACAAGACCACAGGTTTTATTGTGGTTATTGTTCAGTCATTTCAGTTATGTCTGATTCTTTGTGACCTCATTTGGGGTTTTGACAGAAATACTGGAGTGGTTTGCCATTTCCTTTTCCAGATAAGGAAATTGAGGCAAACAGGGGTGAGTGACTTTCCCAGGGTCACACAACTAGTAAGTGTCTGAGACTGGATTGGAACTCAGGAAGATGAATTTCCCCTCACTCCAGGGCTGGCACTCTATCCACTGCACCACTGACCTCCAAACTTTCCCTATGATATATACCAACTCACTTTCATTCTCTAGCTAAACTTCTCACTAGCCTCAGGTGCCATCGTGTTGTCCACTGAGACACTGTCATTTTCTGGAAGAAGATTACAGAGTCCAACACTATACTGATCAGATAGCTACATTGACCAAGACTGTTTTCATGGTCTCTAGATGGCAGGATGCCTCTGTAGAAACCAGCACTTAGGACCCAGTGTGACTCCACCTCACAGGTTGTTGGTGTTTGTTTCTATGTTTTGCTTTAAGTCCCATTTGTCTTTATGCTATCTTAAAGGAGGCTCACCTGAGATGCATCCCTAGTAGTAGGATCTACTAAATGGGGCCCAAAACATGACCACAAATCTACTGGGGATGCTCACCCCAAACCAGCCTCTTTCATCCACGCACTGATTCACACACCTTCAGCTTGCTAAGCTCATCAATAACTAATCACTCTCTCACCCTAGCTCACATCAGGTATCACTCCAAGATGAATGCTTCTATCTCCTCTCAAATCCCACTCCATACACCATTTGCAACACTTTCTATCTTAACCACCCAGAAACTTATCCTAACTGCCCCAATTCCTAGCCTCATATAAGGATGCCAAGGAGATAATCAGTCACTTTGGACAGCTGTGAGCTCTCTTCAGTTCTATCACACAGCTGCTACATCTCCAGAGTCTCACTCTGTTGGTTTCTACTGAATCTGAAAAGTACTATGTATGGCTTAGTTTCCATATCTGCTCAACACTGTGAAAAAGATATCTCATCTTGACTCACTCATCCATCAATTCCCAAGGAATATTATAGAGAAAGACCAGCTTATTATTGTCAAGTTCTTTTGCAAAGGTCAGGTGCTATAGAAATGTCAAGTAAAGATGAATCCCCAACATATGAATGTTTAAGTTATGTTCTAAAAAGTTTTTATGCCAGTCCTTTATTGTTTGTTACTCAATACACATTTTCCCATAAAAATAATATTATTTAGGACATTTGATAGTATCTTTCCTCCACTTAACCCATAAATATGCCTGAGTATGGTACAATTCAGTAGAATCATAGATTTAGGGCTAGAAGGGACCTTAAAGGGCATCAAGGTCAACCCCTTCATTTTAGAGATGAGGCAACTAAGGAATGCTTGGGGAACTCACATAACCAGTAAGTATCTAAGACAGGACCTGAACTCAAGTCTGTGTGGCTGTATCTGAAAAGAGTCCAGCTCTCTACCCATGACTCCATACTATATGTGTTTCCTATGGGAACACATCTGTAATGGGAAAAGAGAGTCTGACCTCCCCTTTAATTGACCCCACCTAAGAAGCAATGAGAAGGATTCCACCAACTCAACTAACAAGCCAGGGTATTTTGGAGGGGAAAGTAGCCAAGAAGGATGGAGAGTAGGAGGAGGTTGTTGAAGGGCAGGAATGGGAACTCTGGTGTGGACTGAGAAGAGGACTGAAGTAGGTCTGCTGATTATATTATTTATATGGGTAATGGGCATAGGAGTACATGTGTTTGCAAGGAAGCTTCTATGGAGATTTTAACTATATAAATATGAATTAGTGTTGATAAAAGCAACAAGAATAATTTGGACTTAGGGGTAAGGAGCTGTAGGGATAGAACCTCTGAAAAGGTATAGCCCCCCAGGGACTTTTTTTCATCTTGATCTAGCTTCCCCAGTTCACCTCCATTCTTTTCTTCCTCTAGGTGAGGGATCAGCCCACCAAAGCACCCCTCTCCCTTCATTGTGAAAGATTAATTAACCTGGGGTTTATAGACCCCCCCTAAAGCATGCATAGATAGATTTCAGAGGGTCCATGAACTTGGATGGGCAAAATTACATCTTTATTTTCACTAACATCTATGTGAAATTTAGCATTTCCTTCAATTATGAATGTTTAAAAACAATTATCCCAAGAAGAAATCCGTAGGCTTCACCACACTTCCAAATGAGTCCTTGGAACACAAAAATAGTTAAGGGCTCCTGGATTAAATCATTCCTTCCCCTACCCCTTACCCTTCTTATCTCCTCCTCCCCATTTGCCTTTTAAATATCATTTGGATCTTTGGAGAGAAAGTTGCATCCAAGTATTAAAGAGGTCAATGGGTACACAAAAGATAGAAGAAAGATTTGTCTTCATTTCTGAGGGAAAAAAATATATGTAGGCTATCCAGTTCACTTTATCGCAGAATTGGGGAAAGAGAAGTCTCTGGAATAAAGAGCAAGGCTGGGTCTATGGGAGATGGGTCTGCAATAGCCTCTGTGGCTCTAGAGCTGTGTATGTGTGTATGCATGTGTATGCGTGTGTATGTGTGTGTTTGTGTGTGAGTAGGTGTGTGCATGAGTACATGGATGGATGTTGAGAAGAGGAAGGTGGCTAACATAGCCCTGGACAACCAGGACATACATAAAGCATAGTGCCTATCCATATGATGCCTCACTCAATCCTCTGACTCTAGTTTGCTTATGGTAATAGCTGGCATTTATATTGCACTTGAAGGTTTGTAAAACATTTTACCTATATTATTTCATTTGCTCCTCACAACAGTCTTGTGGGACAGGTGCTATTATTGTCTTCATTTTACAGATGTGGAAGCTGAGGCTGAGAATTTATATGGCTTGTCTAGGAGACGTAATTTGGATTTAAGTCTTCCCGACTTCATGTTCAAACTCTAAGTTATACACCTGGATCTCATTTCATCCAAGTGCCATTGCGCTAAAACTGCCTATCAGCCTCACAGAAAAGCCTCTTTTACCCTTCAGGACCCCAGTTGGTGTTTGGCTTTTTGGACCAATGAGCCAACCCTGTCACAACTCCTGTGACAGGCTCACTCTCCTATGATATACTCAGGAAGCCTTGATGGATCAGTGTGGTTCTCTACTTGGCAGGTTTCTTCCTGAGTCATGAACAAAGAGAGATGGAGAGCCAGGAACACTCTCAGAGGAGATGAACACTCGTGACAGGAGTTTGGGGGGTGGACCCCAGAGATTTCTTTTTACTCCTCCCTGATACTCTTAATTTCTTTCCCCCATACTTGAGGTCCTGTGAGAAGCTGGAATGGACAGAGATTATATGAGGGGAAGGGAACAAAGGTTTTGTCAGAGGGTATAGAAAACAATATTATACCTTCAACAGCTAGAAGCAATCGAGCTTAGCACTTCACCAGGAAAAAGAGGAAATAGAAGAGGAAGCTACTAGATATCAAGTTTCCTCTATGTATGCCCCATCCTTCGCCCTGTCCTACTTGGAAGCAGTGAGCTCCAGTTATACTGTAGGTTCTGTCTCCTTGCCATCATTTCCCCTCTTTCTCCCCCATTCCCATAAACCTATAACCCTCCTCCAACACACAGATGAGATGATGTCTCTATGGCTTCTTCTATGATTCAGCTTTATGTTCGAAGGTCCAAGAACTCCCCTTTCTACCCCCCAACTGTGCCATAAAAATGTTGATTTTGAGGCATTTAACTCTGCTTGCCTTCAGTTAGATTTTCTGGATCTTGCCTCAAGTATCAGCATCACTAAGTACAGCACCATGGGTTAGTCCTAAGGGATAGTGAGAGGGGACACAGAAGAAAATTGAGTTTTCTGCCACAGTAGGGGAAATAGGGAAAGTTTCATAGCCAGTGCACCACCGAGGTGGGGTTCATGATTTCCAAGCATCTTTCACATAAAAGGCATGTGGAAAAGTTAGCAGTTTTATAGGAGCTGGGTGTTGTCTGTATTTAAGGTGAAGAAAAAAACCCCAAGGAAGGACCAATGATGAAAATATGGGGGACAGAGAGTCTCCCTTACCTTCTTCCCTGGTATCTGGTAGGCGAACAAAGTTAAGAGGCAAGACTTTTCATTGCTCTTACTCTGAGGAGTGAGCATCTAGTTCCACCACTAACCAGGTAGGTACCCTTTAGAAACATTCAATTCACTGAAGTCTATTTTTTCCAAGGTGGAGGAGGAGATGGATAAGGAGGATGGGTGGTCAGGACCTTCTAAACTTTCCACATTCTCTATAAATAGGTTCAATTTTCTCTCGCTATAGGTGGGACACATGTTAGGCTGAATTTTGACCTCTTTCTTCACCTGCTCACTTCTAATGAAGAGCCAAAGTCAGACTTCATAAAAACTCCTTTCTCTCCCATAGGTTTTGAGATGAGGGGAGGAGCAGGTGATAAGAAAGCAGTGATTTGCACAACTCATAGCTCTGTCAGACGCTGGACAGCACCGTTCTCAGCCTGTTCGCCTATAAATAAGTCTCTTCTTTCTTAGCACAAAGGCTTTACTCCCCATGTGGCGGAAAAGCTTCAAAGGAACATAACAGAGTTTTCTTTATTTATTTTTCTATATTTATTTTATTTGATTTCTTTATAAAGTGAAGGGAGGAAAGTATCTGCAAACCTTGAACACAAAAACCCAATTTAGTCTTCTAGGTGTCAAGTAAATAGTAGGAAATTGCGAGCAGCCATGGAAAATGGAGGATTTACTCATTCTGACCAAGCTGTCTTCTAACAGAGGGGCTCAAGTTCCATGAAAAGAGGGAAAATAAACAATTCTCTGCTGTCTACTTAAGGATTCCTCAATGACTATGTTTCCCCTCTGTTTTCTTTCTGAACATCCTAAGGGTCATGTGGCTCTCTGACTTGGCACAGAGTTAATGAAATGGTAAACACATCTGTTAGCTGAATGGTTAACAGCTCATACTGTTATTATTGTAAAATAGATTAGCTACCTTAACCTCTCACTATAGAAAATGGAAATAGCTAAGTGTAACACTTGGGCTTTCTCTTTACCCCTTGCCTCTCCTCTCCTCCAACCCCCCCCCAAAAACCCAACTATTTTAGTTTTGAAGTACTCTGGAAGTCATAATCCATTTAAAACCATAGCCTCTGAGCCCCTACTTATATGTTTGCTTTTATAAACCAGAAAGTAGACATATTAATTCAAAACAAAAGACATTTATCTAATCAAACAGTAGAGCAAATAAAGTGATAAGAAAAGATTCCACTCTAAGGGTTCACCCAGCAAATGGGCAAAGATGACCAAAAAAAAAAAAAAAGCAAGCAATGTTAGATAGATTGTAGAGAGACAGATGCTGTGAAATGGTCTAGTCATCTGGGAAAACAAATTGAAATTCTTCAAGAAAAGTAACTAAGCTATTCATCCCCTTCTACCCAGAAATAACTACTAGGCACACTCCCTGAAAAGGTCAAAGAAAGACATAAAAATACCAAAATATTCATAGCAGCACTTTGTGTGATAACAGCAGAAAAGAAATTGTCTGACCATCAACTGGGGAATGGGGAATCAAACAAGCATATGACTATAATGGAATATTATTATGTTGAAAGAATTGACAAATATGAAAAATTCAGAAAAACATGAGAAATTATATATAACTTTATATATTAATTGATGGAATATGAAATAAGCTGATCCTTATGAAGAACTATATGCATAATGACTATAACAAGGTAAATGAAACAAACACTAAAAAGAAGATAAAATCTGACTAAATGTCATAACCAATACTGACCTCAGAGAATAGACAGACACCTTCCTCTTCTCTTTGCAGGGAGGCAGAGGACTATGGGGGCAGAATGGTGCATACACTATCAGATGTAGTGATTTTATTAGTGGTTTTTAATTTAACTTTTTCTTTATTACAAGGGAGGATTCACTTCTGGGTGGAAAAGTACCTATATGATTAGTAGGTAAAAACAAAATGTATCAGTCTTGTGTGTTGGCAGTTGTTTTTTTTTTTAAGAAGAAAAGATCTTCCTAAGGACATATTTGTTCTTCTACGTGTTACTATACCACCAGTGGAGTAAGACACACACATATACAGATGTACACAAAACATGTATGTCCAAGGAACATACAAGGGAGCATGGACCAGGAATTTGTGTGGCTAGGGTACATGTGTGGAAAGCACATGTACACTCCATGGCTGCCTATGTATTCTAGTAACATTTTCATGCTGTTTTCTTACATCGTTTCTGCTGTATTTTTCTCTACTACCCTTTTCTGGACGTTTGCTCTTCCTATCTACTGGCTCCCTGCTCCTATGTATCTATGTGGTCCGTAGAAAGCCTCTTTCTGGTGAGAACAGGTTGAACTCTTTTAATTTATAACACTATCTATGAGCCTTCATACTTAGCTAAGGGCAGCAGAACAAAAGCCAGACAGAGTGCCCCGCCCCCCACCCCCCCACAAGCTCAGATTGAATCTGTTTTTTTCACCACCTATGACCAATGATTTGAGGACTACAGTCCCAAACAACCGTCTAATTCAGAATTAGGAAAATCTTTGTAACTCTCATCTGAATCCTTGAAACATTGGTTCCAACCCCAACTCTATTTTCTAGGGCTCCATCAAATAAAACCCCCCAGAGTTATGTAGAAGTTGAAGTGACAAAACTGACTTTGATGTCTTTTGGAATGTCATTCAGATGAAGTTGTGAAAGAGCAAAAGCTGAGCAACAAAAAGAAAAATAATTGCCCAGAACTTTCCTGGTTCATGTTACTGCTTTTAGTATGTATGTATACATACATGTATATATAATGTATACACATGCACATACACATGTGTGTGTGTATATATGGGGTATGTGTGTATATGTATATATATATATTATATATAGGGACTAGATCTCTGATTTCACTGATAGAATAAACTTCCTAGGGAGAAAACTCTCTCTGTAAGTGCAGGTCAGTCCTTTCTCTGCAACTTGTAGTCTAAAAGAGGTATTCAGAGCACTGAGGTTAAACGACTTTCCCAACCAGCATGAACCAAAAATGGGGCTTGAATCCAGGCCAACTTTCTATCTACTCTGCCATGATGCCTCGCCTTAGGACTGCAGCTCAAACAAATGATTACAAAGTATTTTCCAAAGGGTGCAGTGGAATTTGGAGACAAAGGATCTGAGTCCAAATTATTATTAGGAGAAGGGGTGGTTCTGGGAAAAGCACTTACTTGGAAGCCAGAGAATCTAGGTTCAAATCCTGCTTTGCATACTCACCATGTGGGAAATCTTAAGCAAGTCTCAACTCTCCTAAGGTCTCAGTTTCCTCCTCTGGATAATAAGGGGGTTGAATTAGATGATCTCTAAGATCTCTGTCAGCTCTAAATCTAAAATCTCAATCCAAAATAAAGACCACATACACAAGTAAAGGATTGCTACAGGAAATTCCCATTATTAGATTCAACCTTAACTTTTCTTTTTCCAGATTCAACCATAACTTTTCTTTTTCCAGTTAAGCTGAGACCTGCTAAAGACCTTACCTTAAAAAGACCAAGGTCTCCCACTTTATCTGGGGCCATCGCCTGATCTATGTTTTGCCACAAGACTGATAACTCTGGAGGAGAGGGTGGAGTTGATGACTTTGCACAGCTCTATCTCACTTAAATCCGATTCACTTGCAAGTCATGACATCACCTTCCTGATGTCATGATCCTCTTCTAGAACAAAGGACAAACAAATAAGATGGTCTAGATGACCGCTGAGTTTCCTTAGGGCTCTGAGCTATTGTCATTTGGTGACTATATGGAAGTTTCTTTTCCCTCTCTTTCCCTTTTCTCCTATTTCTCTTTCTCTCATGCAGTAGAGTATGGCATCTTCCCCAGTTGTTCTTTCCAAAGTTGGTATAGGTTGAGCCTCAGAATACTTTGTCAGACATGCTTATTCTATAAATTAAATTGAGATACACTTCCATCCATCACTTTCAGTCCTCAGTAAATGAAACTGCTCAGGATCTGCCTCTGAATTTCTCCAGCTGCACAAATATACACAAAATTTTAAAGAACCTACAAAAGAATTCTGCCTGCCTGAAATGCAGTGTATTAGAAAACTGTAAAACCATGACCACAATGCTTGTGTGAGAATCATGGGGAAAATTCTTTAAGGCAAGGGGAAGAAAAGAGGGCAAGGAAGGTCTGATGAAGAATAGGACATTTGAAATAGTGTTTAAAGGATAGGTGGAATTTAATCAAGTGATGAGAGCAAGGGAGGGCATTCCAAACATAAGGCATGTTATGAGCAAAGGCATGGAGGTAGGAAAGCCTAGAGCATGTTCATGGCTCATAACGAGCTATATTTCTGCTTGCAAATGGGAGGAAGCATCTCCTTGTGGTATATCTGCAGTGTGGTCTGTGGTCTCTTTGTGGAATACCAATGACTGTTCCCAAGTTGAAATCTGCTATGGATATGCCAACTCCTACTGTCTGTCACAACCTCCCTGAGGTGAACAAACCAGTCACAAAGATGCACAGTCTTTATGTGGAGTTGCCACTCATAGCCTCAGGGTCCCTCAGTTAAAGTCTATGGGTCCATCTTCTCTCATCGTTGACTCAATGAACAACTCTAGTCTCTCAGTAGGGCTCACTCAGGACAGAAGTTTGACCACACAGGACATTGAAATGTAATCATGATGGCATCCGGAATTTCTTGGGTTTATGGGGAGAATTCCTGTCATTCTGAAGTGGGTTTGGCACCATTTTCTCAGCTGAAAACAATCAACCTGCTCCTTGGAGGTAGTGCTGTTGCTGTAGTAACTCAGCAGTGAATACTGGATGAAAGAAAGAGTTATTAGGACTGGGCAGAGCAGTGAGGTCCCCAAACCCAACAGGAAGCAATTTTCCCATCTCCTTGTTTTTCCACCCTTCTCAATATCTTTATATAAGAACAGAAAGCTAGTAGTAGGCTCACAGATTTAGAGCCACAGAAATCATTTAACTCAACTTATTCATTTTAGAGATGAAGAAACTGAAACCTGTGTAGGTGAAATAACTTGTTAAAGTTTGTACAGCCCACTGAAAGAGGATTTGAACCCAGATCCAGAGATCTGGCATCTCATGATACCTTTTGCTTCTCATTATGTTTATGTTGATTCTGTCCCTCATATCACTTACAGAGACCTTCATCATTATTAATATTCTGTAGCTTATTTGCACTCACTCTGGTATTGATCTATCATCCTTTAGACTTCCAACAGCATGATTCTTTGTAAAGAGTATCCTTCTGTGATGTACAACTATGTAGCATCAGAAGAGAATATTATTATTTTTTTTAAATGTACCTTCATGGCAGGAGCACTCAGGGGTCATTGAAAGGACTTGCCAATTTCACCAATGAGGCCAAGCCAGACTTCTTCTTCCCGTTCATTTCTGGGTCCATTTCATTACCCATCTGCCCGTGCTTGCCCATGATAGAGGTCCTGATGAGCTCACACCATGGCTGCAATCTAAAGATACATCATCATCTAAGCTACGGACACTCTGTGCATTTTATCACTCAACGGGTTTTTCCTCACTTCCTTTCATAAGGGTTTACACAGAAATGTCATCCAATGGTCCATAAGTATTTATTAAACACTTACTATGTGCCAAGCACCATGCTAAATGCTAGAGATTCAAAGGAAGTCATGTTAGTCCCTGTCCTCAAGGAGATTACAATCTAATGGAAAAAGATGACACACAAAAAGAAGCTAAGATAAGGGAGGGTGGTTGGGAGGGGAGCACACATGATGAAGTCCTGGAGCTAGGGTGGAAAATGATCTGAGGCGGTATGAGTTACAAAGCTGATTTCATCTTGCAGAGTGATGAGTTTCTGGAGATTGTGAAATCCAAGAGGTCAACAGGGTAGGAAATGATGATGTGAATTCCTTGAGTGCCCTCCTTAAATGGTAAAGAACTAGCTACTGGCATATTTAAGATCCATGGAGTGCCTTTTGGGCAATCCCTCAAGATTCAAAGATGTTACCTCTCCTCTACCCCTTCCTGAAGGAGTCTTTATCCAAAGAGATCCTGAGAGAATTTCTTTTACTTCTTCATGCATGGATATGACCATGCTAATCTACTAAAATATCTTCAATGGATCCCATGTTTTACTGAGGAAAAGTTCAAACTCCGTTTCTTTCCTGGACCCTCTACAGTACAGCTCTATCTGATTTTTCTAGGCTTATCACTTACTACTCCCCATCATGCACTCTATGCTCTAGTAGTCAAACTAGACTGTTCCTTGTCCTCTGGGACTGTCCATGTCCTTGGCTCTTTGCTCATTGCCTTGGCTCACCTCATTCCCTATACCTAGAACATCCCTTCTTTTCCTCTGCTGACTCTTTACTGCAACCTCTTTTTAGTCTGTAACTTCCACCAAGGCCTACCCTATCTTAACTGAATTATTAATTAACCACTATTAATTAATTACTCCTGTCTTAAACATGGCATGGTGCTTTGCACATAGTAGGAGCTTAATGAGTGCTGATTGGTTGTTGAATTGAATTGATAATTTAATCAATAGAATGTAGACTCTTTGTGGAAGACTGTTTTATTTTTGTCTTTGCATAATAAACCCTCTAATTTGATGGATGGGAAAACTGAGAATGGAAGGGGTTAAAGCAACTTCATCAGAGTCATGTGGCTAGTCAGTGATAGAAGATCTCCTACTCCCAATTCATGCCTTTATTCCAGTACCAAGATGCTATTGACTGTCCCTAGTATCAGACTACCATATTGACAAGATTGCCCTTTAATATTAACTTAGTGATAAATAAATAGGATGTGAAATATTGAATGAATCATAAATAAGCCAGATTTGCTTTACTTTTCAGGAAGAAAGTCACACAGGACAAATTTCTTTCAGTCAACAAAGTTCAAACATGGAAAAAGAGGGAGTATTTATATAGATCCTGCTATGTGTAAGGCAACTATATTAAGTGCTTTACAAATATTATCTCATTCAATCCTCATAATAACCCTGCAAGGTAAGCGATGTTATTATCCCCATTTTACAGATGAGGAAACAGAAGCAAACAAAGGTTAAGTGGCTTGCCCAAGGTCATACAGCTAGTAAGTGTCTGAGGATGGATTTGAATTCAAGTCTTCCTAACTCCAGGCTTAGCACGCTATCTATTGAGTCATCTAGATGCCTGTAACATGGAAAGATTCTATTAAACTGGGCTGAATATCTCCCAGACAAGAACTAAAAAGTAATAGGAAGGCCACACTGCCCAAAAAAATTTCACAAAATCACAGTTGGATGGGACTTGGGCAGGGCTGGAAGTCTACTAGATGGCAAATAGTATGGGCCTGAACAAGTCACTTAGCCTGTTTGCCTCAGTTTTGTCATCTGCAAAGTAGGGATAACAATAGCACCTACCTCTCAGGGTTGTTGTGAGGATCAAATGAGATAAAAAGGTAATGCACTTAGCACAGTAGCTAGCATATAGTAAATGCTATATTTATTGTTGTTCAGTTGTATCTAACTCTTCATGACCCCATTTGAGGTCTTCTTGGCAAAGATCAGTATCAGAGCGGCTTAAAATTTCCTCTCCCAGCTCATTTTACAGATGAGAAAACTGAGGCAAAAAGTGACTTGCCCAAGGTCACACAACTAGTAAGCACGTGAGGCAGGATTTGAACTCAGGTCTTCCTGACGCCAGACCTAACACTCTATCCATTGTACCCCCTAGCTATTCCTTGGTGGTCCTTTCCAATTCTAAATCAATGATCTTGTAATCAAAGTTAGATCTTTATTTTCACTAACATTTGACTTTCTTGGTATTCCTATGTTCTTATGTATTGGATCATATACTTTTAAAAACATGGTTCTGAGAAGGGGTCCATAAGCTTCACCTGTTGCCAAAGAGGTTCATGGCACAAAAAAAGTTATCCTGTCTCAGGGGATTTCATATTTTGAGTGAAAGAATTGGCATGACCAATGTATGAAAGTAACATGGTTCCCCACTGCCTTGTGGCTGTTCTGGTTTCTTCTAATTTAACAGTGTGGACACAAAGACAGTTCTGCATGACCTGAACTGGGTCAAGTGCAAAGAGACTAGAACAACAGAAATTTTGGACCGCCTGCTTTACCAGCACTCAGTCTGTGGCCATGTTTCTGTGGGAATGCTGTGAAGTATGTTAAAATAGGTAGAATAATAGTTAGCATTTGTATAAATAAATAAATGTAATAGATATGTGTGTATGTTTATGTGTGTAGCTAGATAGAGAGAAATAGATATAAAGGAGTCCCTGGGATGCAAGGGCTGATGGAGAAGGAAAAAAGAAAAGATAGTCATAACCAGCACTTTAAAGTTAGCAAAGTGCCTTCCATATTATCCTATAAGAAATGGAGAATTGGTTGCAATTATTATTCCCATTTTACAGATGAGGAAACTGAGGCTGAGAGAGGTTAAATAATTTTCCCAAGTGTTACAAAGCTAGGATTTGAAGTGAGGTCTTCCTGACTCTAACTCTAGTCCTTTTTCCACTGTAGCACCAAAGTTCCATTAAGATAATGCTAAGGGAGAATGGTGATATAACTGACAGAAATAGAAAAGACAGAGAAGGAGCAGACTTTGGAGAAAGGAATGTTTGATTTGGTATAGGTTGAGTTTGGAGTGATGGAGAGACATCAAAATGAATATGTCTGGTGGTCACCTTGAGAAGTGGATCTGAAACTCTGGAGGAAAAAAAATAGGACTAGAGATTAGGAAGTTTTATACATACACACACACACACACACACACACACACACACACACATATATGTATATATGAGTGACTTCTTTGGAATGGATGAGATTGTTAAGGGAGAGAATGTAAAAAGACAATATATATGAATGTTGATAACAAAGCCTTGAGGAACACCAACATTGAAGGGCTGGGAAGAGAAAGGAGAAATCAAAGGATTCAAAAGGAAGTACTTAGAGGTAGAAGATCCAGGACAGTTGCCTTATCTTGGGAGCCAAGAGGACAGTGTAGCCAAGAGAAAGAAGTGGTAAATGGCATCAAATGTTTCAGAAAAGTCAAAGAGGATGAGGACTGAAAAAAAACACTTTTAGATTTGGGGATAAAGAGATTGGAGCTTCAGTAGAATGATGGAGATCAGGACACAGTGGTGATAAAATGGAGTCATCAGACTACTTTTTCAAGCAGTTTGTTGGTGAAAGGGAGGAGAGAGATGGGGTGATAATATGATGTGATAAAAAGGAATTGAATTGAGAATACATTGGAGTAGGAATAGTAATGTATTCCACCCTTTGCCATGCCTACAAAGGCTTGGCCAAGGAAAAGTTGTAGAGAGTCAGGAACCTACTTCCTAATAGGGAGGACTACTCAGAAGTTCCTGAGTTCCAGTAGCCATGCACTTCCCTGACTACCCAGACTTCCCAGATATCTATGCATGATGCTCCCTTTCTCTAATAGTGCAATTTCAAGTATCATGATATGTATTGATCTGTTTTGGAGGGTAAAAGAGCAAGGCATTTTTGGGTAGAATACCCTTTCTATCACCACTCAGATCATGCAACCATCTACACCGCCACATCGTAAGACTAGCTCTTGTCTGTTCTTAAGGTTTGTACATTCACATTTGTAAATATTTTCAACTGCTATGCACAGTTGAGGATATTGGCTCATTCCTGTTCTGGTATATGAGTTAGTTCCAATTTTGAGATTGGATTCTATTCCAAGCCCCTGATGCATGTGCAATACTCTTACCAGATGAGCTATTTGTAAATTGGCTTGTGGTCTGTAACGGGCAGAGAGGGAAAAAACAGCAGTCTTGTACAAACCGGTCTTCAGCAAACTAAGGGCTGGTACTCAAGTGATCTTACAGATATATTCATAATTAATAGGACTTCAGGTAATTACATTTTAACTCAAAATTACCCATATGAGCCCAAGGTTTCATTTAGCAATCTCAGATAGGAAAATCTGATGTTCTACAAAGAGTTACCTTTGGAGTGGGGGGAGAAGATCTTTCATCTTCAAGATTCATAAAACACATTAGCATGCCCCAAACCTAGCAGTTGAAAAACAGCCAAAGATTAAAAAGAGTGGAAGCCACAGTCTCTTAGTAGATAGTAGAACTGAGGTGATGCCTTTACCTGGTTGGGAGCTGATAGAAAAGGAATCATGGAAGTAGGGGCCTGGCCCTTTGTTAGTTAAATGCAAATTGGGAGTCAGAGATGACCCTCAGTAGTGAGGAGGAGCAAAGATATGGATCTATCTAGGAGGAGAGATTTCCTGGGTTGAATCAGCAAATGTACGTATGTACACTTCTTAGACTCATTCACTGATGGATACGTAAAGGTTAGATAAACAATGAGACAATGCTCTGCATGTCAAAATGAATCCCTGATGTTTCTAGTCATCTCCTAAAAAGAATAGTAGAAATGTTAATATCACCCTGGGATGAGTTCTCTATCCCTGAAGCATTTTTGTTTCAATTTCAGAGGATGAAACGTGTTCATTTATCTGAACCAGAGATGATGGGATCATAGATTTAGAAGAAGAAGGGACCTGGGAAAATACTTAGATCATCTCTCCTTCTCCCCAACCCCCCACATTCATTTTATAGAGGTAAAAACTGAGGCCCAGAGAAATGAAATGATTTATTTATTTTTTTCCTCCTCTGAATTTATTTATTTGTTTTCAAATTTCAACAATCACTTCCCTAAGTTTTAAATTTTCTCCCCCTTCCTCTCCCAAAAGGCATGCAATCTTATATGGGCTCTACACATGCATTCTTATTAAACACATTTTCACATTAGTCATATTGCATAGAAGAACTAAAATGAATGGGAGAAAGCATGAGTAAAACTAAACAAAACCAAAACAACGTAACAAAACAACAAAACAAAACAAAAACAACAAAACAAAACAATGTAACAAAGTAACAAAAGAAAAAATAGTCTGCTTCATTCTGTGTTCTTATTCCATAGTTCTTTCTCTGGATGTGGATGGCATTTTGCATCATGAGTCCTTTGGGAGTGTTTTAGGTCCTTGCATTGCTGTGAAGGGCTAAGTCAATTAGAAACAGTCCTCGCACACTGTGGGTGTTACTGTGTATAACATTCTCCTGCTTCTGCTCACTTCACTCAGCATCAGTTCATATAAGTCTATCCAGGTATTTCTGAAGTCTGCCTGTTCTTAATTTCTTATAGCATAATAATTCTCCATTACATTCATATCATATCACAACTTGCTAAGCCATTCCCCAATTGATGGGCATCCCTTCAATTTCCAGTTCTTAGCCACTACAAAAAGCGCTGCTATAAATATTTTTGTACACATGGGTCCTTTTCCCATTTTTATGATCTCTTTGAGATACAACCCTAGAAACAGCATTGCTGGGTCAAAGGGTATGCACATTTTTATATCCCTTTGGGCATAGTTCCAAGCTTTTCTCCAGAATAGTTGAATCAGCTCACAGCTCCATCAACAATGAATTAGTGTTCCAACTTTCCCACATCTTTAACATTTATCATTTTCCTGTTTTATCATGTTAGCCAGTCTGATAGGTGTGATGTGGTACCTCAGAGCTATTTTGATTTGCTTTTCTCTAATCAGTGATTTAGAGTATTTAGAAAGGAAGTGATTTAATCAAGGTTAATCATCTTCAAAAAACAAGGAAAGATTCTGGACTTGCCATCAGGGAACATACATTCTAACTCTACCTTTTATTAGTCACCTTGGGTAAATCATTCAACTTCTCTAATCTAATCTAGAGGCAGCTAGGTGGACCAGTGGATAGAGAGATAGAACCTGGGCTCAAGAAGACCAGAGCTCAAATCTAGCCTCTCACACTTATTATCTGGGGGCTTCATCTCCAGTGGTCCTGCTCTACATCTTGCCACTGGATCCAGTTGGCTAGAAAGGAGAAAGTTAGGCTGGTGACTTTGCATATCCCTCTCTCACTTGCAAGTCATCTTCCTGATGCCATGGTTCTCTTTGAGAACAAAGGACAAACGACAACACTTATTATCTATGTGACCCTGAACAAGACATTTGACTGCTGTCTGCCTCACTTTCCTCATCTGCAAAATGGAGTTAATCATAGCACCTACTTCCCTGTGTTGTTACAAAGATCAAATGAAATAATATTTGTAAGGTACTTTGCAAATATTAAATGCTAGTTATTATTATCATCACCCACATTTTCCTCATCTATAAAATGAGGGTGAAAAGAATTCTGGAACATTAAATACAGGGTGACCCTCAAAATCAAGAAAATCTGTATTCAAGCCATTCATTCAGTTCCTCCAGGTAACTGTTAGACAGTAAGTTGGGACAAGTTAATCTTTTCAATGGAGTCAGTTTCCACGCTGGGAGATGCTTACACTGATGAAATACCAAGCCTAGACTAAAAAAGAAAGAAAGAGGGGTGGGGTGATGGAAGTGAATAAAAATGCAGTATTTATAGCATGTAGTGAATAATAACATAGTATTTGTGAGGATCAAATGAGATAATATGTATAAAGCTCTTTGTAACAGTCAAGTGCTATGCAAATGGAAGTGGTTTATGTAGTTAAATTAGTAGTAGTAGTGGTAGTAGAGGTAGTATGATGGTATTATTATTATTATTATTATTATTATTGTTATTATTATTAATTGTAGTAGTAGTAGTAGTAGTAGAGATAGTAGTAGTAGTTTGAAACTGTCTAGTCGCTGAGGCTATTTTGTGGAGAACTGTCAAAATGTCTTTCTTCTGAGGGAACCATGATCTTTAGGGATTGGGCTACCTCATGTCTTGATGTGGCATCTGCTCACACTCACTGATGCACACATTTTGAGAAAGCAACAGCAGAGATGTAGGGGGAAAGCTAAGGTAAGAGTCTTGGTAGTAGGGAAATATTTGGAAAGCACAAAGCTTTCCTGAAGAAGTGGTGTTCTGAGCATTGTTAATAAGTTGTCAGACAAGTGATCTTACTGTGTACCAGAACTGTGCCAATCTTTGGGAGTGGGAGCATAGAATAAATAGCACAGGATTTCTACTTTAGTTTGGAAATCAAAGAGTAACGCATCCAGGAAACAAGAGTGAACAGTACAGGGCAATGTATACTTGTAACCCTGGAACCCCAAACTCAAGGCCTGCATAGATCCCAGTTCAATCTTAAAGGCTTCTCTAAAATTTATATCCTCTATGGATCATATTCTTTTTAAAGATATTAATTCACAGTATTCATTAGAAAGTGAATACTGAAGTTTAACTACTTTGGCCACATAATGAAAAGATGGGACTTATTGGAAAAGACCCTGATCTTGGGAAAAATTGAAGGCAAAAAGGAAAAGGGGAAAGCAAGGAATGAGATGGAGAGATAGTGTCATGGAAGCAATGAACATGAGCTTGGACAGACTTTGGGAGATAGTGGAGGATAGAAGGGCCTGGCATATTATGGTCCAAGGGGTCATGAAGAATTGGACACAACTGAATGACTGAACAACATCAAAAATGCTTGTTTGCCCCGCGCCCAGAAATCTCTGTGGAAACAACAGAATTTGGTTCAATTTTAGCTCTCCCCAACAAACAACATTTGTCTTCCCTTCCTACAAGCAAGAGAGGCTACCAAGTTCAAATAGTTATACTTTATTATGAAACATGTAAGGATGGGTAAATATGGCACCCTTATGGAAGAGCAAATATGGCACCCCTTGCATCGAACCTAGGCTTCACCATTACAGTTTAGTTCATAGTCCCTGGAAGATTCATAACGTTATCAATCACTCAAGTACACAGTGGTCCTGGGCCCAGTTCAGGATCTCTTACTCCCTGTATTCTCCATGGTGGTGGCCCTCCATTAGCTCTGGCTCTTAGTATTTGCTATCATTCCCAGCTTGCCTCAGACACTTCTGTCCTTTGCCTTTTGGGCAGGGCCTCCAGCTGCTGGAGAGTACCTTCACCTTTCTCATTACTACCATCTTCTAGACTTTTCTCCCCCCACCCCAACATGGAAGCCCCTGTGACCCAGCAATTATTTTCTGGGCATGTGTGGAAAAGTGAGCTCTTTCCTTATCGAGGCATGCATCTTCCTGACTCCTTCCTTTCCCTTTACAATGCAAGGAAAAGGAGCAGAGACACGAATGAGACCCATGAAGTTCTCTTTTGTGTGGTACAAGCAGCCTGTATCATGGGAGTTCAGAAGAGATGGGGAAACTTGGTCTCTGACCCCTGGGAATTTAGCATTTAAAGCAAGCAACGTAAGGATGAATAGACACGCAACAATCACCTCCATTGGATTGTAAACTTCATTAAGGCCGGGACCTCAAGTTATCTAAGCTCTATTCTCCTAGCACCTAGAGCATGGAGCAGAGAACTCTGCACACAGTAGGTATTTAATAAATGATTACTGAATTTAGCCCACCGAAAGTGCTATTCCTTATACAGGATGTTTGTCTGATCCCCCTCCCCATTGCATATATTTTGAGATGGCTTTCAGCAGTACTGTTAGTAAAGGTTCAGCCTTCTGCAACCTTGTCCAGTTTGCCTTGTGGCCAAGGGCATGGATTTCTTAGAGAACGAGAGAGCAGGGAAGGCATGGTTAGAGATACGTTCTGAGAATATGAAATCCAACAAAGCTAGCTGGCCCAAAAAGAAATTAGCTGCTAGCTTAGGTCTCCTTAGCAACAAGCAGTAACCAATGGAACTGAGCCAGACACTGATAAATAACTATAATACCTTGCATTTACATATTGCCGTTTCATTGACAAAGTATGAGAGAAAGAAAACTGAATTGAACTTTAGAAAACTCAAATTTGAATCCTGCCCCTGTCTCCTAGTACCTAAAGCTTTGAGCCTGTCACTATATTTTTCTACCTGTGTGACTTTGGGCAAGTCCCCTTAACTTTGAAATATCCTTTGAGGTTCTTTTCAGTTCTGAAACGATGATTCCATTATCCTCTGGAAGCTTTCCCTGATCCTTCCAGGTGTGATAGCTCTCCCCTTCCTTGAGCCTTTTTACTTGTTGCATCCCAAAAGCCAATAAACTCCTTGGGACAGGGATTATTTTCATCTCTCCAACACTTAGCTGAGGTCTGGTGTGTGGTAGGCTCTTAATAAATGTTTGTTGGATTCGGGTGAGGCATAGGGTTGGTGGAGCATCTTCTAACAAATAGCATGAAAATAATCCCTCATCAAGGACATTAGGACAAATATTTTATTCCTCTACCCTAAGGGAAAATATATTACCCACTTCAGAAGATGGCTAATACCATGCAAAGGGCTTTGGCGCTAGAGTTAGAGGACTGTATTCAAATCCTGCCTCTAATGATTACTATATCACTTTGGGAAAGTCCTTTAATCATGCTGAGTCTTGACAATCATGCTGAGATGGCCTTCTAAGGTCTTTTCCATCTCTGTGACTACATATCTACAAATACATACAGATATGTAGATATACATACGTATGTGCACATATATTATATTAATATATTACACTTTACAGATATTCATATTATATATTTTAATGTATATTACATATATACTTTGCTTCCATATCTATAGTGTACATATATGCATATATATGTATTTCATTTCCTCAGTTTAGATCCCTTCTATAGGACGATTCAGTAATGAAAACTCACATGACATTGCTTTACAATTTCCCCATCACCGCCCCCACCAAAATTCCTGCTCTTTCCTTTTTTTACTACAACCTTATGAGTCAGGTAATATCTCTTTTTTTACAGATGAAGAAACCATGGTTCAGAGACACAAACCAGGGTTTTCTAACTCCCAGTTCACTTCTTTCCCCACTACATCATGTTTCATCAATAAATGGTCATAAGAGAGATTGGTACATTGTGTCCTGAGGGACCTGAGATACAGAAAATCATAGATTTAAAACTGGAGGGGAATTTGCCAAAGACTCCAATACCCTGATTTTACAGATAAATAAACTGAGGCAGATGGCGGTTAAGTAATTTGACCAGGGTCACACAGGTACTAAGTGTCCAAAATGGGATTTGAACTTGGGTCTTCCTGACTCTGGGTCCAGGTTTCTGTCCACTACAGCACTGCTTCTGCAGAAAGGTTCACATCTGGCAAACCAGCTTTGTTTCCCTCCTTCTCTCAACTTTCCTCAAAACCAGAGAATTTCCATGAAACATCACCCACAAGGAAGCACTTTGTGTGCACACGATTTCACCCTTCCTCCCCTCACGCCCTGGCTCCAAGGGTTAAAATAGCCATTCAGGAGTTCAAACTAGCATGATATGGATGGTCTGTATGAACTGACTGTACCAGGTATGAAGTGACTGAGAACAGAGAGCAAAGAAGTCCAAGATCCCCTTTCTAATTTGAGCTTTATTTCTCCCACTGAAAAGTGAAGCCTTGTTATCGCCACTTTCACTCATTATGTGGTTTTTTGTTGTTTTTTTTTTGCTACTTGGCAGCCACTCAGCACCAACATCTCTGGGGACTTTGGACGCACCAGGCAGTCGTACGCAGGCTATTAAAATAGAGCTCGTGAAGGTGACATGCCATGAAATTGGTGTGGGGAAAACAGTGAGCTTGGTATGTCTGCACAATCCATACCAGCCCTGACACGGTTTCCTCTTGACAAGAGGGGATTTTTTAAAGATCCCCAATAAGTTGGAGCTGAAAACCACTTGCTGCTTTCCCCCAAATGCTCTGGGAAGGGTTTAGAGAGAACCTGCCAACTGCTTTCATTCCACAAAGAGGAAAAAGCTTAAAATGCAAATATCCTGGGAAGAAGAAGCATGCAAAACTAGTTTCAGCCAAATCATAAATGCCCACGAGGCAGCGTGGTGGAGTGCTGATACTGGAGTCAGGCACCACCTGCCTCTGACATTTCCTCCCTGTGTGACTATGAACTAGTCACTTAATCTCAGAGAGCCTCCATTTCCCCATCTGTAAAATGAGAGAATTCAACTAGATGGTTTTGTAAAGTCCTTTCCAATTTTAAATTTATAATTGTATGACTGATAACAGAGCCTTCCCAGAGTACACTCTTATTTTGCTAGGGGGAGTAGAGAGAGAACACAAGTCCCAGGACATTTGGGATGGCAGAACACAAAGAAGAGGGTCAGAAAGAAAAGACTGAGGTCATTAAAGATGTTCCATGTTTGTCTTTACATCCTCAGCCTTACCGTGGTACTTGGCACCAAGTAGGTACTTAATTAATTTAATCGAACTAAAACAAGTTTCATAATTTTTCCAGGGTCTAGCTTTGACTTTCTCACATCAGGTATTATCCTCCCAGGATATATCCCTAAGGGAATTCAGTAATTGAGAAGGGGCCTGAGGTTTTCTTATTTTTCTGAAGAAACATCTGAGACACAGAGAAGTAAAATGACTTGCTTATGGGATGGAATGGAAAAGCATTTATTAAGCACTTACTGTGTGCCAAGCACTCTGCCAAGTGTTTTAGAGAGAAGATCAGGTAATTTCTTTCAAGTAGCATACATTCTAGTTAGTATAGGCAACACATATAAGAGGATTTAGCTTCAGGGTAGATGGAATGGTTAAGTGGTCCTTAGGATGCAACAGTAGGATGAATGACAAAGAGTCTTTGGTGTACAACAGGACATAAGGCAATGTCTAAGAAGGATAGTGTATAAGGGTGTAAAGGTAGGGTAAATGGCAAGGTCCACCACCTAATCAGAAGGATTTTTTTGTTGGTGATTCCCTGCTTATCCAAGTTATGTA
Source organism: Notamacropus eugenii (assembly GCF_028372415.1). NCBI lineage: Eukaryota > Metazoa > Chordata > Mammalia > Diprotodontia > Macropodidae > Notamacropus > Notamacropus eugenii. The sequence continues at coordinate 296,428,824 of NC_092877.1, read as the reverse complement.
AGTGACCATATCCCCATCTAGTGACTATTGGGATAGGGTAGTGGACTCAAAGGTAGGAGTGGAGCAGGGCTTTGAGCTACTTCTGGCATGATGGTGAACATCCAGCTGGGATCAAAAGTCAAGCACCTAGTGCCAGAGATGAGGAAAGTCTTTCCACCAGAAGCAGCACTTGAGCTGAAGCTTAAAAAGAGCTAAGGATTCTAAGAGGTAGAGGTCAGGAAGGAGTGTTTTCTAGGAATGGGAAGCAGCCTATACAAAGATAGAGAGCCAGGAGAGAAAGGGCTGACTTTGAGAAATAACAAGTTCATAAAAAGGAGCAATATTCCACAAATTTAGAAGTCATATAACGATGAGTTTTTAATGTCAAGGTGAGGGGTTGTATGTTTTATCCTAGAGGCAATGGGGAGTCATTGCTCCTTGAGCTGGTGAATGATATGGTCGTGCAAGAGTATCATTAGAAGATTTTGCAATAGCCAAGACAGAAGAACTGATAAGAGTATGACCTAGGGTGGTCATCTTATGGGTGGAAAGCTGTTGAAGACATAAGATCAATGAAACTTGTCAAGGAATTGGATACTGAGAGCAAAGGTAAATTTGAAAATGATTCCAAGGTTGCAAACCTGGGTGCCTAGAAGAATGGTGGTGCCCTTTAAGAGAAGCAGAGAAATTTGGTTTATGGGGTAAGTTTAACATTGGGTTTCATTTTAGACATATTGAATCCAAAGATGAATGTGAACTTGTTCTCCAGATCCTGGAACGAGAGAATCAAAGAGAACCCCTTGTATCAGAAAAGAGACTATCTTAGGACAATCAAAAGTAAAGGAGAATCTTTTATGTATGTTTCACTGTGTTTTTTTTAATATATTTTTTTTTATTTCTTTAAATATTTCCCAATTACATATACACTTTTTAAACAATCCTTTAAAAAAATTTTAGTTCCAAATTCTCTCCCTTCCATTCTGCTTCTTTCCTTGAGAAGGCAAGTAGTTTGATTTTGATCCTATTTGTAATGTCATGCATGGTTCATGATTACAAAGATTCAGCTGTACACTTGATCAAATTATATGCCTGGAATATATAAGCCCCACAACAGGTATTCTAAATCTTTTCCTATCTCCTTAATCCCCTAAGTCTACCTCTCTGTTGTCAGATGGTCCCACTCTTACTTTGCTAAGATGGAAGCCATCAGTTGTGAACCTCCTACTGTGCATCACACATAAACAGAATTTCTCAGCTGTTCCTTTGACCAGACCCAAACTGTCATCACCAATCACCTATTAGACATTCAACCCATGGATCCCAGTTCTGGGCGTAGAGGCATACCTGGTTATCATTATATAAAAAAGATCTCCAATTTTCAATTAATGAATCAATTTAAAAAGCGTTTATGGAGAGCATACTTTGTGCAGAATACTGTGCAAGGTTCTAGTAAAGTTATGAAGCTTAGATATTTGTCCTCATAGAGTTTCTAGTCTAGGAAGAGGTATGTTATACAAATACAGATTATTATCACATACAATAACACCTTGATAAATGCAGTGGAGAGACAGGGAATAGCAGGCAATAATGAAAGGTTTGAGGAAGCTAGAAAAGATTTTGAGTCAACTCCTGTATGGAGCTTTTCCTTTACCAGAGTGGGAGACAGGTTAGTGTTTCCAGAGAGCTTGATTTAAGTAATCTGGTATTCCAGTGACAGAGGAAACTGAGGGTGGAGGGAGGTGTGCCCCACCACTGGTGGTCTACATCAGCTTCTGACCCTGAGTGATTAAGTGACTCTTAGGTTAGCTCCTTTGCCTTTTTCCTCCTAGTGTAAAATGAGAAGGACGGTACCTTTGCCCTCCTTCTGGTACTAGGGAGCCTTTTCTTAATTAATGCTCATTAATGAGGTCATGAATGAGTATAAAGCAAATGAATGTACGCAGCAGTCACTTAGAATTGAGTATAAAATCCCCCTCCTGTTGAAAAGGATTACCATGGTAATGTTCTGGGAAGGGAGGACTTTCGAGGGAAATACAGTCCTGTAAATCAGATTTCTGACCTGCAAGGAGAAAGACAGTCGTCAGAAAAGGAGTGTCATGGGATATGAACAGAGACAAACTCTTTCTTACTTGGCCTGAGATCCCATAGCCTGACTGCTAGACACCACACCAGTGTAGTTTATCATATTAGCGAAAGCATTTTCAAATTCAATTACACTGATGCTGGAAATGGCCCCATGGATGCTGTTAATCTCTGGGAAAGAATTATACCAGGTCTCTGAAGCTTCCTATTTCTACACCCAATCTCAAGCATTATTCTAAAGGTTAATTTAAGATCCATCGTCCAAGAGAGAAGTTAACCATAACTGTTGAAAGGACTGTCCTCTCCCGCTTGACTGACTGGGGGTTTTATCAGTGTGTAAGAGTTCATTAGTTTTAATTAGTGTAATCACTAATGTTGCATTAACAGTTTAGTGAGGGAAAGTAATTACTCACACATCCACTGTATTAGATAGGAAAATGAGAATTCATTTTCCGAGACCATTAACATTTCAGATTAACATTGCAGCAATTAAAAAACACTTTCTCCCAGTCACCATCCCAATGACCTGCTTACCCACAGATAGTTTAAATTAACCATATCTTTCATCAGGAGAAGTAGAGAGAAATATAGAATGAAGGCCAAGTAGATTATTTTATAATCCCTTCTACAGCCACACAGCAAGAGTAGAAATCTTGATTAGTTCATAATGTCCTGCTTGATTTGCATAGTCATTGGGTCTCTGCACTGGGGATTATAAACTTGGCTACACTGTAACCCAGAAGCAATAAAGCCCTGTGAAAGCAAGAAACAAAAGAATAGCAGGCAAGTCTAGATGGACTGATGTTCCCTGGGTCCAGGAATGTGTACGGATCACTGTTAGCAGGGTTAGGGGTTCATTATTCTTTCTATCAGGAACCGTAGGTTAGGGCAAGCTATTATATTTGTTCATAGAGGATCTTGGTTTAAATTAAAGCACGTCACCACCTCTGCCAGGCCAATGAGAAATCTTTGTGCCTGTCAGAGCCATTCCAATGCCTGAGGGACCAAAGGTCCCTCCAGTCTGCCCTTTTAAATCATTAAGGGTCAAATGAAATGAAACAGTAGCCATTTCCCTTGAACTAGGAATTCCCTGCTCTCCTCAACCCTCATCCTTTCATTCTGTCATGAGTTTCCAAAGTCCCCATGACAGACACATCATTTTCGAGTCAGACACTCAGAATTTTTTCTTTTGCAGGTCATTATGTGTGACCATGGAGCCCTAGGCTAAGGACATTAGGACCTCTTCCCTGGGGTTTGATGAAGAAACAACTAAACTATGTCCCAAGGCTGCTTCCCTTAGAGGGCAAGATGTGGAGGGAAGAGACAAGAGGTCTGTGGAGAGAGTTAATTAGGCTAAATGCCACCAGATCTCTCCATATTTGAGCCTCATGTTTGCTTAGCATCCCACATTTTTCATAATGCTTAAATATGATATGCCAGGCCTAGAGGCCTGAGGGCTACCCGAGTCTTACCTTACCTATCGCAGGTCTTCGGCTGGTCAAACCGGATAAACGTATGAGAGAAGAGACTTTCCGGAGTCGAACAAGGGTTAGGCTTTATTCAGGGTCTTGGTTACATGTGCAGGGGGAACTCTTCCTTAGGAGAGAGAGAAATCTCCCAAGGAGGCAAAGATCTTACAGTAAGAGATTGGAAATGGAAGTGGAAGTGGGGAGAGAGGGGAGAGGGAAGAAAGAAGAGAGGAGAGAAGGAAGAGGGGCCTTCTGTCCTGTAAGGGCCCCTCAGCGCTAAGAGCGCCTTCAGGCTTTCCTGACCCTACTTAAGCTCTCCTGCCACATAGTTTGCACCTGAATACCGTGCCTGTTAGATAACAATAGGTGTGCTCAAACCCGGGCCAATCTCAAGGGCGGGGGATGCTCTCTCCCATCACGTTTCCCACGGGAAGAGGCGGAAATGCACGAGATAGCTCGGTCTCACACCTCAATTCCCTGCTGTTCCCTGGGGGGCCTCATGAGAACTCTAAGGTTTAGAAGTCCTCACTTTTACCTGCCCGAGACTGTCCACATGGAACTGAGCTTCCACCCCCAACAATGATACCTCTCTGGGACCTCACCAAAATGCAGAATTATAACAGAAATACCCCTACTACCAATTATATAGCACTTTAAATTTTGCAAAGCACTTTACAAATAATATCTCATTTAGGGACTCACAACAATCCTGAGAAGTAGGTGCTATTATTATCTGCATTCTACAGATGAGAAAACTGAGGTAAATAGAAATTAAATGACTTGCTGGGGCATATTACTAATAAGTACTGAGGTAGGATTCAAATTCAGATCTTGAATCCAGGTCCTGTACTCTATCCACTGCACTACCTAGCTGTTAGGATTATTATCTAAATCTATGATGCTGAGGAGAGGAGGCCAGATGTAGTGGGTAGAGAACCAATCTTAGAGTTAGGGAGAGCTGGCCTTAAGTCTTATCTCAAAACTATCTGTATGACTCTGGAGAGGTTATTTAACCTTATCAATGCATCAGGACACTGTAGGACTATAAGTGACAGAGAAAGTGGCATTCTTTAAAGCAAAAGGGAGTTTCCTCAACAGGGATTTCCTAAGACAATGAAAGTACAGGTGGGAAGGGAAAGGAAGAGAAGGGGAGATAAAGGGAGGGAAGGTAAGACAAAGCAAGGGAAGGGATGGTAAGGGAAGGCAAAGGAAGGGAAGGGAAAGAAAGAGAAGTCAAGAGAAGACAAGGGGAGACAAAGGGAGAGAAGGCAAGGCAAAACAAGGGAAAGGATGGGAAAGGAAGAGGGAATGGAATGCAGGGGAAGAAATCCTATGATCCCCATTTGATAGATTGGCTAGGAGAATTTCAACAGCTTGACCAACTTTGGGCAGATTTAAATGGAAGTAGTGGGGAAAGTAATGCAAAACTTATGGCTCCCAGTGTAGATCTTCTACTACACCCCTGCCCTCAACTCCTTCCTCTCCAAGAAACAAACATTCAGGCAACATCATGTATTGGCGAATCAGGATAGAGAGATTGACAAAGTACTGGATTTACAATACGAATACAATACGAAGACCTGGGTTTGAATGTGGGCTCTAATAGTTGCCAGAACCATAGATTTAGGGTTGAAAGTTGCCTCAGGGGTCATCTATTCCAAACACCTCATTTCACAGAATAAAACCGAGGCCCAGAGAAATTAAGTGATTTTCCCAAAGTCACACAGATAGTAAGTGGTCTACCATTTATCAGAATTTGAACCCAGGTTCTCTGATTCTTTCCAATTTATCAGACTACCTGTTGGGCAAGTCCCTTTAACTCTGTGAGCCTCAGTTTCTTTATCTGTAAAATTGGGGGATTGGATTAGATAACCTCTTAGGTTCACTCATGCTCTAAATTTTATGATCTCATTGCCTCAAAATATAGACATGCATGTGAGTTCCTTCAAAAGAATGGTGGCTAACAGAGGAATGGGACAACTAGGTGTCATGGTGGATAAAGTGCCCAACTTCAGACATTTACTGGCTGTGTGAACCTGGGCAAGTCACTTAACCTTGTTTGCCTCAGTTTCCTCATCTGTAAAATGAACTGGAAAAAGAAATGGCAAATCACTCCACTATCTTTGCCAGGAAAACCCAAAATGGGGTTACAACAAGTCAGACAGGACTGACACAACATAATAGGGGGAGTAGAAATAGGATTAGAGTGGCTCTTTTTAATAAAAAGCACCAAATACATGGGGATTCTGGGAGGAAGAATTGAAAAGAGCTCAGGGCTCTACTCATAGCACCCACAGTTAAGCCACACACTAAAATATATTATTTCCCAGAATGCTATATGTAAAGGACTATGGACCATTAGAACTGGTGTTTTCAGTATGGAGAGATAATACTGAATAGTGCATCATAGAGTCAAGAACTTGAAACTAGGAAGATCTGAGTTCAAAACCTGCCACATATGTGTCCGTGGGCAAGTTATTTAACCTCTGTTTGTCTCAGTTTTCTTGCCTGTAAAATGGGAATAATAATAGCACCTACCTCCAAAGGTTATTTTGAGGATCAGATGAGTTAATCTTTGTGTGTGCGAAATGTTTTGTAAACCTTAATGTGATAGATAAATCTAGCAATTATTTTAGCACAATCTTTAAATGTGAAAGAAAATACCACTTTTTAAAAGCCAGGGATCGTCATAGAGTTATCTGAGTGCTAGTGACTATGCCTTTGGAATGTGTGCAGCAAGACATGCTAGAGTTTTAATGCCATTGAGAAATAAACATGTCAGCACTTGGGGCTAATGAAGGGAGAGGAACACTGAGCTGTTCTCTCCTTTAAGATACAAGCACCCCGAGTTCAGAAATGTTTTTGCTTTTCCTCTATGTCCTCAGCACTTGGCACAATGCCGGTCATCTAGAAAGCATTTACCAAGTGCTGGTTGGCTGGTTTCTTGGTTCTTTCAAGTCTCTCCCTTGGCAATTTTCTCTTTCTGTAATTTCAGCCATTACCTCTTCATAAACAACCACTAAATCTTTACATTCAGCCCTGTTTTCTCTCTTTCAAGCCCCAGACTCCCATTTCCAGCTGTCTACAGGACATATCACCCCATATATCCCATTGACACCTTCGATTCAACTTGTCTATGAAATATTATTTCAAAGAATCACAGAAAAAAAAATCTCAGATTTGGAAAAATCTCAGAAGTCATCTGATTCAATGAGTAATTGACTATTCAATAGTCCATAAACATTTATTAAGCACTTATTATGTTCCAAACACTGCGCTAAGTCCTGAGGATACAAATATGGGGGAGGGAAAGCACTTCCTGCCCTCAAGGATATCACAGTCTAATGGGGGAAGTGACAATACACAAAAGGTGACTTAAAAGGGAGAGGAGAAGGAGGAGGAGGTAACCCACTTGGGGTGCATGATGGAGAAGTCAGTCAAAGAAGTGCTAAAGTAGTATCACCGGGTGAGAAATGAGATGTTTGACCTGAGCTCTCTCCTTCAATGGAGGTTTGGAGTTCATGGCCTCACCCACCAATCAGAGAGGCAGAGGTAGGGCTGAGGAGGAGACCAATGTTCATAATCTCATCCGACTGAAGAATCAAGAAGGCTTAATTACTGTTTTCCCTCTGTCTGAATTGATCTCTTAAGAACAGTAAGTTCATAATATACACCCCTGCTTTAAAAATAGAAATCTTGACACTTTTACTTATTTTCTGCAGCACAATAGTTGAGTTGTCTCTTCTTCAGCAGAAACCCTAGGCTAGGGTTCTTTTCATCTGTGTCATATCTTTCTCACCCATGGGGTTCCTCAAAAGGCAAGGGTTATTAATATGGGGTCCGTATACACATATACATATGTGTTATATGTGTATGGACTATATCTAATATGTATATTGTATATATAGGTATTTCTATATTATATATATCCATTATATATATGTGTGTGTATACAATGTGTATATATATATATATATATGTATGTATATATATATATATACACATATGTGTGTGTGTATATATATATACATATATACGCTGAAAATTTTCTTTTAATATAATTTATTTCTCTGGTAATTCTACATATTTTGTTTTATGCACTTAAAAACATGATGCTGAGAAGGGTCCATTTTTGTTTTTTATGCTGTTCAGTCGTTTTAGTTGTTCACCTCTTTGTGAACCCATTTGGCTTTTTCTTGGCAAGGACGCTAGACTGGTTTCCTGTTTCTTCTCCAGCTTATTTTACAGATGAGGAAACTGAGGCAAACAGGATCAAATGACTTGCCCAGGGTGACATAGTAAGTGTCTGAGGCTGAATTTGAACTCAGGAAGACTCAGAAAGGCCTGGCATTCTGTCCACCACACCAACTAACAGCCCAAAGGGGTCCATAGGTTTCTTCAAACTGCCAAAGGGATGTATGACACAAAATACTAAAAATTCCCGACCTAGAAGTTTCTCAGACTGGGGATAAGGCCTAGCCTCATTTCTCACTAACCTCTTTCTTTTTTCTTTGCAGTATGTGTCTACCAGACGTGCAGTCACACAGAGCCCTCCAGAGCCAGTTGGCTTCCATCCTCACCATCACCTCCGCCACCATCACCACTACCACCACCAGCAACAACGCCACCATCATCACCACCACCATCACTCCCTCCCTCACCACCTTCACCATCAGGAAGCAGTGTTGCACGAGGCACCGCTCCCCCTCTGTATCTGTCCCTTATTCTCTTGTCAGTGGGAAGGCCAGCTGGAGGTGGTATTGTCCCACCTGAGGCAAAGCCACAGAATCGACATCCTCCAGGGAGCAGAGATAGTCTTCCTGGCTACAGACATGAACCTCCCAGCACCAGCTGATTGGATCATCGTGCATTCCTGTTTGGGTCACCACTTCTTGCTGGTGCTGAGAAAGCAAGAGAAGTACGAGGGCCACCCACAATTCTTCGCCACTATGATGCTGATTGGAACTCCAACTCAGGCTGACTGCTTCACCTACCGCCTGGAACTCAACAGGAACCAAAGGCGCCTCAAGTGGGAGGCCACCCCCAGATCAGTCCTGGAGTGCGTGGACTCCATCATCACTGATGGTGACTGCTTGGTACTGAACACTTCCCTGGCTCAGCTCTTTTCTGACAATGGCAGTCTGGCAATTGGAATTGCGATCTCAGCGAGCAAGGTCCATGCCTCTGAAGTTGAGATTTGAAGGACAGAGACAAGGACACACAACTACTGCCTCCAAGAACAACAAACCATTGGCTGTGTCTCCATGGTTTCTGGATGTCAAGACTCTAAATTTTCTTCTTTTTTAGTCTCAGGTCTTTTGTGATATTTAGAATTTGTCTGCCATGGGCATTATGTTACGTATACATATTGTGATTTAAGGTCTCAGTGTAATGCATCATCTGTTTTGTTGGTACAATTTTATGTAGTATTTTAAAGATAGTTATCCAATCAGAATGGTTATTTCTGTCCACCATGACTCTCCACCCAAACACATGCACACGCATACAGGTGTGATTGAACAAAACTAAATAAGTTCATCAAACCACTTGCATGTAATTGGACAAAACCAGCAAGTCCATTAAACCAATTAGAAAGATACATGGTGTCTTGAAAGAAGTAGATTGCTTTTTTCTCCTATCTATTTCATAAAGGACTAAATCTGAAGTGCCCTTTTTCAGCACATCAAGTAAGAAGGTCTAGTTGATTCAGACATCAAGCAGCTCCTAATTAGCACTTAACCACAAAGATGACATCTATATACAGTATCAGGGGCAGGGATAGGAATTGTAATATGTATTCTGTATGTACAGGTCTAGTCCTGTGATTCAAGACTGACATTAAATACTAAGTGCAGCTTTGGAAGGTTCTCATTGGTTTCTTCCACTTTAAGCGATAGTGTTGTTCATTGGAAAGAGCATAGGCTTTTGAAACAAAGGACATGGGTTCAAATCACAGCTCTCATTTATTAGCCACGTTTAACTTTGGTATTCCTTTTTCTTACAGGATCATGGGAATTTGCAGTTGGAAGGGACCTTAGAGATCAACTTATCCAACCCTTCAGTTTACAATAAATGTTTACTGAATGGATTTAAGGATGAGGAGACAAATGCAGAGAATTAGAGGTCACACAGATAGCAAATAGCAGAGTTGGACCTTCGTCCCAAATTTTGTGACTCACAATCCAGTTCTTTTCCCAATACAAGGATGATAGTGAGTCTTATCTTCCCTTGAACCAGACTTAAAATTACCTGTCTTTTTTTGATGCCCTCCTGAGCATTCCTTTGTCCTGTAATTTTCAAGACAAATTCACTATCACATCAAATGTGAGAGAAGGAAAGAAAGGCAGAAAAAGCCAGAAAGGAAAGTAAAGCAAACATCTCCTGTCTCTGAAATGAAGATATTTCCTCAGAGAGTCTGCTTCATGATACAATTATGAAGCCTGTCAATCCCTTCACTTGGCTCCTAACTCTTTACAATCTATAGTTTCATAACTAGGATGAACTTAAGAGTATAATACACAGATCCCATGTCATAAATGAGAAATGTCATATTCAAAATAAAGGATCCTCTGTTCTGTCTTCTGCAGACAACTGAACAGCATCCTCTTCATAGATAGTCCTTCAAATATTTTAGTTCAATGCAATGTAGCAGATATTGATTGAGTACCTATGATGGGCAAGGGAATGATACAGTATACATAGATGAAGAAGACCAGATTCCTGCCCAAGCTCATAACTTCCTAAGAGATTTTTTCACCTATATTTTATATTCTAAAACTTTCCATGGACACCATCATTCAGCACAAAAGCATAATTACTGGAAATATAAATATCATTGGCACCCATCTGTCCATAGATTGGTGCTGAATATTATGCAAGGCTACTTAGGTGAACCCAGAAGCCTTTAAGAGTTTAAGATTAAGAGTCATAGAAAAGATTAGGAAGAAATGTCAGGCAGGAAACAATACTAACCCTTGAGGCTACAGAAAGGTAGTGGACTTGGTCACATTTCCAGGGCCAAGAGGAACACTTGTACTTGTCACTGCAGGGGAGCAAGGTCCCTTTCTGGGAAAAGAGCAGACAGAACACAGTTCAGGAGAGCAGTGACCACACCTCTCCGTGGATCATACCACCTTGTAAGCACTAAAACCTTAACAGATCTCCAGAACTAGTTCTGAAAATAGCAGCATGAAAAACCTGAAACTTAGGACAAAACCCCCTCCACCCCAAAAGAATGCAACTTTAACAAGAAGTTAAAAGTCAAGAAATAGGCCAGAAAAAGGGATGAATAACAAAAAAGAACCTGATCATTAAAAACTACAATGGTGACAGGGAAGATCCTGACACAAACTCAGAAGAAGACAATGCTATCAAAATAGCTACAAGCAAAACCTCAGAGAAAAAGTGAATTGAACACAAATTCAACAAAAATTCCTGGAAGCACTCAAAAAGGCTTATAAAAATCAAATAAGAGAACCAGAAAAAATTTGGGCAAATGAGAATAAGGCAATATTATTATGAAAAGATAATCTTGGTAAAAATTATTATTAAAATTATGAAAACAGTTTGATAAAAAGATACACAAAAATACTAAAGAAAATAACACATTAAAAAGCAGAATTGGCCAAATGGAAAAAGAAGAACAAAAGCTCACTGAGGAAAGTAATCCTTTAAAAATTTGAATTGGGCAAGTAGACTCTAATGACTCCATGATAGATCAAGAAATAATCAAAATCAAAAGAAAAAAAATAGAAGAAAATGTGAAATATCTCACTGGCAAAACAATTGACCTGGGAAATAGATCAAGAAGAGAATTATTGAGCTTCCTGAAAACCATGAAATTAAAAAGTGTTTAGATACATATTTCAAGAAATTATCAAGTAAAATAGAAATGGAAAGAATCCACTGAGTACCACCTGAAGGAAATCCTAAAATGAAAATTCCAAGGAATATTATAGCCAAATTTCAGAACTCCTAGTTCAAGGAGAAAACATTGCAAGCAACTATAAAGAAACAATTCAAATATAATGGAGCCACAGTCTGGATCACACAAGATTTAACAGCTTCCATATTAAAGGAGTGAAGGACTTGGGATATTATATTCCAGAAGACAAAAGAACTAGGATTACAACTAAGAATAATCTACTCAACAAAATTAAATATGATCTTTCGGGGGGGGGGGATGGATATATAATGAAAGAGAACACTTTTAAGCATTTCTGCTGAAAAGATCAGAACTGAATAGAAAATTTGACTTTCAAGTATAAGACTTAAGAACAACATAAAAAGGTAAACATGAAAGAGAAATCATAAAGGACTCAATAACATTCCTATGTGGGAAGATAATACTTATCATTACATTCCTATATACAAAAATAACACTTATCATTTCTGAGAACTTTATTATTATTAGGGCAGTTAGAAGGAGTGTGAATAGACAGAGGGCATGAGTATTAGTTGCCTGTGATGGGATGATCTCAAAAAAATAAAGGGTGAGAAAGAGAGATTCACTGGAAAAAGGTGGAAAGGGAAAGAAGAACAGGGGACCTTATCTAACATAAAAGAGGCTTGAAAGAGAGAGCTTTTACAGAGGAAGGGGAAATGGAGGAGGAGAGCAATGGGCAACACCCAAACCTTACTCTTATTGGAATTGGCTCAAAGAGGGAACAACATACACACTCAGTTGAGTATAGAAATCTATCTTCCCCAAGAAGGAAGTAGGAGGGGAAGGGGACAAAATGGAGGGCTGATAGAAGGGAAGGCAGATTAAGGGAGGCAGTGGTCAGAAGTGAAACACACTTTTGAGGAAGGATCATGTAAAAAAAAGAGAGAGAGAGAGAAAGATAAATTTGGTGGGGGGAGGGAATGGAAGGAAATATGCAGTTAGTAACTACAACTGTGAATGTGAATGGGCTTAACTCACCTACAAAAAGGAAGTGCATAGCAGAACAGATTAGAAACCAGACTCCAACAATATGTTATTTATATGAAACACATTTGAAACAGAGAAACACACAAAGTAAAAATGAGGAGTTGGAGCATAATCTATCATGCTTCAGCTGAGGCTAAAAAAAAGGCAAAGGTAGTAATCACGATCTCAGACAAAGCAAAAGTAAAAATAGACTGTAATAAAAGAGACAATCAGTACATTTTTGGCGAAACATACCATAGAAGATGAAGTAATATCAATGCTAAACATATGTGCACCAAAAGGCAAAGCATCCAAATGCTTAAAGAAAAAGTTAAATTTATTACAGGAGGAAATCAACAGTAAACTATACTGATGGAGGACTTCAACTTTCCCTCTCAGAACTAAATAAATCTAATCATAAAGTAAGAAATAAATTAAGAAAATGAATTGAATTTTAGAAACATTAGATATGATAAACCAGTGGACAAAGGAGTATACCTTTTCCTCATCTGCACATGGCACCTTCACAAAAAGACCACATAGTGGGCCATTAAAAATCTCACAACCAAAAGCATAAAAATTAAATGCACCCTTCCCAAACAATAATGTAATAAAAAATACAAAAGGGGCATGGAAACATAGGTTAAAAATTAGTTGGAAATGAAATAATCTAATCCTAAGGAATGAGCAGATCAAGGAACAAATCATAGAAACAACAAATAGTATCATTAAAGAGAATTAAAACAATGAGACAACATACTAATATTACAGAATGTAGCCAAAGCAGTACTTAGGGGGAAATTTGTATTTCTAAATGTTTACATCAATTAAATAGAGAAAGAGCAAATCAACAAATTGGGCATGCAATGATGAAAGAAAACTTACTCTTTGCAGATGATATGGTGCTATACTTAGGGAATCCCAAAGGAACAACTAAAAAAGGAGTTGAAATAATTAAATGTTAGCAAAGTTGTAGGATATAAAATAGACTCCCAGAAATCATCACCATTTCTATAAATTACCAACAAAGTCAAGCAACAAGAGCTAGAAAGAGAAATTCCATGTAAAATAACTGCAGACAATATACAATACTCATGAATCTATCCTCCAAGACAAACCCAGAAACTTTATGAACACAAGTTTAAGATACTTTTCACACAGATCTAAACAATTTGATAAATTAATTGCACATAGAGAGGCTGAATTAATATAATACAAAATGACAATTCTGCCTATATTAATTTAGTTATCCAGTGCTATACCAATCAAACTATCAAAACACTATTTTATAGAGCTAGAAAAAAATAACAAAAGATCGAAATGTCAAAGGAATCAATGGAAAAAATATAAAAGAAGGTGGACTAGCAATACCAGATCTCAAACTATATAACAAGATATTAATTATGTAAACAATCTGGTACTAGCTAAGAAATAGAATGGTGGATCACTGGAATAGATTAGGTATTTTATGATACACATTAGTAAATGATCATAGCAATCCAGGATTTAATAAACCCCAAGATATAAGCTTTTGGAATGAGAACTCACAATTTGACAAAAAATTGCTGGAAAAACTGGAAAGCAGTTTGGTAGAAACTAGGTATAGACCAATGTTTCACAACATAAGATTAAGTCAAAATAGGTATTTAATTTAAATATAAAGGGTGGTATTATAAACAAATTAGGGGAGCATGAAAAATTTTGCCTGTCAGGTCTATAAGATAAGAAAAGAACATGACAAAACAAGAGATAGAGAGCATCATGAGAAGTAAAACGGATAATTTTGATTACATTAAATTAAAAAGGATTTGCTCAAACAAAACCAATGCAGCCAAGATTAGAAGGAAATCAGGAAATTTTGGGGAAATTTACAGCAAGTTTCTCTGATAAAGGTCTCACTTCTCAACTATACAAAGAACTGAGTCAAATTTATAAGAACACAAGTCATTCCCCAATTGGTCAAATAATAGAACAGGTAGGTTTTTAGACAAAGAAATGAAAGCTATCTATAGATAGTCATATGAAAAAAAATGCTCTAAATCACTATTAATTAGAGAAACACAATTTAAAACAGTTCTGAGGTACCACCTCATACCTATCAGATTGGTTAATAGGACAGAAAAGGAAAATGACAAATGTTGAAGGGGATATGGAAAAACTGGGACACTAATGCATTGTTGATAGAGTTGTGAATTGATCCAACCATTCTGGAGAGCAATTTGGAACTATGCCCAACTATGACCAAAGTGCTATAAAACTGTGCACTTTGACCTAGCAATACCGCTGCCTGGTCTATATCTCAAAGAGATCAAAGGAAATGGAAAAAGACCTATATGTATAAAAATATTTATAGCAGCTCTTTTTGTGGTGGGAATACCCATCAGTTGGGGAATGGATGAACCACTTGTAATATGTGATGTAATACTATTATGCTATAAGCAGGATGGTTTCAGAAAAACCTGGGAAGACATATGAACTGATGAAAAGTGAAGTGAGCAGAACCAAGAAAACATGAAACATAGCAACAGCAATATTGTACAGTGATCAACTGTGAATGACTTAGCTATTCTCAGCAATACAATGATTTAGACAATTCTGAAGGACTTATGCAAAATATTATCCACCTCTAGAGAAAGAACTTATGGAGTCTGAATGCAGATAGAAGCATATTTTTTTCACTTTATTTTTCTTATTTTTTTTAACAAGCTAACATGGAAATGTTTTGCATGATTTCATATGTATAATCGATATCATATTTCTTACATTTACAATGGGTGTGGGAGGGGTAAGATGGAAAGAATTCAGAACTCAAATTTTTTTTAAAATTAATGCTTAAAATAAATTTTAAAAAGAAACAAATAAAGGAAATTTAAATGTCTTAGAATGGTTATGATAATCATTTTGATCTCATGGCCTATCCTGTTCCTATACTACACTTTGAACTGGCACTTTAAAGAACAGGGGCTTAAACCAGGAGTTCTCAAAGTGTGGTCTGGGTCTAGAGTATAGGCTGAAGGAGAGTAATGAGAGATAAGTTTGGAAAATTTGGTGGGAATATTGTGAGTGTGTTAGTTGTAGGCCATTTTAAGGGCTTTCTTCTGTAGGCAAAAATGTTTTTGTATAAGAAAGCAATTGCATCCGGAAGAAATTATGCAGGCATGAGCGGGTAGAATGCATGGTGGAGGAACCATAGGGGTAGAAAATGGAGAATGGCAAGGAGACCAACTAAAAGTCTGTTAATTGTAATAGACCAACAATTACTTGTAACAATTGTTCTAAATCAGACGTGATCAAGGCCTGAAGTAGAGTATGGACCATTGGAACAGAGTGGGTACAAAAGACAAGACGAGGAGAGAACTTAACCCATAGCCTTCCTTTCTCTAAGCTAAATGATCTTAATCTGGTTAGCCTTTCCTTGGAGGTTCTATTTTCATCTTTTTACAGAAACTGTTTTTGTTCCCCTTTCCTGGATCCTCTCCAGTTTCTTTCCATTTGTTTTATATCATGGTGACCCAAACTAGACCCAGTCTAATGGACATTTCTCCCCGCAGACATTTACTATTTGTGTCCCCATTTTATCTGCTTCAACCAGCACAATTAGATTTTGGCAGAACTTCAAACAAGCACTTAATTTCTGACAGGTGGCCCCAGGTTGGCTGCCATAAATCTTCTCTTTATAAAACACAATTAACATTGGACTGGCCACCTACCCGTTCCTGGGATTCTCTATTCCTACTGTCAATGTACATTTTTAACACCCAGCTAGCTAATGATGGGAATTAGTCCTTGGCGTTCAGACCAAAACCTCTACTTTACTGGTCAATGTCCTTTGACATCTCATGCTTTCCAGTTTTGAGTATGGCTCAAAATTCTATAGCACAGAGGCAATTCTGGGAGATCCAAAGTCTTTTTTTCCATTCCAAAAAAATAATTGTTTTCAGACTATTTGTTCTCAGTTGGTAGAATGTTAATATTTTCATTACTCTTGTGAGGTCATCCTCATTATTGCTGCCCCAAAGGAAACCATATAGGTAGTTATATATTCCATGTTCAGACTCTGGGAGAGGTTCACCTTAAATTCTTTTTCTGAGAGTTTTTAAAAAAAGGGTGGATATCCATAGGATTATCCATCTAGAGCTGTAAGGGCCGTCAGAAGTCACTCATTTTACAAATGAGGAAACTGAGGCCAAGAGTGACTAAGTGATTTGCTCAAAGATATACAACTAGAATTTGAGATGGGATTGTGAACACAGATTCTCTGATGTAGAGTCAATTCTCTTTCCAGTGGACCATAGCCTTCTCATCTAGGTATGACAAGGTGTGATCCTGTATGAAGAAAGGAATGAGCCAGGTGATTCCCTGCATTTAGGATTTGCTGCATTTCTCCTCCATCCCTTTCACAAAGGAAAGGTTGTCAGGAAAAGATATTTGGTCCTATTTTTTAAAAAGTATATTCAAGACTTTTGACTCAACAGAGAAGGTAAAGAATGCTTTGTCTTTAATCCTTCTCCCATCTGAAAGAATATTCCACCACCAATACCATCTCAAAGGGCATCATTATAGAAAAGTATGAAATCACGCTTTCTAAAGTTCTTTTAAAAATAGGATAGATAGTTGTTCATAGATTTAGTCCTGGAATGGACCACAGAAGCTATTTAGACTCATCTTGTCAATGAGGAAACTGAGGCACATGGAGATTATAGGTAGTAAACAAAAACAAAATTTGAACCCAGGTCCTCTAATTGAAGAACCAGTGTCCTTTCCATTGTACCATGCATTCAAGCTAGTTCAAGGAAAAGAAGGTAGACTGGGAAGGACAACAACAGTCATACATATTACTACTGGTCCATGGCAGTGAATATTCAAAATAAAACATCAAGATAGAGGCACATAATCATTTTAACAAAAATGAAAAGCACATTTCCAGTTCCTAGTCCCAAAACTCTGCCTATTTCTTGGGGAAAATAGCATGAAAGGCGACCTCAGTAGAGCAAGGATGAGAAGTAGACCAAGCACTTAACCATGGCAGGGGACAAAGAACCTGGAATACCAGCAAAAGTTTGCTGGTAAGAAGGCCATTGTGGTGCATGGAGGGAAAGCGTAGAGCATATGTTAAGCGAGGGAGATCACCCCAGCATGTCAAAGGGATACAAGTATTGTCAACACCCTCTAAATTCAGTATCCTGAGGCAGAGCTCCATCCATACAACCTTAGTTATGGCTCTTTCTTGTACTATACCCCTTGAAACACCAAATCATATTACCACCAGATATATACCTCCAGGACACTACTAAGGACCAGGAAGATTAGGGTGAATTTTTTGGCAGGATCAAGAAAAAGAACAGAAAGCTTGATGGATGGAAAAACTACCCGGGAGGCTGGGCTAAATGACCTCCAAATGCTCTTTCCAACTCTTTTTGCTACAGGATTTTCATTAAACAGTAGTACCCAGACAGAAGAGTTCATTTCAATAAAAAGTTCCAAAAATAGAGTCATGCTCAATGTTTCCCATTGCTATAGACCCCTGGTACTTAGGAGTCCCGTCTTTCTTCTCATTGCCCCAGTCCTACCCCTTAACACCTGAGAGGAAACAGCAAAAAATCCTTTTGAGTTATAAATTCTCTCCCTCCCTCCCATCCTCCCCTACCTTGCGAAGGTAAGAAATACTCAATTATACCTATGAAATCATGCAAAACATTTCCATATTAGCCACACTGAAAAAAAGAAGTAAAATAAAGTGAAAAAATATGCTTCTATCTGCATTCCGACTGCACAAGCTCCTTTTCTGGAGGGGGATAGCATTTTTCATAAGTCCTTTAGAATTATACTGCTGAGAATTGCTAAGTCATTCACATTGAACAGTACTGCTGCTGCTGCGTACCAACCTTTCCTGGTTCTGCTCACTTTATTTTTTCATCAATTTCCATAAGTCTTCCCACGTTTTTCTGAAACCATACTGCTTACAGCACGATAGGATTCCATCACAATCACACATAACTGGATGACACTTGGAGTTCCCTTGATTTCTTTTCTTATTCAGTGAGGGAGATTTCCCAAGATATAAGAATATCTTGGTTAAAAATCTAGCACATTTAGAAGCTAAAATCCCCCCATGGTTCACCAGAGCACTTACTATTCCATTGGGCTCATCAGGATAGCTGATTTTGATGTAGCATATCAGACTTGGGAAAGCCCATTATGCACATTATTTTATGTGAGCCTCCTGCCTTCCCTTGTTTCTTTCAAGCATCAGCTAAAATTCTACCTTCTACAAGAAGCCTTTACTAGTCCCCCTTAATTCTTGTGGTTTCCTCTGTGATTACTTCCTTTTCGTCCTGAATATGTATCTTCTATGTTATAGTTACTTGCATGTTATCTCCTCCATTAGACTGCGTGCTCCTTGAATGCAGAGACTGTTCTTGCCTTTCTATTTCCAACGCTCACAATAGTGCTTGCCAGGTAGTTGTCCTTTGTCCTACATTTTCTAAGAGGAGTAATGACATCTTGGAGTGATGTCTTGACTTGCTCTGTAAATTGGATTTGAGTGAGGCAGAGTTGCACAAAGTCACCACCCTTACTCTCTCCTCTAGAGTCATCAAAGTCCAGTGGTTAGACAAAAGTCAGGATGATTGGTGATGACCTGGCATGCAGTGGATGATGTGGGTGTCTTTGATGTCTGATCAAGCCCTAAGCTCTCCACAGTGCATACTTTAGCCATCTTCATGGCTGTTAGAATGAATTGTTCTCATCCATTCCTTCCACTGGGGAAGGAGGTTGGGGAAGTCTTTATATGCTTGATGTAGACATTCCCACAATTCATCAACAGGTTTGAGGCCTGTTGGTTACCCTCAACCAGTCTGCTGAGAAAGTTTGACCAGGGTGTGGCTGCTGCACATGTTACAGCTTCTTGGTGGACAAAGCCCTTAATAAAGGTTCTTTGTTGTTTGACAACAACCTGGTGAGCTAGGAACTACAGGTATCATTATTCCAATTTTGCAGATGGGGAATTTAGGTTCAGAAAGATTAAACAGCTTTCCTGTGGTCAAATAACTAAAATAAGCACCTGGAATTTGAACTCAGGTCTTCCTTACTCCAGGACCCACTTCAATTCACTCATTATACCACAACATCATACTATCAGGTATCATGTTTAAAAGAGTTAGTGCACCCCCAAAGCTGCCAAACTAGCCATCAGGGAAGTAATTTAGGGCCTTTGAGCACGAGTAGGTGTTAAAAAAAGATTTAAATGTGCATACATTAATTGAATTTTCCAAGGTTATGCTATTGGTTGGCAAGCCATGACAGGTGGAAGTCTTTCCTTTACCTTCTCTCTGCCAAGTTACCAATATCCATTGGGAATGACTGAAAATTTCTCCCAGAATTACATGGAGGACTCAAATGAGTGAATTATCCTAAACATAAGCTGAGATTTTTTTCTTACTCCTTAAAGCAAGTGATGTTTCAATGCATAGGAAATACATCCTACTTTCTTTGTCCATTATGGCCATCAAGGATGGACAGCAGCAATAGATAGAGGACTGGATTTGGAACCAGGGGATATGAGTTTGAATCGCAGCTTTGCTACTTAATTTCTATATGAGTTTGAGATTGTCACTTCTATGGGCCTCAGTTTCCTCATCTGTAAAATGAAAGAGTTGCAAGAAAGGTTCTTAAGTTGGGCTTCATGGACTTTTAAGAAAACTTCATATATATCTATATAGATATATAGATATATATAGATATTCATTTTATTTATTTTTAGTGTTCTACAATCACTACCATAAAGCTTAGATTTTTTTTCCCCTTACCTACCTCCCACCCCCGCCCCGCTCCCCAAGATGACAGACAAATCTATATAGAATCTACACATATGTTCCTATTGAATACATTTTCAATATAGTCATGCTGTGTAGAAGAACTAAAATAAATGGGAGAAATCACGTAACAAACCAAAACATAACACACACATACACACACACGCACACAAAAATTATCTGCTGCATTCTGTGATTGAACTCCATAGTTCTTTCTCTGAATGTGGAAGGCATTTTGCCTTAGAAGACCACTGGGAATTTTTTTTTAAGTCCTTGCATTGCTATGAAGATCCAAGTCTACCAGAAAAAACTCTCGCACACTGTGGTTATTGCTGTGCACAAAGTTCTCCTGGTTCTGCTCCTTTCATTCAGCATCAGATCATATAAGTCTTTCCAGGCCTCTCCGAAGTCTTCTTGTTCATCATTTCTTATGGCTCAATAGTATTTCATTACATTCATATGCCATAATTTATTCAGCCATTCCCCATTGATGAGCATCCTCTTGATTTCCAGTTTTTGGCAACTACAAAGAGTGCTGCTATAAATATTTTTGTACATGTGGGACCCTTTCCCATTTTTTAAAAAATTTATTTATTTAACTTTTAACATTCATTTTCACAAAATTTTGGGTTACAAATTTTCTCCCCTTTTGTTCCCTCCCCCCACCCCAAAACACCAAGCATTCTAATTGCCCCTATCACCAATCTGCCCTCTCTTCTAACATCCCTCCCTTCCCTTGTCCCTATCTTTTCTTTTGTCCTGTAGGGCATGATAACTTTCTATACCCCATTACCTGTATTTCTTATTTCCTAGTAACAAGAACAATACTTGACAATTGTTCCTAAAACTTTGACTTCCAACTTCTCTTCATCTCTCCCTCCCCACCCATTCCCTTTGGGAAGGCAAGCAATTCAATATAGGCCATATCTGTGTAGTTTTGCAAATGACTTCCATAATAGTCGTGTTGTGTAAGACTAACTATATTTTCCTCCACCCTATCCTGCTCCCCATTTCTTCTATTCTCTCTTTTGATCCTGCCCCTCCCCAAGAGTCTTGACTTCAAATTGCTCCCTCCTCCCACTGCCCTCCCTTCCATCATCTCCCCCATGTTGTTTATCCCCTTCTCCCCCACTTTTCTGTATTGTAAGATAGGTTTTCATACCAAAATGAATGTGCATTTTATTCCTTCCTTTAGTGGAATGTGATGAGAGTAAACTTCATGTTTTTCTCTCACCTCCCCTCTTTTTCCCTCCACTAAGAAGTCTTTTGCTTGCCTCTTTTATGAGAGATAATTTGCCCCATTCCATTTCTCCCTTTCTCCTCCCAATATATTTCTCTCTCACTGCTTGATTTCATTTTTTTAAGATATGATCCCATCCTCTTCAATTCACTCTGTGCACTCTGTCTCTATGTGTGTGTGCGTGTGTGTGTGCATGTGTGTATGTATGTGTGTGTAATCCCACCCAGTACCCAGATACTGAATAGTTTCAAGAGTTACAAATATTGTCTTTCCATGTAGGAATGTAAACAGTTCAACTTTAGTAAGTCCCTTATGACTTCTCTTTGCTGTTCACCTTTTCATGCTTCTCTTCATTCTTGTGTTTGAAAGTCAAATTTTCTTTTCAGCTCTGGTCTTTTCATCAAGAATGCTTGAAAGTCCTCTATTTCATTGAAAGACCAATTTTTCCCCTGAAGTATTATACTCAGTTTTGCTGGGTAGGTGATTCTTGGTTTTAGTCCTAGTTCCTTTGACTTCTGGAATATCCTATTCCATGCCCTTGAATCCCTTAATGTAGAAGCTGCTAGATCTTGTGTTATCCTGATTGTATTTCCACAGTACTTGAATTGTTTGCTTCTAGCTGCTTGCAATATTTTCTCCTTGACCTGGGAACTCTGGAATTTGGCCACAATGTTCCTAGGAGTTTCTCTTTTTGGATCTCTTTCAGGCGGTGTTCTGTGGATTCCTTGAATATTTATTTTGCCCTCTGGTTCTAGAATCTCAGGGCAGTTTTCCTTGATAATTTCATGAAAGATGATGTCTAGGCTCTTCTTTTGATCATGGCTTTCAGGTAGTCCCATAATTTTTAAATTGTCTCTCCTGGATCTATTTTCCAGGTCAGTTGTTTTTCCAATGAGATATTTCACATTATCTTCCATTTTTTTCATTCTTTTGGTTTTGTTTTGTGATTTCTTGGTTTCTCATAAAGTCATTGGCCTCCATCTGTTCCATTCTAATTTTGAAAGAACTATTTTCTTCAGTGAGCTTTTGAATCTCCTTTTCCATTTGGCTAATTCTGCTTTTGAAAGCATTCTTCTCCTCATTGGCTTTTTGCACCTCTTTTGCCAATTGAGTTAGCCTCTTTTTCAAGATGTTATTTTCTTCAGCATTTTTTTGGGGTCTCCTTTAGCAGGGTGTTGACCTGCTTTTCATGCTTACTTGCATGTCTCTCATTTCTCTTCCCAGTTTTTCTTCCACCTCTCTAACTTGATTTTCAAAATCCTTTTTGAGCTCTTCCATGGCCTGAGCCCATTGAATATTTATTTTGGATGTTTGGGATACAGAAGCCTTGACTTTTATATCTTTCCCTGAGGGTGAACGTTGTTCTTCCTCATCCGAAAGGATGGGAGGAGATATCTGTTCACCAAGAAAGTAACCTTCTAAGGTCTTATTTTTTTTCTCTTTTTTGGGCATTTTCCCAACCAGTTACTTGACTTTTGGGTCCTTTGTCAAGAGAAGGGTATACTCTGGGAATCTGTGAGATCTCAGTTCTTTCAAGGTGGCGTGTACTGGTCTGGACACAGAGAGGGATTTTTGTCCCCAGAATCTTAGCAGTTACCTTTCCACAGCCACCTGGCCTCCAGTTCCGCCAAGTCAGCACTAGGGGCTGATTTTCAGATAAGCTGGATGGGCAGGGCTGCCATTGAGTGTGAGACAAAGACCAGCTCACCCAGGGCCTCCACACAGGACTGAGGTAAGACTCAGCTCTTCAGTGCCCCCAGGGGTTTTTATGCTCCCACAATGGGCTGCTGTGCAGCCTCTGTGGCCATTGCCTGCTGCTGGAGCTATGGAAAGGCTCTTCTCCCTTCCTGGTCAGCTGAAAAAACCCATCACTGACCTTTGGCGCCTATGGGTTGAGCGAGTTGAGGACCCGCTGCTGTGACTGGAGATTCCGCCCCCGAGGTGTCCTCCTCCCAGCATCTCCTTGCGCTGGACTGCGTGGCCAAGGCTGGGCTGGGCTCTTCTCCGTGTCAGGGGCAACCAACATTTTCTGTGGGCCTTTCAGTTCACTGTGGGCTGGAAATTTCCTCCACTCTGTTGTTCTCCACTTCTGCTGCTCCAGAATTAGTTGAGAGTCCCTCTCTACAGGTATTTTGTGGGCTGTGTGGGGAGACCCTGCAAAAGTGTGCCCTTCTAGTCAGTCATCTTGGCTCCACCCCCCCTTTCCCATTTTGATGATCTCTTGGGGATACAGTCCTAGAAGTGATGTTGCTAGGTCAAAGGGTATGCATATTTTTGTAGCCCTTTGGGCATAGTTCCAAACTGCTCTCCAGAATGGTTAGATGAGCTCACAGTTTCACCAACAATGAAATAGTGTTCCAACTCTCCTACATCCTCTCCAACATGTACCATTTTCCTGTTTTGTCATATTAGCCAATCTAATAGGTGTGATGTGGTACCTCAGAGTTGTTTTCATTTGAATCTCTCTAATCAAAAGTTATTTAGAGCATTTTCATACAATTGTAGATATCTTTAATTTCTTCCTCTGAAAATTGCCTGTTCATATCCTTTGACCATTTATCAATTGGGGAAAGGAAAACTTTTTTGATAACTATTTCAATATAATTGATTTCCCTTGTTATCTTATGTACTTTCTTTTAGGAATTTAAAAGCATTATTCTGAGAGGAGGTTCATAGTTTCATTCTATGAGCTTCACCAAATGAACCCATGTAACAATAAGAAGTCTTAGACTGAATTATCTCTAAGGTCTCTTTCAGTTTTAGAATCTTTGATCCTACAACATTACATATCCATTAGTGAAGTATTACTGACCTGTGCTTACCTCATGGAAGTCTATTTAGCCTTGGCCCCTCAGAGCTATTTCAGGATGCCAACTAAAGTCCTATGACTTGCCAGAGGACAATAATCCCCTAAAGTCATATGGCCGTGTTCCTGAGATCCAAATAACTAGAGTCAAAGCTGATTTTGCTTTTGTAGATATCCCCCCATTGGAGCCAGTACAGTCAGCCTGGAAACGGGGCCAACCCAGGGCAGAACTGTAAAGTCAGCAAAACTTGTCTTCCAGGGCCTCTGCCTCCCCCCATTCTGGGCTGATTTCCCTCCTCCCTTGGTCTTATCTCAGGTTAAAAAGGCAACGTCTTAAGGTAGGAACAGTTCTTTCAAGGACTCTTGCATTTACTACCTTTATGACTTGTGCAGGTAATTTACATGTTCATTCAGTCATTTCCCTTGCCTTCAGTTTCTTCATCTGAAAAATAAGGAAGTTGGTTTGGAGATATTCCCAATTTTGGGGGTCTCAGGACTCCCTTAAAAATTAGCAAGGCCCCCAAAGAGTTTTTGCTCCTGCTTATCATGTTTCTGTTCTGTCTTCATGACTCTGTGGACCATATTGTCCATGGAATTTTCTTGGCAAAGATACTGGAGTGGTTTGTCATTTCTCCAGTGGATTAAGGCAAACAGAGGTTAAGTAATATGCCCAGTTACAGAGCTTGTAAGTGTCTGAGGCCACATTTTAACTCAGGTCTTCCTGATTCTAGGGGCAGTTAGGTGGTACAGTGGATAGAATGCTGGTCCTGGAGCCAGGAAGACTCAACTTCCTAAGTTCACTTAATAGTTTTATAACCCTCAGCAAATCACTTCACCCTGTGTGTTTCAGTTCCTCATTTGTAAAAATGAGCTAAAGAAGGAAATGGCAAACCACTCTATTATCTTTGGAAGAAAGTCTCAGATGCAGTCACAAAATCAGACATGACTAAAAAATGACTGAGCACACTTCTTAACTCTAGGCCCAGTGCTGTATCCACTGGGCCACTTATCTGCCTCCTTTGTGGATTGTACCTATCGATATTTACCACATTAAAAATTAATATGTTTTATAGTTATTATGAAAAGAATTCTGACCCCTGAAAGGGTCTTAGGGACCCTTGATAAGAGTATGAGAATGACTGGTATAGAGGACCACTGAAATGCCTTCTGATTCTGAACTGATGTCCAATATGTTTACTTACACAAAAGTCTTAACAACTTAATTCCCTCCTAGGGTGTATTTGCTTTAAAAAAGCCAGCTATGGAGATAGGTCAAGCTTCAAGTCCAAGAAATGATTAACTAAGGGTAATATTTCAGACAGCTATTTAAAAGGTTCCTCTTTAAAAAAAGAAGAGAGATCTTTATACATGAAAACTTACAAAACTTATCTTGTTCTCCTTAGGCTTTATTGATACTATCACTTCATTTCAATAAGAGCTGAGGACCATTTTACCTATGCTGTAATCCCCATCATCAACCTCTACCCTCAGCTTCTGCCAACTCTGACTGATCAATGATCTAAAATCTCCAAACCTGACTGTCAATCCCTAAAGGAATGCAAAGTTTCCAGCACCAACAGATCCTGTCCTCCATGCAATGGAGGGAAGGAATAGAGAGTGATTCTCATGACTGGTCTCCCTCATCTTGCTTCTCCCCATCTCTTGACTGACAGCAGGATAGCCCCAGAATATGCTTTAGGGGCTATCAGATCAGTTGTCAAGAAAGCCTCGGGGGCTTAATTCTTTAATTTCAGACCACTGTTAGTTATTTGCAAGATCAAAATTGAAGCAGGAGTTCTAATCGTATTGCCTGTCAATTCATTTTAGTCTCAATCATTTCCTCCACTTTCTTATTCCCAGAACCTGTTTTCTGCTTTCATCAAAGCTGATAGAAAGTCTCTGCAATAGCTTTGAGTGATCAAAACTGACCAGTATGGGCAACATGAATATTCATGAATTGGTTCCTTTTCAGATCCTTCCCCTCCCGGGGGACATTCTGACACTTCCATGTTCCCAGGATTTACTGTTCATCAAATTGATTAACACTCAGTCCTCTAGGAATTGAACTGGGGTGTTATAAGGTGGCACAAAGTTATTCAAGGTGGTGGAGGAGAAAGAATATGGCTTTAAATGAGTCTCCTTAAATACCATCTCCACATTCCTAGGGAAAGCCAGGGTTATTTCTTGTTCAAAGGACTCCATCCTTCCCTCCCCCATCCTTAAGGATTATCTATCAAGAGAATGATATTGGTTAACAATAAGAATCAGGGCAGGACACAACAAAGCAAAGAAAATCATAATCAAGAACGAAGTCAACCAATCTACAAACATGGATTAATCGTTTGCTCTGTACGGAGCCCTGTGTCGGGCATTTGAGTAGACATGAGAAGTCAGGGCTGAAAAACAGAAGTTTAGATAGCACATGGTCCCTTGATCTCATGAATTTTGCAGACTACTAAGGAGAAAAAACATATACTACCTATTATACTGTACAATATAATACATAATACAATATAATAATACAATATTATAGAATGAACGCATTAGAAAATATGAAGCCAAGTCTATGTATGGTGCAAAGGTCATTATTGAAAAGAGGGTTGAAGGAGAAGCTTGAAAGGTTTCAAAGGATAGTAGGAATTCAACAGATAATGGGAAGGAAGGAGGTATGGTATTCTAGGCATTAGGCATGACCTGTACAAAGACAAGGAGAAAGGATAGTGTGGTGTGTTCTGGGGAAAAAGTAGTACAGCTTGGTTTGCGCATGGAGGTCTGGAGTTATGTGATCATAGATCATACGATCAGAGCTGGGAGGGACCTTGGAGGAAATTTAACCCAATCAACTCCTTCATTTTCCACAAAAAAAAGGAGAAATAAAGCTTAGAGAGGTTAATGAGGTTAAATGACTTACCCAAAGTCACAGAAAATGGAAGAAGAATGGTGCTATATTGTAGAGGGCCTTGAATGTTAGGGTAAAGAATTTTGAACTTTTTTCAGTAAGGCAATTGCGAGCTATAGAGTTCTTTTGAGGAGAAAAGTGACAAGACAAAGTCTTTCTCTTTCTCTGAAAGTGACAAGAGAAGACATACATACATACACATATACACACATATGTATATCTATACACACACATATATATAGACATATATATGTATAAGTGTGTGTAGGACAACTAGTCCCCACCTGCCTAACACAGAGTGGATGTAATAACTCAATAGCAATTGTTTCTCTTTCTCCCAGGAACCCTGAGGGTCTTCTCAGTTTGATTTTTTTTTTAAAGGAGCCATCCCTTGAAAAACTTAAAAGAAGCCTGTTTATTGAATGGGTGTAACTCACTCAAAATGAGAATGTGATACGACCTTGGCCTGAAAGGGCCAGGGTCTCCCAGTGAATCCTGGGCCATCTCCAGTCATCCTGATGGATACAAGGCCACTAGACCCAGATGGCTCAGGAGAAGAAGATGAGGCTGGTGACCTTGCACAGCCCTCCCTCACTCAATCAAAGTCAACTGCAAGTTATGTCATCATCTTGATGTCATGGTATCATGATGTCATTGAGAACAAAGGACAAACACAACAAAAACATGTATATATGTGTATATACATATGTTATACATATACATATACATATATGTATGTATATATATATATATAATTTATGTGTATATAATAAAATGTGTATATAATACGTATGTGTATGTATGGGTGTGTATATATATATATATATATATATATATACACACAATATATATTTGTATATATGTGAGAAAGATTAGCTTATCTAGGGATGGTGAGGGAGAAAGGCAGAATGCGAGGGAGAGAATGGCCTATGAATGAGTAGGTCTACCTTCTGAAGGAGGAAAGCAAAAAAAGTAAAAGCCATCAGAGTGATATCAATGCCCAGCTGAGTAGTTATTAAAGGCTACTCTGTACTAGGAATTAAATGCAATCTATTATTTCATCAGTGAGGTGGGGTCGGGAGTGGAGGGTAAAGTCAGAGTTCATAAGGTCTAAGGATTTGACAGCAGAGAGTGATAGCACCTGGGAATTCCCCCACAGGGCTGACTGATGGAGTCCATGGCCTATTTCCAGCCATGGCCCTGATGGGATTACAGTAACAATTCCCTGGGGGCAGGGTTGATGGAAGTGACTACATATAATTCTCCCCTAGAAGTATAGATGGGGCTTAGCCTGTAAATCTCCTGCCTTCTGGATGGTAATTCACATTTAAATCCTTTCCACAGCCTTGACAGGATATACCAAGTCAATCCCTTGTGAGGCAGTTCAGTCAGGAGTGACAGTTATCCAGCAAATCTCGCTGCCCACCCTCAGAGACAGTAGCAATCATTTCAGCGCCTTGTGTATGAGTGATGGAAGTTGTGGACTACTTGGAAGTTCTGAACCAAGAGATCCCCCAACTCCCACATCCTGCCCGCTCTTTCCCATCATAAGCTCTATCGATGGCTCTGACGGAATCACTGTGTTCTTTCCCTGTTAGCCTAAAGGTGAACAAAGTTTACCCTATATCTCCTCTACAACGAGAGTGATGGCAGAAAAGAGCTTTTCAATCCCAAAGCTTTTGTCTTGGGTACTTTGATCACAACCTAATCATTAAGACAACCAAATTTCCCACTTTTTCCTCAGTTTTGGTTTCTATTCTCCTTTCACTAATATGTAGGAGGTGGCTAGTTCCTAATTTCATATCAAAGCATTATCATGAGCAATTTTATGTGATCACAAGGGAGGGAAGGAAGGAAAGAAGGAAGAAAAAAGGAAGGAAGGAAGGAAGGAAAGGAGGAAGGAAATAAGGGAGGGAAGAGTGGAAGGAAGAAAATAGGTAGAAGAGAAGAACAGAGGAAGTAAATGAAGAAATAAGAAAGTGAGAGAAAAAGGGAAGGAGGAAGAAAAGTGATTACCAAGCAGACCTGAAACATGACCAAGGTTTCAGAGAGCAGTCGCCTTCCTACCTTACTTCATACTTCAGACCCTGGAAGACCACACCTGGGCCATCTCAGGCTGGATCTACAAAAAGTCTTCAGAGGGACCTCCCAGGGTTTCCTCCAAATAAATCCTGGGTCTATTCACTAATTCAAAGAAATAGTTCCCTTTTTTAAAAAACAGACTGACCAGCCTCTGAGAACAGTTTAAGAAAAGGAAGAACCCTGCAGAACAAAACAAAATGAAACCGATTTTGTTTGAGTGGGATGAAAAGAAAGAGAAAAAGAGCAAGAAAGAAAATATAAAATGTTCCTGCTTGACTCTTATGAAGCTCTGTCCAGGCAGAGAGCTCCAGAGAGAGCACAAACGCTTATTAATCCTGCCAGCGTTCCACAGAGAAGCTCATTCTAGTGTATTCACATTCCTGATAATAACTCACACTGATAGGCTGCCTTCTCTACCAGTTTTCAGGCTAAGTAGTGCAAGTCTTTCCATAACCCCCATTTTACAGAGGGGAATGCTGAGTTTCAAGGGAAGTTAAGTGACTTGCCCAAGGTCACATTTCTAGTTCATGTGAGAGTAAAGATTCCAACCCAGATGGACATGCTGCCTCTCTGTCAGAGGCAAGGAGCAGAAGAATGAGGACACCATAGGCATGCCCATGGAGCTGTGGTAGGCATGAAATTTTAAGGCAGCAAAATGGGTTCCTATTCAGCATGTGACACTTACTGGTTGGCTTAACCCTGGGTAAGTCACTTAACTTTCCTGCTGTTGTGGCTCATCCTTCTTTTTTGATGAGGACCAATGACATTACAGGTGATGTCTTGACTTGCACATGAATTGAGGCAGAATTGTGCAAAGTCGCCAGCCTCATTCTCTTCCAGAATCATTGAAGTCCAGTGGCAAGACAAAAGTCAAGATGACTGGTCATGTCCCCATCATCCCAATTACAGATATGTCAACAAGCCGTAGCTAATGAGTCATCTGAAAAAAATGGTAAGTAGCTTACCCTGACCAGATAGGAAATGGTAAGGGGAGGGTAAAAGACAGGACAGATTTTGATAGAGATGCTGAGTTGTGGTTTTCTCATCTACAAAATGGACATAATAATATGCCCATGTCAGAATTTATGTGAGAAGCAAATGGCATAATGTATATAAATTACTTCAAAGACCTTAAAAACTGCCTAAAGTAAGAAGAACAGCAGTGATAATAGTGGCTAATAGTAAAGTGATACCCCAAGCACAACCTGATAGAGGCTAAAACTGCTAGAGGTTTGTCAACCTCAAATAGCAAGGGGGACCAGTAAACTGTACATAAGATCCCTGCAGGACACATATTGACTTAGAAAACCACATATTCATATTATCTATGTTCTATTATATTTGTATTAATTTTGTTAAATATTTCCCAGTTATATTTTAATCTGGCTCAAGCTTCATTTGGGAATGCTGTGGGTAGCATGATAATCCTGTGCTAGAGTATACAAGTCAGGACTTAATACTCTTTGTCACTCCACTTTCTATGGAGCAGCATATTGGAAGGTATTATCATTATTGTTGCAGCACCATCAGTAGTAACAGTATAGAAGTAGCAATAGCAGGAGGAGAAGTGATGGTGATGTTGTAGAAGTGGGGGTGGCAATGATGGTGGCGGTGATGGCAATGATGGGGTGGTAGCAATGCTGGTGGTAATAATGGTGGTGGTGGTAACTGTGATGGAAGTATTAGCAGTAATGGTGGTGGTAATGGTGATGGTGATGGTGATGATGGTGGGGGTGGTAGCAATGATGGTGGTGGAGACGATGATAGTGGTGGTGACTGATGCTCATGGTGAGGTGGCTATGGCAACAATGGTGGTGTTGTTACATTCCAGAGAGAATCTGAGACAGTTCCCATGACCTTCCTCTAAAGAGTTGCCTCAATGAACTCCCTCTCAATGGAGATCTTCAAGTAGAATTCTGCTGGTGGATCACATAGAAATCAGAGGATCCAGGGCTGGAAAGAGACATCAGAGGCCATCTAATCCTATTCTGTCATTTTACAGATGAGGAAACATAGGCATAGAAAAGTTAAGGGAGTTGCCCAAGATTATACAAGTACTCAGTGACACAGAGAGATCTGAACCCTGTCCCCAGTTTTCAATCCAGCATTTTTTCAGTTTGTTCAGAATGTTTTCAAGGAGATTCCTGTTTGGTTGGGGATTGGACTTAATAAGGTCTGACATCCTTTTTAACTCCAAGATTCAGTGATTGTGTATGATTCTAAAGTGCTACAGAAATGTGACTTATTACCCTGAACAAATGATTCTACCTCTCTGGACTTCAGTTTCTTCTCCTATAAAATGAGGAGGTGGGAATGTGATGACCTCTGGTATCCTCCCAGCTCTAAATTCATGTAATCCTTGAAGATGACTCTATACTTCTTAGACATATAGACATGGATCTTGGCTGCCTACCTACTCACAAGCCCCCAAAGCAGCTCTTGCTATCACCATTCAAAGACCTCTTCTTGTTTAGGATCCAGAATCTCCAGAACTGAGTTGGAGAGTCACTTAACCCCAACTGCCTCCCTGCAAAATAAAACAGCCGCATCCGTCTCCCCCCCCCCCAACAAAAGGTGAAGAATTCTCCAGTCTCCTCTGCTTGACAATTTAAAGCCCCTTCTCAATCTGGCTCTAATTTCTCTTAAAAAAAAGACTCCTGAAAGGGCGGAGCCAAGATGGAGGAGTAGAAAGATGCATATACACATAGCTCCGAACCCACAACCCATAGGACATAGGTAAAAAGGAACTCACGGAGAATTCTGGAGTAGTAGAGGCCACAGCACAGTGGAGCAAAGGAGATTTCTGTTCCAGAGGGACCTGCAAACCTCTCACAAAAGGTCCGTTGCGCTGCGGACGCGGAGCCCAGCCCAGCCCTGCCACAGCCGTGGCAGAGAGAGGAGCGGATCTGAGCGGATTTCAGGGATGGGATCTCCAGTGGCCGCGCGGGTCCCTCCACCCACAGGTGACGGGGGTCAGTGAGAGGGTCTTCTTGGCAGGTCGAGAGGGGAGTGGGGTGCCCCCATAACTCAGGCTCCCTCGGGAGGCAGTAGCTGACGCAGCAGCAGACCAGGGCTCCCCAAGCAGGCAGGAGCCTGGATCCATTGTTGAAGGTCTCTGCATAAACCCCCTGAGGGAACTGAGCCCGAGAGGTGGCCCTGCCCTGACCTGAGTGCCTGAACTTAATCTCACACTGAATAGCAGCCTCGCCCCTGCAGAAGCCATGAGGCTGGGAAGCAGCATTTGAATCTCAGACCCCAAGCTCTGGCTGGGAGGATCAGGAGGCGAGGTGGGTGTGAGGAGAATATTCAGAGGTCAAGTCACTGGCTGGGAAAATGGCCAGAAAAGGGAAAAGAGATAAGACTATAGAAGGTTACTTTCTTGGTGAACAGGCATCTCCTCCCTTCCCTTCTGATGAGGAAGAACAATGCTTACCATCAGGCAAAGACATAGAAGTCAAGGCCTCTGTATCCCAAACATCCAGACTAAATATTCTGTGGGCTCAGGCCATGGAAGAGCTCAAAAAGGATTTTGAAAATCAACTTAGAGAGGTGGAGGAAAAACTGGAAAGAGAAATGAGAGATATGCAGTCAAAGCATGAACAGCAGGTCAGCACCCTGCTAAAGGAGACCCAAAAAAATGCTGAAGAAAATAACACCTTGAAAAATAGGCTAACTCAATTGGCAAAAGAGATTCAAAAAGCCAGTGAGGAGAAGAATGCTTTCAAAAGCAGAATTAGCCAAATGGAAAAGGAGGTTAAAAAGCTCACTGAAGAAAATAGTTCTTTCAAAATTGGAATGGAACAGATGGAGGCCAATGACTTTATGAGAAACCAAGAAATCACAAAACAAAACCAAAAGAATGAAAAAATGGAAGAGAATGTGAAATATCTCATTGGAAAAACAACTGACCTGGAAAATAGATCCAGGAGAGACAATTTAAAAATTATGGGACTACCTGAAAGCCATGATCCAAAAAAGAGCCTAGACATCATCTTTCATGAAATTATCAAGGAAAACTGCCCTGAGATTCTAGAACCAGAGGGCAAAATAAATATTCAAGGAATTCACAGAACACCGCCTGAAAGAGATCCAAAAAGAGAAACTCCTAGGAACATTGTGGCCAAATTCCAGAGTTTCCAGGTCAAGGAGAAAATATTGCAAGCAGCTAGAAAGAAACAATTCAAGTATTATGGAAATACAATCAGGATAACACAAGATCTAGCAGCTTCTACATTAAGGGACTGAAGGGCATGGAATAGGATATTCCAGAAGTCAAAGGAACTAGGACTAAAACCAAGAATCACCTACCCAGCAAAACTGAGTATAGTACTTCAAGGGAAAAAATGGTCTCTCAATGAAATAGAGGACTTTCAAGCATTCTTGATGAAAAGACCAGAGCTGAAAAGAAAATTTGACTTTCAAACATAAGAATGAAGAGAAGCATGAAAAGGTGAACAGCAAAGAGAAGTCATAAAGGACTTACTAAAGTTGAACTGTTTACATTCCTACATGGAAAGACAATATTTGTAACTCTTAAAACTTTTCAGTATCTGGGTACTGGGTGGGATTACACACACACACATGCACACATGCACACGCACACACACATAGAGACAGAATGCACAGAGTGAATTGAAGAGGATGGGATCATATCTTAAAAAAATGAAATCAAGCAGTGAGAGAGAAATATATTGGGAGGAGAAAGGGAGAAATGGAATGGGGCAAATTATCTCTCAAAAAAGAGGCAAGCAAAAGACTCATTAGTGGAGGGATAAAGAGGGGAGGTGAGAGAAAAACATGAAGTTTACTCTCATCACATTCCACTAAAGGAAGGAATAAAATGCACACTCATTTTGGTATGAAAACCTATCTTACAATACAGGAAAGTGGGGGAGAAGGGGATAAGCAGGGTGGGGGGAATGATGGAAGGGAGGGCATGGCGAGGAGGGAGCAATTTGAGGTCAACACTCATGGGGAGGGACAGGATCAAAAGAGAGAACAGAAGTAATGGGGGACAGGATAGGATGGAGGGAAATATAATTAGTTCTTACACAACACTACTATTACGGAAGTCATTTGCAAAACTACACAGATTTGGCCTATATTGAATTGCTTGCCTTCCAAAGGGAAGGGGTGGGGAGGGAGGGAGGAAGAGAAGTTGGAACTCAAAGTTTTAGGAACAACTGTCGAGTACTGTTCTTGCCACTAGGAAATAAGAAATACAGGTAAAGGGGTATAGAAAGTTATCTGGCCCCACAGGACAAAAGAGAAGATGGAGACAAGGGCAGAGAGGGATGATAGAAGAGAGAGCAGATTGGTAACAGGGGCAATTAAAATGCTCGGTGTTTGGGGTGGAGGGGACAAAAGGGGGAAAATTTGTAACCCAAAATTTTGTTAAAATGAATGTCAAATAAATAAATTTTAAAAAAAAGACTCCTGTGGGGCTCTATGGATACAAAGGCAAAAGCATCATCTCTGGAGATGACTTGTTTCCTTGTAAAGGTCCCTTGACAGTTCTCATGAAGATCCTGATTCTAAAAACAAACACAACAAAACCTAAACACAAGCAAGAAGGTCCAACCTGGTATCAAGTCTGACTTAGGACATGTCCTGGTTGTGTGAACCAGGGCCAGTCATTTAACCTCTCAAAGGCTCTAAGCAATTCCCTAAGAAATAGAGGTAAGAGCTAAAATTCCCAAGCCTCATGAAACCAGGCATAGAAAATCAACGTTTGAATGTAGCAGGTGGCACATAAAGATGAATGGAAACTAGCATCTGTAAATGACCATCATTACATCCTATGCCTCTTGTATTTTGAGCTGAGAGGGATTTAAATGAGTTTCTGCTCTTTGGCAATGAACACTTGGGAGCTAAGGACCATAAAGTCTCACACAGAACAGAGAACCGGGGCCCCACACCCACTTGTGTGCTATAAATATACTCACCCAGGCTAAAGCTGGGAGGAACCAGGTATTTAATACTGCTGTAAAAAGCAGCTTGCAGATGGTAATTAATGCATTGAGCCATCTCCGATGTGCCGAAAGGAATCACTGGAGCAGCAGTTGGAGCCAGAGGGGCCCTTAGCTTTGCAACTGAATTCCCTCAGTTATTTATTTATTTAGCTTGGAAAACATCAGGACTGAGAATGGCACATTATGAAAGATTTGTCTGCCTGTTTGCCCAAGACCCGGGTCATAATGGAGATTGGTTATCCTTAATAGATTCATGTACTCCTTCCCTAGTGCCTTGTCAAGTAAAAGCACACACAAAGCAGTGAGGAGAAAGAAAAAAAATCCACACACATCTCAAAGGTCCAAATGAGGGAGGAAAGAAGTAGGGGGAGGGGAAGAGAAAATGTTTATTACACAATCTGGGGCAGAATCAAATTATTTATGGACCATTTAGATGCAAATGTATCATTCATTTAGAAAACATGCCTGGCATACACGTACAATTTAACCAAACAATGGAGGTGTAAGACCATCCCCACTAATCTTCAAAAATCAACTGGGTCTGTTCAAAGGGGATCTGGGCTTTCTATGAATTGATCAGACTTGACAAGTAATTTCAGCCTAATGTTCACGGCTCTCCTTTTCTCTCTTCCCCATCTGTAGGTGAGAAATCCCATTTTCTGGTTGTGACAAAGTAATGCAGGAGGCTACAGATGTCCATTACGAAGGAGGTGGGGTTAATACACATCTATCTGTGTAGCTGCTGAAAACAAAACCCACTGTGAAGGAGAGGGCTGATTGGTTGACTTTAAATGACAGATTGTTTCCTGTACCTTCTTCCTCTGTCTTTTAACCACCCCTGGATGTTTTCAGAATTGTTGCAATATTAAACAGATATAAAAATTCCAAAGCTTTACTCTAGAAAAACTGGTTCCAAAGAATGGGAGAAGTCCCTTCCAAAGAGACTGAAAAATAAAAGACTCACAGCCATTCAAACAACTTACTGAATCAATGAAAGTCATATTAGGGAAAAGGCACCAAATCCCAACACTGTCCAAAATGTCAGCCTGCTAGGGTTGTACTAACCATTGAAGGATACTGGTGGCAGTGGTGGGGAGCAGGGGAAATTAAGAAGGGAGAAGAGAAAACAACATGGATATTCCTGGTCAATGATCTAAAATGGAATTAGTTGAATGAGTCTACAGCAGGAAACCAAGAAGAATTGTGCTCTCTACCAGGGGGCTTTAAAGGTCGACTTCCTGGTACTCTAATCTCAGAGAATAAAGCCAACACAATTTATGTCCTTGTAACATGATATGACCTTTATTGTAAATGATGTTTCTCTTTATTCATACCAAGATGGAGGAAATAGAAGAAAGAAAACATGCAGAATCTCCTCCTACTTGGTTCCTAGAGATTTGGAATCTCTTTCATATCACTAATTATGGATTTCAGAAGGGAAAGAGCCTTTGACCTGATCATTGAAAAAAGAATTTAAGAACTAGTAGGCTGCCTGTTCTTCCCACAGTGGGCCGCATGAGGCATAGATGTTTATCAGATGCTTCAGTTTGGAGACTTGTGAACAAACTAGGTTCTGATCTAAATAAAACTAAGTAAGAGGATTAGTATACAGAGGCAACATAGGCAGAAGAAGTCATAATTATGCACAAATAGAACAATGCAATTTGAAAGGAGCATATAGATTATTTGGGCACCACATTTTGCAGTAGAAGAAATTGAGACCCTGACAGATAAAATATCATTGTCCTTTTAAAGTACTGATTTAATTCATTTCTGGGGGCTCCATTTTTGGAAGAACATCGGTGAGTTGTAATGTATATAGAATAGGACAACCAAGATGGTGAGATAACTGGAGACCATTCTCTATGAGGAATAGTTAAAAGAACTAATGATAGTAAGCCCTCAGAAGAAAAGACTTAAAAAGGTCATACTTGCTGTCTCCATATATTTGAAGATCTGTCATAGGAAAGAGGGTTTAGACTTGTCCTATTTAGTCTCAGAAGATAAAACTAGAAAGTGAGTAGAAACTGTAAAGAGACAGATTCAGGTTCAGTGTAAGAGGAAATATCTTAACAATTTGTGGTGGTTGTTCAATAGTTTCTTTGTGATCCTATTTGGGGTTTTCTTGGCAAAAATACTAGAGTGATTGCCATTTCTTTCTCCAGTTCATTTCACAGATGAAGAAACTGAGGCAAACAGGGTTAAGTGACTTACCTAAAGTCACATAGCTAATAATTGTCTGAGGCTGGATTTGAACTCAGATCTGTTTGCCTCCAGGCCTAGGTACTCTATCCACTAAGCCACCTAGCTGTCCATCTTAACACTTAGAGCTTTCTTAAAGAGGTGATGGGTTTCCCTGCACTGGAGGACCTTAGGCAGAAACTGGATGACCATTTCTCAGGGATATAGAGTGAATTCTTACTCAGAATTAAAGGTTATTCTGAATGATGACTGAGGTTCTCTTTTGAATTAGGAGTTTCTGTGAGGCAGTTTGCCCAAGTTTACATAGCTAGTAAGGGATATCAGACACAGGACACACAGACCTAAGGTCTTCTGACACCTGAATTCACAGCTTTTCCCCTATGCCATGCTTTCTCAAGTTTCTAATTCAAAGAATCACCAACTGGCCCAAAATCCAAGGAAAGGGCAAATGAAAATATCTTTCCTCTATCAGTCCCATGTGTCTCATCTACAATGAATAATAATAAAAGAAGGAGACAGTTCATCCAGTGATGCATTCCCTCCCCTGGAGTCAAGTGGTCCAGGGAGCAGGAACCTCAGGGTAATCAAAGCTGACAGGTCTAGTGACTATGCATCTAGTAGAAACTAATCAGATGTTCCAGTGGGGTAAAAGGACCAAGCTTATTATGAGTTTATTGACTTCCAGTCCTGACTCAATCCATAAAAACCAACTTCACCTTCACATCAGTTTCCTTAAAGGTAGAGTAAGGGCAATTTCATTTATGTTCCCTTTTAGGATGCTTGGCAAGAAATGTCCTATGTAGATACTATTGATGCCTTTCTGGTGACCACACCTCAAAGCAGATCACTCTAAGTGATCTTGCATGGATGTGCACGCTGTCTTTATTTGCCTATGTACCAATGAAAACCATTGAATGAAGAGTAAAATCCCATGATTTGAATGAAAAGACACAACGTAACATAGAGGAGTTTAGCATCAGAGGTCCTGGATTGTCCACTTGCCCTCTCTGGGTCTCAGTTTGCTCATCTGCAAAATTAGGTTGGAATATTGGGAAGATTTGTACGAATTGATGCAGAATTAATAGACCAGAACTAGAACAACTTATGTGTAACCTGTGACTCAAAGCTCATTTGCATTAAGATTCTCCTCATTGGAGTAGATTAATATACTCCATGACTGTATGAAGGGTGAAATTGTCCAGAGCTTGCAGGAAGAGGAATCTTAGTCTAACTTTGACAGAAGCTGAACGAGGTGACCCTTCAGTTTCTTTCTAGTCCCAAGGTTCTGGGAGTCTTATGATTGGAAGTCCCAGCCATAGCCTTTGAAAAACGTGATCCTGGGCAAATCATAAAGGACTGTACACACCTAGGATCCTAGAATTTAGAACTGAAAGGGATGTCAGAGACCCCCTGATCATTTTAGAGATGAGGAAACTGAGGTCCAGAGAAGTGGGTCATTTGCCCAAGTCAGTTCAGCCTTCTGAGACTGTTTCCTCATCAGTTAATAACCTCCTGCTCTATCTCCCAAGACTATGGGGACCAAGTGATAGAATTTTTATAAAACACTTTGTAAGTATAAAATGATATTTTAAATGCCAATGATATTTGTGGGAAAGCATTGAATAGGGCAATGATGAGAATGACTCTTTTTAAACCTTTTTTAGACGTTTTTAAACAGTCATAAAATTTCCTCTCTACTCCCACCTTACCCCTAGGTTGGGATTAAAGTGTTTCCTGAATGATGGAGCAAGGGAGTTATTAGCAAAAAAGAAAAATCAGAGTGAGGAAGTCCAAAGGACACTAGATTAGAAATGAGAAGATGGTTCTAGTCTTGGCCTGGCCACTTACTAGCTGTGTAATTCCAAATAAGTCACTGCAACTCTCTGAGCCTCAGTGTCTCCACTAATAAAACAAGGATAATTATTCATAACTCAGGGGATTGTAATGAAGCTCCAATAAGAAAATGTGAAAATGTTTCAGAAACTGGGAAAAAAAGTTAAAAGCTGGGAAATTTTAATTTGATGCATTAACAATATTAACCTGTGCTATCTCTGCTGGATTGCTGACCTGGGTTTAATCTGTGCTTTCTAGGACCTTTAAGAGAAGAAACACTCCCAATAAGCTGCATTACAGAATGGCATGTATGGGCTACTCTTTCCATTGATATGAATTGAAAATGAGAAACATGTTTCATTCTGGGACTCATGCTGAAGGCATATTCTTCTTTGAAGAGAGAGTTAAGCACATCCCAAGTTCCTCTCTGCTTTGGTAAATTGCCATGTGACCCTTATGGGCACTCTGCCATGGAAACATGCTCCAGTGTCTTGGAATATTTCCTTAACAAAGAATGATTTCTGGGGGAAGAACTGAGGCTGAACTATTCAGAGGGAGGACAAAAGTGACTGAACTATAGGAATCAGAGCTTGAAGGAAAATTACAGACCACTGACTCCAACCCCTAAGTTTACAAAGGAGGAAGCTAATGTAGTCCAGTAAAAAAAAAGAACCCAAAACACCCCAAACATAAGGTCAAGAAATCTAGGTTCTGTTCCTGACTCAGACACTCATGCTAACAAAGTGACTTTCTAGCTACATGCCAACGCATAACTCTCTTAACACTTCTGTTAGGATCATAGGAATGAGGGTACCTTATAGGTCATCTATAACAACCTCCCATTTTACAGATGAGAAAACCAAGATCCAAAAGGGTAAAGTACTTTGACCCAGATCACACAGGTGAGTGGCAGAGCTGGAATTTCACTTTTCACTCCAAATATAGACCTCTTTCTACTACATCCTGATACCTTAATTCTATGACACTTTCACTATCCTCTTCTCAAGATTTTGGTGAGAAAAACACTTTGTAAATACGAATTATCTTTGATTAGAAAAATATTTGTTGGGTAGAAAAGTGAGAATTCAGAGTCCACAGTGGCCTCTTCATTCATTCAGCTAACAGATACTTTTTTAGTGTATAGTATGTGCAAAGCCCTATGAAAGACACTTGCTATTGCTGTCGAGTTATTTCAGACTTTCCATGACTCCATTTGGGATTTTCTTGGTAGAGACACTGGAGTGGTTTGCCATTTCCATCTCCAGCTCATTTTACAGATGAGGAAACTGAGGCAAACAGGGGTAAGTGACTTGCCCAGGGTCATACAACTACTAAGTGGCTGAGGTCAGATTTGAACTCACGTCTTCCCGACTCCAGGTTAGAGCTCTGGCTATATCATCTAGCTGCCCTATGGAAGATACTAAAGCTCACTAAAATATGTTTCTATTTCTCATAGAGCTTATGATTTCAGTCAGTGATACTAGGTTAAGAGGGAGAAAAGTTGCCTCTTCATACATGTGACAGATCACTCTCAGGAAGCGCAGACAGCAAAGATGGTTGTTATAGTGGCAGATAAGCAGCACAACTCCAGGCTTGTAGAGGAACCCCAAAGGAAAAAGGAAACAAAAGACACAGATAAAAATACTGGAGTAGGTAGAGATAGGAAGACATAGACACACAGTGGCAGATGGAGGGGAAGAGAAGGGGAAGGGAGGGTAAGGAAGAGGAGGGTAGGGGAGGAGAGGGGAAGGGGAGGGGAGGAGATGCTGCAGTGAGGATGAGATAGTGTACCTGCCCAGGTGGTGCCCCTCTCCAATGAAGCCAGCCAAACCACAGCCCCAGGGTACTGGGACTCTAATATAGATCAGGAGTTAGGGTTCCTGGTCTTCACTTCATGGCAAGGGGAATGTCATGGAAAATGGAAAATGATGTCTTTCTTTTTCTTGGCCTCATTAAAGGGGCCATGCCCTGGTTGCTTCTTAAACAGGCCTATTTAATGAATGGGTGTTGCCTCACCCTAACTGAATACCTGCAAAGACCTTGGCCTAAAGGGCCCAAGGTCTCCCAGTGCATCCTGGGCCATCTCCAGTCATCCTGAGGAGTATCAGGTCACTGGATTCAGATGGCTCTGGAGAAGTGAGGCTGGTGACCTGCACAGCTCTCCTTCACTCAAAACAAAGTCAAGTGCAAGTCATGTCATCATTTCTCTGATGGAATGGTCTTCTTCAGCAACGAAGGATGAACACTTGTGAAATTGATTTTTTTGTATCCAAGTATAAGGTTTTACATTTATTCCAACTGATGGTGGAGTAACAGCATGAACTTTCTAGAGCTCTCCCACCAAGTCCAGCCAGATACCTGTAAAAAATGGCTCAAAACAAATTCTGGAGCTGCAGAACCCACAGAATGATGGAGTGAAGCAAATCTCCAGCCCAAGACAGCCTAGAAGGTCACTGGGAAGTGTTTATCATGCCACAGCTAGGAGCACAGCACAATCCAGTGTGGACCATGAGTGCATAGAGGGAACTGAGTAGGCCTTGGGGAGACTGAATCTCTAACACCTGTGGCAGTTTCCAAACTTCAGGACCCCAAAACGCTGAGGACAAATTGGGAGATCAGTGGAAAAAGCCTGTGGGACCAGTGTGGGAAAGTGGAGTGGTCAGGCCCTAGCCCCAGGGTGCAGAGGGGGAGAGGATGGAGGAACCTGAGGCAGCCACAGCAACAACAGGAGCAGAGACAGTGACTGCTTCAGGAGCTCTAGGCCCACAGATTGTGGGGGAATCGAGCAGCTGACAGTACACCCCCCACCTCCACTGGAAGCAGAGAACTACCTTGACAAAGAGCTGAAAAGTCAAGTAAATGGCTGGGGAAAAGAGCAAAAGCCAGAAAAAGAATCAGATTATAGAATCTTACTTTTGTGATAAGGAAGACCAAAGCATGCAAACAGAAGAAAACAAAGTCAAAGCTCCTCCATTCAAATCCTCCAAGAAAAGTAAGAATTCGTCTCAGGCCACGGAAGAGCTCAAAAAGGACTTTGAAAATCAGGTAAGACAAGTGGAGCAAAAATTGGGAAATGAGAGTCATGCAAGAAAATCATGAAAAATGAGTCAGCTGCTTGCTAAAGGAGATCCAAAAAAAATGAACACTTTAAAAAATAGACTAACTCAAATGGCAAAAGAGATTCAAAAAGCCAATGAGGAGAAGAATGACTTAAAAAGCAGAATTGGCAAGATGGAAAAGGAGATCCAAAAACTCCTTTATTCCAATTGAATTTTTTTATTAGATTCATCCCAGTGCGCCAGTGTGTCAAGATCTTCTTGGATCCTGACTCTATGTTAGCTATCCCTTCCCATTTGGTGTCATATAAACATATGATAATTTGGCCATATACGCCTTTATCTAAGCTATTTTTAAAAAGTTGGCACAGGACCAGACACAATTTCCTGTGCTATCCCACTGGAGCCCTCTTGCCATAATGCCAGTGAACCATTAACAACTATTCTGATTTCAGCCATCCATCTGATTCTTCTGCACAAGAATAGAATGAGGTATTTTATCGAAAGTATTACTATAACATAGATCACTATATCCACATCACCCTCTCCCCATTTACTAGTTTAGAAATCCTGTCAAAAAAGAAAATTAGCTTGATCTGGCATGACTAACCTGATCTTGGGGAACCAGATGAATCTTCGAAATCGTGCCTTCCTTCTCTAGACGTTTGCCAGCTATCTCTTTAATGATCTGTTGTAGAATGTTCCCAGGACCCAAAGTTAAGCTACTGTCCTACATGGCAATTTGTTTTGCTTGACTACGCTTAAGTAACACAAAGGCTGTTCCTTCCTCCTGCCCTGGAAGGAGGGAGAGGACACATTCCACCAGAAAGTCTGCCCCTTATCCCTGCAGGTCTTGTGGAGAGGGAAGGTCCCAGAAAAGGGGCAACCATTGATATGGTAGCCTGCAAGTGGTTGGACAGTATTTAGTCAGAGAGGAGGTATGGATAAGACAATTGATATGAAAAGGACATGTGTTCCCTCTACATCCATATTGGCACCCAGGGGTAAAGTTCCATTTGCCCTGGAAAATTATGGCTCTTCTTTGGGGAGTTAGAAGAAAGTAAATGGCACAGACACATACTCTCTGTCTCTGTCTCTGTCTCTCTCTGTCTCTCTCTGTCTCTGTCTCTCTCTCTCTCTCTTTGTGCCTCTGTCACTATGTCTCTGTTTCTGTCTCTTTCTCTGTCTGTCTGCCTCTCTCTGTGTGTCTCTGTTTCTCTCCATGTATCTGTGTCTGTGTCTGTCTCTCTATCTCTTTGTCTATCTCTGTCTGTCTCTATCTCTCTTTCTGGCTCTGTCTTAACCTCTGTCTCTCTCTGTCTTTCTGACTGTTTGTGTCTCAGTTTCTGTTTTTCTGGCTCTGGCTCTCTGTATCTGTCTGTGTGTCTATATCAGTCTCTCTCTCTCTCTCTCTCTCTCTCTCTCTCTCTCTCTCTCTGTCATAGTGCACTTATTCTCTCTAGGAATTCTCCATTTATGAAATCGTAGATCTGGTTGAAGAAAAAAATATTACAGCAAGCAATTGAGCTTAGGTCATTAAAGAGAGGGATCTAGTGGATAGATTTCAGGTCTTGGGGCCAGGACAATGTGAGTTTGAATCCCATCTCCAACATTTATAAGCTGAGCAACTATTAACAAGTTATTTAATCTCCTCAAGTATCAGTTTACTTATTTGTTAAATGGGAATAATGGTGTCTGTAGTTTAATCCATGGGATCTTTTCAAGGATCAGGTGAGATAACACATGTGAAGTGCTTTGCAAATCTTAAAGGGTGATGGATATGCCATCTCTTATCATTAAGGCTGTGCCAGAAGAAGTCCTATAGGTGGTGGTGAGGGGAGTGTGGCATCAGTGACTGACCTGGATACCTCAAAAAAATTGCCGGGTGATGGCTGCCCCTAAGAATAGATTGCTTATGTACTCAAAAGCAAGGAAAAAATATAATACTCTCTAAGTAGAAATAATTTTCATGTGAGAGAAATTTTCTTCATCTCTCTCTCTCTAACTAAAGCTTAACAATACTGCCTTGCATTATTTTAGTCTTAATCGAATGTAAATAATTAAAAGAAATTCCACTGAGTCCCATCCTTCAGATAACATGGATGGAAACCATCAGAATTTGCAAGGCATAGTAGAGAGAATATGACGTTGGTAATTGTGGCTTATAACTATCATTTGGTTACATGGATCAAATGTCATTTTCCAAGCAGTGGTTCCTATTACTGATAATGGGCTCACTTCTCACCCATGCTTCCTAATGAGCAGTCAGCTGAAAGGATAAAATTGGAATTGATTTCTCCAGTGCCTTCAAAGATGGATAAGAATCTTGGAGACTAGGGATGCCTCTGGATTACTGGAAAATCATGTTACAATTTATGCAAGTGCTATAAGTTCCACAAAGAACTAGGTGAGTTTAAGTTGTTCTGGGAAGAGAAAAAACCAGCCTTTATTTCCTGGCTGGATCATTTTCTGGATTAGAAGGAGTTGGTACAATGAAAATAGCATGGGTTGGAGAGATAGAAGGCCTGGGTTCTAATCTTGGTTCTATTTAGCT
Organism: Notamacropus eugenii; assembly: GCF_028372415.1. Lineage (NCBI taxonomy): Eukaryota > Metazoa > Chordata > Mammalia > Diprotodontia > Macropodidae > Notamacropus > Notamacropus eugenii. Next base: position 296,383,925 of record NC_092877.1, on the reverse strand, counting down.
CAGCCTTGGCATTCTCCCTTTCTCCTAAGCTTCCATTTCCACACCTAGAAAAGAGGGACCAGAAAAAGCTGATTTATAAGGTTATTTCCAGCTAGGAATCTGATGATCATCAGGATCTGCAGAGAGCACGAGAGTATAAATAGTGTGAATCAGAAACCACTGTGCCCTCCCCCCAAAAGTCCCCAAAACAGTCTAGGGCAGTGGTCTACAAGTTTTTTTGATCATAGATTCCTATCTGTAAAAAAAATTTTTTAGGGGGGCGGAGCCAAGATGGCGGAGTAGAAAGACTCACATACACATAGCTCCGAACCCACAACCCATAGAACGGCTACAGGGAAGTAACTCATGGCGAATTCTGCACCCAGAGGCCACGGAACATTGGAGCAAGGGAGATTTCTGTTCTGGAGAGACCTGCAAACCTCTCACGGGGGTCCTCCGCACTGCAGACTGGGCGCCAGGTCTGGGAGCTGAGTGCAGCCCTGCCGCGGCCACGGCACTGAGAGATACAGATCTGAGCAGGCTTCAGGGATGGGATCTCCAGTGGCCATGCGGGTCCCCCCACCCACAGAGGGACCTGCAAACCTCTCGCAAAAGGTCCGTCGCGCTGCAGACGCTAAGCCCAGCCCAGACCTGCCACGGCTGTGGCACCAAGAGATACAGATCCAAGCAGGCTTCAGGGACGGAATCTCCAGCAGCAGCACAAGTCCCTCCACCCACAGGTGACGGGGGTCGGTGAGAGAGTCTCTTTGGTGGGTTGAGAGGGGAGTGGGGTGCCCCCATAACTCAGGCCCCCCACCCCCCAGGAGGTAGAAGCTGAGAGGCGGCTGCAGACAGGGGCTCCCCAAGGGGGCAGGAGCCTGGATCCATTGTGGAAGGTCTGTGCATAAACCATCCCTGAGGGAACTGAGCCTGAGAGGCGGCCCTGCCCTGACCTCACCACCTGAACTTAATCTCACACTGAATAGCAGCCCTGCCCCCACCAAAAGCCCTAAGGCTGGAAGCAGCATTTGAATCTCAGACCCCAAACGCTGGCTGGGAGGATCAGGAGGCGAGGTGGGTGTGAGGAGAATATTCAGAGGTCAAGTCACTGGCTGGGAAAATGCCCAGAAAAGGGAAAAGAAATAAGACTATAGAAGGTTACTTTCTTGGTGAACAGGCATTTCCTCCCTTCCTTTCTGATGAGGAAGAACAATGCTTACCATCAGGCAAAGACACAGAAATCAAGGCTTCTGTGTCCCAGCCCACCCAATGGGCTCAGGCCATGGAAGAGCTCAAAAAGAATTTTGAAAATCAAGTTAGAGAGGTAGAGGAAAAGCTGGGAAGAGAAATGAGAGACATGAAGTCAAAGCATGAACAGCAGATCAGCTCCGTGCTAAAGGAGACCCAAAAAAATGTTGAAGAAATTAACACCTTGAAAACTAGCCTAACTCAATTGGCAAAAGAGGTTCAAAAAGCCAATGAGGAGAAGAATGCTTTCAAAAGCAGAATTAGCCAAATGGAAAAGGAGATTCAAAAGCTCACTGAAGAAAATAGTTCTTTCAAAATTAGAATGGCACAGATGGAGGCTAAGGACTTTGTGAGAAAGCAAGATATCACAATACAAAACCAAAAGAATGGAAAAATGGAAGATAATGTGAAATATCTCATTGGAAAAACAACTGACCTGGAAAATAGATCCAGGAGAGACAATTTAAAAATTATGGGACTACCTGAAAGCCATGATCCAAAAAAGAGCTTAGACATCATCTTTCATGAAATTATCAAGAAAAACTGCCCTGAGATTCTAGAACCAGAGGGCAAAATAAATATTCAAGGAATCCACAGAACACCGCATGAAAGAGATCCAAAAAGAGAAACTCCTAGGAACATTGTGGCCAAATTCCAGAGTTCCCAGGTCAAGGAGAAAATATTGCAAGCAGCTAGAAAGAAACAATTCAAGTATTGTGGAAATACAATCAGGATAACACAAGATCTAGCAGCCTCTACATTAAGGGATTGAAGGGCATGGAATAGGATATTCCAGAAGTCGAAGGAACTAGGACTAAAACCAAGAATCACCTACCCAGAAAAACTGAGTATAATACTTCAGGGGAAAAATTGGTCTTTCAATGAAATAGAGGATTTTCAAGTATTCTTGATGAAAAGACCAGAGCTGAAAAGAAAATTTGACTTCCAAACACAAGAATGAAGAGAATCATGAAAAGGTGAACAGCAAAGAGAAGTCATAAGGGACTTACTAAAGCTGAACTGTTTACATTCCTACATGGAAAGACAATATTTGTAACTCTTGAAACATTTCAGTATCTGGGTACTGGGTGGGATTACACACACACACATGCACACATGCACACGTACATAGAGACAGAGTGCACAGAGTGAATTGAAGAGGATGGGATCATATCTTAAAAAAAAATGAAATCAAGCAGTGAGAGAGAAATATATTGGGAGGAGAAAGGGAGAAATGGAATGGGGCAAATTATCTCTCATAAAAGAGGCAAGCAAAAGACTCATTAGTGGAGGGATAAAGAGGGGAGGTGAGAGAAAAACATGAAGTCTACTCTCATCACATTCCACTAAAGGAAAGAATAAAATGCACACTCATTTTGGTAGGAAAACCTATCTCACAATACAGGAAAGTGGGGGACAAGGGGACAAGCAAGGTGGGGGGGATGACAGAAGGGAGGGAATGGGGAGGAGAATGCAATTCGAGGTTGACACTCATGGGGAGGGATAGGATCAAAAGAGAATAGAAGTAATGGGGCACAGGATAGGATGGAGGGAAATATAGTTAGTCCTATACAACACAACTATTATGGAAGTCATTTGCAAAACTACACAGATTTGGCCTATATTGAATTGCTTGCCTTCCAAAGGGAAGGGGTGGAGAGGGAGGGAGGTAAAGAAGTTGTAACTCAAAGTGTTAGGATCAACTGTCGAGTAATGTTCTTGCCACTAGGAAATAAGAAATACAGGTAAAGGGGTATAGAAAGTTATTTGGCCCTACAGGACAAAAGAGAAGATGGAGACAAGGGCAGAGAGGGATGATAGAAGAGAGAGCAGATTGGTCATAGGGGCAATTAGAATGCTTGGTGTTTGGGGGGGTAGGGGATAAAAGGGGAGAAAATTTGTAACCCAAAATTTTTTGAAAATGAATGTTAAAAGTTAAATAAATAAATTTAATTTAAAAAATATTTTTTTTAGTAACCCCCAAGAAATTAAATGATTTGTGCAGGATTATGCCACTAATAAGCAAGTTAGAAGAAGAACTCAGGTCTTTCCTGCTCCAAGGTTGGCACTCTTTCTACTACATCAAAAATATAATGCTTATTGTATGTAGCTCTGTCATTTGTTAGTTATAGCATGTATTACTGCACTAAATTATATATTCTATAAAACTCACATGCAAAATTTAAAAGGAATGAAGTAATATTTGATCCTGGAGGTAATAGGGAGCCACTGGAATTTATTGAGCATAGATCTGTACCTCAGGAAAATCATTAGGTGAGGCAAGGAGATTAATTACTGCAATAAACTGCCATAGCAGTAGTCCAAACAAGAGGTGATAAGGACCCGAATTAAGGTGTTGATTGTGATCAGAAGGGGACGGATGCTAGGAAACTGTGGCAGTATAAACAAGATTTAGCAACTAGTTGGATGTGTAGCGTGAGTGAGAGAGAAGAGCCAGATATGATACTGAAGTTGTGAAAACTGGATGACAATGCCCTTGACAGAAATCAGGGAAGTGTGGAAAAGGTGTGAGTTTGAGGAAAAGAATATGATTAGTCCCAAGATGCAGACCACAAACACTCATGCTGGCTTATCCTGGGAGACTCAGTCATTTTATCCCAAAATGAAAAGGGACAGGGAGTGGGTATGCTGGGGTTGTCATTGTTTGTCCTTCAGTCTCAAAGAGGACTGTGACATCAGGGAGGTGATGCCATGAGTTACAAGTGACTTGGGTTTAAGTGAGGCAAGATGATGTAAACCAGCCTCAATCTTCCCTCCAGAGTCATCTGGGTCCAGAGGCAAGATATAGATCAGGATGACTGGAGATGACTCCCATGCAGGGGCGGGATGGAAGGGAGAAGGAGAATTTTTCCATTGGCAGCCGAGGGGTCAACACTTGATTTGAAAATGTGAAGATGAGAACTTGCATAGTACAGGGAGTAGAGAAACAGGGTAGAAGTGTTGGTGGATGAGGGTAGGGGTGCTTGTGTTCAAAACAAGCCCCATGATTGACTATCACAGGACGAAGAAGTGGGAAAGAGAGAAGATGATGCTAAGCATCGCATCATTTTTAGACCATCAATATACTTTAATTTGTCTTGGTCAAGAGTCACATGGTATGGGTAGTCTGGGTCAGGATGCCATCTGCACCATTGGAGATGATTCTCAAATGGATAAGATCACAGATCCATTAGAATTTTTCTCTGCCAAGGTGAATAATCTTTGGACTGGGAAAAAAAAAACAGAATAAAATTGGTAAATAAGGAGTTCGATACCCAAAGATCAGTAGGGCAATAACACAAAAACACATAGACACCTTTGGGTTCAAATCATCAGACCCATGCATTGCATGGAAATGAATAACCAGGAGGCAGTCTGGTACCTGAAAGGAGTGCTGAATTTGTAGTAGGATGCTTCTGGTTCAAATCTTGACTCCTCTTTCTATCCACGTTGCCTTGATCAAGTCATTGCCCTTCTCAGGGCTCCAGCTCCTCATAGAGGATGGAAGTCCCTGAAGTCTGAAGGGGCTGGACTAGATGACTTAATTGGTCTCTTCCAGCACTAAATCTATCATTCTATGATTTTGAAACACAGGTGAAATCAAATTGCCCAAAACACACAAAATATTTGCCCAAGAGTGTCCATTCTCTCTCTACGCTGGGATCAAACAACATCTCAAAAAAAAATCTAGGACATTCTGTCTCTGTCAAGTCAGTGGCTTGAAAGGCAAAAAGCACGTCTCTGTAAAACTGAAAAGTTAGATTTGGAGATAAAATTCAGATTTGATTCACACTGGTAAACAGAGGGGTTAGAGATCCTTACCTCAGGCTGCCTCAACTTGTCAATGGATTAGGATGCTTCCCTTGCATCATTCAAACCTATCTTTATTTTTTTGACTTTTATGCTGCTTTTGGTCCCTAGTCCTAAGTATTTTACTTTGAAATATATAGATAGAATTTCCAGGGTGGAGGAAATGGAGCTGAGATCTTGGCTGGTTTATCCTGTGACAGTTATTCCTCATTTCTCTATGGAAATACAAACAGCTGGGATGAATTCAGCTGGCAATGTCATTATCAGTCCCATTTATTAAATTGTGATTTACATGGGGCTCTGAGCTAGGTCTTCACCAAAAGTTAGTTATGAACCATAGGCCTTGCCTGACTAGTTGCTTCTTACTGAAGGTAGACACTACACAGCTTTGACCCTATCAATGACTTGATTGAACTTATAACTGGTATGTTTATCAAATTTGCTGGTAGCACAAAGCTGGAAGCAATGGCTAACATGTTGGATCACAGAATCAGGATTCAGAAGCTTCCTGACAGGCTAGAATGGTGGGCTTAATCTAATAAGGTAACAGCTAACATTAATCTAGTGATTTCAAGTTTGCAACACACTTGCAACATATATTGTCTCATTTGACCCTCACAACACACCCTTGAGTAGGTACGATTATTATTTCCACTTTATAGATGAGGAAACTGAAGTTGGCAAAGTTTAAGTGACTTGTCCAGGGTCACACAGCTAGTAATTGCCTAAGGTAGGATTTGAACTCAGTTCATGGGCAGTATTCTCTCCATTAGACCACGAATGTCATGCCTTGCCCTTAGGTTCAAAAAAATCAATTGCTCGGGTATATTGGGAGACATCTTAAGGACACTTCATGTGAAAAAAAATCCAGAAGTTTTATTTCACTCTCAGTTCAATATGAGTGAGTAGTATAAGGCAAGGAGTTGTTTGGGGCTTTTTTAGAGGGGCAGGGTTGGGATGTTCCCTGATGGTAAATTCAATCTTGGGCTGTGTAAATAAGTAGCACAGTGGTCAGAAGGAAGGAAGTGACCATCCTATTGTATTCTGTTGTGGTCAGACCAAATCTGAACTATTGAACTCATTTGGGGTATTACATTTTAGGAGGAACATTAACAAATTATTTGGAGTCTTTTAGGAGGATTGTTCCCAGAATAGCGAAGGGACTGTAAAGAGTTGATCATTCATTTGAAGGAACTGGAGTTGGTAGGGAAAAGAGCAGAAGGGCAATAACTCAGAGAAGACTCATGTTCGACCGGATGTCCCATAAGGTCTCTTTTAACTCTGAGAGTCAGTGGTTTGAGGGCAAAGAGATTGAGCTGCTTTCACTAGAAGATGATGAATGACTGGGAGAGAGACAGAGGGAAAGACAGAGACAGAGACAGACAGAGACAGAAAGACGGGGGGGGGCGGAGAAAGAGAGAGAGAGAGAGAGAGAGAGAGAGAGAGAGGGAGGGAGGGAGGGAGGGAGGGAGGGATGGAGGGACGGAGAGGGAGGGAGGGAGAGAGAAACCCTTTCTAGAGTAAATAAACAAATGGAATACGCTAGTACAAGTACAATGAGTTAAGAATCAGATATGGGTTCCAAGTTCAACTCTGCAACTCACTGTGTGACCTTAGACTTCTGTGATCCTCACTTTCCTCATCTGAAAAACTGCCTTGGGAACTCAGCAAGATGCTCTCTGGGATCCTTTTTCACTCCAACATTTATTGATTCTGATGCTGATACTAGAGTCTTTGGCCCTAACTTGTCTGGTTCGGATGATGTGTTGCTGCAATTCATCTAAGGGAAAGGTTGGCACGAGCTGATGACACCAGAGAAAGCTTTATGAAGGAGGAAGCATTTGAGCTGGTCTTAATCGATCCAGTAAGTCTGGGATTATCAGAGAGGAGGAGGAGGGCATTCCACTGAAAGGAAAGAGCAGGAGATGAAGCAGGAATGAGCATGCTCTGTTTTGCTGTCAGGACAGCTTGATTAAAGTGGAGGGTAAGTGTTGCCAATGCTACCTGCCAAGGAGATAAGGTTAGACAAATAGGGAAAGGCCAGACCAGGGTAGAATGCTAACACTGAAATGCCAGGCAAAGGTAATAGTAACAGTCTGATGTGAGAAAGATGCCTAGAGCCTACACTTCTTCAAACCTCTATCCCCAGCCCAGATAAACAAGGATTCCCTTGACATAGAATTAATTTAGTTGCTATGTCAATACCATCCTTATCCATCCCACATAGAGCCCAAGAACGTGCACGAGACATGAGCTGAGCAATTGGAACTGGAACAAAACCTACCTCGCCATCGTTAGGGCTCATAGAAGGATGTTGACCCATGATCTCAGCAGCCAGCCCCATGATACTTTCTCTAAGTTAAGCTGAGGGGCTTAGACTTTTCCAGGAATTCCTTCCCCTTATGTGGTAGTGGCATATTGCAGGCATGGAGGGAAGGTTCATTAGCCTCAGAGCAAGAAACAGCTGCCTAAATGATTGCCAATTCCCACAAAGCCATAAAAGCCCAGAAGCTTGGGTGAAATGGGATCCGGTGACATGCTCCATCACTAAGCTAGGGGATGGGGGTGGATAGAGCCAACAGCATAATTCAGCTGCGATGATGAAAGTTCCAGCAGCTTCTCTGATTAAAACTGCAAATCCACAACCCTACACCTAATCCCTTGGCGAAAAGGGAAGATTAGAGCAAGTCCTAGTACTGATAACTCTATCTATCTCTTAAGTTGCATGTAAAATTTCAAGCATCTCCTGGGAGACCCAAAGCTGGGCTATTGCTGTGGCTCTCTCCCTAATTGGAAAACTATAATAAGAAAATCAACATTGCTGATTCCATAATAACCGGAATAATACAGCAGTCTGTCTTTGTACTCCCTGATTACTCTATTAGCTTACTAAATATACTTGCACAGCTTGAAAAGATGAATGATGGTGACTATTGTGACTCCTTGATGTCATTGTATTTTTCATTATATTAAAACAATGGCACCTCACATTTGGTTCAAAAAAACCTTTAGACTCCTGTGCACTAGAATGTAAGGTCTGCAAATAAGGATGCTTCACTTTGGGGATATAAAGACATCCACCTTTCGTAGCCCACTAATTATGTAATTAAACCCCAGCAGGGGAATGAGGAAATGTGAACACAGGTGTGATGGTGGGACAGCTGATCTCCCCTCTCCTGCATTTTAAACCATTCCAAGTGCACCATCATCAGTACCTTATTAGGGGGTCATCATTGTCAGAGGAAAAGAGGACAGTCCCAACATAATAGGTGAAGAACAAATCCAAGGGTATTTCAAAATCAAGATAGTAGTTACTTGTAAAATTCCTGCCTGCACAGAGAACCTGTGCTCTAAGAACAGACCAGCTGGGACAATGGAGTCTGAAAGGGTATGGCTCTGTTAAAGTTACAGCCAGGACATGAAGTCTGGAGAGTTGTTTTTCTAAGGTTTGTCTGATTCATCCTTGAAAGACTCAATCCCCAAGCAAGACTAAGGTCAAACAGGTAAGAATCCAGGATAAGGAAATAATGAATTATTCAGAGTTGTCCATTCAGTCAACAAGCGAAACAAGACCCAAGGAACACCAATGCAGATAGCATTATTTGATTTTCCAAAAGGATGGTAATTTATCACCTTTAGCTCCGTCTAAGGCCTGCTGTTACCTACAAAATTGGAAAGGATTGCAAAGTACCATGTTGGGATTTTTATTTATTTTGACCTGGCAAAGCTGTGTTCCATTTTCATCATTAACCATACAAATGTCCTAACGCATTTCAAAGCTATTAATATGTAGGACCATCGTAATGGAAATATAATAGAGTGATATACTTTGGAAGGTATCCGATTTAACACAGGCAGGAAAGGAATTAATGAAATTTTAATGGGAAATCAGCTTGCAGTAATTTTACAACGAACAATTATCCTCGTTCGAAATACCGTTTGAATAACTTTGTCAGTAACATGATATGCTGTTAGTGGAGGTATTTATGAACAAGACAAACAACTCACAGTAGGCTGTAATGGTAAATTCTCCATAAAAAATGGTAGAGCTATTTATGGCATCTATTGTTTAAGGCTTTATACAGAGGGAAATTTTTTTCCTAATAGGTTCCTGTTTGTGATAAGAACTCCAGGTGCCCTGACAACAAAGGCAACTGCCGCTAATACGGACAAGGTAGATTTTGGTGCACTGGAGCTGGGAGGAGTGCCACAAGATGCTATTTCCCTTTACTGGTCCCAAGGTATCCTGAATTAATATTTGACAGTACATAGCACTTCAAAGGAGGTAGAGACAGGGATGGGGCAGGGGAAGGAAAGTATATTCAGATTGAAGAATTTCTGTAAGTTCTTTGCTTGTTACCTGCAGGGGGCATCCAACAATGTATGAAAGTCTTTATTAAGTCTTTATTAAGAAACCAATCTATTCCAGGGACATCCCACATCAAGAAAATGAAAGGAAGTGGAGGATAAAGTACCTTGGCTAAACTACAAAGATTCCAGAAAAAGACAGAAATTCACAGAAACCTCGGAAAATATCAGGTCCAAAATCGCCAACATGTGGTGACCTGAAAGAACTCCAATGAGGAGGAATGAATTTCCTTGCAGAGTGGCCAACTCCCCTCCCTCAGGATAGCTTTAAATATCAGGACATTTTCCCTTGATATCAGACTAAGTTTGCCCTGCTGTAACTTTCATTCATTGTTCCTACCCCTTCTCCCAGGGGAGCCAAGCAGAAAAGTCTAATCTCCTGCCTGTGACAATCCTTCACAGTTATCATGTCTCCAAACCCTGCAAATAATTAAACAAAACAATGCTTTTTTTTTTTAAGTAGTTGCTGTCAATGATTGGGCATACAACCATACCTTTCAGTCTTTATCAATTCATAAAGATTATTCACATTAACTTTAGCAATATAAATACTAAGGTTGTCCATGATTTATCCTGAATTTTATGCCACTTGATATTATCTCCTCCATAGAGTCAGGTGTCTATGAGGGCAATTGTTTTCGTTTTGGGTTCTCCTTTTTTCACTCTACTTTGCTTGGGAACTCTTTCAATAGAAACAGATCTCTCTGTGTTTCTCCTTTCCCTTACTCCAAAGAGTAAAAATCTTTTTCTAATTATGCTGTGCTAATCTCTCATGCCCACTCCAATGTCTTAAATCACTTATCTAAACATTTTCAAAAACTTACAGGGAGTCAGTTTCTATTCAATATGATAGACCTCTACAAGTGCCAGTAAAAGCTGAAAGAGAACCAGTGAAGGAGCAATCGGTATAATCAATTTGCACATATGCTTCAGACGAATCATACAGGTCCACATCCACAAATAAATCCCCATTTTCTCAAATATTCAAATGGATCTGTGATCTCATCAGTTCAGAATTACCCTCCAAAATGCAGGTGACAACTCACCCATGCTTACCTATCTTATGCAAATCCTGTCCATGCCTACCTGTAAGTTTAGCACAGGGGGTCAACCTAATGTGGCAGAAGGATTCCTCTCTCCTGACATTGAGAGGATACCAAGGGAGCATTTTGCCACTCCACTTCTCATCTCATGTCCCATGTGACCAATTCATCTTCTCTTCCTATCATACATTTTCTGAGGACATTTTTATTCATTTTCTTCTTTGGAATTCCTATTGTGTTAAATTGCATCCTGCTCACACTTACTGTGTACCTCTCAATTGCCCTCATTTTTTTTCAGACTAAATCCAGTGCCTTCTCCTTCCATTCACCATTGATTTGTGAAGTTTTTGGTTTTAGGTGCTTAGGTGCAAACACAGAGTCCAAACAGTTAATCATGAGACTAACTCTTGGGGTAGCCTTCTCAGGACCAAAAATGACCCAACAAAATATCTGGGAACCCCAAGTCTACTGTTCTTTGCAAAGAGTAGGTTTTCTAAAAATGATGCCAATATCAAAACCAGACTGATTTCTGGTATGTAATCAGTCTGTGATTAGTCAGTGGCTCAGTCAAGAAGTTTTGTTGAGGATCCCTGTACTTGACACTCTCAGACTAAGGATCCTGCCTTCATTAGAGCTTTAAATCTAGTTGGGGATAAACATTAAAATGCATGAAATCATTAGAGGAGGACTGAATGTTAAACTATATGGTGCTAAATGTAAATCAATAGAATTTCAGCAGAGTGACAGCATGGTACAGTGGAAAGAGAGTCCTGCATTTGGAAACTGAAAACATGGATTCTAATGTTGCGTCTACCATTTGTTACCTACTTGATGCCAGGCAAGTGACTTCCTCTCTCTAGGCTTCTGTTTCTTCATCTGTAAGATGAGAGGCTTGGATTAGGGGTTCTAGTATCACTTCAACCTCTAAATCTATGATCCTATAAGGGAGGGAGACATCAGTTTAACCTGATTACTTGAGAAAAGTTTAGGGGTTGGGGGGACTTAAACTTGACTGTGAATTAATTAATCAATAAATATTTATTGAGCACTTATATACTACAAAGTGTTTCAGGGGAACTAAGAAACATTGCCATTGGAGTCAAGGTGTTCACAGTTAAACAATGAGACAAAGTATGTCATAAGGGGTTAATAATTAATGGCTCAATGAATGGCCAATCAGTGAAAGGTAGGTATTCCCTTACTTTAGAAAGTCTTCATGATAGAGGGAGAATTTCAGCTGGTTCTAGAAGAATAGGTTAGGTTCAGATAGGTGGGAAGAAATGTGATATATGTATTCTATCCAAGGGAAGTGGTATAAGCAGTATGGAAATGGGTTCATAGTTACAAGAGAGAGACTGTAGATTCCTAAATAGGTAAATTATATAGTAAAACTATATTATAGGGAAAATTAGTCTAGTATGCAGTGGGATACAATATAAATTATAGTGCTGAGGGGAGACTTGAGATACATAGAATATTAGGAGGCTGTTGCAGTAATCTGAACATGAAATGATAAAAACCTGAATTATGGTGGTGACAAAGAGAAAGGAGAGAAATGGACAGGGTAAAAAGACATTTTTATCTTTATGGATGAAACAATAGGATTTGGGAGTATAGTAGATATAGAAGAGAAAGATGATCCCAAATTCCTAGTCTGAGACTCTAGAAGAAAGGTGATACAGGGGGGCGGAGCCAAGATGGCAGAGTAGAAAGACACACATACACTAGCTCCGAATCCACAGCCCATAAAATATCTGTAAAAAAGAACTACCAACAAATTCTGGAGCAGCAGAAGTCACAGAACAACAGAGTGGAGGAGATTTCTGTTCCAGAGAGACCTGAAAACCTCTTGCAAAAGGTCCTTCAAGCACCAGACCAGGAGCAGAGCCCAGCCATCCTTGGCCCCGTGGCACCCAGAGGAGCGGATCTGAGCAGGCTTCAGGGACAGAATCTCCAGCAGCCATGCAGGTCCCTCCACCCACAGGTGATGGGGGTTGGTGAGAGGGTCTTTTTGGCGGGTTGAGAGGGGAGTGGGGTGCCCCCATAACTCAGGCCCCCTTGGGAGGCAGCAGTGGAGGTGGGAGCAGACAGGGGCTCCCCAAGCAGGCAGGAGCCCAGATCCATTGTTGAAAGTCTCAGCATAAACCTCCTGAGGGAACTGAGCCCTGTGTGGTGGCCCTGCCCCTACCTGAGCAGCTGAACTTGATCTCACACTGAATAGCAGCCCTGCCCCCACCCAAAGCCCTGAGGCTGAGAAGAAGCATTTGAATCTCAGCCCCTAAGTGCTGGCTGGGCGGATCTGGAGGCCAAGTGGGTGTGAAGAGGATGCTCAGAAGTCAAGTCACTGGCTGGGAAAATGCCTAGAAAAGGGAAAAAAATAAGACTATAGAAAGTTACTTTCTTGGTGAACAGGTATTTCCTCCCTTCCTTTCTGATGAGGAGAACAATGCTTACCATCAGGGAAAGACAGAAGTCAAGGCTTCTGTATCCCAGCCCACCCAATGGGCTCAGGCCATGGAAGAGCTCAAAAAGAATTTTGAAAATCAAGTTAGAGAGGTAGAGGAAAAGCTGGGAAGAGAAATGAGAGACATGAAGTCAAAGCATGAACAGCAGATCAGCTCCCTGCTAAAGGAGACCCAAAAAAATTTTGAAGAAAATAATGCCTTGAAAACTAGCCTAACTCAATTGGCAAAAGAGGTTCAAAAAGCCAATGAGGAGAAGAATGCTTTCAAAAGCAGAATTAGCCAAATGGAAAAGGAGATTCAAAAGCTCACTGAAGAAAATAGTTCTTTCAAAATTAGAATGGCACAGATGGAGGCTAAGGACTTTGTGAGAAAGCAAGATATCACAATACAAAACCAAAAGAATGGAAAAATGGAAGATAATGTGAAATATCTCATTGGAAAAACAACTGACCTGGAAAATAGATTCAGGAGAGACAATTTAAAAATTATGGGACTACCTGAAAGCCATGATCAAAAGAAGAGCCTAGACATCATCTTTCATGAAATTATCAAGGAAAACTGCCCTGAGATTCTAGAACCAGAGGGCAAAATAAATATTCAAGGAATCCACAGAACACCGCATGAAAGAGATCCAAAAAGAGAAACTCCTAGGAACATTGTGGCCAAATTCCAGAGTTCCCAGGTCAAGGAGAAAATATTGCAAGCAGCTAGAAAGAAACAATTCAAGTATTGTGGAAATACAATCAGGATAACACAAGATCTAGCAGCTTTTACATCGAAGGGGGTGGAACAGGATATTCCAGAAGTCAAAGGAACTAGGACTAAAACCAAGAATCACCTACCCAGCAAAACTGAGTATAATACTTCAGGGGGAAAATTGGTCTTTCAATGAAATAGAGGACTTTCAAGCATTCTTGATGAAAAGACCAGAGCTGAAAAGAAAATTTGACTTCTAAACACAAGAATGAAGAGAAGCATGAAAAGGTGAACAGCAAGGAGAAGTCATAAGGGACTTACTAAAGTTGAACTGTTTACATTCCTACATGGAAAGAAAATATTTGTAACTCTTGAAACTATTTAGTATCTGGGTACTGAGTGGGATTACACACACACACATGCACACGCACATGCACACACACATAGAGACAGAGTGCACAGAGTGAATTGAAGAGGATGGGATTATATCTTAAAAAAATGAAATTAAGCAGTGAGAGAGAAATATATTGGGAGGAGAAAGGGAGAAATGGAATGGGGCAAATTATCTCTCATAAAAGAGGTAAGCAAAAGACTCATTAGTGGAGGGATAAAGAGGGGAGGTGAGAGAAAAACATGAAGTTTACTCTCATCACATTTGACTAAAGGAAGGAATAAAATGCACACTCATTTTGGTATGAAAACCTATCTTACAATACAGGAAAGTGGGGGAGAAGGGGATAAGTGGGGGGGGGTTGATGGAAGGGAGGGCAGTGGGAGGAGGGAGCAATTTGAGGTCAACACTCATGGGGAGGGACAGGATCAAAAGAGAGAATAGAAGTAATGGAGGGCAGGATAGGATGGAGGGAAATATAGTTAGTCTTACACAACAAGACTAATATGGAAGTCATTTGCAAAACTACACAGATTTGGCCTATATTGAATTGCTTGCCTTCCAAAGGGAAGGGGTGGGGAGGGAGGGAGGAAGAGAAGTTGGAACTCAAAGTTTTAGGAACAACTGTCAAGTACTGTTCTTGCCACTAGGAAATAAGAAATACAGGTAAAGGGGTATAGAAAGTTATTTGGTCCTACAGGACAAAAGAGAAGATGGAGACAAGGGCAGAGAGGGATGATAGAAGAGAGAGCAGATTGGTGATAGGGGCAATTAGACTGCTTGGTGTTTTGGGGTCGGGGGAGGGGACAAAAGGGGAGAAAATTTGGAACCCAAAATTTTGTGAAAATGAATGTTAAGAGGTAAATAAATACAAAAAAAAGTAAGGTGATGCAGCAGTAAAACAGAAATGGGATAGTAGGAAAATTGAACTGGCTTGTTGGAAGGAAATTACAATTTCAGTTGAAACATTTGAAATTTGAGATGATACTATTGGCAGGAAGACATTAGCTTAATACACAGGAGATGGAAGTGGTCAGCACCAGGGCTACCAATTGGGGAATGATCCACCAAAAGATGATGAGCAAACCTGATATGGCAGAGCTCACAAAGGGAGTATGGTCAGTTCTGTTATAATGCCTGTTTTGGAAATGCTAATTTGGAAATCCATTGTGATTGATATTACAGAGAATGTATTGAGTAAAACTCAAATTTCATGTTTGTTCTGTGTGAGAATGCAGAAAACCGCACCTCCACTGCAACCCCTCAGCACCCACTTCCACAAGCAAACTTCAGGTGCTTTCCGAGGTAAAGTGCCATATTATTGCATATCTTTGGTGCAGTAGGAGCTGTAGGTAGAGGAGGGCTAGTCAGCGCCTATGAACTCTATTCTCTCTTTCTTCCCTTCCCTTTCAACCAAACTCCCACCCAGAAATGGAGTTATGGTCCATGGAGTATGCTCTCTTGCTGATAGATGTTAACTTGTTGATTTTGCCTGCCCAGGTCCTTTGGGAACCCCGGCATAGGCCAAACAGCAGCCTGAGACCAAGAATGCTGCCATTATCTATTAAATGGTTTCTTAACCATTTAACATGTACCAAATTGTGTTATCATTTTAATTAGGTTCCTCTCTTCTATAAACTTTTTGAGAGTTGCACCCCTCAATCCCATTTCCCCCATAAAGCCTGTGTTTTTTATTGTGTAATTTTGTATCACATAGTGATTTTAAAAATATGTTGTATCACATTGTAGCATACAGCATAAATGATTAATTATTTGCAGAAAAGAGCAAGACAGTTCCTTGACAAACACCTGCAGTGAAGGGGTAGATGGAGTAAGAGGAGGCAGAAAATAAGACAGAGGAAGAACATTTCAAAAGACAGAAGGAAAACCAGAAAGAGGAGAATCAGAAGGTTCAGTACTATAGAAGCCAATGGAGGAGCTTTTCAAGGCAGAGCCAATATTCTTACATATATCAGAAAGGACAAGTGAAGTTAATTATACTGACTCATTTGGTTTGATAAAGAGATCACTAGTATCTTTTGGGTAATCAATTTCAAATAATTAACAAATATTAATTGACTATATATGACCCCATGCTAGGTGCTTTAGGAGGATAAAAACAAGATTATAGCTTGCTTCTAGTTCTCCAACAGTACAGTCAAATGTACATGAACAAGTCACGAAATTTCATAAGCCAGTACATTATTTTCTAACAAGTGAATAGTATAGAGTGTTATACAAGCAGAGCAGAGATAGAGATCACTATGGACAGGGAGAAGCTGGGAGATTTCACAATGAGGAAGTAGAATATGATTTGGATCTTAAAGGATGAGTAGGCTTTATCCGCACAGAGAAAAGGTCAAAGAAGAAACTAGATTTTAGGTAGTTAGGAAAGAAAGTAGAGGCAGGGATCTCCACATCTCTGAGGATGCAGAGGAAGAGAAGGGATTAAGGAAAAATTCTATAAGAGGGGAGGCCTATATGTGTTTTCAAGTAGAATGAAAGGAACCCATGGAGAGGGACAGATTTAAGAGGAAGGAGAGCATTGTGGGAAGGAGTTCTCAGAGGAAATGGGAAGGGATGGAAAACAGAGCATAGGTGAAGAGGTTGGTTTGAGAAAGGAAAAAAGATATCCTTTCCTATGAACATGATAGGATAAAAGGATTTATTCTGTAAAACTTGGACTCAGTTAAAAGGTCAAGGACCTAGAAAGTCACATGTGGCCTTGAGGTCACAGGTTCCCACTCCTGGCATAGTCTACCAGAAAGACACTGCATAGTATACTACAGAATGTAGGAGTCAAGGAACCTATATATATTTAAATCCTAACTCTGACACTAGTTGTGGTTATGAATGTCACTTAACATGTGTAACTTTTGGTTTCTTCATCTGTAAAGTGGAAATAATAATACAACTAATAGTGAATAGAGCACTGGGCCTGGGAGTCAGAAAGATATAAATTCAAATCTGACCTCAGACACTTAGTAGTTATATGCAAAGTCATTTAACCTCTGGTTTACTTAGTTTCCTCAATTGCAAAATGTGGGTAATAATAACACCTGTCTCCTAAGATTGCGATGGGATAATATTTATAAAGCAGTTAGCAGAGTGCCTGGCATGTAGTAGTCGCTAAATAAATACTTACTCCCTTCTCATTTTCAGATTATCCTGACTTCCAAGGATTCCCCCCCTCCCATGTGACAAGGTATGTAAAACTGGATTCTGGATTCCCTTGAAAAGTAATCACTGTACAATCTAATCAACCAAGAAAGTATAGGAAAAAAGACAGATGAAGCCAAAAACACAATTTCTTGTACCTAGTAGCTACTTATTAAATATGTTTAATGGTATTAACTGTGGTCGTGCTCTTTGATGTAGACTAGACAATTATTATCACAAAAGGTGGATTGTGAAAACAATAAGTTGACCTGTTATCATTAATACTAATACTTCCAACTTGTTTGCTCACAATTTTATTTCTTTTGTATGTTTAGCAAAAATAAATTCTATAGGAGAAAGTTAGAGCAATCACACACAGACTAGTGTCATCCTCGGTTCCAGGTTGCTGGCCATGGTGCTGAACCACCAGATCTCACATTCTCTGTAATGTGTGTGATGAGGTGAAGGGGGTCGGAGTGAGGAAATAATTCCCCCACACAGAGGTTGTCACTGTCTCAGAAGACAGGGGTTCTACATTTTCTTGTATTAATGCAGATCATCATCTCCTCTGACACTTATAAAAGGTACCCTATGCAAGTTAGTCGTCTATGGCTTTCAGGACCGATTGCTGCCTGAATTACATGTAGCCTTCCTCAATGCCCAATTCCTTGAACTAAAAATGATCTCTATCTTTCTTAATTTTTAAACAATTTTTTCAATTAATGACTAATTTAGGTGTTTATTTTCTCTCCTCACCTTCCCCCTCAATTCAAAAAAGAAAAGAAAAGAAAAGCAATTCTTGTAACAAATAAGCAAATCCAAACAACAAAAATTCCCACAATGAATATAAATATGCATCCCCTTCTACATATTTAGTCCATTGCCTCCTTATAAGAAGGTGGGTAGTATTACTCATCATCAGTCCTCTGGAATCGTGATTGGGCATTGCATTGATCAGAGTTCTTAAGTCTTTCAAAGTTGTTTGTTTTTGCAGTGTTGTTTTAGTATAAATTATTCTCCTGGTTCTGCTCTCTTCAATCTTCATTACTTAATACAAATCCATTCAGCTTTTATGAATTGTCCCATTTATCATTTCTTAAAGTACAATAGTATTCCATTACATCAATATACTATACCCTTTTCTATCCATTTCCTAACTTCTTTGTACGTTTTATGAGATTATCATATCCTATTTTGTATTATACTTATCTATATATTTTATTTCCTCTACTAGATTGTAAATTCCTTGAGATCAGGGACCAATTCCTATTTATCTTTGTACCTTTCCTATTATACTTTCTTTGTAATTAGATGATATGGGTTAAAATCAAAATCATTAGTATCAAAGGAGACACAAGTCTATTTTACTACCATGAGGGATAGAACCACCATTTCCTGAATCAGCAACAGTTACAATTGGAGAGAATATAGATATCAGAAAAGCTGAGATTCTGTAGATTTATGAGCATGACCAATATATCATAGTAGCAGATACCAGAGATAACAGTAAAATTCTATTACAAATAAGGTCTCGAGTTAACATGTAAAAGTCATTGAGTCTCAAAAATTTGAATCATTCTATAAAATGTGATCCTACTTGACTTCACTAATGTCACCTGTCATCTCTTCTCAGTCATCCCCACCTCTTTCACCTGTTCACCATGTCACAAAGTCAAGGTAATATAAATATTTTAACCTACCTAGAGGAAAAGCACTCTCAGATATGGAAACCCAACCAAATTGGAATTCAGAGGAGAAATTGAGCATGTCTTCTCACTCTCTACTCACTAATTTCCCTTCCCTAAATTCAATGTAGGATTATTTACAAGTCAGTATTCATCAATCTGACTAGATGCCACAGTAAGACCAATGAAGCGGTCATGTGCAGTGAAAGGAGTACTGGATCAAGAGTCAGGTGACCCAAATTATTTTCCCATTCCTTCCAATAATAAGCTGTGGGACCTTTATTCATTTAACCTTTATGCACTACAGTTTCCTCATCTGTGAAATGAAGGACTTGGACTGGATGTTATCTAAGATTTATTTTCATTTCTAACCATCCATGTTTCTATATTCCCCTGACTCCTTTGGTCCAAAGACTTCACAGACTTTTCCTGCTTACATTTCATGAAAACCCTTGTGCAAAACCCTGCTTTAGCAATAGTCCCTTTCTTATTTCTGTTAGTCCTCCCATGCCAATCTTTCACTTTTACTATGGAAGAAGGAGCTTCCAAGTCACTGATGAATAAATTCTAAGTATTGTAATATCAGACCTATATCAATAACTAGATAAATAAAATAGAACTAAATCTTCCTCAAAAGTGAAATCATTGAAGCCTCTGATAATTCACCCTGCAAGGACACAAGGAGAAGCAGGAACCATTAAGTCCCATGCAGATTCCTCTTGCTTGTGTTCTTAATAGTACCTAAGTAACTTCTGCTTTAGGATCAATCTCTGGCTTCCATTGATTTCACATGGATCCACCAGCCTAAGTTTTGGCCATTTGTAATTTTCATAGTCTTCATGCTAATGAAATAGAAAACCAAGAAAAATTGAACTTCTAAGGAGAGTAATTTGGCATACCTGAGGTAGGAGCATTGACACCTGTTTCTCATGCAGAATTAAATATATAAGTGAAAAGCTGCTGCTCCCTCTCTGTTCATGATTTTGATGAATTTGAGGTCCTAGAGCTAACATTATATAATCCCTTTAACTAAGTTGTATACATCCCCGCAACACAACAGAGTCCTGTGTTATTTGTGATAGGCTAGAGTTACTTACTATGTATTCCTTCTATTTACTGGAAATAAAAAATAACAACTTTGTGCCACAGAGATTCTCAGCTCTGTTGTTTTTAAAGAGTTGGTTTAAATTCCAATGAACAAAGGGCTCCCAGGTTTTGTATGTTGGACCTGAGTGTTGGCTTTCACAGCAATGTTCAAGTTCAGCACCTAGGACAGAAATAGATAGCATAGCACTTCTGACTTGTAGTTTAGGCCAATCCATCTAAGATTGATGTGAGAATTTTGGTTTCTGGCTGAAAAGGGAAACCCTGTTAGGTTTGTCTTGATGATCAGAGTGTTACACCTGGAGTCAAAAAGACCTAAGTTCAAATCCCACCTCAGACACTTACTTGCTGGGCAAGTCTTCACTTCTCCTGGCCTGTTTTCTTATTCATAAAATGAGGGTAATAACAAACCTACTTCACAGGTTATTGTGAGTGTCAACTAAATAAATAAATGAATGAAAGAATGAATAAGTAAAGCTTTAAGTGAGGTGTAAAATATGTAGAATACTTTTCAAACTTTAAAAGCACTTAAATGCTAGCTATTAGCTATTATTATTCTCTTATGAAATTCTCTACTTCAGAAGTAATCTCTTCTATATATGGAATATATCTCCCTTCTCTAAGAGGACTATCTGTGAAACTATGGCTTCCTACCACACACAATTTGCCCCTCCTTTAAATCTATATAATGGGAAAATTTTCATTTCTTTATTCTTTACCATAATTTCCCCAATGATCCAATGCTAGAATATTTTCCTACTTCCCCTATCACATAACTGAGGCAGTAAAGATAAAGCATTTATTAAGCACTTATTATCTGATATGCATGGTGATAAGCACTAGGAATATAAATATATTCAGAAGGAAGACAGTTCCTAACCTCACAAAGCTTATATTCTAATGGGATAAGATAACACATAAAGTAAAGCTGAAAATGTGAGAGAAGTAGAAAAGTAGTCCAAGGAATGAGGGATAGAACTGGCTTAGAAAGGACCATGGCAGCCATGGGTTCTTCCTCAAATGGAGGTTCTTGGAAGGAACTCTCCAAATAGAGGAGGAGGTCACTGGGACAGAGATAGAAAAGTAGTCTAGGGAGTCAGGAGGAGAAGTAAGAGCTGTTTTCAACATAATTGGTAGATGGAGGAAATGGAGTGAAAAGACCAAAAGCAGTGTCTTGATACACCACTCCTGTGGCCCTGTTAATGTTGTATTTTGTACTATATTTACTTGGGTATACCTTTCCCCTATATTTTCCCTTCCATTGTAAATTCCTTAGAGGTAAAGGTTAAAACTGCTAAAAACTCTCACTTGCAAGTTCTGGGCTTGTTCCAAAAATCTCTTTTATAAAAAAGAAATGCTTCCTATCAATAATAGGAATTATCTCAGTTTCAAGGTCTCCCAGTCAACGGTATCTTGTGATTCCTCTTCTAACAGTTTTCACTGATCCTGCTCAATAGTCTTCTATACCTTCTACATATCCTGGCTCTTGACTGCTTGTCTGGTTCTGACCTCTTGTTCTATTTTGGCACCAGTTTTTGGGAGAAGATTTGGCCTGATCTGGTTCTAGTGCCTGACTTTTTGTGAAGATACTATAGGTGAGGTGGACTGGGAAGGAATAATATCATTCAAAGGACCATGATTCAGGCAGTTTATTACTCACTAGTACACAGGCATGTGGTTCCCCAGCCTTACAGTCCCAAGGGCACATGAAGGAATGGTGACTTGGATATAATGTGGAATGAGTACTCCAATCAAGATGCCAGATCTTCTGGTTCCTACTCTTATATTTGATTGTGGCTTCTTGGCAGATTCATAGAGACTATACAGGAAGGAAATCTTGGGGCAACTCAATCAGTGCATGATTATCAATCACAAAGACACTATGATTAGAAAAGTTTGCTAATCTTACATATCCAAGTTAAATGAAGTTTACTAAGTTTATAGTTTCCTAACCTTGCATTTCTAACTCTAAATGTAGCCAAGTATGCCAGTTGTATATATAGGAATTTCCCAGCATGTAGGTTGGTCAGTAAAGAGTCAAACATGGACTCACTTCTGTTGGTTAGGGACTGACAATAGACCAGTCCTCATGTATATGCTTTTTATTCTCTCCCTTGATTTGACTCTCTGGATCCTAGCTTCCTACTCTCTCTGTGATATTATGTCCATCATGATCATATTGCAACATTTCTTTTGAAAAAATCAAAGCTTGTTCTCAGGGTTTAAAGCAGGCAAATAAAAAAATTAAACCTATACCTGCTCTCTGTGGGATTCCTTTGGACCACAGTATAACTCATCAGAGGGCTACATGTAAAATGTGTTGGATTCTGCCTATGGCCAATAGGAGAAAGACCAAATTGTCTGCTCTCCCTTATACATGTGTCTGTATAATACTATATATCATATTGATATATTCCTTAAAACATGCGAGTAGTAAAATGTGGTCAAAGGAAAACTGGGCTAGAAATGAGAGGGCCTAGGTTCTATTTCTGGTTCTGTTACTACCTAGCTGAGTGACACTGAATAAGTCTTTTAACCTCTCTAAATGGTAATTGTTTCACTTTTACCCAGGAACCCTGAGGGTCTTCTCTTCCCGGTTTGATTTTTTTTTTTTTTTGATTAAAGGAACCATCTCTTGAGCAACTACTTAAAGAAACCTATTCATTGAATGGGTGTATCTCAATTGTATCCTGGGACATCTCCAGTCATCCTGATGAATATCAGACCACTGGATCCAGATGGCTCAGGAGAAGAAAGTAAGGTTGGTGACCTTGTGTAGCCCTCCCTCACTCAAATCAAATTCAACTGCAAGTCGTGTCATCATCTTAATAGCATGGTCCTCTTTGAGAATGAAGGACAAACACAACAATCTCAACATCATTGTCTATAAAATGAGGAGGTGGTACAAGAACATCTTGGAAGTACTGTCTAACTCTAGCTGCTACCAAGTTCAGCTTTTGAAATGATAAGAAATGTACTTTACAATGACATACCCACCATTTCCCTCCTTCTTCCTATGATATCAAGGTAGGACCTGCTGCCTCATTCCTGTTATGGGGGAAATTGCCAAGATGTTTTATTGTTGGATTCTCTCTCTATCTCCTTCTGTATGTCTGTCTTTATGTCTCTCTGTGTCTTTCTCTCCATGTGTATGTGTGTTTATTTTAAGACTGAGTATCTCTATTTCACTCAGGCTAAAAGTACAGGGGCTACTCACCAGTCAGATCCCACTGTGATGAACATGAGAGCTTTGACCTGCTTCATTTCTGATCTGGGCCAGATCTTCCCTCCTTAGGCAGTCTCATGCCCTACTCTGCTCCCAGGAGTTCACCATATTTAGTTCAGACACCCAGTGAGTTTAGCCTTCTGCAGTTCACACTAGCACACCCAAGCAATGCACCAACCTCAGTCTCCCAAATAGCAGAGATTATAGGCATATATCACCCCATCTGTCCTTATTCCACACTCTTAAGGGAGGAGCAAGCCATGTATGAAGAAGACTCACAGTTTCACATATAGTCCTCTTTTTCAATTCTGCTTTGTATATAAAGAACTTAAAAAATTTGCTCCGTATATCAAAAAATTCTCTTTTTATGAATGTTAAATTCAGAAGAAAACATTTAAAAAAAAACACCTTAGGGAGAACACACAGATAGATCATGTAATGATAAGCCACACTGAAAAACATAGAAACAAATTCTCTTTTACCTTCTCTGCTCCAAAAGCAGGTGCAAACTCTGAAAAAGTCAAAGAGGACAACATGGTAAAGCACCAGCATCATGGTGTTAGAGTGGCACATGCCACTGGACTTCTAGTGAGCAAGGTATGAGTTCCAACCTTACCTCAGATACCTATAAGTTGTGTGACACTAATCACTCTCAGTCTGTCTCATCACTTATAAAATGGGATAAGTAAAAAATACACATTATATTAATTAATATTAAGTAATAATAAAATATTCGCTAATTAAAACAATTAAGATTAATGCATTGCTTTCTATGTAATACATTGCATTATAAATCATTAATTAATTAAACTAATTAATAAAAATTAATGTATTAGATTAATATATTTGTGTATTATATAATTATATATTACTATTGTATTATTTAATAACATTAATGTATTTACATATGAAATATATAAAATGGGGATATATAAAAATAGCACCTAGAAGCTATCTCCAAAGGTTATTAGGAGAATCCAATGAAATAGTAATAGCAATAATTCATTAGTAATAGGTAACACTTATATAATACTTGGAGGTTTGCAAAGCACTTTGCCAACACTATTTTATCCTCACAACAACTGTGGGAGCTATTACTACTATTCCCCATTTTATAGATGATGAAATTGATTCATGTGGAGCTTAAGAGACTTACTAGTGTGTGTCTGAGAACTGGAGTCAATTGTTCCGGATTCCAGGAAGCTCAGTGTTCTGCAATCTGTAGAAGAACTTTGCAAAAGTTAGAACTCTATATAAATGTTACCTATTATTAGAGAAAAAGTTCTCTGGACTTAAAGTTAGGGGAGATCTTGGTTCAAATTCCTCTAACAAATACCAGCTGTGGGACTAAGGGCAAATCATTTACTTTTTCTGAACCTCATTTCCCTTATCAGTAAGATTTGAATAATAAAACTTTTTCCCTGACTCACTAGAATGCTGGGAGGAGCAAAGGAAATGATTCATGTAAAGTGGTTTGCAAACCTTAAAGTGCTATAAGTGTAGTGTCAATTATTTTTAAATCTCTCTTCCATGAGAAATGACATCTTATAAAGAAATGTGGGGAAAGCTTGGTGGTGCAGTAGAGAGAGGGAAGACCTGAGTTCAAATTCAGCCTCAGACACTCACTAGCTGTGCGAACCTGGGCAAGTCACTTCACTTTATTTGCCTCCGTTTCCTCATCTATAAAATGAGCTGGAGAAGGAAATGACAAACAACTACAATATCCTTGCCAAGAAAACTCCAAATGGGGTCATGAAGAGTTGGACACGATTGAAATGACTGAACAACAAAAGGGAATATGGGTGAAGCGAAGTGATGCTACTACATTTACAAAGCACAGAGGGGAGAAGGATGAGCGAGCTGAGTCACAGCTAAGATCATGGATTGATGGCTACACTAAGGTTTAAAAGGATAATTTTGTTTGTTATTTTTTATAATCTTGGATTTGTTACTCAACCCTTCATATCACTACTAAAAAAAAGCTGCCCAGAATATTCACTTAATGACATCTCTAACCTAATATGAGGGATAAGCAGATAAATGAAAGTGAAGGGGAAGAAAAGCAGAGAAAATGAATGGAGAAGCCAAGAAAATCAGGAAAACAACCAGCTAAATGGAGTACTTTTTAATCTAATGTATTTAAGTTGTACTTAATAAAGCTTGGCACTAACTCTCTGCTTTATGCCAAAAAGTTTTCAGCAGCTTCCAATTAGAATAATGGGAGCTTTCTGAAAATTGTGTTTCTCAAAGATGCTGAGCCTGAGTCACCAACCTTTTGAGCTGGAGATAGAGTATCGAGAGTAAGGAATTCTGTGACAATGTAGGAGGCATCTGGTGCCTTCCTGGTGAGTGGCTAGAGTGTTGAACTTAGATTCAGGAAGTCCAGGTTGAAATCCAGCCTCAGACTCTCACTAGCTGTATAACCTTGAGCAAGTCACTTAACCCTGTTTGCCTCAGTTTCCTCATCTGTAAAAACAGGGATGAGAATAAGACTTACCTCCTATGGTTGTCAAGAGGACCATACAAGCTGATATTTGTGAAGTGCTTCAAAAACCTCAAAGCTTTATGTACATGCTAGTTATTATTTTTCATCATTATCATGAAAATTATTATTTCCACCTGTGAGAAGAATCTGATGCTTAAGTCACTGTATTATGCAACACTGACTTCTCTTTCTAGAGAGCTGTAATGTAGGGATCACAAGGCCTTTTCTAATTTAAATGCCCACATTCCTGTAAGGTATGAATTTCAGCACCATAACCTCCTATATGCATTCAATAAATATAAATAATGAAGATGAGTCACTCTCTCTCTTGTCCACCTCATAGAGGAGCCTAATAGTTGGCTGAAGTCCAAGAGTAAATTAGTAAACGAGTCAGAGACAGGACTGTCTTTCAGTCCTGAACCTGCCTCCCTCTGTCCCTGCTTGTAAATCCTTTTGGCTTCATTACACAGATGCACCTGAATATGCATTCCCATATCAGGGATTTTTTGCAAATCTATCTCTGTTTCATATGTCATTCTAAATCAACCTCATCAATTTCTATTGTTAAGTGACTGAAAGACTGGAAGATAAATATTTGCAGAAAAGTAGAGAGATGCTGGGAATCAGGGGAGGGAAAGGGGAGATGTTCTTTTCTCTACTAAGTAAAAACACAGCATGCATTCCACTAAGCCTTTATGACAATCTCCATCTCTAGTCAAGTGAGGAAGAATGGGGTCATGGGATTTTCTTAAAGTGAGATTATAGCTTTAAATTAATCCCTTTTCAGTCTTGTAGACTCTCTTGTTTAGGATTCTACTGCCAAATCACAGGCTTCTCAGCAGTTGAGTACTGTGATTTAGTAAAAACCTCATTATAACACACCTCACTGATGCTACTTAATTGTCAGATTGGACCTCACGTCCCTTGGGATATAGGAATACGTGACATTTCTCACTCACTGTAAGGCAAAGAGTCTACAAAGTGAGAATAATTGCTTTCCCTTGAATTTTATCCCAGCATTATACAAGGTCTCTGGACTCTGTAGTAATGATACAACTCTAAATTCTGCAGGCACACCCAGTCCTTTTGAGAAAGACTGACTTATTTTTACTTGTGTGTTAGACTCAGTGTTCTCTTCAACTGAATGATCCATGGGGGAGGGGGATGTTGGGGCAAAGGGCAGCAACCAAGCAATAAATTGACATTTCTCAAGTGAAACTCGGTCACACTTGACTTTTTCAAAGTTATCTGCTCCAAAGCTTAGAGAAGACTCTCAAAGCATCCCACACAGGGAAGCCATGCTTGAGAAACAATTGCTTTGAGAATACCAAGTACTCCTTGATTGTACTCAGCCTTCTCAGCGAGACACTAAGCATAGGTCATTTGCTTCTGCAATTGGCCACCAGAGCTCTCACCAGGAGTGGCAAACAAATGGAAATGAAATCCCATTTCACTCAACAATATGAAGTTGTGGGGGAGAAACAGCCTGGCAGAAGCCAAGAACTCAGCATTCTTTTCCCAAATCCCCAAGGAACTCAGCATGGCATTTTGGACCACCTTCAACTTCCTTTGGCATCAACTTCCTCATCCATGAAATGGGAACATAAGACCTTCTGAGGCTGTTATAGGAATCAGAATAAATCTGTTCACTTGTATTCTTTTTTAAATATTTTGATAACTGTTTCTATATAATTTATTCTCTTTGTAATCTCATTTATTTCACTTTATGCATTTAAAAACTTTATTCCAAAATAGGCTTCAACAAACTGCCAAAAAATCCACAACAGAAAAGGAAAGGTTAAGAACTCTAAGTACTGGGTACACAGAGACAAAAATGAAATTGTGCCTGCTCTCTGGTAACTAACATTGTATTTAGTCCTGTGAGTCTCAGAGGCTGCTTGAAGAACTAAGAGGTTACATTACTCAGCAGTGTTAAATCTCTGGGATATGGTAGAGAGGGGACTTAAAGCCTGGTCTTCCTTATTCTGGGGATGACTGTCCACTATACCATGAATGCCTCTCTTTTAATCTATAGATGGAAAAATGAAACCACCATTGAACTCTACATAGTAAAGCAGAGCCTTTGAGGAATCAATGTGCTTTAGTGCTAGGAACACAACTTAGGTCTCCTAACTCCTAAGCCAACATTTTATCCCCAACTACCCTGTCCTTAAATCATCTAGAAAAGTGTCACACTCTTCAACTCATATTAAAGGGCACTGAAGTCACTGTTATTTATTATTTTCCCAGGAGACAAAATGATACTTTTCAAGTTGATAGAGTAAGTTATATAAATTCATATTTATGGACATTTTACAAAGTGGATATTTGACAGACTACTCAAAGGACTCTTTTGAGTCATTACAAGAGACATTTCAATAGATACCTAAGTACTCTTTAATAAGAGCCCATACTGCTGACATGCCAGTTAGCTTTACCTGCTCACATCACACAGACCATTTTAAAAAAGAAAGCATAGGAATTTAGAAAAAGATCTCTGGCTTAAGACAAAGGCTCTAAATGCATATAAGGGAGAGAGAGAGAGACAGAGAGATGGAGACAGACAAGAGACAGGGAGACAGACAAACACAGGGGAGGGAGAGAAAGACAGAGAGAGAAGGAGAGAGGGAGAAAGTGACAGGAAGAGAGAGAGGGAGAGTTCATTCAGTCATTCATAACAATCCCAGTGCCATCTCCTAAGCCTGAAACTCAGCAGGCTAAATATATTATAACTTCCATTTCTGGTTGTTTGGGGACAATGTGAGGCATGAGAAGGAATTTGAAATCTATAAAGGGAATTTAAATACACTTGTTGATTCTCATGGGATCAATAGTCTATCAAGTAACTCAGGGTAAGAAATAATGTCCTGCCAGACAGAACCAGAAGACCCGAATTCAAGTTCAGCATTTAATGGATGATTAAGAATGCTGTACCTAGATGGCGAAGTAGAAAGACGCACATACACATAGCTCCGAACCCACAAACCACAGAACGGCAGAGGGGACTAACCCAGGGTGAATTCTGCACCCAGAGACCACGGAATATTAGAGCGAGGGGGATTTCTGTTCCAGAGAGACCTGCAAACCTCTCGCGGGGGGACCTTCGCGCCGGGGACTGGGCGCTGGGGCGGGAAGAGGAGAGCAGCCCTGCCGCGGCAGCGACACCGTGGGAAAGAGATCCGAGAGGGCTGCGGGACGGAGCGGCCACGCGGGTACCCCCACCCACAGAGGGACCTGCAAACCTCTCGCAAAAGGTCCGTCGCGCTGCAGACATGGTGCCCAGCCTGGACCTGCGGGGGCAACGGCGGCCATGGCTCCGAGAGACAAAGTTCTGAGAGGGATCCAGAGGCGGGATCTTCAGCAGCTGCACGGGCCCCCCACCAACAGGTGACTGATGGGGGTAGGTGAGAGAGTTTCTCTGGCGGGTTGAGAGGGGAGTGAGGTGCCCCCATAGCTCGGGCCCCCCCGGGAGGTGGGAGCTGAGAGGCGGCTGCAGACGGGGGCTCCCCAAATGGACGGTAGCCTGGATCCATTGTGGAAGGTCTGTGCATAAACCTCCTGAGGGAATTGAGCCAGAGAGGCGGCCCTGCCCCTGACCTCAGCACCTGAACTAAATTTAACACCGAATAACAGCCCTGCCCCCGCCAAAAATCCTAAGGTGGGAAGCAGCATTTGAATCTCAGTCCCCAAACGCTGGCTGGGAGGACCAGGAGGCAAGGTGGGTGTGAGGAGAACATTCAGAGGTCAGGCCACTAGGTGGAGACAATGCCAAGAAAAGGGAAAAGAAATAAAACTATCGAAGGGTACTTTATCGGAGAAAAAAAA
The DNA here is from genome assembly GCF_028372415.1 of Notamacropus eugenii. NCBI lineage: Eukaryota > Metazoa > Chordata > Mammalia > Diprotodontia > Macropodidae > Notamacropus > Notamacropus eugenii. The sequence continues at coordinate 296,354,441 of NC_092877.1, read as the reverse complement.
CTTCCTCCCTTCCTTTCTGATGGGGAGGAACAATGCTTGCCATCAGGCAAAGACACAGAAATCGAGGATCCTGTGTCCCAGCCCACCCAATGGGCTCGGGCCACGGAAGAGCTCAAGAGGAATTTTGAAAATCAAGCTAGAGAGATGGAGGAAAGACTGGGAAGGGAAATGAGAGGGATAAGGGAGAAGCATGAAAAACAGATCAGCTCCTTGCTAAAGGAGAACCAAAAAAATCTTGAAGAAATTGGCACCTTGAGAACTAGCCTAACTCAGCTGTCAAGGGAGGTGCAAGGGGCCAATGAGGAGAAGAATGCTTTCAAAAGCAGAATTAACCAAATGGAAAAGGAGATTCAAAAGCTTACTGAAGAAAATAGATCTCTCAAATCTGGAATGGTACAGATGGAAGCTTTGGACTTTTCGAGAAAGACAGATATCTCAGAACACACCGCGCAGATTCGAAAAATGGAAGATAATGTGAAATATCTTATTGGAAAAACAACTGACCTGGAAAATAGAATCAGGAGAGACAATGTAAAAATTCTGGGACTACCTGAAAACCATGATCAAAAGAAGAGCCTAGACGTCATCCTCCACGAGGTTATCAAGGAAAACTGCCCTGAGATTCCAGAACCAGAAGGCAAAATAAATATTCAAGGAATCCGCAGAACACCGCATGAAAGAGATCCAAAAAGAGAAACTCCTAGGAGCATTGTGGCCAAATTCCAGAATTCCCAGGTGAAGGAGAAAATATTGCAAGCAGCTAGAAAGAAACAATTCAAGTATTGTGGAAATACAATCAGGATAGTACAAGATCTGGCACCTTCTACATTGAGGGATAGAAGGGAATGGAATAGGATATTCCAGAAGTCAAAGGAACTAGGACTGAAGACAAGAATCACCTACCCAGCAAAACTGAGTATAATACTTCAGGAGAAAAAATGGTCTTTCAATGAAATAGAAGACTTTCAAATTTTCCTGATGAAAAAACCAGAGCTGGAAAGAAAATTTGACTTTCTAACACAAGAATGAAGAGAACCATAAAAAGGTGAACAGCAAAGAGAAGTCATAAGGGACTTACTAAAGTTGAACTGTTTACATTCCTACATGGAAAGACAATATTTATAACTCTTGAAACATTTCAGTATCTGGGTACTGGGTGGGAGTACACACACACACACATGCACACACGCACACATACATAGAGGCAGAGTGCACAGAGTGAATTGAAGAGGATGGGATCACATAATAAAAAAAAAATGAAATCAAGCAGTGAGAGAGAAATATTGGGAGGAGAAAGGGAGAAGTTATATGGGGCAAATTATCTCTCATAAAAGAGGCAAGCAAAAAGACTTATTAGTGGTGGGATAAAGAGGGGAGGCAAGAGAAAAACATGAGATCTACTCTCATCACATTCCACTAAAGGAAAGAATATAATGCACACTCATTCTGATAGGAAAACCTATCTCATAATACATGAGAGTGGGGGACAGGGGCACAAGTAGTAAGGGGGGGAGGATAGAGGGGAGGGCATGGGGAGGAGAATGCAATACCAGGTCGACACTCATGGGGAGGGAAAGGACCATAAGAAAATAGAAGTAATGGGGGACAGGACAGGACGGAGGGAAATATAGTTAGTCTTATACAACACAATTAGTATGCAAATGATTTGCAAAACTAAACAGATATGGCCTATATTGAACTGCCTGTCTTCCAAGGGGAAGGGGTGGAGAGGGAGGGAGCTAAAGAAGTTGGAACTCAAAGTGTTAGGACCAAATGTAATGTTCTTACCACTGGGTAACAAGAAACACAGGTTAAGGGGTCAAGAAATCTATCCGGCCCTACAGGACAAAAGAGAAGATGGAGACAAGGGCAGGGAGGGAGGAGAGAGGAGAGAGCAGATAGGTCACAGGGGCAATTAGAAAACTTGGGTCTGGGGGGGGAGGGGGAAAAAAGGGGAGAAAATTTGTAACCCAAAATTGTGTGAAAATAAATGTTAAAAGTTTAATGAAAAAAAAAAAAAAGAATGTTGTACCTGATGAGCAAAGCCAATGCAGCCAAGATTATAAGGACAGCAGGAAACCAGACAGGGGACAGGGGAATTTTCACAACAAGTTTCTCTGATAAAGGTCTCATTTCTCAAATATAAAGAGAACTGAATTGAATTTATAAGAAAACAAGTAATTTCCCAGATGATAAATAGTCAAAGAATATAAACAGACAGTTTTCAGACAAAGAAATCGAAGTTACATATAGTTATATAAAAATGTTCTAAATCATTATTGAATAGAGAAATGCAAATTAAAACAAGTCTGAGGTACCATCTCATACTTATCAAGTTGGGCAATACGACAGAACAAGGAAAATGACAAACGTTGAAGGGGTTGTGGAAAATTTGGGAAATTAATGTACTGTTAGTAGAATTGTGAACTGATTCAACTATTTTTGGAGAACAATATGGTCAAAGTGTTAGAAAACTATACATACCCTTTGACCCAACAATACCATTGCCAGGTCTATATCCCCCAAAAAGATCTTTTTTAAAAAGGAAAAAAGATACTTCAGTACAAAAATATTTATAACAGCTTTTCTTTGTCATGACAAAGAATTGGAAAATGGGGGAATTGGGGAATTGCTGAACAAACCGTGGTAATATGATTTTGGTGGAATATTGTTTTGCTATAAGAAATGATGAGTAGGATGCCTTCAGAACAACTTGGAAAGACTTACATGAACTGATACAAAATAAAATGAGTAGAACCAGGACATCATCGTACACAGCAATAGAAATACCACACAGTGATCAACTGTACGTGACTTAACTATTCTCAGTAATACAAAGATCCAAGGCAATTCCCAAGGACTAGTGGTGAAAAATGCTATCTGCCTCCAGAGAAAGAATGATGAAGTCTGATTTCAGATCAAAACATACTTTTTTTCTTGGTTTTTTTTTTGGACTGTGTTTTCTTTCACATCATGACTGATAAGGAAATATGCTTTGCATGACTGCACATATATAACATACGTCAAATTGCTTGTCTTCTCAGTGTGGGAAAAGGTGATGGAAGGATAGATAGAATTTGGAACTTAAATTTTAAAAAAAATGTTCAAATTTGGTTTTACATATAATTGAATAATATAAATATTTTTAAAATTAAAAAAAAAGAATGCTGGGCTTGAAGTTGAGACCTGAGTTTGAATATGGACCCTAATACTCACTAGCTATGGGATTATAAATAAGTCATTTAAACCTTCTGAGTCTCAGTTTTTTCATTTATAAAAGATTTTACAACTACCCTGTGAGGTGCAGAGTACAAGTAATTTTAATTCCCATTTTATCATTATTGTTACCATGCCCTATGAAGCCACTGAGGCTTTGTAAGATCAACCATTTAACTAAAAAAGCATTTTAAGTACTTATTATGTGTACTAAGCAATGGGGACAGAAAAGAAAATTTGAAATATGGTCATCGCCATCAAGGAACTCATATTCTAATGCAGGAGATAACATGTAAATAACTAGGCACATGGCTAACATATACAGAGAAGATGCAAGGTAATCTCAGAGGGGAAGACTTCTTGCCATGAGTGGGATTTGGATTGAGACTTGACAAAAAGTCAGAGAAGCTAAGAGGTGAAGATGAGCAGGGAGAACATTGCGGGCATGAGGGACAGCCATGCAAAGGTCACTAGGCAGGAAATGGAATGACTGTGTGAGATACAAGAATAGATCAGTATGTTTAGTCCCTAGATGGTATGGGGAGGAACATAAAGTGTGAAAAAGATTGGAAATATTGGAAGGAGTGAGGGGATTCAGAGCATTAAATTCCAAGCAGAGGAGTTTCAATTTGGTCCTTGTGGTGATAAGGCAAAACTGGAGTTTTATTGATATGGTCAGACTTCTGATTTAGAAAAATTTACCTTTGCAGCTGAGTGAAGGATATTTTGGAGTAGGGAGAGATGAGTCAGGTAGACCATTTAAAAGGATACTGCAATAACCCAATTGAGAGTTGGTGAGGGCCTGAACCAAGGTTGTAACTATCTGAAGGGAGAGATGTATACAAGAGATATTACAGGGATAGAAATTAAAAGATTTGGCAACAAAATGGAGATGTGGGATTAGGGAGAGTGAAGAGCTATGGATGATTTTGAGGACTGTGTGACAAGGAAGATGGTTGTGCCTTCCATAGTAATAGGTCAATAATTGTCAATTAGAGATACATGATTTTTAGTATAGGAGTGAGGTTACAGTTGCATATAGAGATCTAAGAATCATTTGTAATGATAATTGAACCAATAGGAATGGAAAAGATCATAAGTAAGACAGTATTAAGTTAAAAGATAAGGAGGCTTAGGGCAGGATCTTGGGAGACAGCTATAGTTAGTGAAAATTCCATGAAGAACCAGCAAAGGACAAAGAAAAGGAGCAGTCAGACAGACAGGAGAACCCAGAGAGAGTAGTCATCAAATCTTAAAAAAGAAAAAGTGATTAACACTATCAAAGACCTCTAAGAAGTCAAAGAGGATTGGGAGTGAGAAAAGGCCATCAGACTTGGTAACTAAGAGGTCACTGGTAAATTTGGAGAGGGCAGTTTTCATTGAATGATGAGGTGAAAGTCAGATCATATAAGGTTTACAAGAGAATGGGAGGAAAGGAAGCAGAGTTTAGCAACTGCAAACAATTTTATCAAGTTCAGTCACAAAGGGGAGGAGAGATTCAGGATGATAGCTGTCAGGGATGATTGGATCAAGTAAGGATTTTTTTAAGGATGAGGGAAACATGGGGATTTTTGTGGGCTGCAAAGAAAGAACCAGTGGACAGGGATATATAAAGGATGATGTGGGGGGTACAATTTGCTGAACAAGTATGTTAGGGATGGGATCAAGGTCACATGTAGAGGAGTCATCTTTGACAAAGAGAAGGACCATTTTTTCATCTGAAACCTGTGTGAAGGAGGAAATAGTGGAGGATAAAGCTTGAATGACATGAAATTATGAGGATGCGAGAAGAGCCTCCTAGTGAAGGATTTTAATTCTTTTAAAGTATGAATTGAGGTCTTTAACTATAAACATGGCAGGAGAGAAAGTGCATAGAAGAGACAAGAAGATTGGGAATAGTCACTGAGGAGAGTGGAATAGTGAATCAATTTGGGAGGAAGGGAATATTTGCCTCTCTGCTATGAAGGCCCAGTTGAAATATTAGATAATGTAAATTTATAGTGGGTCCAGTCAGCTCTGTTTAATGTTTTTCTTCAGCTCCATTCAGCAGCACATAAATAAAAGCAAAGGAAGTGGGTGGTAGGAGTATCCAAAGGCCTTGGTGATCGGACAAATGGACAAGGGAATTGAGAAAGAGGATCGATGACCCAGGAAACTGACAGGAAGGCACACCAGACTCTAGGATTAATTCCCTTTGGGAAAACTGAGGACAGGAGGCCTTAGTCTCAAACTCTGGATGATTTGTTTAAAAGTCAGTGTTTGAAATGATTTTGAAGGTGTATGGGTTGGTACTTGGGAATTAAATGGAAAGCATAAGGACTCTCTGATGCTGAGAGACTGGGGATGGAGATGGTACTCATAGAGGTCATGAGAAAATAAGTTTCAAACACAGATTAAATGGTTATGAGTGCACCTTACTTATGCCTTATATTCTAAAAGAATCTTGGCCCTTGTAGATGAAAATTCTCCTGGAGAAATATCACCCATAGATAATTGATATATCTCTTCTCTGAAAAAGAAAAGCAAGTGAAGTTTTCTTTTTTCCCCTCCCTCAGTCTAATACAAGATAGGCGAAAGGATCTCTTTCTCTCACAGAACTTAAGCTTAAATCTCTGGGATCTAAGCTAAAAAAACATTGACAAAACACATTCTTCCTCTTCTAGGGAAAAAGTAGGACCTTATCTGAGAACTCCAGCTGAAAGCAAGAAGTTCCACATGCCCAGGGGAGATATATCTGTCAGGGTTAACAACAGTGGTGTCAAACTCAAATAAAAATGGGGGCCGCTAAACTGTTCCCTAAGGCTGCATGTTGGCTTAAAAACCACATATTCATATTATCTATGTTCTACTACATTTTTATTTATCTTGTGAAATATATCCCAATTTCATTTTAATCTTGTTCGCCAGACTCAGGAGTATTGCCAGGCTGCAATGCAAGTAGGCTGTGTGTATTGGTCCCTCTGATCTAACAGACCAATGGAGACTACCCAGTAGCAAATATCTGACCAAGAGACAACAACCCTGAAGGGGCTGTACAGAAGATGAGACCAAAGAGGAACAAACTTAGCAGGGCAATTGGTATTGGTTGCCCTGTAGCACTGATGGGGTACTTGGGTGCATGTGCTTGGGCCCCAATTCTAAAATCACATTTCCCCCTAGCCTCAAAACACTATCCCAGGCAGTTTCTCCCCAGCCCAAGGACACAGCCTGCCCTAGCAACAACCATTCTTTCCTTTCCTGCTCTAGTAGCTGTGCCTATAAAACGCATTAGTCTGAACCAGCTGTGTACTGGCTTAACAGGCTGTGCACTGGGTCATGATGACATTTACTACTCACTGACCAATCATATGTATCCTAGACTTAGACATACCTACACTCCCTTACATTTATCTTGTCTAACAAGACATTGATGAGAACCGAGCCAGTCCTGACTGCTGGTTGACTTAGTGACGTTTCAGGCCTAAAACCACACCTCCAGGTAGCCCCACCTTGGGCTATTTTCCATTGAATTCTGGGCAAAATACCTGTGCAGTAGATACCAAAAGTGCATGTTCCTTTAACTTTAACCTTTAACATGACTACTCCTTAGCCACTCGTTAATCCCACCCCAAAACACCTAGTTAGCATATTTGGTACATGTTTCCTATAGAATATCCTATATAAACTTTCCCTGTACCCCTTTAAGGTTGCAGGTTCCCTAAGAACTCTTGCCTGCTGAAAAGCATAATAAATCTTTACCTTGACCTCAACAATGCCTGAGTCTGTGAATTCTTCTCCAGGCGATCTGCCCCTGATACCCCAGTCTTTGTGGGGGTCTCACACCCCGCTTCCAGCTCACATCAGCAGCAAAGGCTCAAGCTGACCTTTAACACATGTTCCCTGACTACACTTGGTGTGTTCACTCTTTCTAATGGTAGTAGTGGGCGTGTTATTTGGAGAGCTTGCTTTCAGTTTATGAGAGAAATGTTATATTGCGGCTGCTTTTATTATGCTATTTCGTTAAATGCCTTTGCCTCAAACTAATTGTGTATTCTGACTGACTAGTAAAAGTAAACATATTGGATGAGGTTCATGGGTTATGGTTGATATAGATCCACAGAATACTCTGAACCTGGGGACCCCTTATACAAGAGAAGAGTGTTCCAGCTGTGACATTCCTACATCAGGCAGTAAAATTATAGATCCTAGGAAGTGTTCTTAGCTTAAAACCTAAGTAATGTGAACTCCAAAAAAGTCATAAGAGGTGTGGTAAGGGAAAATTAACTGTTCAGAGCTATGTATCATGATAGAAAGAGCACTGGTTACATTCCAAAGGTCTGGTCCTGGCTTGGGCACTTTCTACTGGCATATCTATGGGACTATAGGCACTTTACCTGAGCATCAGATTTCTCATCTGTAAAGTAAATCTAATAATTCTGTAGAAGCTATCTCATTATGTTATGAAAACCAAATAAACTAATAACTCCTATATACATATCAGCTGTTTTGTTATTAAAGTTGTATGGCAAATAACAAAAACAAGCGTGCCCCTGCTAAGCATCTGACAGAGAGATATAGATGCTTAGTTTTTACAGAGAGTTTTAAATATTCATGGACTGGCAGCTTAGGGATGTTAAGTCCCACCTCCTTCATTTTACAGATGATGAAATTCAGACCCGGAGAAGATGAATCATTTGTTCAAGGTCAAAGAGCTAGTTAGTAGCAGAACTCGCATTAGAATCCAGATCCCCTGTCTCCAGATTCATTGCTATTGTCTTTATTTACTTGAAGAAACAAATATTTCAGTAGTCTCGTCTTTTCTCATAAACGAGCTAAGTTGTATGACTATCATGCGTACACCACTCATAACAATTAGTATGCTACCCATCCTCAGACCAAATACTGTCTGTTGCATGAAGTCTTTTCTGAGTCTCCAAAGTGGAAACAATCTATTATAGTACTTGGGAACTCTCCTATGCAGTTGTTATATTTAACATTGTAGTAAAAAAGAGGGTTAGAGACTGGTCCTATCATTTCATTTGTAAAGGAAATGTCCAGGTAAGAAAACTTCCTCTACCAAAGTGAGTGGATACCTTTGCTGCAACTTAGGAGTCTTAATGAGTTGTCTAGAGCACTAAGAGGTTAAGTGACTTATCCAGAATCATATGGCCAGTATATGTCCCTGGTGGAATAGGAACTCGAGTCTTCTTGGCTCTGAAATCAGCTCTCTATCCACAGTCTCTCTTTCACATTGTTGTTTGTCCTTTGTCTCAGAGGACCAATGACGTCATGGAGCAGTCTTGACTTACACCATGAATGGGATTGAAATGAGGCAGAATTGCACAAAGTCATCTGCCTCACTCTCTCTTCCAGAGTCATTGAAGTCCAGTGGCAAGGCAAAGGTCAGGATGACTGGTGATGGCCCAGGATGCAGTGGATGACCTTGGAGGCTTTGATATCTAACCAAACTTTAAGAACCTAATTTGGTCGTCTTCATGGCTATTGGAAAAAATTGTTCTCATCATCCCATTCCTGAGGAGAAGGGCAAATCTTTACATCCTTAAGGTAGACACCCCCCTAACTCACTGATGGGTTTGAGGCTTGTCAACCTCAACCTGGTTTAGTACACCTGATGAGGTAGTATGGCTACTGCATATGCTTCTTGGAGCCATAGATGAAAGTTGAGTGCCAGGTGGACACCAAAGGTGGATGAGCAGCCCTGAAAATGGCTTGGCAGCTTTCACTTCAGAGGTGTAAGTCCTTGAATACCCCATAAATACCCTCTGTTCTACACTACCTGTACTACAGGTATTCTGAATATGTCTTAATCCCTTACTACATGCATCATAAGTTTCTTGTGGTCAGGAGCTGGGTGTTACTTGTCCTCTAATCTCCAAACCAGAGAATCATAGAATTTCAACGTGACCATCTTCTTTAAGTCATATGTGAAAAAAAAGTCCCTGCTAAAACACCTTTGACAACTCCAATGGGTTGGCCATGTCATACAAATGCAAAACATACACTTGCCAAAAAGATTATTTTTATGGAGAGCTCAAATAGGGTAAGTGATCACACAGTGGTCAGAAGAAGCGATACAAGGACATTTTCAAGGTCTCTCTCAAGAACTTTGGAACTGATTGTGTGGCATGGAAGACACTGGCACAGGACCACTCAGCGTGGCATGCCCACATCAGAGAAGGTGCTGTGCTCTATGAGCAAAGCAAAATTGAAGCAGCTCAACAGAAATGCGGAATGTTCAAATTTAGAGTATCCACTCCAAATGTTCACATGGACTATCTGTGCCTGACCTGTGGTAGAGCGTTCCAAGCTCATACTGGTCTGATCAGCCTCAGTCGGACACACTGAAGCTTGACTTTATCATAGTGGTCCTCTTCGAGAACGAAGGACAACTACTAAGCTTTTTTAGGAAGTTTTTCCTTCTCTCAAGTCAAAATTTTCCTCTTTGTAATTTTCACTCCTTTCTTCCATTTCTGTCTTCTGAGATTGTAGAATGCCAGGTCTGACACAGGCTGGTCTGGCAGTTCTGGTCTGAGAGTGGAATGACATGAGACACTCATGGATTGATCATTCAGTAATTGACAAAGGAAGGTTTGCTTAAACATAGGGAGGAAAGCATGTTGAACCAGAAGACAGAACTTGGCTCAGGTAGACATTGATCCCCTCTTGTCCATACAGAAATAAGTCTGTTAATTTTGCTTTGAATGCTCATCACCTTCCCAATTCCCTCAGTCTCCTCTCTGCTCTGTTGGAGGGCTGGAGGGTGGAACACTAAATTCCTCCCAAAGCTTTCCTTTATAGAAGACTGGAATCTGAAGTTTCCAGGTAACTGCATTTCCCATGTAAAGCTCTGTGTGGTCTGAACTTCATCGGGACATAATGGCTACCCTCTCCCAACTTCCCACCTTTCTAGCTTCTTTTAGTGTGTTTTTTTTCCCTTCATTAGATTGGCACATAGTAAGTGCTTAATAAACATTTATTTAATTGAATTATTGATCTGCATTTGGATATGGCGACTTTTTGATCTCAGAACATCTACTAAGCCTGGAATCTGGTCTCTTTTTTCTCCTTAAGTAACTAGGAAACCTCATCAAAGGTTACAGGTCTTGAACCTTAGCCTTTGGGTCAATCTGTTCTCAGGACAGCTTTTTTCTGGAGTCAGAAAGACTCACCTTCATGACTTCAAATCTGACCTCAGACACTTACTATTTGTGTGACCCTGGGCAAGTCACATAACCCTATTGGCCTCAGTTTCCTCATCTGTAAAATAAGCTAGAGGAGGAAATGGCAAATCACTCCAACATCTTTGCCAAGAAAATCCCAAATGGGGTCACAAAGAGTCAGGTACAATTGAAACTGCTAAACAACAATAATAAATTGTGGTAGGTATTGCTCCTACCACACGGTTCAAGGAGAATAAATTTATTCCCTCTCCCACAAATAGTCCGTCAAATGCCTAAAGATAATATCATGTTTCACCTCCCAAGTCTTCTCTTTTTAAGGTTAAATATTCCCAATTCATTTAATTGGTGCTCCATGCCATGACCTTGAGGCCCTTCCCATCCTTGCTTTGAGATCGGTACTTTCCAACTTAACAATATCTTTCTTAATATGTGGTACTCAGAACTGAAGACAGTATTCCAGAATTGGTGTGAGGATGGGAAATTCCATAATACACATTAGCTTATCTATATTATAAACTTGGGGCTATATTTTCCCACTTTGACCCATTCTCTGTGGTTATGAAAAAGGGAAAGGAAAGTAGGCAGGAATTTGGCGGACTCAGCCCTGCTTCCAGATCCAGTCCTCAGCAAGATTGTGAAGAGAGAACTTCTCTCAGACATCTTGCACTTCCCCTAACTCTCTTCCCCTCTCTGCTTCTTCCAGTAGGGTTCTTTTCCTCCCTGGACTTGAAGTATTGGGTGCTGCAGGGATTCCTGCATTTTAAATGAAATAAAAATGCTTCAGGACCTAAAAGATTGGGTCTCTAATGGTGGAATCTCAGGCATTGAGACCACAGTGGGTGAATTTTTTTTGCTTCATGGCTATATTTTATCTTGTTCTTATTTCTAGATATTTATAGTTTATATCTTTGTTCAGGAAGACCAAGCCAACTCTTTCTTGTGAATGTCAACTCAAGTGGGATTTTGATAAATAAATTACCTGAGAAGAAAGGGACTTGGTGCTAATTTAGTGTTCACCTTCTCATAAGCTGAAATGTTTTTATTTTTGGAGGGAATTCATGGACTATAATTATTGATTCCTATGACAGCGATCAAAGAAAGCATTCCTACACCCACCAAATAGCAGGGCCAGAAATAGACTCAGTGTCTTTCTTGGCCAATCATAAGCTCATGTCTGCTCTAAATTGATTTTATAGCTGACTTGCCATTAAAAAAATAAAAGCCCACTGCCTAGTCTACCCTTCAGTATCCTAATCCCCTCCCTGCCAGCATTCATGGGGCATTCTCTAGTGCTGTAACAATGCAGTCTTCAAGAGTGTCTTACCTGACTTTTAACAGATGGATGTTAATGGGATATTTATTTACAGAATAAAATTAAATTGGAACTGAATCTTAATGTGCCATTTACATAATCAGCTTTGTTCTGAACTGACGAGCTGTTCTCAGTAGCGCTTGGGACCTTTCAGTCACAGCTGCCTCAAAGAAACAGCCACTGAGAATGGAGATTAAACAATTTCCTAGAGCTAGAAGTCTTGATGAGAATCTATTATCCCATCTTAGAGGCCCCTGATTTCTCTAGACATTGCCGTGGGATCAAAGAAGCACGTTAACTCTGTGGCATAGCCCAGGATCAAAAGAAAGATGTTCAATTTGCATTTGGAAACCATTTCTGTCATTTATTATTTCCCCTAAAACCAAAAAGTTTAGAGCATTTCCATTTTGATACTTCCTCACACCAAACTAAATCCGTTGAAAACCAGAACCCATTATGTACTTGTTGGGTGCCTTGATGTTGGTCTCTAAATCCCTGGAGACAGATGTTTCTTGGTCTTAGGCTGTCAATTGCTGTTCTTCTTTCTTTAGCCTCCCTTCCACACCATTGATACCACTTTCTAGTTTACTTAGACTCCATTCAATTGAATTTGATTATTATTTATTGAGTTTCTACTATTTACAAAGGACTGTTCTAGGCACTGAGGGAGGAAGAAAGGAAGGAAAGAAAGAAGAAGGAAGGAAAGAAGGAAGGAAGGAAGAAAGGAAAGAAGGAAGAAGGAAAGGAGGGAGAAAGGGAGGAAGAAATGAAGGATTTGTTAAGCTCTCCAGACACTGCTAAGTACTTTACAAATATTATTTTATATTATATAACAAATATAATTCCATTTGATCCTCACAACAACCTTGGGAGATGGGTTGGTTTTTGGACCCCCTTTTACAGTTGAGAAAACTGAAGCAGACAGCAATTAAGTTACTGTCCCAGGATCACAGAATCAGTTAAGTATCTGAAGCTGGATTTGAACTCAAGTCTTTTGGACTCCTGTATCTGCTGTTCCACTTGGTCAACTCTAGACAGCTAGTAAGTACTTAATAAATATTTGTGGTTGACCAATTAATCTGATGAACTCTCAATGATTTTGTAGGTCAAAATAACAGTAATAATGAAATCGGATTAAAATTACTTGCACTATTAATCTCACAGGGTAGATATGAAAAAGGTAGTTCCTCATTTTGCAAATGAGGAAACTAAGGCTCTGAGAAGTTAAATGATTTGTTCATGGTTCTATAGCTGGCTAAGTTCTGGGATTCAGATTCAAACCCAGATCTCCTGACTTCAAATCCAGCACTCTTAAACAACCAGTACATGATGTGATTGAATTCAGGTGTTTTCAAGACTTTGTCTAGTGTTCGTTTCACTATATCTTGAAGTAAGAAAGGCTGTGTTTTTTATTCTTAGTTTCTTGATGGGTTACCTATACCATCAGGATCTATCACTGTGTTTGAATTTCCTTTGGATAGTAGCTTTCACATCCCTCTCTTGATTCACATCACCCCTAATCAGAGTCAGAAGTGGGAGTTAATGACATATAAGGTCTGCTAAGTTTCTCAAAGACTCAATTCAAATTCTGTCTTCTATAGGTGGCCTTCCCTGGTCTGACTTCAAACCCAGAGCTTTTTCCACTCTACCAAAACTTAACTCTGCAACTTCACCTATCTATACTCTCTCCAACTGGATTATGTCCCCTAAGGAATAGTTTTGGGGAGTCTTTTCTGTCTTGGCCTTCAAAGGTAAACCAATTAGCAAAGATTTATCAAATGCCAATTGTATGCAGGATCCTGTGCTAAGTATGTGGGGAGATAGAAATCTTAGCCAACACAAGATCTTGTACTCATGAACCTTGGGACTTATTAAGTACTATGGAGACAAACGAAAACATTAATAGAAACATCAAGCAATGAAACAAGTGCTCTTGGGCATAGTATCTCTACATGTCTGACAATATGCTCTAAAGCCTCCCCTTTCCTGTCCATGCCTGATTCAGAAGTCATACATCTGATGATAGAAATGTAAGATATTAAATCTATGAGGACTTGTATAAACCAATGCAATGTGAAGCGGCCTTCTCTTCCTATTTGGTCCACACAATGAGCCAGCCTTCACTGACACCTTCTTACTCAGGAGAGTAGGGCCCCTCATCTGAGAAGACAGAAAAGTACTTTTCAGGAAACTTACAGAATCCTCACCCAGATGACAATACTGGGCTCCATTTTGTACCCTGTGTAATCAGATCGAAGCAAAGAGATTGGAAAGAGTTTAAACTAAGCTTATCAAGGCAATTAGATGAGGAGACTAAACTGTGAAGAAGACTCAAAAAATCTAACTCTATAGAGCCTGAAAAATGATTGAAAGAATGTCACAATCACCCAGAATATTTGAAGGGGATAAAACCAAGAAGGGAGATTTAACATAATAAAGGGGAGTAGGAATAATGGAATGAAAATGAGAAAGGAAACATTTAGACTTAATATTTGACTAAAAGGAGTAAAATTAGGCTATGAAATTATTTCTTTAGACAAGTGGTAGAAAGGCCAGTACTCAGGGCCCTTTAAACTAGTCTGAACAAAATACAGAAAAAGTGAAGTGGATTACTGAGGTAATTATCCAGACATTTCATTTCATTCATTCATTCAACAATCTGGGGAAAAGCAGAGATATTTTACCTGAAAGATTCAGATTAGTAGGAGGAAAATATTTTATAAACTTAAAAGTTCTACCTTAATATGAGCTTTTATTAAAAGTTGTCGTGAAAAGAATACTAGACTTAGAAGGATAAGACCTAGGTTCAGATACTATTTCTTCTGCCTATTATTTTTGTATCTTTTTTGGGCAAGTCACTTAACTTTTCTGGGGCTCAGTTTCCTTATCTGTAAAAGGAGGGAACTGGACTCAATGGACTCAAAGTTTGTTTTCAGTCTGATCAATGCTCTCTGCTTGGGAATCTATTTTGATCCTAATTAATCACCACCACAAAGGAAGACTTTGACTCCCTTAATTCAGTAAGGAGTTACCCAAGTAACTGGACATCTTTGAAGGATGACAAAGGAGGGAGAAGACATTTGAGGGTCCCTTTTCACATTCCCCCCAAAATAAGACTCACATTGGGAACTGCCTGTGATTAAGCAAGTTATTAGAGAAAAGGAAGGGTACTTTCCATCTGGGGAAAAAAGGAAGAGTGAAAGTGAGGAAGAGAACAGGAATAAACAAAAGGTCAGACCTGATTGGTATCAAGATATATATTGAGCACAAAGAAAACTGATTACCAGAGAAGGTCTGGGAGAGTCTGTACCAAATTCGGAAGCTAAAATGCTGAGGATCAGAAAGCTATTTCAAAGTATAACTGAATTTCATAGAATTTCAGCTGGGAGGGACTTCATAGACAACTATTTACACAAAAATGCTGCCCACTATAGTACACCTGACTAGAGGTGGTCCAGATTTTGCTTAAAGATATCAAGAGAGGAAGAATTCACTATTTCACAATTCAGTTGATTCTAATTTTGAATAGCTCTAATTATTACAAAATTTTTCCTTATATCAAGTCTAGATATTTATAAAATTCTATTTCATTACCCAAAACTTCTGTCTATTTATTGCATCATTTTCTATCACTTGTCCAAATATAGGTCAGTGTGTCCAGTTATGGTCTTGGATGGGATCCACTGAGTTTCCATTGACTCAGCCACCTCATCAAGCCATGGACCTGCTCACAGCTACCATGGACATTATGGTGCTTTAATTTACTTGAAAATTATTAGTAGTTTAAAAAAAGAAAATCATTAGTAGTTTGCCACATGTTTTCCCTTGTGAATCTCTCACTAGAAAGATAAACTATTTTTGGCAGGTTATTCTTCTGACGACTATTCTGTCTAGTAAAATAATCTTCTAAAAATGTTTTTAATGAAACTATGTTAATATATTATTAATGTATTGGATACATGGTGGGATCCCACAATTTCTCACCATCATATGTTCTGATATTACTCATTGTCCTGTGGTGACCTCTGCACTTCTCTATATTCTAGTGGGGTGAAGACTAGTGAGTTAGCTATCGCAAGTGTACACATGTTCAAACCCTGGCTGATGTTGAGATTTTCCAGCTAATTATCATATAAACCATGGCAGTTAAGTAATATAAAAGATATATGTTTCCATAGGTTCACAAACTTGGAGCTGGGAGGGACCTTAGAGGTCAGCTATTTGTTAAGCTATCCAATTTGATAATTTTACAGATTAAGATCCAGAGGTTAAGTAACTTGCCCAAGGTGATCATGAGAAAATCAAAGTTCTGGTTGATTAGGCTTAGATTTGAGTTTTGAGTTAGAAGGAAATATTTAAGCATTTATAAAGCTCTCCAGACACTGTTAAGTGCTTTATAAATATTATTTTATATTATATAACAAATATAATTTCATTTGATCCTCACCACAACCTTAGGAGATAGGTTGGTTTTTTAACCCCCTTTTACAGTTGAGAAAACTGAAGCAGATAGCAATTAAGTTATTTTCCCAGGATCACAGGACTAGTTAAGTATCTGAAGCTGGATTTGAACTCGTCTTTCTGACTCCCATTTCCCATTTCGCTCTCATTGTATTCTAGTAACATGATGGCATTTGAAATCCTTGGTTTTCTGTTCTACTCACTGATTTGGGGATTCATCTTTTCCCCCTACAATTCAGTATTTTAGTTCTCCATCGCTCATACTGGTTAAACGTAGAAGGTTAGGTAAAGCTCAACATTGCAGAAAGTGTCAGTTTCATAATGAATATGACACACTTGAAAAAAATGACTTACACACTCATAGAATTTCATATCTAGAAGAGACCAGTAGTTTAACTACACTCCTCTCATTCTCTACAGAAAATCCCAAGACCCCTCATGTATCCAATGAATGACATAATCAATCTATAACTCAGTCCATAATTTTTCTTCCCTTCCTTGTGATGCTTAATATTTCTTTTATCTATTTGCCATTTGGAATTTTGTATTACTATCACTGATATATTCTTTGTACCCTTTGTTTATATTCTTTGTATATGATTGTTAGCTCCATAAGGTCAGGAATCATGCTATATTTACTTTTATAATTTCCCACACACCCCCAGTACCCAGCATGGTGCTCTGCAAATAGCAAGAGCTGAACACTCATTGAACATGTTGCTGAACAATTTGTAGACACAAGCTGTCTGAAGTTACTGTGCTTGCATATGTTTTCTATATCAGATAAAAGACAGAATGTTCATAAAGCATGAAAATGACAGGGATCTGGGAAGATGAATATACTCTGTGACAGAAATGAGATCTAATAAAACCTCTGCTTGGTAGGATAATAGAGCAAATGTAATCAGACGACGTAGATAGGAATTGCATCAGACTTCAGAAATCAACATCATACAAATAGGATGAAAAGACATTGTCATATATAAAAAAATACATCCCGGGGCGTTAGTGGACTACAAGTTTAATGTGTCTATCATGTGATGGGATAGTAAAAAATGCTAATAATACTCTTTTAGATTCCAAAACAATGGGAGTAATGATCCATTTGGACTCTACCATTGGTCAGACCAAATCCAGAATGTTGTAGCCAGTTGTGGATGTGTCCCTTGCAGAAGACTATTGACAAACTCAAGTCCATACTGAAAAGGAGATTCAAAATGTGCTTTTCAAGGAGTGTGTGCTTTACCTAGACAAGAGAAGACTGAAGGACAAGACTGATTATTTTAGGATTTGAAGGATCATCAACTAGAAAATAGAATACAGTATTTATCTACTTCAACTGGTCTCCCCAGAAACATCAGTCCTTTTAAGGTAGCTAGAATACCTACTACCCTGTCATACATTGGTATAACATATGCTGAGAACAGTGGGTCTCCCCCCAACTCCACCATGGAGTCTACCATTATTGGCCAGGATGAAGACAGGGGAAAGGACAGATAATAAAGACTACACAATGTTAGAGCTGGAAGTTCCCTTAGAGACCATCTAACCACTCATTTTACAAATAAACAAAGTCCCCAAGGCAATGGTGTGCTGGTAAATGTTTAAAACTTCTGGGAAAACTGGAAAATAGTATGGTAGAAACTGGGCATAGACCAACATCTGACACCATATCCCAAAATAGAATTCAAATGATTACAAAATTTAGATATAAAGGCTGATACTATAAACAAATTAGGGAAACAAGAAATAGTTTATCTGGTCAAACAAGAGAGAGAAAAATAAATGGATAATTTTGATTACATTAAATTGAAAAGTTTTTGCACAAACAAAGCCAATGCAACCAAGATTAAGAGGGAAGCAGAAAACTGAAAAAGAATTTTTGCAGCTAGTATTTCCAATGAGGGCCTCATTTCTAAAATATATAGAGAACTGAATCAAATTTATAAGAATACAATTTATTCCCCAATTGATAAATGGTCAAAGGATATGAATAGGCAGTTTTCAAGGGAAGAAATTAAAGCTATCCATATTCATATGAAAAAATGTTCTAAATCACTATTGATTAGAGAGATGCAAATCAAAACAACTCAGAGGTACCATATCACATCTATCAGACTGGCTAACATGACAAAACAGAAAAGTGATATATGTTGGAGAAGATGTGGGAAAGTTGGAACACTAATTCATTGTTGGTGGAGCTGTGAGCTGATCCAACCATTTTAGAGAGTAGTTTGGAACTATATCCAAAAGGCTATAAAAATGTGCATACTCTTCGACCCAGAAATACCACTTCTAGGGTTGTATCCTAAAGAGAGCACAAAAATGGGAAAAGGACCCACATGCACAAAAATATTTATAGCAACTCTTTTTGTGGTGGCCAAGAACTGGAAATTGAAGGGATGCCCATCAATTGGGGAATGACTGAACAAGTTGTGGTATATGAATATAATGAAATACTATTGTGCTATAAGAAATGATGAACAGGCGGACTTCAGAAATCCTGGAAAGACTTATCTGAACTGATGATTAGTGAAGTGACAGAACCAGGAGAAAATTGTTCACAGAAACAGCCACAGTGCAGGATAACTGATTTTGATAGACTTAGCTCTTCTCAGAAATGCAAGGACCTAAAACAATTTCAAAGGACTCATAATGGAAAATGCCATCCTCATCCAGAGAAAGAACTATTAAGTTGGAAGTCAGAGTGAAGCACACTATTTTCTTTTTTGTTTTATTTTGCTTTGTTTTGTTTTCTTTCTTATGTTTCTCCACTTTGTTATAATTCTTCTATACAATATGACTAATGTGAAAATGTGTTTAATAGGAATATATGTGTAGAGTCCATATCAGATTTCATGCTTTCTTGGGAAGGGAGAGGAGAGGGAGTAGGAGAAAATTAAAACCTATGAAAAGTGAATGTTGAAAACTAGAAATAACAAATTGGAAAAAAAGAGAAGATTAGGGATGAAATTGGGTAGCTGTTTTCCTATATTTGAAAAACCATCATGCATAATAATAATAACTAACATTTATCTACTACGTGCATACCCTTGACACATATGACCTATAATTCTGAAACCATAAACTATTATTCATGGCACATGAATCATGTTCAATGTTTAGAGCATCTGGTATGGTTTTTCTCCACATGGAGAGGCTAGGAAGTTTATTGTCAGGAGAATCATGATGACATGTAAGGGAAATGCCTTGGAGAGATTGGAGTATACATAGACATTTTGTAACTAGTTTCAGCTGTCTAACTATCTGGTGAATGGGAGGCTCTTTAACTATGGAGGGGTTTTAAAAGTTTTAATGGCTCCCAAGTCCCGTGCCTTTCTTTTTTTTTTTTTTTATAATTAAATTTCTTTATTTAACTTTTAACATTCATTTTCACAAAATTTTGGGTTACAAATTTTCTCCCCTTTTATCCCCTCCACCCCCCAACACCAAGCATTCTAATTGCCCCTATGACCAATCTGCTCTCTCTTCTATCATCCCTCTCTGCCCTTGTCTCCGTCCTCTCTTTTGTCCTGTAGGGCCAGATAGCTTTCTATACCCCTTTACCTGTATTTCTTATTTCCTAGTGGTAAGAACATTACAGTTGATCCTAACACTTTGAGTTCCAACTTCTTTACCTCCCTCCCTCTCCACCCCTTCCCTTTGGAAGGCAAGCAATTCAATATAGGCCAAATCTGTGTAGTTTTGCAAATGACTTCCATAATAGTTGTGTTGTATAGGACTAACTATATTTCTCTCCATCCTATCCTGTCCCCCATTACTTCTATTCTCTTTTGTTGATCCTATCCCTCCCCATGAGTGTTGACCTCGAATTGCACTCTCCTCCCCATGCCCTCCCTTCTATCATCCCCCCCACCCTGCTTGTCCCCTTATCCCCCACTTTCCTGTATTGTGAGATAGATTTTCCTACCAAAATGAGTGTGCATTTTATTCTTTCCTTTAGTGGAATGTGATGAGAGTAGACTTCATGTTTTTCTCTCACCTCCCCTCTTTATCCCTCCACTAATGAGTCTTTTGCTTGCCTCTTTTATGAGAGATAATTTGCCCCATTCCATTTCTCCCTTTCTCCTCCCAATATATTTCTCTCTCACTGCTTGATTTCATTTTTTTTTAAGATATGATCCCATCCTCTTCAATTCACTCTGTGCACTCTGCCTCTATGTATGTGTGCGTGTGTGCATGTGTGTGTGTGTAATCCCACCCAGTACCCAGATACTGAAATGTTTCAAGAGTTACAAATATTGTCTTTCCATGTAGGAATGTAAACAGTTCAACTTTAGAAAGTCCCTTATGACTTCTCTTTGCTGTTCACCTTTTCATGGTTCTCTTCATTCTTGTGTTTGAAAGTCAAATTTTCTTTTCAGCTCTGGTCTTTTCATCAAGAATACTTGAAAATCCTCTATTTCACTGAAAGACCATTTTTTCCCCTGAAGTATTATACTCAGTTTTGCTGGGTAGGTGATTCTTGGTTTTAGTCCTAGTTCCTTTGACTTCTGAAATATCCTATTCCATGCCCTTCAATCCCTTAATGTAGAGGCTGCTAGATCTTGTGTTATCCTGATTGTATTTCCACAATACTTGAATTGTTTCTTTCTAGCTGCTTGCAATATTTTCTCCTTGACCTGGGAACTCTGGAATTTGGCCACAATGTTCCTAGGAGTTTCTCTTTTTGGATCTCTTTCAGGTGGTGTTCTGTGGATTCCTTGAATATTTATTTTGCCCTCTGGTTCTAGAATCTCAGGGCAGTTTTCCTTGATAATTTCATGGAAGACCATGTCTAGGCTCTTCTTTTGATCATGGCTTTCAGGTAGTCCCAAAATTTTTAAATTGTCTCTCCTGAATCTATTTTCCAGGTCAGTTGTTTTTCCAATGAGATATTTCACATTATCTTCCATTTTTCCATTCTTCTCTCTTTGTTCTGTGATATCATGCTTTCTCGCAAAGTCCTTAGCCTCCATCTGTGCCATTCTAATTTTGAAAGAACTATTTTCTTCAGTGAGCTTTTGAATCTCCTTTTCCATTTGGCTAATTCTGCTTTTGAAAGCATTCTTCTCCTCATTGGCTTTTTGAACCTCTTTTGCCAACTGAGTTAGGCTAGTTTTCAAGGCGTTATTTTCTTCAAAATTTTTTTGGGTCTCCTTTAGCACGGAGCTGATCTGCTGTTCATGCTTTGACTTCATGTCTCTCATTTCTCTTCCCAGCTTTTCCTCTACCTCTCTAACTTGATTTTCAAAATTCTTTTTGAGCTCTTCCATGGCCTGAGCTCATTGGGTGGGCTGGGACACAGAAGCCTTGATTTCTGTATCTTTGCCTGATGGTAAGCATTGTTCTTCCTCATCAGAAAGGAAGGGAGGAAATGCCTGTTCACCAAGAAAGTAACCTTCTATAGTCTTATTTCTTTTCCCTTTTCTGGGCATTTTCCCAGCCAGTGACTTGACCTCTGAATATTCTCCTCACACCCACCTCGCCTCCTGATCCTCCCAGCCAGTGTTTGGGGTCTGAGATTCAAATGCTGCTTCCAGCCTTAGGGCTTTTGGTGGGGGCAGGGCTGCTATTCAGTGTGAGATTAAGTTCAGGTGGTCAGGTCAGGGCAGGGCCGCCTCTCAGGCTCAGTTCCCTCAGGGGGTTTATGCACAGACCTTCCACAATGGATTCAGGCTCCCGCCCGCTTGGGGAGCCCCTGTCTGCAGCCGCCTCTCAGCTTCTACCTCCCAGGGGGGCCTGAATTATGGGGGCACCCCACTCCCCTCTCGACCCGCCAAAGAGACTCTCTCACCGACCCCCGTCACCTGTGGGTGGAGGCACTTGTGCGGCTGCTGGAGATCCCATCCCTGAAGCCTGCTCGGATCTGTTTCTCTTGGTGCCGCGGCCACCGCCGCAGCAGGTCTGGGCCGGGCTCCGCCTCTGCAGCGCAACGGACCTTTGGCAAGAGGTTTGCAGGTCCCTCTGTGGGTGGAGGGACCCGCGTGGCCACTGGAGATCCCGTCCCTGAAGCCCGCTCGGATCTTTTCTTCTCAGTGCCGCAGCCGTGGCAGGGCTGCACTCAGCTCCCAGTCCCGGCGCCCAGTCCACAGCGCAAAGGACCCCCTGCAAGAGGTTTGCAGGTCTCTCCGGAACAGAAATCTCCCTTGCTCCAATGTTACGTGGCCTCTGGGTGCAGAATTCGCCGTGAGTTACTTCCCTGTAGCCGTTCTATGGGTTGTGGGTTCAGAGCTATGTGTATGTGCGTCTTTCTACTCCGCCATCTTGGCTCCGCCCCTCCGTGCCTTTCAATTCAGTTAATGATTTAGCTCATGTCATCTGGCTAGTGACCATGATGTAAAGATCAACTGGCTTCCATTCTAGGTGAAGAGAGTAGAGGCTCCATAAACTTGTGAGTCCCAGAGGTCTGGAGAGCACCTCAGGCATCTCAGTACTCAGATATTTCAAGCTGGGTTTTTCAGCCAGTCCAGCATCAATACCCAAGAAGTAAGGACTAACTTATGACTTTAGACCTATGACAGTGAAGACTGAGATCTAGCATCTGGCAGTGGTGCCATCTTTGGATGTGAATTTGGTAGAACTGATGCCATCTAGGAGATAAAATTTTAGCTTAATATTCTCTTAGAAACCTAGATGGAATAGGGGAAACTATGCCACAATTGTGTTGGAGAGAAAATATCTGTACTTTCTTATTGCTAAATTTTTAAAGTAAATACCCTTTTGTAAAAACTAGCTGAAGTTAAATGGAACTGAGGCACTAGTCACTGACCTCCAACAATGGGGAGAATACAGCACTTTGGGTACCTTGAGACAATATCCTGACTCAAGAAAGCCAAAGCTATTCCATATATCTTGATCAAATCAACTCCACCATTGTCCCTTAATAGAGTGTGTCCATCTTCTTCCCTCTGGCTCCCATTCATCATCTTTGTAACTTTCTAGACCAGACCAAGGATGCTCTAGAGCCATCTCAAATCTGCCTCAGTCATTAAATTTTCAGTGTTAGCATTTACATCTTGGAAATTAGCTACAAATCAGTGCTTGATTTGTTGTTTTGTTGATTGTCTAGACTTAATGAAGTGTTCAGATTAAGCATCAAAGTGTGTCATGCACACATTCCCTCCCAGCATACCTCTTCCCTGACCATCATTCCTCAATGTATATTGTTTTCCCTATTAGAATGAAAGCTCCTTGAGAACTGGGATTACCTTTGTCTTTGTATTTGTGGCCCCAACACTTAGAAGAGTATTTAATAAATGCCGTTTTTATTCATTAATATGCAATGCATTTTACAAGTATTATTTCATTTTATCTTCACAACTCTGTGAAATACATGCCATTACTATTCCCATGTTATAAATGAGGAAACTGAGACTGATAGTGATTCGTGATTTCCCCATGTTACACAGATAGTTAGTATCCAAGTCAGGATTCAAAATCAGGGTTCTCTGACTCCAACTGTGTGCTTTGCCAGGCTGCCTCTTGTCATGACAGCAGACAAGGTAACTAGAGAGTTAAAGTGACATCACTATGTTCATGAGAAGGGAAGTATCAAAGGCAGGATACAAACCTCTGCCCCAGACTCTGTGCTCTTCACATCAAAGTAAGGAATTAAAAGATCTCCTTTGAGGAAATTTAGCGATTTTAAAACAGAAGGTATCAATAAAAATCTATCCAAAACTTCTTTCATTTGGCCTCACCAAAATGAACGAGAGAACAAGTGGGTGCTCTACCAACAGATATGGTCAAAGATTGTTTCCAAAGATTTTTAGCCAGAACTCAGATGGCTTCTTCTATCTGCAAGGAATAAAATGAGATGGAAAGGGAGAAAATACCTAAATTCAAATTAGACAGTGGCTTGGTCTTGATTGCTTTAAAAATAATTTGTCACCAATGCCTAACTTTGTTCTTGGAGACAAAAGCCATTGTTTGATTGAACAAAAGGGGTAAAGGAGATGGAAGGAACTGTTTACACAGTGAAACCGATAAGAGCCTGGACAGAGGAAGACATGCATGTGAATGAGAGAAAGATTGGGAAGTTCCAAGCACCAAAATGATCTCAGCTTCAAGCAACTGTGATTTGGGATTGAGAATAAGGGATGACTCTCATCTTGAGTCACCCAGAAATGTGTATTGGAAAGGGGGACTCAGCAGCTATACCTTCTATCTGATCTGTATTTTTGAGGATACCCGAAATGTATGTACTAGTTTTGGAGGCACAGGATGGGGGTTCAAATCCTGACTGATATTTACTACTTCTGTGAGCTTGGGCAAGTAATTCAATTCAATAAACAGTTATTAAGTGCCTATTATGTGCCAGTACCAAGTACAAAAAGAGGCGAAAATTGATCCCTGCTCTCAAGGAACTTACAATCTAATAGAGGAGCCAACATGTAAACAAATATGTGTGTCTGTGTGTGTGTGTGTATGTGCGTATACATCAAGATATACACAGGATATATAGGAAACAATAAACAGAGGGAATGCACTGGAATTAAGAGAGATTGGGGAAGCCTTCCTATAGTAGGTGGACTTCAGTTGTGATTTAAAGGAAGCAAGGAAGTCAGTAGTAGGAGTGGAGGAGGGAGAGCATTCCAGCAATAGGGGACAGCCAGCCCTGGATTTTAATTTCCTTATTTATAAAAAATAAAATGGAAAGGCGGCATGAAATTGGAATAAAAATTCTAGTCACAAGATGTCTAGTCACTAGATGGACTCTGAGGTCCCTTCTACCACTAGATTTATGATCCACTGGTTGCCTTATGTATTATCCCAGCTCTCATGGCTTAAAGACAAAGATATACTGGTAAATGTTTAACAACCAGCTTTCTGGGGAAAAATGTAACCTTGACCCCATTTTAAATTTAATCTGCAGTATTAAAATTTTTTCATCACTTTCTTCAGTCTAGAAAATCAACAAAATAATAAATCAAACCTTGATTCATAGTATTTGCTCATTTCAGAGGTGGAAATGCTCACAGAGAAAACTTAGCATCTGGCTCCACCACACTCCTGCTTAAAGTCAATGGTTTCTGAGGAAGGTGTGTCAGGGTGTCATATTGTTGTCTTCCTTCAGACATCTAAGTGGCTCTTTCCTTATGACCAGACCCCTTTTTTGCAGCTTGACATAGTAACTATCAGTATAAAATTGTACTTTATTTGGGAAGTGTGACACATTACCACCAACACTGAAAAGAGGACAGGAGTCTGAGGAAACCTCCCTTATTGTGTGGGAGATAGTATGGTATAGTGGAAAGAAAATCTGGATTTAAATCAAAGGACCCCAGTTCACACTCCACACCTCCCACTTGGTACCTGTATACCATTGGGCAAGTCCTATAACCTCTCTGGGCCTCAATTTCATCCTTTGTAAAATGAGGAGGGTGGACTAGGTGATTTCGAAGTCCCTTTGGGCTCAGTGTTGTCAGCACTGTTACTCTGGTCAGTTTCCACTTGTGTTGGTTTGAGCATCTGTATGCCTACTTTTTAAAATATGGCATGTATGAGTCTAAATATACTTATGATATAGTTAGAAAGAAATGCAATTTTTTTCAGTGGAGGAAATTAATTCATCAGTGTGACACGTCCTCTGCTGATACAAATTGTGATCCCTGTATACCGTAGCAGATCGTCTCTATGTATTGCCATGTTGAAGAAAATGAAGTATTTAGTGGTCCAGCTAATGATGAGTTATGTTGTCACCATTTATTTATCTAGGCTAATCCTCACATGACAGTCTGCTGCAGGACCCAGGCATTTGGTAGAACCTGCTAGAACTTTTCTAATGCTATCATACCTTTACAAAATGAAGGCTCAGATCCTTTCCCCACTGGAGTGGGAGTTTAGTAGAGGTGAATATGAAAACATTAAAAGATGGCTTTGTTTCAGAAATTTACTTTCTGGACTAACTTAGGGGATGACATCCATTTTGCCATCCCTCCAACTTTCTCAACTCAAAGCCACAAAGTTTGGGACCCAGAGAAACTTTGCTCTAGGTGCTAGATCCCTTATCTTGAGGACTAAAACTTAAGTCCATTGTTTGCCCATCTCCCTCCCTCACCCACTGATGCTCTTGAACATCTAATAGCAGTGAGGAACATGCAGGCTTGAGGCCACATGTGTCCTTCTAGGTCTTTGGTTGCGGCCTTTTGACTGAGTCCAAACTTCACAGAACAAATCCCCTTAATAAAAGGATTTGTTCCATAAAACTTGGACTCAGTCAAAAAGCTGCAACCAAGGACCTATGAGGTCACATGTGGCCTAAAGGCCTCAGGTTCCCCACCCCTAATCTAGAATATGGCATTCTTATTTTAAAAAGATAAAAATTCTCTGTTCTGCCTCCCTCCAAAATTACCCTGGGCAGAGGAAAGTATAATTTCTTTTTTGAAAGATGGTCAAAAAGAAACTCAGCCAACTCTGTAAGCAAAGATAATTTACTTCAACACCATCCAGAAGCCAGAAGATGCCAGAGCAGGCTAAATGGCAGAAACCATGGTCCATGCAGGCCCAAGTAGCACAAAGCTGTAGGGGAAAATAGAGTTCAGAGGTGTTTCACTGCTACATAGTTTAGAAAGGAAGTTGAGGGGCAGGAGATTTAGAAGCTAGAATGTGGGTTAAACTGGGAAAATGGTATCCTGCTTGCAAGAGCTAGTGACTTTCCCCTTTCTAGTTGCCTTGAATAGACAGTAATAGCCATGAAACTTGCATCTTGTGATTGGGAAAAATCCTTCCCATTTTAATCTCATTAAAGATAGAGACACACATTTGAAGGTGTTTGTGGGGCTTGGGAAGTGGAGACACGGCCTAATGACAGTGAAACCTTGGCAGCAACAGGAGAGACCAGCAGCATGACCCTGATACAAATACTTACACCCAAATTTTATTCAAATAGCAGAAATGAATCAAAGTAGGTTACCATAAATGTACCCATCATGTGTGTTCACTGGCATGTGGTCAACAAAATTAAGCCTCAGGAGCTGGCAAGCCAGAATTCCAAAAACATCCCACACTGATTTATCACAGATGTTTTGGCACGAGCAAAAAGTTCTGAGCAAACATCCTTTGCTGCTCCCAATTGGGAATGAAGAAGACAATTGAACTCCAGTGATTCTGGCTTACCAGGTGCTGATGATGGATGCTATTTTACATGGGCCAAGGAATATATACACCTTGGTACTTGGGTTGACCTGCCTTGATTCATTTCTACCATTCTAAGTAAAATTTATATAGAAAAATGCCTTGTGTCTTAATGAAATCACAGTAAAGGAATAAAGAGAGTAGCTAGATAAATAAGGACTCACAAAAGGATGGAATCAGCGGGTGTGCGGCAGCCAGCTGGTCTGGGAGCTGGAAAGAGGCACAAGGGATTGGTTATGAATTATAGGTGGACATGAATGATAGATTGATAGCCAGATGCCTGGGACCACCCTTCTAAATAGGGCCAAGTACTGCTCACAGCTCCCCTCCTCCCCCCTAGTCAGTCTCATGAAGATAAACTGGCCATGTGCCCAGTCAATATCTTCCCTGTATCTGAATAAAGCTCTTTGGGAGATTGATATATGTGATAGGGGGAAAGAAGAGGCAAAGAGAAGAGGGGGAGATGGAGAACTTTAAAAATGGAGATAATTCACTATGGAAAGATCCACTTTAAATAAAAAGAAATTTCACATTGTCCTACAAAAGGTTAGCTATACCTCCCCTTCCTCCCATGCCAAAGGTAACGGATGTATACAGGCTGTACCACACAATAAGAGATTGTTTTGAAATAAATCCACCTAGTCCATAAGGATGACATTTATGGCTTATCTTGCTAATTTTTCACCTGCTTAGATACTGCCTGACACAGAAAGTTGACACCGTGAAATAGGAGTCCCATCTCTGGGCTCCAGAGGCTTGCTGAGAAAGTGTCTGGCCACTATTATGTAGATTAATTTGAGTTAGATAAATATTTGTAGCACCAATTTCAGGATATTGAGTCTTCAGTCTGCTCAGCTGTCTGGAAAACACTGAAGTCAATTTGCTTTCATCACAAAACTGGGCAAACCTATATCCCTAGGGTGGATAAATTGCCTTAAATAGAGGTGTTTGTATTGCAGTGACATTTTGAACCGGGTGCATTTAGCAAATTCGGAAAAGGAAACCCTGGAAAGGGACAGCGACCTGCTAGCAGCAAACTGGAATTAATCCTATTTGTTCAGGTTGCCAGAGCAATGGGGAAACAAATGACTGGAGTCCTGTGTGCACATCAGTCACCCCTTACACCTGTGGCAAGAGTAAATGGACCTGTGGGGGAGATTTTTCTTTTAGAGTCATGGACTTGCCAAGAGAAATGATCCCTATTCAACTTGTTATCCCTCATTCGGAGTCACTAGGCTGGCTCTGGATCACACTTAACAAGCTCAGAAATGAAGCAACCAGGATAGTGATCTGTGGGCAGGACTTTCTGTGGAGCAGGGGAGAAGCAGACAGTGTGACTGGTTGGAGCAGTTACATCTCAAATAAAATGCTTCTGAGCTCAAGAGCATTTGTCCTCACCCAAAGATGCCATCTAAATGTCTGCATTTTCCATCAAGCACCAAAACCTTTTTGTATTTTGGAAAGGTGTGTATCTGAGGTGGCTGTCTGCCTTTTTGACTTACCATGTTAAGAGAACATGGGCTAATGGGAAATCAGAGGGAGCTAAAGAGAGACTGAGCTGGAGCGATGGACTCTGTACCCTAGGGAAGGCATGGCACATGACCATTGGCCATTCCAATGTGGCCATTCCCCTTGTGGCTTACTGTCCAGCAAAGAGCAGCTAAGTGGTGCAGTGGATCTCTAGAGCACCAGTGCAGGAGTCAGGAGAATCTGAGTTCAAATCTCACCTCAGACACTTGACGCTCACTAGCTGTGTGACCTTGGGCAAGTCGCTTATCCCCAATTGCCTCATCCTGGGTCATCTCCAGTCATCCTGATGAATATCTAGTCACTGGATTCAGATGGCTCTGGAGGAGAAGTGAGACTGGTGACCTGCACAGCCCTCCCTCACTCAAAACAAAGTCAAGTGCAAGTCATGTCATTATTTCTCTGATGGCATAGTCTTCTTTGGCAACGAAGGATGAACACACACGCTGTCCAGCAGAGGTTTTGAGAAACTTCATTGCAACATAGGTGATGATTTCTGGCAAAATTAATGCCTAATAAGATTAGTGAGTGATTTTCTGGCATTGAAAAATACATACATTTATAAAAACTAACAATTAACCCTACATATTGCACCTTAAAGGATAATTGCCTGCTTTATCTACCCTTAGTCTTGGCTCTGAATAAGGATATCTGGATTTCAGTCTCACCTCTGTGACTTGGTTTTCCCATTTGTAAAAATGGAAATGAGGTACAGTGGAGTTAGAGGACCTAAATTCCCAGTTTTAGCTCTGCCATTTAGTAACCTATGTGATCCTGAGCCAATCAATTTACCTCTCTGGTCCTCTGTTGCCTCATATATAAAACAGAGGGGTTGTCATCTTTGCTTCCAGAGACCTGATGGTGAAGTGTATAACCTACTTTTTTGAAAGAGAGGTAAGGGACTCAAGATGCAAGGGAAGATAGATATTTTATAATTTCAGATACAGCCAATATGGGAATTGGTTTTGCTTGACTAGAGATATTTATTTCAAGGGCTTTTTCTTTTTTTTTCCTTGGAGGAGAGGAAAAGGGGAAGATAGGAAAAGAAAGGAAAAAGGGAAGGAAGCAAGGAAGGGAGAGAGGAAAGATGAAAAAGAAAAAAAAGGAAGGGAGGAAAGGAAAGAGGAAAGGAGGAAAGGAGGGAACGGTGGGAGGAAAGAAAAGACAAAGAGAGAGAGAGAGACAGAGACAGAGAGAGAGAGAGTCATTGAGGTGTTTTGTTTTGTTTTTTTCAATTGAGAGAAGAGAACAGAAGAAAGGCCAGGACGTGGAGTAAAGATGACATGAGTTCAAATGCAGCCTCAGAAACTTATTAGCTTTGGGACTCTGGACAAGTCACTTAACCTCTTTATGTCTCAGCTTTCTTATTGGTAAAATGGGGATAATAACAGCAGCTATCTCATGAAGTTGTGAGGATCAAATGAAGAGCTTTGCAAACCTATCGTCATTATTACTCCTAAGAAGCATAGACAGGCAGAAAAGCTTTGAAGGCTACAGGTTGGGCATTCGTCAAGAAAGAAGCAAATTTTCCATAACAGAGGCCTGTGGTTTCATGCACAACCCTCTTTTTCTCTTCTGTTCTGCCTATTTTATTTGGTGTTTGTTAAGTTTAGCATTTTTAAATAAACAAATGAGGACTAGATATCCCAAGGTCCCTCTAGATCCAAATTTGTGCTCCTACATTTCTAATAATCTTTCCTACCACCGGCCATCTACTTATTCCTATCACTTTATCAGATGGCATATTGAACTAGGAATTAGAAGCTTTCATCCTCTGCCTTTTTCTTCATGAACCCTCCAGGGTACCTCCCAATTCATTGGGTCCTATAATTTCTATGCCTGTAAAATGGGAATAATATCTTCCATTTATATCATTCCTTAAGAGTTGCAAAAGTCCTTTACTTAAAGTTGTTTCATTCAATCCCTCACGACCAAACTGATGTAGGTGCTATCAAGGAGGAAACTGGAAACTGAGGGTCAGAGGGAAGTGACATGCCCAAGGTCACATAGCTATCAAGCATCCAAGGTGAGATTTGAACACAGGTATTCCCGATTTCAAGCCCAACACTCATCTACTATCCCACTTAATTTCTGTAAATTCTATGGTTTATTGAATAGTTAACTGTGCTTCCGGGCATCCTCCAAAGTCGACTTGATTGCTTGTTTATTCCAAGAATTGCACCCTCCCAGCCATCATGGGAGATGCACTGAGTGGACAATGAAGATGAACTGGCGTTGGGGGCTGGTGTTATGAAGAGGACAAGACAGGACAAGAGAAAGGAGATGAACGTGTGTGAATGAGTAGCAGAATTCTAAGACAGGGCAACTGGAGCTCCTGCCTCAGCAGCACAAAAACGACTGAGCTTAGCACCTACTTGGCAAGAATTATCATAAAATAGGAAGCTCCTTTCTACCCTCGGCTATTCTCTCCCCCTCTTTCCAGCTCCTCTCCACAGAGCATCCCACAGGTGGAAGGAGGGTGCGTCTGTATTCCCATTTCTTCCTTCCCCAACTGAATGAAGTCTAACATTGAGGACATTTACTCGGGGGTCCTTTTGTGAAGCTTGTCCTAGGTGAGGAACATGCTAGTTACAACTCTACCAGTGAAAGAACTCTCTCAGGCCCATCTCCCCAGCTCTTTCTCGTGCCTTTATTACTTCTCTGGCATCGAGGGGGCCAATAATACTGCCCCTTCCGTAGGCACGAACTCCAGGGGGAAGGGGCGGGGAAAGGAGAGGCTCCATAAATGGGCCCCCCGAGCTCTGGACGCCCGGGGTCTTCCGGCCCTCAGACCCTGCCTGGCTTCTTGAGCTCCTTGTTCTTGGGGGGCATGTGGCCATATAACTCTTCCACCAGCATCCTCATTCTGGCGGTGATTTCCGTCACCGTGTCGATCACCAGCTGCTGCTGCAGCTTCAGCTTGTTGTTCTCCCACAGGACCTTGTTCTCCTCCTGGCAGGTCCAATGCTCCTCTCTCAGCAGCTCCAGGGCCCGGTTCTCCTCGTGAAGGATCCGGTTCTCCTCCCGCAGGGCGCGCAGGCTCTGGTTCTCCTCCCTCAGGGCTTGGAGGGCTTGGTTCATTTCCCGCAGGACCTGCAGAGACTGGGCCTCTTCCTGGAGACCGGGCACGGCCTTTACGTCCTCCAGAGGAAAGGACAGGTTGTTGACCAGCTCCCGCAGGGCCTGCAGGGCTTTGCTGGCCTCGTGAAGGCCCGTGGGCGCCTTGGGCTCTTCGCACGGAGGGATGGTGCTCTCCCCCGACTGCCTTGAAGCGCTATGGAGGTCTTCTTGGGGCGTCGAGAGCGCCTTGGCTTCCTCGTGGGGGTGGGTCTTTTGCTCCGGGTGGGGCCAGTGAGCCTCCCTCTGCTCCAAAAGGAGCTGCAGGGCTCGATTCTCCTCGCGGAGAAACTGCAGCGTGGCGCTCTCCTTCCTGGGATTCTGCGGAGGCGCACTGTCCTTCCTGAGGGCCTGGAGGGCCGGGTTGTCCTTGTGGATCAGAACCGACGACGCCGCGCCGGCCGCCCTCCCCAACTCGCCTTTGTGGTCTTCCTTATTCTCCGCCCAGAAGGCCTGCAGAATTTTGTTCTCCTTATTCAAGATTTTGTTCTCCTCGCGGAGGGATTTATTCTCCTCCCGGAGGGATTTGTTCTCCTCGCGGAGGGACCTGTTCACCTCCCTCAGAGTCTTAATCTCCTCTTGCAGGATGTATTCCTTAGCCATCCTCTTATGATGCAGCTTATGATGCAAAGAGGAGGCGGGGGAGAAGTGCGGGGATTGCAAGCGGCAATTCTCATTCACCCATCTCCCGTCCTGGAAGACGAACATCTCATCGCTCAGCTGAACACGGGGGACGTTATAGTCCAACTCCAGCTCTGCTTGTGAAGGCGGATGCTCCATGGCGTCGCAGATGGGCACAGGGGAGAATCGGTTCAGTGGGTATGAATGTTGACTGACAGTTCTGCGGTTTGGTCTTGGCAGGGAGGCCTGTGGGCACCTTGGCACGGTGTACAAATTGTGGATCTGGAGAAAGGGCTCAACCGAGCCTCGCTGTAGAAGAGAATAGGGGAACATATTGGTGGAACATTGGTGAGGAAATCGGACCCCACCCAGAACTGACTGACCTGGACATGAATCAGGATACCCAGATATAGGAGAGGCACTACGTGTAAAGGAGGGGGAAAATGCTGAACTCTAAGACTGGAGATCTGGGAGTTTCAGTCCTAGCTCTGACTCTTAGCATTGTAGGATTTAGCTCTGGAAAGGTCTTTTGAGGTTATTTAGTGCAATGTGCCCCTTTAACAGAGACTTGGTTCTACCCAATATTTCCTCATCCTCTTCCTCACCAGGCAACAGAGCCATTTCCAGCTAAACCCAAGATGTCTTAAGGAGCAGGAACAGATCCTTGGCCAGGAAATACTCGCCTTGTACGATGCATTCCCTGTGACATCTAGCAAAGTGCTAAGGATTTGAAGCCCCACATAGTAGGGCTCCATTTTACTTCTCAGACTTCTATCCATCACTGTCCTCCCTCTCAAAAATTCTGTATTCTAGCAAATTGAAAGCCTCACCTTTCTCTGACCTCATCCTTACCTTTCCCACCCTTGTGATTTTTCTGTCCCACATTTTTTGGAATGAACTCTCTTCATATGCCTGTTGAATGCCTTCATGAGGACCTCCCTAATCTCCCTAATTAAAGGGATTGATCCCTCTATCTCCCTTGGATCTTTAATGACTTGGTTTCACTTCTATGCACTTTTTAAAAATCATTCTAATTTGTTTTATAATTATTAGTGATTGCGGTTCACCACCACTACCCCATTATTGTGAACTCCTTGAAGCACAGTACCTTGTACGTAGAAGGAAGTAAATTAATCCTTCAGTGGAAAGTAAGTTTTTTGAAAGTAAAGACTGCTTGGGGGTTTTGTCTTTGCATCTCCAGCACCTAGCATGTTCTTTGCATATAGCAGGTACTTAATAAATGTTTTTTGAGTAGAATAGAATTCAATTCAGTCAACTAATAAGCAGTGAGTTATGTTATGTATACCTGTTTGTATCAGGCACAGAACTGAATTCTGAGGATGCAAAGATAAAAGTTAAACAGTCTCTCCTTCAAGGAACTGATAGTGTCATATAGAAAACAAAATTAACATGTATACATATACATACACAACATATATATAATATAAATATTATATTATAAAATATTAAAACATATAAAATATTATATGTCAGACAGGGCTTTGGCGCATAGTTCACCAAAAGATGGAAGCACCCACATTGGAGAAGGCATTCTTCATTTCACAATCATATCACTTGAGTGAGAGTAGCCCTTTTCCTTTGGCTGCCTAACTAGCCTCTTTGTCTGTGTTTCTCTGTCTCTCTCTCTGCCTCTGTTTCTCTATCTTTCTGTCTCTCTGTCTTTCTCCCTCTCCTTTTCTCCCCCAACCCAGTAGCATCCAGGACTAAAGGTTTTGGTCTTATTCACCTGCAGCATGTATGCATGCTAAGCTTGGTGAGGGTAAGGGTCACCTTCCTCTTTCTTTTAGATTCTGTGGCTCCAAGAAATGAATTTAAGATTTTGGTTTATTTGTTCTTTTCAGGTTCAGGTACAAGGACTGGATTCCCCAAAACCATGAGATCAAATTGTTGTGAAAGTATATAAAAATCATCATAGGCAGAAAGGTGGCATTTGCAATAGGTGGGATCAGAAAAGGCTTTCTGTAGGAGGTGAATTCTGAAAGAAATCAGGAATTTTCAGAGGCAGAGAGAGAGAGAGAGAGAGAGAGAGAGAGAGAGAGAGAGAGAGAGAGAGAGAGCATTCCTAACATGGAGGGTAAAAATTGCAAAGTCACATAGATGGGCGATGGAGTGTCACTCATGGATGAGGAGCAGCAAGTGGGCCAAGTATGTCTGGATTGTAGAGTGTGTGGAAGGGAGTACTACATAAGAAGGCTGGAAATATAGGAAGGGTCCAGGTTGGGAAGATGCAAAACATTAGAGTTTGCATTTGATCCTAAAGATAAGAGGGAATTGTCGGAATTTATTGATGGGGGTGGGGTGGGCAGTCAACATAGATCTGCATTTTGGGAAAAAATCATTTCGGCAAATGAATGGAGGATGATTTGAGAGGGAGAGGAGACTTGTGGCAGGTAGTCCAATTGCAAAGCTATTGCGATAGTCCAGGTGAGAGGTGATAAAAAACAGAACTAGCAAGATGATTGTATGAATGGAAGAAAGGAAACAGGAAAGATACTGTGAACAAAGAAACTATAACATCTACAACTGATTAGGTATCGGAGGTGTGTAAAAGTGAAGAGTCAAAGATGACCCTGAAGTTTGTACCCTAGGTGACTGGAAGGATGCTCATGGTTCTTCAGCAGAACTAGGGAAATTCAGCAGAGAAGGGAAAATAGGAAATTTAGAAGAAGTAGATTTTAGAGAAAAGATAATGAATTCTATTTGGGAAATCTTGAGTTTAAGATGCCTAGGACCCTTTAGTTCAAAATATCTGATATGGGACTGGTAATATGGGACCGGAGCTCAGGAGACTAGAGCTTAATGTATAGAGCTGGAAGTCATCTGAATAGAGATGGCCATTAAACCTATGGGAGCTAAGAAGATCACTAATCTAGATAGTAAAGAGTAAAAAGAGGAAGCCCAGGACAGAGTCTTGGGGGACAGCCAGTGAGTGGGCTTGACATAAATGAAGATGCATCAAAGAAGCTTCATAAGTGATCACACAGGTAGGAGGCATGAGTACTCAGTGAACCAGTATCCAGCCAGGATGAGTTCTATACCTACAAAAGTCACTTGTTGTAGAGACTGAAGCTGGTAAA
Organism: Notamacropus eugenii; assembly: GCF_028372415.1. Classification (NCBI taxonomy): domain Eukaryota; kingdom Metazoa; phylum Chordata; class Mammalia; order Diprotodontia; family Macropodidae; genus Notamacropus; species Notamacropus eugenii. The sequence goes on along the minus strand of NC_092877.1, from coordinate 296,318,769 downwards.
ATATGAATGCTCTAGCATAGGAGAAGGTGCAGATAGCTTTGAGATGCATCCTCCAGGGATCATCAAGGAGAAAGAGTAAGAATGCGAGTGATAGGGGGAAAAAATTACTAAAAATTACTAAATTCCTCTCAGGAGGAAGAAGGAGGAAAACTTAGTTAAAGATCTTGTACGTAAATAAATAAACTTGCAGGGAAGAGATGAATAAGAAAGGAATATGACCTCAAGTTCAACTAAATGAGTTCAAAGATCTATGAATGAATATTGTAAAATGAAAGAAGAAAGGAAAGCAGGAATGGAAGGAAAGAAGGTTGGAAGGAAGGAAGGATGGAAAGAAGGAAGGAAGGGATACAAGTATTTATTAAAAGCCTACTGTGTACCAGGCATTATGTATGCTAAGTTATTTTATAAATATGATTTCATTTTATCCTCTCACCATAACCCTGTTAGGTAGATGCTATTATGGTCCCTATTTTACAGTTGTGGAAACAGAGACAGTTAGAGGCTAAATGATTTGCCCAGGGTCACACAATTTGTAAGTGTCTAAGATGGGATTTGAACTCAAGGTCTATCCTGACTCTAGACCTAGTACATTAGCCACTGCACCACCTACCTGACTCTTTCTTGAAAAAAATGAATCAGCTCCTAATGAGGTAAAGGATATTAGATTCCAGAGAGGATGAAACCCAAGAAGAATGCTCCTAAATATTTTTTAAAGAAATAATAATTGTGAGGGGCGGAGCCAAGATGGTGGAGTAGAAAGATGCACATACACATAGCTCCAAACCCACAACCCACAGAAAGGCTACAGGGCACGGCAAATTCTGCACCCAGAGGGCACGGAATATTGGAACGAGGGAGATTTCTGTTCCGGAGGGACCTGCAAACCTCTTGCGGGGGGTCCTTCGCACTGCGGACTGAGCGCAGGGACTGGGAGCTGAGGGCAGCCCTGCCGCGGCCGCAGCACCAAGAGGAAAAGATCCGAGCGGGCTTCAGGGACGGGATCTCCAGTGGCCACGTGGGTCCCTCCACCCACAGAGGGACCTGCAAACCTCTCGCAAAAGGTCCGTCGCGCTGCAGAGGCGGAGCCCGGCCCAGACCTGCTGCGGCCATGGCACCAAGAGAAACAGATCCGAGCAGGCTTCAGGGATGGGATCTCCAGCAGCCGCACAAGTGCCTCCACCCACAGGTGACGGGGGTCGGTGAGAGAGTCTCTTTGGCGGGTCGAGAGGGGAGTGGGGTGCCCCCATGATTCGGGCCCCCCCGGGAGGTAGAAGCTGAGAGGCGGCTGCAGACAGGGGCTCCCCAAGCGGGGGGGAGCCTGAATCCATTGTGGAAGGTCTGTGCATAAACCCCCTGAGGGAACTGAGCCTGAGAGGCGGCCCTGCCCTGACCTGACCACCTGAACTTAATCTCACACTGAATAGCAGCCCTGCCCCCACCAAAAGCCCTAAGGCTGGAAGCAGCATTTGAATCTCAGACCCCAAACGCTGGCTGGGAGGATCAGGAGGCGAGGTGGGTGTGAGGAGAATATTCAGAGGTCAAGTCACTGGCTGGGAAAATGCCCAGAAAAGGGAAAAGAAATAAGACTATAGAAGGTTACTTTCTTGGAGAACAGGCATTTCCTCCCTTCCTTTCTGATGAGGAAGAACAATGCTTACCATCAGGCAAAGACACAGAAATCAAGGCTTCTGTGTCCCAGCCCACCCAATGGGCTCAGGCTATGGAAGAGCTCAAAAAGAATTTTGAAAATCAAGTTAGAGAGGTAGAGGAAAAGCTGGGAAGAGAAATGAGAGACATGAAGTCAAAGCATGAACAGCAGATCAGCTCCGTGCTAAAGGAGACCCAAAAAAATGTTGAAGAAATTAACACCTTGAAAACTAGGCTAACTCAATTGGCAAAAGAGGTTCAAAAAGCCAATGAGGAGAAGAATGCTTTCAAAAGCAGAATTAGCCAAATGGAAAAGGAGATTCAAAAGCTCACTGAAGAAAATAGTACTTTCAAAACTAGAATGGCACAGATGGAGGCTAAGGACTTTGCAAGAAAGCATGATATCACAGAACAAAGAGAGAAGAATGGAAAAATGGAAGATAATGTGAAATATCTCATTGGAAAAACAACTGACCTGGAAAATAGATTCAGGAGAGACAATTTAAAAATTTTGGGACTACCTGAAAGCCATGATCAAAAGAAGAGCCTAGACATGGTCTTCCATGAAATTATCAAGGAAAACTGCCCTGAGATTCTAGAACCAGAGGGCAAAATAAATATTCAAGGAATCCACAGAACACCGCCTGAAAGAGATCCAAAAAGAGAAACTCCTAGGAACATTGTGGCCAAATTCCAGAGTTCCCAGGTCAAGGAGAAAATATTGCAAGCAGCTAGAAAGAAACAATTCAAGTATTGTGGAAATACAATCAGGATAACACAAGATCTAGCAGCCTCTACATTAAGGGATCGAAGGGCATGGAATAGGATATTTCAGAAGTCAAAGGAACTAGGACTAAAACCAAGAATCACCTACCCAGCAAAACTGAGTATAATACTTCAGGGGAAAAAAATGGTCTTTCAGTGAAATAGAGGATTTTCAAGTATTCTTGATAAAAAGACCAGAGCTGAAAAGAAAATTTGACTTTCAAACACAAGAATGAAGAGAACCATGAAAAGGTGAACAGCAAAGAGAAGTCATAAGGGACTTTCTAAAGTTGAACTGTTTACATTCCTACATGGAAAGACAATATTTGTAACTCTTGAAACATTTCAGTATCTGGGTACTGGGAGGGAGTACACACACACACATGCACACACGCACACATACATAGAGGCAGAGTGCACAGAGTGAATTGAAGAGGATGGGATCATATCTTAAAAAAAAATGAAATCAAGCAGTGAGAGAGAAATATATTGGGAGGAGAAAGGGAGAAATGGAATGGGGCAAATTATCTCTCATAAAAGAGGCAAGCAAAAGACTCATTAGTGGAGGGATAAAGAGGGGAGGTGAGAGAAAAACATGAAGTCTACTCTCATCACATTCCACTAAAGGAAAGAATAAAATGCACACTCATTTTGGTAGGAAAACCTATCTCACAATACAGGAAAGTGGGGGACAAGGGGACAAGCAAGGTGGGGGGGATGACAGAAGGGAGGGAATGGAGAGGAGAATGCAATTCGAGGTTGACACTCATGGGGAGGGATAGGATCAAAAGAGAATAGAAGTAATGGGGGACAGGATAGGATGGAGGGAAATATAGTTAGTCCTATACAACACAACTATTATGGAAGTCATTTGCAAAACTACACAGATTTGGCCTATATTGAATTGCTTGCCTTCCAAAGGGAAGGGGTGGAGAGGGAGGGAGGTAAAGAAGTTGGAAATCAAAGTGTTAGGATCAACTGTAATGTTCTTACCACTAGGAAATAAGAAATACAGGTAAAGGGGTATAGAAAGCTATCTGGCCCTACAGGACAAAAGAGAAGATGGAGACAAGGGCAGAGAGGGATGATAGAAGAGAGAGTAGATTGGTCACAGGGCCAATTAGAATGCTTGGTGTTTGGGGGGGGAGGTGATAAAAGGGGAGAAAATTTGTAACCCAAAATTTTGTGAAAATGAATGTTAAAAGGTAAATAAAAAAAAGAAATAATAATTGTAAAAGCAGTATTTATGGCCTTTAGAGCAGAAATAATCAACTTAAAAAAAAGCTTGAAATCATGACGACAAACCTTACAAAAGAAAAAACAACAGGTTTGTGTGCTAAATACATAGAAGTAAAGAATAGTTTGGAAGAAGAAAAGCATAACATTGTAATTTTAAAAGAAAACATGATCTCCATATGAGCAAAAATATTGACCTAGACTTAACACCTTAAGGATTACTAGTTTCCTAGAAGAACACAAGTCAAAAAACCTGGACATCATAATCCAAGAAATAATGAGAAAACTGCCCAGAACTTCTGAACAAAGAAAACAAAATCTCAATGAAAAGAATCCAAAAATTTAAAAATAATAAAACATAATAAATATAATAAAAACATAGTATATAATTAACTCTAAAAATAAAATAATAAAAATGTAAGAACCCTCTATGCTGCAATGTTCAAGATGGTGGTTAAATTAAGCAAAACAAAAAATTCTGCAGACAATCAAGAGAAAGAAATTCATATATGAAGGAAAGGAAATTTGAATAGCACAGCACTAATCTTCATCCACCAAAAACAAGTGGAAAGAATGTATTAATGAGTTCCTAGAGCAAGGGCACTCAATTGACAATCTACGGTGACATCTTGAGCCTAGTCACCAATGGAAAAAAATGGATGGTCTATAAAAAGGTTTGAAACATTTTTTACAAAGAAAACCAGACCTGAGCAGATAATTTGCTTTGCAAACACTTCGGACAACAAAAATACAAGAAAGGAAAAGAAACACAAAAGCCAAGGAAAATGCAAATACAATTAATTATCCCAGGGTGGGGGGAAGGAAAAAACTAAAAAAGATATATATATGAGGTTAACAAGAACAATAAAAACAAGAACAAAATGATAACAGAGCGGTAAGAGATTTCTTTCCAGAAGTATACGAAGGAGATCAGAGTGAAAATGGAAGTCAAATAGAAGTGATGGTGGAGGAACAAGTCTAAACCATCATGGAGTAAACTTCACAGCTACAACACAGTGAATCAACATTTATAGAGGGGCTAAATTATAGAATGGGAGAGTATATAAAAGGAGAGGAGAGAAGAACGTAGAAAAGAATATGTGATATGACCTAATCAAGTCAAAAGTAAAGAATGGAGGGAAATTAACTCCTGTATTCTCATAAAGAAGAGAGTTGATAGAATGGATGAGGAGACAAAGAGTTGGATTGGAAAATGGAAGAAAAGAAACAAAGAAATCTTTTTTCAGTGGGGGGGAAGGGGTCCTGTCAAAAAAAATGCTCCCATGAGAGAACAAAGATACTCTATAAATGGAGCATGGAGTTAATGTAATTTGTTTAGTGAGACCTGTCTTTAAGACCTGTCCAGGAGAAGGGGAAACAGAGCTCCTGGGGACAACTGACACCCAGAAGAGTGAAAGGGAATTGATCCTGAGAGATTTCATGATATATGAGGGGGTGGGAGGAAGGGAAAGGCTAACAATGAAGTGCAAAATCAGGGACACAGGAAAATTCCTAACATGGAGCAATATTTCTATCCTTTATATCTGATTGAGTCATTCAGTAGTGTGCAACTTTTCATGACCCTTTTTGACAAAGATACTGGAGTGGTTACTGAAACAAACAGGGGTTAGTGACTTGCTCAGGGTCACACAGCTGTGTCCAAAACCATATTTGAACTCAGGAAGATGTGTCTTCCTGACTCTAGGCATTCTATCCACTGCACCACTAGCTGCCCCATTCTCTGTATCAAAGAAGACGCAGCCCATTGACCTGAACCAATTAAAATATAACTCAGAAATATTTAACAAATTAATAAAAATATAATAGAACACAGATAATGTTAACATGTGATTTTCTAAGTCAATATGTGGTCTGTAGGCATCCTTATGTATAGTTTAATGAACCCCATTTTCATTTGAGTTTGACATTGTTGCTCTAAATCACCTGCAGGAACTGATTTTTTCTAAGAGTGAAGCACAAGAGGAAAAGGCCACCAGAGGCCAAAACTGTTTAAAAGAAAGAACTCAAAACAGATACCTTAGAAGCATTACTTCCACAGAAAATGCAAGACTAATGAAGGAATAAAGAAGTTTAATAAATAAGTGTAACAGCAAGGACCCTGACATACACAGGACAGCCTGCTGTAAGGTTCTTTTATCTGCTTTTCTAAAAGGAAAGCAACTTTTGAGGGGTCAGCAATCTGCTTTAATCAAGCACTTATATCATTCGCTTAGTTCAGGGGAAAAAGTCAGCACCCGGAACTTCAGAGAAATAAAGACCAAGAGACAGGGCTCCCAACTGTCTGACCATAAGCAACACATATATCAGAGATCAACAGACAGATGCAGCTGTCTGACCATTACATACATACATAGTTACCAGAGAGAGAAGCACTAGCATCTGGGTTTTCAAAGCCAGGTGACTTCTTAGTGGCTACCCAAAGTCTCATCTGGTCAAACACTTCCAATGAGTGAGCCCCAAAGTCAAACCTCACCTCAGAGTATTTATACACTTTTCAGAGTTGGAAGACACCACCTTCTGACCTAGTGCCTCAACAGAAGTTAACAAAAGGTATTGGGGCCTATTAATAGGCCCCAATTAATTTTAATTCTTCCCCCACCCACCTTTAACCTTACATTAACATTATAAAGGGTCATCAAAGAATAAAAATCTAAAATAAATTGAAAATGTAATACAAATAATGAAGATGAAAAGGAAAAAAATCCTTTTTAGAAAAAAGTAAAGGAAATGAAAGTAAAAAACTAACAAAACAAATTGAAAGGGAAAAGAGGCAAAAGAATTTTACTTAACTATTTAATTGAGAGGGAAAAAACTGAGAGGGAAGGAACTAAATAACCAGATCAAAAGATGAAAGGAAAAAGGAATAATAAATTGAACAAAACTCCACAAACTAGGGGAAAGGGTAAGAAATGGCATAAGGAGAAACTATAGGGGAAGGAGAAGAGAGCCATAAGATTACTTTAAAGTAGATTAGGTTGAAATAACTGAAGAGACAAAGTATTGTCTTTATAAATGAAAAGGGGAAAAACACTAACTTGGGGGAAAAAAACTATTAGAGACAAATGGAAGGAAATCTAAATCTAACTTAAAAGTTTAAATGTGAATGGCTTAAACAATCTAATTAAATAAAAAAGAGTGAAAGAATGTATAAGAAAAACAAAACCCCACTATCTGTTCCTTGTAAGAAACACATATAAAAAACAAAGACATATACAAAATAAAAATGAGATCCAAGAACAAAATTTACTATGCATCATGTGAATCAAAAAGAAGCAGGCATTGTATCAAAGTATCATTGTTATCAAAGTAAAAAATAATAATAGCAACAATTCATAAGGTAAAAGGAGATAAATCAGTAACAATGTTATGCTGAAAGGAACCTGGACAACAAACCAATATAAATATTTAGCTTACATTCTCCAATTCCTTAAATTCATAGAGGAAAAATTAACTGAATTACAAAAAGACATAGATAATAATACAATTGTGTATTTAAGGTCCCTCTCTGTTTTTGACAAATCTAACAGAAAGATAAAGAAAAACAAAAATATTGAAATGAACAAATTGCTGAGAAAATTAAAGCTAAAATAATTAAGGTGTTTTTTGAGTGAGACTGCTAAAACATATATATATATATATATATATATATATATGCGCATATATGCATATATTTCCCAATACTATATGGAACTTTTACAAAAAATGACCTTGTATTACGGCACAGAGATATTGCAAATAAATGTTAAAAGGCAGAAGTAGTAAATATATCCTGTAGAAAACATAACACAATAAAAAGAGTAATCAGCAGGTCAGAGAACACAAAAACAAAAGATATAGACCCAGAAGGAGACCTAACAATGAAATACTAAATAATGAGTGAGTGAAAGAAAAAAATCATAAAAACAATAATTATGTGGGGGAAAATGATAATGATTAAACAATATACCGAAATTTTTGAGTTGCAGCTAAAGCAGACTTTAGAGGAAAAATTATATTCCTAAAAGCATGCATTAACAAAACAGAAGAGGAAAGGATTAGTAATTTAGAAATGCAATATAAAAATTATAAAACCAACAAATAAACAAACTTAAAATAAGCACAAAGGAAGAGATACTGAAAATTAGAGGAGAAATAGATACAGAACCCCCCCAAAAAAATTATTGGAGAAATTATCATTAGCACTAAAAAACAAAAAAAAGGTGAACCTTTAGCTGATTAAAAAAAAGAATAGGGTAGAAAATCAAATCAACAAAAGAGCAAACCAACAAAGTTAAGTAACAGAACCAGAAGAAATAAAAAAGAGTTATCAGAAACCAGCTATGGACAGTTACAGGCTACCAAAAATGAGAACACAAAAGAAATAGTGGGATGCTTTCAAACATACAAAATACCAAAAATAACAGAAAATCAAAGATGTTAAATTATACAATCCCAGAAAAAGAAATAGAATTAGCTTTTAAGGAAGGAGGTGATAAAGGCCTGCATTTAAGTAATGGCTGTATGAGTGTAGAAAGTTGGATGTGAAATATAAATGGAAAGCCAAAATTGGGTAACTTGACTGGATATGTGGTGAGGAAAAGGGAAGAATTGAGGAATGACATAGAGGTAGCAAACCTGGGTAAGTAGAAAGGTGGTAGTTACCTTGACAGTATTAGAGAAGTTCAGAAAAGAGTGAGAAAAGATGATCAGTTCTATTTTGGACATGTTGAGCTTGAGATTCTGATGGGATTTTAAGTGATTTACGATTTTAAGTGTCCAATAGGCACTTCATGATGTCCCCAAATCAAGAAAAAGACTAAACCAAAATATAACAGTTCTTTTTGTGATGGCAAAGAATTGGAAATCGAAGGGATGCCTATTAATTAGGGAATGGCTGAATGAGTTTTGTGGTGTATGATTGGATAGAATACTGTTGTGCCATAGAAATGAAGGAGAATGGTTTCAGAAAAACCTGGAAAGACACATGAACTGATACAAAGTGACGTGAGCAGAATCAGGAAACTATTGTACACAGTAACAGCAACATTGTAACAATGCTCACCTATGAAAGACGTAGCTACTCTAATCAATACAGTGATCCAAGATAATGCCAAATATGATAAAAAATGCTATCCACATCCAGAGAGGGAGAGAATTGATCAATTCTGATTGCAGATTAAAGCACACTTTTTCATTTTATTTTTCTTTCTTTTTTCTTCCAACATTACTAACATGGAAATGCATGACTTCACATTTATAATTGATACCATATTGCTTACTTTCTCAATGGGTGGGAGAGGAGCAAAATAGAGGAAGAAAATATGAATTTAAATTTTTTTTTTAATGTTTAACAATCACTGCCATACAATTCAGATTTTATCCCCCCCCACCTACCCCCCACTACCCCCCTCCCTCCCCATGACTGCACACAATTCTGTATAGATTCTACATATACTTTCCTATTGAGTATATTTTCACTATAGTCATGCTATGTAGTCAGACTAAAATAAATGAAAGAAATCGTATAACAAATCAGAATATGATACACAAACATATACACATACACAAACATGATCTGCAACATTTTGTGAGTGACTTCCATATTTCTTTCTCTGAGTGTGGAAGGCATTTTTTAAAGTTAAAAATAATTTTTTTTTTAAAAAGAGAATAAACCTGGATTTATAGAGCTAGGAGCCATATGCATAGACATGATATTTGAATCTGTAAGAACAGGTGAGGGTTACCAAATGAGACAGAGTAGAGAAAAAAGGAACAGGATATGGGTATGAGATATATGCATGGTCAGTAGGCAGGACCTGAATATTGATCCAGCAAATAGAAGGAAGAGAAACATGAGTTATACAAGCAGAAGGAAAATCAAGAGAGAGTGGTGTCATGGAAATCCAGAGACAGAAATCCAGAAAAATGTTGTCAAGAATGTGACCTGTTATAACCAAATCAAAAAGGATTGTGAAAAGGCATTGTGCATGAATTGAATTTAAGTGAGATAGAATTGCCAAAGTTGTCAGCCTCACTCTCTGTTCCAGAGTCATTGAAGTCCAGTGGCAAGACAAAGTCAAGACAAATGGTGGTGGCACAGGATGCAGTGGATGACCTTGGCATCTTTGATGACTGACCAAGTTCTAAGCATTCAATAGCATCTGCTTCCACTGCCGTCATAGTCATTGGAACAAATTGTTCTCATCCACCTATTCCAGCAAGGGGACATCTTCACATGCTTGGGGTAGACACACCCCTAATTGACCAAGGTTTGAAGTGTATTGGTTACCCTTAAGGTGCTTTAGCCTGTCTGCTGAGACAATTTTGCTGGGATGAAGCCACTACGCATGCTACAACTTCTTGGAGCCACAGGTGGACACTAAACGTAGATGAACCCTGAAAGGAACTTGGCAAACCCTTATGCCAGATATGCTAGTACTACCTGAATAATACCCCATAGACCCCTCTGACCATGTTACCACTCTTCTCAATAAAATTCAGTGACTCCCCATTACCTATAGGGTCAAATATAAACTCTTCTGTTTAGCATTTAAAGTTCCTTATAACTTATAACAGTATCCCTCCCTAGCCTTCCTACCCTATTACATATTACTTCCCTCCACACATTCTATTTCTAGCCAATCTGGCCTTTTTTCTGTTCCTCATACAGGACATTCTATTCTCCCTTTTATGTACCTTCTCATTGACTAATCCCAGTGCCTGAAATATACCCCCTTCTCACCTCCACGTCCTGGAATCCCTGGTTTCCTCCACAATTTTTCCTGGTCCTCTAGATTCTAATGCCTTTCCCTAAAAGATCACCAGGCACCTGATTTGCATATGTTTTATACATATCTGCACATGTACCTTTTGTCTTCTGTTTTAGAATATAAGCGACTTGAGGGCAGATTCTATTTATCTTTGTATTCTCAGCACCTAGCATCATTCTTAGTGTATGGCAGGAGCTTCATAAATACTTGTTGATTCAGCAGCAGGGGAATACATCCCTGCTCTCTAAAATAAATATCTATTAACCCACATATTGTTTAGAACACCCCGTACTGAGTGAACCCCCCTGGAGGAAAGGGGCAGTGCTAGCTACTTATGCTGGATGTGTTCTGATAGTAATAATACAATGTGAGACAATGAAAGTATCCACTAAAATCAAGGAATTTATTCTTATGGAGGAAAATGATCAGACTGGTAACTCTTTAGTATTTTGAGCTTACTTAGGCATATTTTAGGAGGTTTAACTTTCTTTAAATTAGCTGAGCATTGTTCAAAATAACTAGATGACACAGAATAAACATTGGATTGGTGGTCAGAAAACTTGACTTCAAAATCTGACTTTGTCATTTAACAACTAATAATAATTGCTGCTGTTCAATTGTATCCAACTCTTTGTGACTTCATTCGGGGTTTTCTTGACAAAGATACTGGAACGGTTTACCATTTCCTTTTCCAGCTCATTTTAAAGATGAGAAAACTTGGGCAAACAGGGTTAAGTGACTTGCCCAGGGTTGCAAAGCTAGTGTCTGAGGCCAGATTTGAAGTCAGGAAGATGAGTCTTCCTAACTCTAGGTCTGGTACTCAACCAGTGCACTATACCACCTCACTACCCATTATAATAATAGCCAACATTTATATGATACTCTAAAATCTGTAAATTGGTTTTACATATGAAGTATAATCTCTTCTAAACCTTACAACAACCCTGTGAACTCGGAGTCATAGTGGATAAATTTAATTTAGAATCAGGAAGACCTGAATTCAAATGCTGAATTTACTAGCTATGTAACTGGGGCAAGTCATGACCTCTTTCTGACTCAGTGTCATTATTTGGGGATGCATAATAGTACCTGCTTCCCAGTGTTAGTGAGCTAATATATGTAAAATGCTTTGCAAACCTTAAAGAGCTGTAGAAATATTAGCTATTATCCTTATTTTATAGATGACAAAAGTAAGTCTGAAAAAAGTTAAATGGCAGGCCTTGTTCCAGACTCCAAGTCTGGTGTACTATCAGCACCATTTAGGAATTTTAGGTGACTCACTTAATATCTCTAAGCATCAGATTCTTTATCTTTCTTTAAAATAGAGATATCTGCCCCACCTAGCTCATAGGATAGTCACAAGGAAAGCCATTTATAAACTGTAGAATCCTATAGAAATGTGAGTTATTCTTAGGGGAAAATAGGCGCAAGTTAAGAGAAGTATATTTAAATGACAAAAGGATTTTGAGAGGTATTCCAAAGAGTATTGAACAGGTGGAATAGGATGTGGAGAGGAGAGTACAATTGCCCTAATATATTTAAATAAGCAGATAATAACTATTGTTACTTTGTGCTTAGTACATTTCATCTAGATATATTGAAATGCTTTGCATGTATCAATTCTTTACTTCTCATGCTATTTTCACAGTTTTAAAGATAGAAAGGATGTGAAATGAGTCATTATCTATAATTATATGCACCACATACATATATAGTATCCCAAGTCTTAGTGAAGTTTTACTGCATAGTGTGTGTGTGTGTGTGTGTGTGCATGTGTGTATACACTTCATGGTATATAAAGTTCTCTAGGATCATTTAGAAATAAAGGTGCTAGATAAATAGAAAGCGTTGTAATATGCCATTAACTTTGCAATAAAAGTATGTCATTAACTTTGCAACGACAGACTTAATCTTCCAAATAGCAAGGGTAAAAAGGGTATTCTGCAATCAGCATCTTATTTACTTCAAATAAACTCGGCATTCATGCTTTTCAGGCTTCACAATCAGTGAGATGTGCACTAGGATTTTTGCAGTCATAAGAGTAGGTCATATCACATTGAAACTCAGGGTCAACATCTCTAAAAAGAAATTTCTTTAATGGCAGGAGGGGGAGAGAGGAGGGAAATGAGGAAAGTGACCAAGGCAAATGGGTAGCAAACCCAGATGAGTCATTTATCTTTGCACAGGTAATAGTTAACCCCAAATCAAGTACAACTGGAGTCAACTGAGTCAACCCTTTCTATGTATGGTATATCACAAGAGCAAAATGTTTTGGAAGTTGGAACCAACCCTGCTCCAGGGAAGCCTATACATACCTGTATGGGGACTAGCAGAAGCTCTGAGAAGTTGTATCAAGTTTACATGGTTTGGAGTATGGTACTGGTGACAGGCCATGCTATCCAAGGACAGATATATGGTTCAGTGGATAGAGCCCAGGACTGGAGTCAGGAAGACCTGAGTTTGAATATGGCCTCAGACACTTACTAGCTACATGACCTTGGGCAAGTCACTTAACCTCTGCCTGCCTCAGTTTTCTTAACTGTAAAATAGGGGTATAATAATAACACCTACCTTCCAAGTTTGTTGTGAGGACCAAATGAGATAATATTTGTAAAGTGTTTAGCACAGCACCTAGCATATAGTAGGTGCTTAATAAATTCATGTTCCCTCTCACTAAGTATAGTGTTTCATCATCAATAAAATGAGTTTTTGGCCATGACAAGTCATGGGGAAGTTCCACACATGTGTGTAATTGCTAGGCATATATGGGCATGTGATTAAAATTAAATAACTATGACTTCCAGTCTCTTTTCTAAGAATAAGAGATTAACTCCACCACCTAAGAAGCCATATGGAGTGGTGGATAAAAAAGAGCCTTAAAATCAGGAAGACCTTAGTTTAAGTCATTCCTCTGGTACATACCTAGCTTTGTGATTTAAGGCAAGTCATTTGATCTTTCAGTGCAGCAGGCAACTCTCTAAGACCCTAAGGTATGGTTTAGTTATAGAGGTGAGGGAACTTCCTTACTAGTGAGTTCTCAATGATAGGGTGCTTGGACCACAGCCCTAGGACCATATATCTCCCCATCCCAAAGACTCTATCAGTGAGGAAAACTCTCTCTCCCTATTACAAGAACAAGTTGACCTCTATAGAATTTCCCTTGTATGAACAGGACTAACGATAGTCCTGTACTGATTCCCAGAGTTATTGTATATAGTCCAGAAGTCAAGCTATAAACGTCAATTCCCAAGGCTGCCTTTACAGATATAACAGACCAAAACCACACCCCCTTAGAAGTCCTCCCCCAGGTCAGAAGTGAATGACACCTGTGCCCAAGGTACAAAAACTTATGTTCACCACCTAATTAGTGCAGTTGACTCACAGTGCACTGAGTTTTTCCTATATAAGCTGTAGCATCATCCCCATTAAGTTGAGAGTTCCCTAAGGAATTCTGCCCACTTTACTAGTGTTATAATAAACTTTCTGCCACTTGATTGGAAGATAAAAAAGACTGAAAGATTTCAGAATTATAAAAAAGGAGAAGGTGTTTGGAGGTGCCTTTTGGCTCTTTATGATTTTATATATGACATTTAAAATAGCAAGCACTTTTGTCCTCTCTGTGACCCTAACCTGGGATGCTCTGAAGCCGCAGCCCAGTGGTCCTAAGTCCAATGAATCTTATCTCTCCAAGTTCCACTCATTTTGGGGACCTGTGATATGGTTAACCCCTCAAGGGCAGAGATCAAAATGGTCCTTTCTCATTTCTAAGCTCCACAATGATCAAGCAGAGCTCTATAAATGCTGACTTATGGGAATATTACTTTTTCAATCAAGATACCAAGCTTTTTGGAGCTTATCTATTTATTCCAGTGGGCTTCATTTCAATCCCTTCTCTTCCTCCTACCCCAAGATAAAGCAGAGCAGTGATTAAGCTGTCCCTGATCTGGGCTCTAATATTTGCACGCTATCTGACTTCAGGTAACCAATCAAATTAATCAACAAATATTTATTAAGTACTTACCATGTACTGGACACCGAGAACACAAAGACATAAATTGAAAATCCTGCTTTCAAGGAGCTTATGTTCTATTGGGGAATAGTTACTTTTGAGTTTGTTTGGTTTGAGTTTTTTGTTTGTTTGTTTATTTACAAAGAGGTGGAAGGGGGAAGACTAAGCAGTGGGTGCAAATTCATGAAAAGCCATAGGAATTAGTCTTTGAGCTGAATGACAAATCTCTTTTCTTCTCAGGGCCTCAGTTTCTCCCATCTGTAAGGGGGATAGGTTTGAATTAAATATCAAAGCCCCCCTTCAGCTCTAAATCCTATGATGAATCAATGAGTGAGTGAATGAATGAATGAAAAAGCATTTGTTAAGTACTTACTCTTTTCAAAGTACCAAATTAAACACTGGGGACACAAATGGAAAAAGCAGAATAATCCCTTCTCTCAAGGAGCTTGAATTCTAATGGGAGACAATTTTTCAACTACAAATCTCATGGTGTTTAGGATGCAGCTGCAAAGCAGATAGTAATGCATCTTTATCTATGTCATTTCTACTAATAATCATATATGCTTCTATCGTTGAACAACCAACCTGGTAGTGCCAAGGGCTTTAGTGGCCAGAATTTTATCCTTCTGATCTGAATAGCTACAGCTGCTGAAGAGACAGGGACTTCCACCCTTATAGAAGTAGCTGTCAGTTTACAACTCCAAAGGAGTTGTTCCTGGAGTGGTGGATGGTTGAGCAGAGTTGGAAGCAGACTGATAGTCTAGGTGCAGCCGATCCTGAGTCTCTTGGATTTTTGCCTGAAATTGGTGTTGATGGTGGCAGTGAAAGTGAACCTCTTCTCCACAGTGATTACTCCTCTTAATAATTATTGTGGAGACCTTACTGTAAGCAGGGTCCAACCTGAAGACCCTAGTAGGGCAAGGATGGGCTAGGAAGTCTTTCAGCATTCCAACGTCTTCATCAGCAGTGCAATGTCTTCAGTGCTCTTGGCAGAAAACCCCAGAGGGAAAAGAAAACTAAACTGCCCCATCAAGCCCTAGGGCAGGTAAGCATATCTACAGAGCTCTGGGCCCCCAGGTAGGGAACAGACAGCAGGCATTGTGGCAAAGTTCCTACCAAGAAGGCAACAATTTGTAGCAATCTGATATGAACTTTTCCTGATGACCTTGAAGAGTTCAATACACTCTGTATCCACAGGATATGGGCAAGCCAGGGACCTGCCAGAACTTCATGTAGAGCAGACATCAGAAAAGGGAGGGCAGCAGCATGAGCAACACCCATTATCCCATTCAAGAGTGCAGGATCAGTTGGAACCCATCCTTGACAAAAAAAAATCCCAGTTTGAAGTTAAGTTAGAATATCAAGAAATAGAAGACATCAATGATAAAGAAAGTTTATGCATCTAGGAACACCCAGGACAGCTAACTAGAGAAATGGAGTGGCTCTGTAGCCACTATGCTAGAGCCTCAGATAAAGATGTGACTTGACCACAATGTGTATTGGGATTCCTGGAAGACATAGAATAAAAGATTTTAAAAGGAGATTTTAAATTAAAAGAGAACTCTAAATGAAAGAATTAAGAAAGATAAGTTGCTTAGTGCCAAATCTTAACCAAGTAATAGAATGCCTAAAAATTAGAGTGGAGCAAACAGAAATTAATATTCTATGAGACAGTAAGAAATAATTGAATGAAATCAAAGGACTGAAAAAAATGTAAAATATCCCTTATTAAAAATGAATCTAGAAAACAGGTCAAGGAGAAATAATCTAAGAATCATCAGCTTGCCTGAAAACCATAACCACAAAATAACCCTGGATACTATACCCAAGAAATCATAATTGAAAACTCCTTAGATGTTTCAGAACCAGAGGTTAAAGTGAGAAAAAATGAATCCATTGTCTACTTCTTGAAAAAATTCTTGAAAGCCTTAAAATGGAAAATCTCAGGAACACAGCCCAAACCCAGAATTTTCAAGTTAAAGAAAAAAATGCAAACAGAAAAAAAGTTTCAGTTCCAAGGAACTGTAATCAGGATCACATATGATTTGCAAGCTACAATTATAAAAGAGAGGAGAGATTGGAATAAGACATTCCAAACGCAAATGAGAAAGACTTATAATAAGAATAACTTACCAGGCAAAACTGAGTATAATACAGTCAGGAAAATGGGTATTTAATCACATAAGAGTATTACCAGATATTCATGATGTAAAGAACAAAAGTAGAGGGCAGAATCAAGATGGAAGAGTAGAAAGATGGACCTGTAGAAGCTCCCCCCATAGCCCATATAATATCTGTAAAAATGACTTTAAAAAATTTCTAGAGCAGCATAAGCCACAAAATGACAGAGTGAAAGAGATTTCCAGCCCAAGACAGCCTGGAAGGCTGACAGGAAAGGTCTATTGCACCAGGTGCAAAGTGGAGCATTCTGAGCAACACGGCAGGGACAGGACCCAGAACAAGCCTCAGGGTGCCACTGGCAGCAGCAGTTGCCAGATTGTTCAACCCAAAAATGCCAAAGACAGCTTCAAAGGTCAGTAAGAAAGCTCTTTCACTTGGGTGAGAAGGGAAAGCTGTCTGGACCAGCTAGCAGCAGCCACTGCAGTGGCAGCATCCATTTTTGGAGCCATGGTCTAAAGACCCTGGGGGAATTGAGCTGTTGATCTGAATCTCAGCCCTGAGTGGCACCCTGAGGATGAGGAGGAGTGCTGATTGGCATGGTAGAGCTAGTGGAGGTTCTGAAGAGGGAATTCTATTGGCACATCCTGGGCAGAAAAGAGTGCTTGTAGTTGCTCCCAGAGCAGAGTACAAGTCAGGAGAGGATTAAACTCCTCTCCTTGATTGTGCCACGTTGGAGGAACTGAGAACTTACAGGACCCCAGAGTATACCCTCCTCTTGACAAAGGACCCAAAAGTCAAGTAACTGACTGGGAAAAATGCCCAAAAAAGGGCAAAAATAAAGACTATAGAAGGCTACTTTCTTGGTGAGCAGGTATTTTCTTCCATCGTTTTGGATGAGGAAGAACAATGCTTACCATCAGAGGAAGACCTAAAAGTCAAGGTTTCTGCATCCAAAACCTCCAAGATAAATATGAAATGGTCTCAGGCCATGGAAGAGCTCAAAAAGGATTTTGAAAATCAAGTAAGAGAGGTGGAGGAAAAATTGGGAAGAGAAATGAGAGCAATGCAAGAAAATCATGAAAAGCGAGTCAACAGCTTGCTAAAGGAGATGCAAAAAAATGCTGAAGACAATAACACCTTTAAAAATAGACTGATTCTCCCCACTTGATAAATGGTCATAGGATATGAACAGGCACTTTTCAGAGGAAGAAATTAAAGATATCTATAATCATATGAAAAAATGCTATAAATCACCATTGATTAGAGAGATGCAAATCAAAACAACTCTGAGGCACCATATCATACCTATCAGGTTGGCTAACATGACAAAACAGGAAGATGATAAATGTTGGAGAAGATGTGGGAGAGTTGGAACACTAATACATAGTTGGTGGAGCTGTGGGCTGATCCAGCTACTCTAGAGAGCAATTTGGAACTATGCCCAAAGGGCTACAAAAATGTGCATACCCTTTGACCCAGAAATACCACTTCTAGGACTATATCCCCAAGAGATCATAAAAATGGGAAACGGTCCCACATGTACAAAAATATTTATAGCAGCTCTCTTTGTGGTAGTCAAAAACGAGAAATCAAGGGGATGCGCATCAATTGGGGAATGACTGAATAAGTTATGGTATATGAATGTAATGGAATACTATTGTGTTATAAGAAATGATGAACAGGAAGACTTCAGAGAGGCCTAGAAAGACTTATATGATCTGATGCTGAATGAAAGGAGCAGAACCAGGAGAAATTTGTACACAACAACAACCACAGTGTGTGAGGATTTTTTCTAGTAGACTTAGAACTTCATTGCAATGCAAGGACTTAAAAAATTCCACAATGTTCTTTTAAGGCAAAATGCCTTCCACATCCAGAGAAAGAACTATGGAATTTAATCACAGAATGTAGTAGAACATTTTCTTTTGTATTATATTTTGGTTTGTTATGTGATTTCTCCCATTCATTAAAAAAAATTGCTAACTCAATTGGCAAAAGAGGTCCAAAAAGTCAATGAGGAGAAGAATGCTTTAAAAAGCAGAATTAGCCAAATGGAAAAGGAGGTTCAAAAGCTCACTAAAGAAAATAGTTCTTTAAAAATTAGAATGGAGCAGATAGAAGCTAATGACTTTATGAGAAACCAAGAAATTACAAAACAAAACCAAAAGAATGAAAAAACAGAAGATTGTGTGAAATATCTTACTGGAAAATAACTGACCTGGAAAATAGATCCAGGAGAGACAATTTAAAAATTATGGGACTACCTGAAAGCCATGATCAAAAAAAGAGCCTTGATATCATCTTTCATGAAATTATCAAGGAAAACTGCCCTGATGTTCTAGACCAGAGGGTAAAATAAATATTGAAAGAATCTACCGATCACCTCCTGAAAGAGATCTGAAAGGAGAAACTCCTAGGAATATTTTAGCCAAATTCCAGAGTTCCCAGGTCAAGGAGAAAATATTGTAAGCAGCTAGAAAGTAACAATCCAAGTATTGTGGAAATACAATCAGGATAACACAAGATCTAGCAGCTTCTACATTAAAGGTTCAAAGGGCTTGGAATATGATATTCCAAAAGTCAAAGGAACTAGGATTAAAACCAAGTATCACCTAACCAGCAAAACTGAGTATAATACTTCAGAGGAAAAAATGGTCATTCAATGGAATAGAGGACTTTTAAGCATTGTTGATGAAAAGACCAGAGCTGAATAGAAAATTTTTCTTTCAAACATAAGAATCAATAGAAGCATAAAAGGTAAACAGGAAAGAGAAATCATAGAGGGACTTTCTAAAGTTGAACCGTTTACATGCCTACATGGAAAGATAATATTTGTAACTCTTGAAGCTTTTCTCAGTATTTGGGTAGTTGGAGGGATTACACACAGAGAGAGAGAGAGAGAGAGAGAGAGAGAGAGAGAGAGACAGAAAGAGAGACAGAGACAGAGAGAGACAGAGAGAGAGAGAGAGACAGAGACAGAGAGAGAGAAAGAGAAACAGAGACAGAGAGCACAGGGTGAGTTGAATAGGAAGGGATGATATCTAAAAAAATAAAATTAATAAGTGAAAAAGGAATATATTGGGAGGAGGAGAAAGGGAGAAATAGAATGGGGCCAATTATCTCTCATAAAAGAGGCAAGAAAAAGCTTTTTCAATGAAGGAGAAAGTGGGGGGGGGAGATGAGAGGGAAAAAATGAAGCTTATTCGCATCACATTTGGCTTAAAGAGGGAATAACATGCTGACTCAATTTCGTATGAATATCTGTCTTACACTACAGGAAAGTAGGGGAGAAAGGGATAAGTGGGGTAGGGGGGATGATAGAAGAGAGGGCAAATGGGAAGAGGGAGTAATTAGAAGTAAACACTTTTGGGGAGGGACAAGGTCAAAAGAGAGAATAAAATAAATGGGGGCAGGATAGGATGGAGGAAAATATAGTTAGTCTCACACAACAAAACTATTATGTTAGTCTTTTGTAAAACTGCACATATATAGCCCATATTTAATTGCTTGCCTTCTCAGTGGGGATAGGTGGGGAGGGAGGAAGGGAGAGAAGTTGAAACCTAAAGTTTTAGGAGTAAATGTTGAGAATTGTTTTTGCATACAACTGGGAAATAAGAAATACAGGTAATGGGGTATAGAAATCTATCTTGCCCTATAAGAAAAGAGAGAAGATGGGGATAAGGGAAGGGAGGGGTGTGATAGAAGGGAGGGCAGACTGGGAGAAAGGGTAATCAGAATGTAAGGTGTTTTGGGGTGGGGGAGGGGAGAGATGGGGAGAAAATTGGGAACTCAAAATTTTGTGGAAATGAATGTTGAAAACTAAAAATAAATAAATAAACTAAAAAAGAACAGAAGTAAATAGAATCTTTGAAATGCTAACAACACATGACTCAAGAAGAACATAGGTAAATACATTGGAACAATTAGAAGAACTATACAGTGAGAAAGTGTTTACATTCCAAGAGAGAGAGAAAAAACAAATGTCCCCTCAAAAACCTAATGTCTTCAAGAGTTATTGAGGAAATTAAATAAGATAAACAGGGTCTAATTTTGTTCTTCTTTGATGAAATTAAGTTAAGAAAAAAGAAGGGGGAAAGGTATGGTCAAAGGGAGAAAGGAGGCATGGTGAGGATAGGGTAGAGAACTTATTATTTTAAATAATTTTGAGTGAGGAAAAAACTATACAAACTTGGAAGAAGTATTCAAGGAAGGTTAAGTTACATGAGTTTTACTTCATAAGATCTGAACAAAAAAAGATTACAAAGACACACACACATACACACCAGTTTAGTATAGAAGAACATTAAACTCAACAGGGAGACAGGCAAGAACAGGGGAGGAGGAGAAAGGAAAGGTAGGATATAAAGGAAGAATTAGTCATAAGCAAAACAAACTCCAGCTTTGGTGGGTGCATCATGAAGTGGAGATTAAAAAGAAAGCAAACTGGTAATAGTAGTCTGGGCAAGGAGAAGAGAAGAAAGACAGGAGAGCAGACACAAATCACTTGTGAATGTGGTATACACTCTTTCTCACTACTTCCTTCTTTGTAAAAAGGGAGATTCAGAACAGGGAGAGGAAATAATACTAGGATATAAAGAAAGTAAATACATAAAACTAACAATCATACCTATAAACATGAATGGAATGCACTCACCAACAAAATGGAAGACAATAATAGAATTAATTTGTATGCAAGATCCAACAAAGTTGTTTATAAGAAATATATTTAAAACATGAATATATCGAGTTAAACTAAAGGGCCAGAGAAGAATTTATTATGTTTCAGTTGAAGTCAGAAAAGCAAGAGTAAAAATACTCATCTCAGTTAAAGTAACAGTAAAAATAGACATAATTAAGAGAAACAGGAAAACTACATTTTACTTAGAGGAACCATAGACATTGAAGTGATGTCAATGTCTAATATCTAAGCACCAAATGAAACAGCATCTAGATCAAGGGTTTTTAACTTGGCATCTATGAACTTTTTTTGATAAGTGCTTTGATAATTTTATTTCAGATAAAATTGATTTCCTTTTCAATGTTACATATTTTATTTTTAGCATTTAAAAATATTACTCTGAGAAGAAACCATAAGATTCACAATAATGCCTAAGATTCCATGGCCCAAGAAAGGTTCAGAACTCTGATCTAATTACAACTATGTAAACGAAAAGTTAATCCATTTAGCAGGAGAAATAGCAAATTTTAATAATTAGAGATCTCAGTGTACCTCTTTCAAATTTAGACAAATCTTAACCAAAAAGAAGCACGCTAAAAATGCAAATAGAATTTTAGAAATTTTAGACAGTATAGAGTTTTGATGATTACTGAATGGAAATAGATCAAGATATTTTTCCTTATGTATGATATCTGTACAAAAAAAATGACCATTAAGGCATTAAAAAAAACTTCACAAACAAATGCAAAAAAATAGAGCTATTCAACAAATCCTTTACTAACCACAGTGCAATGAAAAATATATTAATAAAATTCTTTTGAAGAAAGGATTAAAAATCAGAGACCACTTTAGTCCTAAGAATTGGTAGGTCAGAGAACAAATCATGGAAGCAAGATAATTCATAAAGAAAATGACAGTAGCCGGGCCTGATGACACACACCTCTGATCCCTCCTACTGGAGATCTTGGGAATTTGGAAGTTCCAGTCTACAGTGGCTAAGCTAATCAGGTGTCTGTACTGAGTCTGACATCAATACAGTGAATCCCCAGGAGATGAAAAGGCACCAGTGGGCCTAAGCAAGGGTAAACCAGTCCAGGTCAGAAGGTTAAAGTTGTGTTCATTAGCAGTAAATCAGATTCATGACTGGTCCCTGGCTCTTCCAGTCCAGGGGAGATAGGGACACTCAATCTCAAAAAAAGACAACAATGAGATACATGCAAAAATTTGGGGGTTGTAGTAAAAGCAGGTTTTAGAGGAAATTTTATATCACTAAACACCATCAGCAAAAGAGAGAAAAAATAAACTAGTGAACTGAGAATGCAACTAAAAAAAAGCAACACAAAAAATTCCTAAACACAAAACCAGAGATTTTGAAAATCAAAGAGATTAACTAACAAAGAAACAAAAAAGCCACTGAATTGATAAAGAAAGAGCAGCACATGGAATCCTGGGCTTGAAATCAGGACTATGAGGTCACATCTGGCCTTAGACACTTAGCTGTGTGAACCTGGGCAAATGTTTTAACCACTGTCTGCCTCAGTTTCCTCAACTATTCAATGAGGATAATAGTAGCACTTACTTCACAAGGTTATTGTGAGGATCACCTGAGAATATCAGCACAATGTCTGGCACATAGTAGGCACTTAGTAAAGGCTTATTCCCTTTTCTTCCTGCTTTAAAAAATAAGACCATCAACTATTCTGATTTTTAAAAAGAAAGGAAAATCAAATTTAGTATCAAAAAGGAAAAAAAGAGAATTCACAATAAATGAAAAGGAAATAAAGGAAATTATCAGAAATTATTACCCCAATCGTATGTCAATAAAATGAACAGCTTAGGTGAAATGGATAAATGCTTACAAAAATATAAAATAGTAGCTTAACAGAATAAGAAGTGGAGAATTTCAAAAATCTAATTTCAGAAAAATAAATTAAACAAACCATAAATCAACTCCCAAAGAAAAAAAGGCCCAGCAACTAAATGATGGATGTTAACAAACTCTATAATACAATAACCATGAATATTGGGTCTTTATATACAAACTAAGGACAGGAAAAAAAAAAGAGAAAAAACACTGTAGGTCAATGTCCTTAATGATCTATGATGCAAAAATACTAAATAAAATATTACCAAAGAGGCTACAATGACACATTTTTTTTAATTATTCACTGTGATTGAGTTGGATTTATAATTGGAATACAAGGTCAGTTCAATGTGAAAAAAAACCTATAACGATAAAAGCCCATATTAATAACAAAATAAAACCACATTTTTATATTAATAGGAACTGGAAAGATTTCTGAAAAATCTAATACCTGCTTCTATTAAAAATCTTAGAATGCACAGGAGTAAACAGATCTTTGCTTAATATGGCAAAATCTATTTAACAGTAAGAGCCACCATTAAATATCATTCCAATAAGATCATGTCCATTATTATCAATACTATGTGGCATACTCCTACAAATACTAGCTGTGGAAATAAGACAGGAAAAAGAAATTGAGAGAATAAACATAGATTAAAAAAAGAAACAACACAATCACTTTTTGCAAATATTCTCTTCTGTTTATAGAACCTTAAACTTTAAAAGAAATAATTCACAACTTCAACAAAGTAGCAAGAAATATAATTAACCCACATAAATCATCAGTTCTTCTGTATACTACCAATACAATTCAGAAGAAATAAAAAGAAAAAAATTCTCAATTTCACTCAAAATGACTACAGAATGAATAAAATGTTTGAGTCTAGCTACTAACAGACACAGAAACTATGTGCATACAACTAGCATTTATATTTAAGGTTTGTAATGTGTTGTACATATGTTACCTCTTTTGTAGAAGGTGTAAAAGGATTCCTTTGCTTCAATGAGAGGGCCCAGGTGAGATTACATAACATACACTTATTATAAACCCAGTCAGCATGGTTTCGTGATCTTCTCTAACTTCATTCAGCAGTGCATGAGTAGGAATGAAGGCAGTGGATGGTGGGAGTAATCCAAGGCTAGTGTTTAGCAAGGTAAGTTCTTAGATAGGATAAACGGGCAAGGGACTTGAGAAGAATGTAGAGTTGAACTGGTTCTCTAAGGGGTCAAGTTGAAAACACTGGGAGATAGCCTGGTAAAGACCTGAGGGGTGAAGGTATTGGAGGGTTCGGTGAGGCCAAAGAACGGAGTGTGGTATTGGAAGGCAGAAGGCAGAGGTGGAATGACAACAGATTATGATTAGATAAAGTGATTTCAGAGATCAAAAACATGAATGTGGAACATTTTCTGACCTCCAATCTTACATCTCCAACTGTCTTTCAGACATCTCCAACTGGATGTCCAGTAGACATCTTAAATTCAAAATGTCCAAAGCAGAACTCTTTATCTTTCCCCCAAACCCTTCCCCACTTCTATCTTTCCTATTACTCTGAAGGGCAACACCACCCTTCAGGCCCCAAATCTAGGAATCATCCTCACTATCTCCCACTCCCCCATATCCAAGCTGATGCTAAGGCCTATTGATTTCACTTTTGCAGCGTTTCTCAAATAGAACCCCTTCTGTCCTCTGACACTGCCACCACTATAGTACAGGATCTCATCATTTTGCACCTTGATTACAGCAGTCTGCTGGTGAGTGCCTGTCTCATGTCTCTCCCTATTCCAATCCATTTTCCATTTAGCCACTAGTGATTTTTCTAAAAGGGAGGTCTGATCATGTTTTACATTGCCCCAAACTTTAGTGGCTTCCTATTGCTTCCAGGAGCAAACACAACGTGTTCTGTTTGGCATTCAGAGCCCTTCATAACCTAGCACCTTTTCACCTTTCCAGTCGTCTTACACCTTACTCTCCTTCAGTTCAGTGATGCTGGCCTCCTGGCTGTTCCAGGAACCAGATACTCCATCCCTCAGCTCTGGGCATTTCCTTTCATTGTCCTTCATGCTTGGAGTTCTCCCAACTAAAGCCCCAGCTAAAATCCTGTCTTTTGCAGAAACCTTTGTCAATGCCTCTTAATTCTAGTGCCATCTCTCTGTTAATTATTTCCTATTTATCCCATGGACATAGCTTATTTGTTGTCTCTCCCATTAGATTGTGAGCTCCTTGTGGCAGGTACTGTCTTTGGCCTCTTTTTGTGTTTTCAGAGCTTAGCACAGTGCCTGACACATAATAGGTGCTTAATAAATGTTTATTGCTTGATTAATGATTAATCCTATTCCCAACTAAAATCCCAATTTCTACCCAGTACACTCTGAAGCCCATACATTGCACAATAGGTCCCTGCCCAAACTCCACTTGATGGCTTCAGAATGATCATCAATAGCAACTGTTACTTTTTCCCTCCCAGCTGGATTTACTTATTTTTTTCTTTTGCTCCTTAAAGGGGTCATTCCCTGATTACTTCTTAAAGAGGCCTCACTGAATGGGCATTACCTTGCGCTGAGTAAGTACACGAATAGGCCAAGGTCTCCTAGTGCATCCTGGGCCTTCTCCAGTCATTTTGATGAATATCTGGTACCTGGATCCAGAGGGACCAGGAAGGGTTTGAGACTGGAGACCTCCCTCACTCAAAACAAGGCAAGTGCAAGTCATGTCATCATTTTTCTGATGTCATGGTCTTTGAAAATGAAGGATGAACACAGACCCTTTACAAAAATAACAACTGTCCTGAAAAATTCAGGGAATATCAGTTGATCATGATTAGGCTTTGGAGGTATAATAAAAATTGCAATACTTCTGCCTAAGATCCTTACCTATTCAGTGTGTCCTCCCCATCAAATGATTCAGGACATATTTTTAGAGTTAGAAAAAAATGACAAAATTTATGTGAAGTAAGAGAAGTTCAAGAAGCTTAGGGGAAATGGTTACTTTTTTATATGATTATGCTCATTTTAAGTTTAGAATTTTAAAAAATAACAAGATGATTCATCTTATGACCTAAACAACTCCATAAATGGGGATATTTCACTCATCTGCTTCTATTTAAATTTGAACTCTAGACAGTGCTGACCTCATTTAGTAAAGTTCTAGTAGGAGCCACTCAGCCAGACCATTCACAACACAAGTACATCTAAGTAGTAAGATGAAATATACTTTCTTATTTGTACTATTTCACTGACAGGCTGTTGTGCAGAACTTCTTAAAGACTTTTTTTCTCCAATGACATAGCAATAAGCTAATTTCTGAGAATATGTCAGCAATCTGTGACTTCCTTGGTATGAGAACATCCTCTATCATATCTGTTTCTAGCTATGACATGCCTTAGAGAGTTTAGTTAACTGAGTTGCTCAAAATCTTAGGAAAGTGTCAGAGATTGGATTTGAATCCAGATTTTTCTGAATTCAAAGCCAGACCTTTCTATACAATTTCACCATGCATCACCATTTGTTTTATTAAGAAAAATGAAGATATTTTGAAAGAAAAAAAAAGCAGAAGACCATGTAGACCAGAGAAGTCAGGCAAACTTTTGATCTTAGAGGGGTAGTGGAGGACAGTTGAAAGGGCATTGGTGCTGGAGACAGTTTGGGTCCAAATCAAGCTTTGCCTCTTATTACTTGTATGACCTTAGGCAAAGTCGTTTTTCTCTCTGCACCTCAGTCTTTGTGAAATGGGGAGGGGGGGAATGGTTGGACTAGAATCATCTTTA
Source organism: Notamacropus eugenii (assembly GCF_028372415.1). NCBI lineage: Eukaryota > Metazoa > Chordata > Mammalia > Diprotodontia > Macropodidae > Notamacropus > Notamacropus eugenii. The sequence continues at coordinate 296,291,915 of NC_092877.1, read as the reverse complement.
AGGTCTTTTCTAATTTAATGTCCTTTTCTATGTTACTGCTTTCTGCAAGGCAAAGAGTCCTTTTTTTAAAAAAAAAAATCTTTTTAATTTTGTTTTTACCCTGAACTGAATAGATACCAAATCAAATCAAATAAAATGGGTATTTCCATATGTTCTAATATATATGTATATATGTTCTAACATATGTGTATATAATATATATACACATACATTAGAACAGAAAAAAAGGATTGTGCATGAAACTGCAAATCTCCATTGCAAACAACTTGCTTTCATTTTCAAATACATAACAAATTTCACATATAACTTTCACAGCCATCCTGCTTGCCTATGAATCCTTCTGTTCTCTTCTGTGTATTAAAAAAAAAATCCTTCAAAAATCCATCTTCTTTTCTTTATCTTTCTTTCTTCCTTAACAGCCTAACATCTTTCTCTTCCATTCCCCCTGAAAACTGGAGTAAAAAAAAGAGAGAGATACAAAGACCTCATAACAAATATTCATAATCAAGTGAAACAAATTCCTACAAAAGCCATTTCTGAAAATGTATGTCTTGTTGAGCATCTTGAATCCTTTACTTCTTTCAGAAAGTGGGTAGCATTCCTCATAATCAGTCCTCTGGAATCATGACCAGTCATTGGGTTGTTCAGAGTTCTTAAGTCTTTCAAAGTTTTTTGTCTTTACAAAGTTGTAATTGTACGAATTAGTTTCCTGGTTCTGCTCACTTCACTCTGCATCTTCCCATATAAGTCTTCTTCTTAGGTTGCTCTAAAACTGTCCTTTTCATCGTCCATCATTTTTTATGGCACAATAATATTCTATTACACTCATATATCATCACTGTGTAGTCATTACCCCAGTACATGACCAACCTCTTAACTCCATTTCCTTTGACATTACAAAAAGAGCTTTGCTATAAATATTTTTGGATGTGTGCACTTTTCCTCCTTTCTGGATGTTAGATTATTGGCCTAGTAGTGAAATCATTAAGTCCAAGGGTTAGAGTTTGGCTAGCATAGTTTCGATTTGTTTTTTAAAGGGATAGACCAATTTACCACTCTACCAAAAGTGCATTAATGTACCTGTTTTCCTGAAGCTCCTCCAACAATGGTCATTTTTTCATTATGGGCGTGTTTGTCAATCTGATGGTTATGATGTAGAACTTCAGAATTGCCCTAATTTGCACATCTAAATTATTAGCAATTTGAAGAATTTTTTTCATATGGCAGTTGATAGCTTAGATTCCTTCCTTTGAAAACCAAACATTTTAAGATAATGGTGTCAAACTCAAACAGAAATAGGGGCTATTAAACCATACACAAGAATCACTTAGGGTTGCATATTGACTTAGAAAACTATGTATTAATATTATCTTTGTTTTATTATACTTTTATTTATATATAATACATATTACATATATATGTGTATGTGTGTATGTGTGTGTGCATGTGCATATTTCATTCTGGTATGGGGCACATGTGACTCAGACTGAGTGTCTGTTTTCTAATATGTATCCTGGACATGTCCACCAGGGATATGAATTGGCATCACTATAGCAATGTTGATCATGAATTTTTTTAGCAAATGCCACTAATATAAACACATTTATCAAGATGTAGAAGCACAGTAGAAGTTAGAATGAGAAGATTACTGAGGACAGAGATGTTTCGTTTTTGTCTTCATGTTCTCAAACGTCTGGCACAGTGTCTAAAGTGTAACAGTCAAATGATAAATGCCTGTTAATTGACTTGATCCTCATTTTATAGAATATGGAAGTCTAGACAGCTTTGCTCAAGATCATACAGATAATAACTGACAGGAATGAAATTTGAACCCAGGCCTTTTGATTCTATATAGAATATTTTTTTCCCACGGTTGCTTTTTTATTATTCTCATATGTCTATTTTTTTCTGCCTCAACTAAACATATAAGCTCCTTGATGGAAAAAACATTGTCATTTATTTATTCATCCATCTACCGATTAATTTATTTAATTTAAATTTGTCTTCCCCCTCTTTACTGAAGCTTTCTGCTAATTCCTCATTGTGGTTGCTTAAAGCTATTACAGCACAAAGTCTATCATGTCTTACTACCAAAATACAGTTGAGTTATGAGTTTTTGTCTGGGGACCAGATTATCTAAGTTTTTTGAAAGGATGGTTTACCTCCCCACCCAAATTGTCCACAACACAACTGTTTTTTCCACAGCAGCAACTCATGAAACTGTTCATTGTGGTATGGTAAAATTGTAGCCCAGATATATGGAGGGAATACCCATATCAGTGAAATCTCCTATATTTTAAAGTATCATTGTGTTTTTGGTGCCCCTGTTCCCAAAAGTCAATACTGTATTTTTCATACCTGTTAGGGACTTCAAGTCGTCCCTGGTATCTAATCCAGGCAAAGTATGTTAGGGAAAGAAGAGGGGGCAAATGCATTTTTTATGCTACATTCAAGTTTACATTAAAATTTCATTTTAAATAGCTCCCATTGTATATCAAAACATATTTAATAGACTAAGATAATAGTCACATTGCAATATCACTCTCCTATTTCAGTGACTTTCTAGCTTCATTTCATAAAATGCACAACTCGAGAGTTCCTTAAAGGAATCTGCAGTCCAGGAAGACATTTATTCTGGGTCTGTTTGAGGGTGGGGAATTTTTGGCCTAATGGCCACACATGTGGCCTTCTAGGTCCTCGGGTGTGGCCTTTTGACTGAGTCCAAGTTATATAAAACAAATCCTTTTTGAAGAAGTTTGAATTCAGTCAAAGGGCCACACTTGAGGACCAAGAGGGCCACCCGTGGATTCAAGGGAGCAGGTTCCCTCCCCCTAGTCTATAGTAGAATATACTCCGGCATTCCAGAATGGGAAATTTTTAAAAAACAACTTTAGAATTTCATAAAGTTTGAAAATCTCTTGTATTGTATTTTAGAATAATGTGTGTGTGTTTAATTGCACTGTGGGTTTTTTTTTTTCTTCAAGGACTTTCTGCAAGTCAAAGAGTCTGAAAAGCATTCCACAGTTGTTCATAATGAAACTAGTACAGCCACAGCCATAGCAAATTAAAGAATGTTTTGGAGTAAGTGCCACCAGGACAAATCTCTTAGCCCTGGGCTTTGAGCGAACACCTAATTCTGTGCATTTCTGGCAGACAGACCAGCGCCGGGCGTGTTTTGTAGCTGGAGTTACTCTCCCCTAGATATTCATTTAATCCCAAGAAAAGCTCTGTGGTCTATCACACTACCAGGGCACCCGTTCATCACAAATGTTTCCACTCAACCACTGATCAAACACCCAGGCAGTTAGAACCAATTGCTTTTTTAAAAAATCCTAAGGCAAGATGAACCGATGTTCTCTGTTAGAGATAAGGGAAGCTAATTCACAGAGGAAAGAGACCGTGCCTAACAAAGTATGTACAGGGGAATGAATGCTCAATGTGCACTCCTCAACTTGGAGAAAGGAAAGAACAAGATTATGAAGAAGAGAGGTGTTGTTAAATACATAAAAATTATATATTTCTAAATATATAGTCATATTTAATCTATAGACTCAAATGAATACACACATACATACATGTGTATGTATATATGTATATATACATATATGTGTGTAATCATTTGAATATGTATGTAGATATGCAAACATGTATATATGTATATGTGTAACATGTACATCTGTATATGTGTATGTATCTGTGTACACGGATATATAAAATTGATTACTACCTGGATTTTGATAGTACCATGAAATGGACAAACATACAGCCAATCGGAATTATGTAATCATAGGTAAGTGAGAACCTGACCAGGCTTTAGCCTAAAATGGCCAGAGCCTCCCAGTGCATCCTGGACCATCTCCATCATCCTAATGAATATCTTGGTCACTGGATTCAGATGGCCCAGGAGGAGAAGTGAGGCTGGTGACCTGGCACAGCCCTCCCTCATTCAAATCAAAGTCAAGTGCAACTCATGTCATTACCTCCCTGATGTCATGGTCCTCTTTGAAAACAAAGGACAAACACAACAATCATAGGTTTTAGTGGGAACTTAGAATTGGAAAGAGCTGCCCATAGGATATGGATTTAAGGGGTGCTCAGAAAGTTCCTCTGGTCAAACCCTATCCCACACACATTTTAGCAAGGGCTAGAAAATCCACCATTAGGAATTCATTCCTTTGGATCAAAGAGCACTATCCTCTTATAAAATAAGGAGAAGAAATCCACACCTAAGAGTGACTGCATTATTTGAATCTCTGTCCCTTTCTGTCAATAGAGACACCTGAGCAAGGGGCAGGGCAGAGAGGACACAGCAAAGAACAGGGGAGGGGCTTCAAAGATAAGCTCCATCTACTTCACAACTGTTCGCAGAGCTGGTCCTGATGCCGAGTGATTTGGTGGTTTTTCTAAGGAGTAGAACTTTTCAGGAAGATTTCTAGAGTCAGAGTTTCCAATGAATAATGACCTGCTTAATGTCAGTAAGGGGTGGGACTAGGTTCTTTTTGAAGGTAGAGCTCAGTAGCCTAATGCCAAAGTTTGTTCGTCTCTTGACTCTTGGGAAATTGTGGGCAGGCTACCCACAGGCCGTTGGGTAAAATGTTCAAGTGTGCCCTGGAGGAGAGTCATGGGATTATAGATTTAAAGGTAGAAGTGACCTTAAGAAATACTTGTTAATTGATTAATCTAATTCAACTTTTACACATGAGACTGAGGCTAGATCAAAGAAGTCAAGCGACTTGCCCAAAGTATAACAGATAAAAGTAATAGAACCAGGATCTGAACCCACATCTTCTGATTCCAAAGCAACCATTCTTTCTACTGTACTACAATAACTTTCTCTGGCCAAACTTGCTAACTAATATCTTTAAACAACTATTTTATAGCTAGATGGCATAGTGGATAGAACACTGGGTCTGGAGTCAGGAACACCTGAGTTCAAATCTGGCTTCAGACACTTACTAGCTGTGTGATCTTGGGCAAGTCACTTAACCTTGTTTGCCTCAGTTTCCTCATCTTTAAAATGAGCTGGAGAAGGAAATGGCAAACCACTCCAGGATCTTTGCCAAGAAAACCCCAAATAGGGTCATGAAGTGTCTGAAACGACTAACAACAATAGGAGCTATTATGAAGATCACAGAAGCCAGCTCAATTCTATTCAGACATTAGCAGCATCTACCTCCACATATCATAAGATTTAAGCCTGGAAGGCCCTCCTCTTGGCCTATTTAAATCCTATTCAAGCTTGAATTCAGATGCCTTTCCTTTAGGAAGCCTTCTCTGACACTATTTTTTTTCACCACCATACTTTCCCCTACCTGTCTGAAAGTAATCTCTTCTATCTAAAATTTTCCTAGACTACTTTTGATTACTCTGAATACACTCACTGTACCTAAACACAAGAATTGGGCTTAATGGAAGGAAAAACTTCCTATCCATTAGAGTTATTCAAAAGTGGAATGGGCTGACAGAACATCCTCCTCACTTGTTGTTCAGTCCTGTCCAACTTGTCAGGACCTGTAATGTTAATTACGTTAATGAGAGTTAAAGATCTTCCCCACCTATTAATAGGCCTGCCCATTAAGGGAAGTTTGATTAGGGGAGATTTGTTTTGTAGGAAGGCCCACACTTTTTGCTCACTTCTAGTGAGGCACTGGTTCTCAAGGGTTGTGATGCTCTCTGGCTCTGAAAAGTGTATATGTTCTCTGAGGTGAGGTTTTTGTTTTGGGGCTTACTCTTTGGAAGTGTTTAGTTGGCCAGATGAGACTCTTGGTAGCCACTAAGAAGTCGGCCCTGACCCAGCTTTGAAAACTCAGATGTTGATGCTTCACTCTCTATATGTATGTACGTAATGGTCAGACAATTGGATCTGTCTGTTGATCTGTGATGTATGTATTGCCTATTGTTGGAAGCCCTATCTGTTGGTCCTTCTGTATAATTTCTGCTTGCAGTTTCTGTTTGTATTTTCCCTAAAGTTCAGGGTGCTGACTTTTTCCCCTGAACTAAGTGAATGATACATGTGCTTGATTAAAGTTGGCCCCTCAAAAGTTGCTTTCCTTTTAGAAAAGCAGAACTAAGAACCTGTACAGCAGGCCCTCCTGTGTATGCCAAGGTCCTTGCTGTTCCACAACCCTATTTGTGGCTTTTTGGCAAAAATACTGGAGCTTTTTGCCATTTCCTTCTCCAGCTCATTTTACAGATAAGGAAACTGAGGTAAAATAGGGTTAAAATAATTTGCACAGGGTCACACAAGTTAAGTAAGTGTTTGAGGACAGATTTGAACACAGGTCTTCTTGAGCTAGCTCCTCCTCAATGGAAGTCTTCAAAAGCTTGTAGAGATTAGCTGACTGACCATTTTTAGAGAGGTTATAGAGGGGATTTTATTCAAGCATGGTTTAAACTTTTTTAGGCTAAATTTTAAAAGTTGCTTATCTGCTTTGTTAGAGAGTTACTTCATTGGGAGTTACCATACAAGGAAATTACAGATCCCAATTAAAAGAAAAAAACACTTTGGACTAGATGACCCCTGAGGTTCCCTTCCACATCTGAGATTCTATATTTATGTAATGGGGAGATGTTGCATTCCCCATTAGATGTAAACCCTTTGAGGGCAGAGACCACAAATAGTTTTTCATCTTTTCATTCTCAGTTCAAATCATACCACACATGCTTAATACATATCCATTAAACTGAATAAAATTGAATTGCAGAACTAGAAAGATGGAAAACTCCAAAGGAAAAACCAAAGATGGTACCAGTTTTCACTCTGGATAGGGAGAGACAGAGACAGATACAGAGAGAGTGAGTGAGGGAGAGAGAGAGTGAAAGTGAGAGAGACACACACAGAGAGAGACAGAGACAGAGACAGAGAGAGAGTGAGGGAGTTAGAGATCCTCCCTTAACATAGATCTTTAAATGTAACTTGGCTCCAGGTGCAACAACCAAGTCTATACATTAGCAGAAGAAAAAATTTGCTGCCATGTGAAGGATAATCGGCAATAAACAGCATGTGCTCATAAATCCCAGGAAGACAAATTTGATTGCAGGGTGTGTTTTTTCATAGTTACAACAGAAGCAGACAGAGGATAAAGGAGATGTCATATATCGTACTTTTAGTTAAGCATTTGACACAGAATCTCTTGAAATCTTACTCCAAACATTTATTTAAATTGGCACAGATATGAGTACTGTCAGGGGGCTCCACGTGTCTGAAGGACAGACACAAACAAAGGGTAATGAGAAATGAAAATGTGTCAGGAAGCAGCCTAGGAGGGGAGAATCTGTTGTGTTCATTCCAATTTTATTTAGAATCTTCATTAAGGATCTAGGAGTAAACAATACCTTAATGAAATTCTCAGAGCCTCCTCCAACTGGGAAATGTTGCAAATACCAGGGAGAACTGAAACTGCTGTCTACAAAGGGAACTCACAGGTCAGGCTTCCAGGCAAGAAATAACAATGACAGCTTGGAAAAAAACACTGCAAGTCAATGCACTGGGGGGAAATAAATCAGGAACACAAATATTTAATGTGAGAAAGAAAAAGTGGAAATCAATAAAGCCTGAATAGACCTAGAGGTGATAACAAATAGCAAACTGTGTGAATTTGCAATGTAATAGAGGAGAAAGAAAAGATCTGATGGGCTGGAGACCCAGAGGCGCTTGTATAGTGAAATGGAGCACTGTAAATCCTGTTGACAAAATAGTGGACACTCCTACCCTCCTAAAGCTCCCTAGGCAGACCATAGATCTAAAGTTGGACAGGACCTCGGAGGCCATTTTGTCTAGCCCCTGCATTTCCCAGGTGAAAAAATTGAGATTCAGGCAAATTATTAATTTGTCTGAGGCCAAAAAGGCAATAAAAGCAGAGAGAGGATTTGAACTCTGATCCTCATACTTGAAAGCTGGAGTTTTTTCCACCCTGATATACTGGCTTCCTGACATCTTGGAAGCACTCTGGAGCAGAGTAAGAGTGACTAGGAAAGAGAAAAGATTATTTTAGTTGTGGAATTACAACCAGACAGAAAGAAGAGACCTTAAAGTTGGGGTTGGGGGGCAGTGGGTTTTCGATGTACAGATAAAGTAAATGAGCCTATATCTGTGTTTTAGTTGACATCATTAAAGTACACTAATAGTCATTATTTGGCATTATGTATGTGAGGCAGCTAGGTGGCTCAGTGGATAGAACACTGGATCTGCAGTAAGGAAGACCCGAGTTCGAATCCAACTTCAGTATTTACTAGCTATGTGACCTTGACATCACTTAACCACTGTTTACGTAGAAGCCAGCTAATGACCCAGTGGATAGAGCCTTGGGCCTGGAATCAGAAACACCTGCATTCAGATCTGGCCTCAGACATTTACTAGTTGTGTGATGACCTTGGGCAAGTCACTTAAACTCTGTTTGCCTTAGTCTACTGGAAAAGGAAATGGTAAATCAAAACAGTATATTTGCCAAGAAAACCCCGTGGACAGCACTGATGTGATATGGTCCATGAGATCATGAAGAGTTGGACACAACTCTTGTTCATAGGGTTGGTTTGTTTTCACCAGAACTCTGTAGGAGTAAGCCCCTTTACCAATAAAGATACAGATACCTGCTCTGCACTTTTGGTCTTCTTAGAGAATTTCTTGGGGATACTGAGGTGTTAAATGATTTGCCTACAGCCATTCAGGCAAGATGTGTCAGAGATGAGTCTGAACACAGATCTCAAGACCAAGTCTTTATTTTCTTATCATACTAGGCTGCCTCCCAATGCACTGTGAATGAATTAAATAAAATGACAATATGTAAAACAGCATAGAGGAGATTGGTACCAAACCTCTAACAACAAAAATATATATGTATACATATATGTATATATATATATATATACATATATATACACACATAATTCAATTAAATCAGCATTTATTGTCAGCTATGTACAAGTCAACTGTGTGAATTGCTGGGAATAAAAAAATTAAAGGTAAAAATAGCCCCATACCTCAGGGAGCTGACATTTTTACTGGGGGTAGGAGAGGGAGGAGAAGGAAGGGTAAACAATATTTGAACAGATGAATAAATATAATATACTTTTAGGTGGCAAAGATACATGCTAATGACTAGGAGAATCAGAAAAGAAGTGTCATCTGAGCTGATCTATATCTGGGACAGTTAAAAAAAAACTAGGACCTGAGTTTGAGTCCTAGACTCTGCAACCTGTGTGACCTTAGGCAAGTCACCAACCCTGGGCCTGAGTTTCTTATCTGGTTGAATAAGATGACCTCTAAGGATCTCTTCTAGTTCTAAATCTATGACTCTGTGATGTATGTACACAAGAAAGTGTGGTTCTTCAAAAAGCTATATTCTATTTATCTTACAAAATAAGTTCTTTCTCTCCCCTCAAAAAATTCCTAGCTCCTCATTTAGCCCAGTTCTTTCATTTTACAGATGGGGAGCTGTAAGGCTCTGATAAGACCTGATGTGCCCAAAGCCACAGAACTAGTTATTGATGAAACCAGGGCCAGAAATTCTACTCTTATCTTTGTTTGATGCATCAGGCAATTTTTTTGCTTAATACAACACAGTAGTAGTTCAAAGCACTTTGGAAAAGAGTAACCTCTCTTTTCTAGGAGTATTCCTTACACAGCAAGAGGACAGATTGTCTCCAATTTCTTGAAAGACATGTCACAGGAACAGAATATCTAATCCCCAGGATACTAACCCTCAGCCAATGCCAATGAGCCCTTGGGAAGATGTTATCCATCTTCATTACACATCACCAGAAAGCATTCTATGCATCCCATGCCTAATCTTCCATAGACCCCTCCATTGTGCAGAGGAAGAATGAATACTCCCCTCCTCCAAAGCACAGAATCAAGTTTGGTAAATATTCCCTCCCCCAACACACTGCCCACCTCCTATTCTTCTGTCTGTCTAACCATCTACTATATCCTTCATCAGCCTTGGGTCCTTACTTTCTATGAATTGACTGCCAAGTCACAGACATAGCTACCATCAAGGATAGATCTTTCAGGGAAAAATTCTTCTAAATCACATCATTTCCCTTTCTTTCCTCTCCTGGTTTTCCATATCTTGTATTTTTATCACTTGTCCATAAGTTTTTTGGTGTGTATGTGTGTGTGTGTGTGTGTGTGTGTGTGTGTGTGTGTGTGTGTGTGTGTGTGTGTGTATGGCAAGGGGAGGTTTACCAGACCTGAGGGAACATTCTCTACTAATGCAGATCAACAACTTCAGAAAGCTGATCTCCTGAGGACACTAGAAAGTTAAATGACTTACCCAGGATCACACAATTGATTTGTGTCAGAAGCTGAACTAGAATCCATCTTTCTGACTCTGAGACTGTCTCTCTGTTAATCACACCATGCTGCCTCTCAAAATATTAATGCACAGACCTAATGGGGCGGATAGACAGAATCCCAAAAGAAAGAGCTACCAACAGTAATAGATTCTTCCAGGAGCTGCTGGCCACCTCTATGTCCACCCACACCACCATGCCAACACAAAACAAACCAAAAAACTACCAGTATTTAAGTCCTAAACATAAACCTTCCCATACTCATACAACCATTATGTTATTATTCCACCACCAGAAGCAGCATCTTCTCATAAGGAGATACAGATTTAATTCTAGTTAATCAGTATGGCATGAAATTGGTAGAAAATGATCTGTTCAACGTAAGGCTGTAAATATATTTTGAATCAGAGTGTCCTGAATTGCCAATGCTCTCTTGGCATCTTGTGCAATCCATCTGGTCACCCTCGCCCCAAGTTGTTACAATTTCTTCTACTAAGAGAAAGAATTTCAATCATTTTCCTCCCATTCTCTGTTTTCCTTCTGAAAACTCTTTTGGGGAGGGTCAGCTTTCAAAATCGCTCTCTGATCACTAATAAGCTGTTTTCACCCCGGTCATTCCTATATGAAGCATTTTAGGCTTTACCTTTACTTTTGACTCCTTCATTCCACATTTCAGGCTGAGTGACTGAAGTGTGCAAACAAGGTGGAGGGCAATGAATAGGGCAGCCCCCATTGTGACATAGCAACAGGAGACAATCCAAACCTCTGGTAGCATCTACTAGCAACCAAATGAAAAGCGATTTGGTAAATCGGAAACCAGGTACTGAAAGCTACTATCATACCTCTGGCCAGCTCCATAGGCTTTGTTCTCCCTGCTGATGCCAGAAAATTTGTAACCCCCATCTTCTTCATCTTTGGTAAGTAGGCATAGAGGTAATGACAGTTGTTTTGACTGGTCAAAATGATGGTCCCTTTAACATTACTTAGACTAAGCACCAGTTTGATCCCCTCCCCTCAAGTCTTAGGTAAGTGTTTTGAAATGGTGGACCATTTCATAGAATGATTAGAAATTTTAGTGCTGGCAGGAGGCTATAAAGAAAGATCATCTTTATAGCCAATGAAACATGACCCTGTCTAACAGCAGAATAGTGATGGACTCTGGGAAAGAAATAAGGCTGTGCTCTCTACGGAGGGATGTTGCATGGATTTTTACTCAGTTGTACTTCTTTGTTACAAGGGAGGTTTATAATGAGGGGGTGTCATTAAGATAGAACAGTAATGTTTTAAAAATGTTCAATAAAACATATATTTTTAAAACAAAAATTATCCAGTCCAGGAGTTTCCAAACTTTTTTTGATTGCACTCTTGTTTTCGTAGAAACAAATTTCTGTGCATGTCTCCATAGTTACCCATTTATAAATTATGCTACTACATGATAGTTACTATACTGATAATTATATACACTAGTCAGATCATCAGAAAGCATTTATTAATCACTTACTGGGGATACAAATAAAAGCAAAAATAATCCTGTTCCCAAGGAGTTCACATTCTTATGTGGAAGGCAGCATGTACATATATGTGTACAAAGAAGTCATACACAGAGTAAGTATGAGATGATCTTCGAGGGGAAGATACAACTGAGAGGACCAGGAAAGGTCTCCTGCAGAAGGTGGGAGTTGTCCTGAACCTTGAAAAAGTCAAGATTTAGAGGTGAGGAAGGTGAGAACACTCTAGGCATAAGGGTCAACCATCTAATACAAGGAGTAGTTAGAGATGAAGTATTTGTGTTTGAGTAGATCAATATAGCTAGGTCATAGAACAGGGAATGAATTAAGTGTAAAAAGACTAGAAATGGAGGAAGGAGCCAGGTAATGAAGAGCTTTAAATGTCAAAGGATTTTATATTTGATCCTACAGATAATAGGGAGCCAGTTGAGTTTAATGAGGGGAAGAAGGGGAAACACACACAGGCTGACCTAGAAGCTTTGGGAAAAACACTTTGGGAAATGAACTGATGATGGGTAGGGCTAAGAAGTGACTACAGACAAGGAGACTAATTAGAAGCCTATTGCCATAATCCAGGCAAATTGATGAGAGCCTAAATATAGGGTGATAGCTGTATGAATGGGAGAAAAAAGGAATATATGAGATGTTGTTGCAAGGGTAAAAACAAGATTTGGCAATGGATTCATATGTGGGTGAGTGAGAGGCCAGGATATAACTAGGGAAGTGATCTTAGGGGACTGGTGGGTGGGGGTGGGGATGAGACAGATAAAATAACATTTGATCCTAAAATCAATAGGAAGCCACTGGAGTTAATGAAGAATAAGGAAGTGACCTGCACTTTAAGAAAAAGTCACTTTGGTTGCTATGTTAGGGATTTATTAAAGAGGGGATAGACCTGAGGCAAAGAGATCAAATTAGGAAGCTATTACTTTAGTTTAGGTGAGAGGCTATGAGGCGTAGAACTAAGGTAATGGTTGTATGGGTAGGCAGAAAAGGAAGAATACAAGAGACATTGGGGAGGTAAACATGGCGGGACTTCCATATGGGGTGAGAGAGAGTGAGGATAAATCAATAACACCAGGGTTGAGAGCCTGAGTGACTAATGGGTAAAATTGTGTGCTCAACAGAAATGGGAAAATTCAGAAAACAGGTGGGTTGGGAGGAGGGTCGTGAAGGGGAAAAGGTAATGAATTCCCTTTTGGATATGTTGACTTTGAAATGCCTATGGTATATATATATATATATATATACATATATATAAAACATATATATTTATATATATAACATATATATTTATATATATATACATCATAAGCACTTATGATGTGAGACTGGAATTCAGGAGAAAGATTATGACTGGATATACACACACACACACACATATACACACACACACACATCATCCACATCAAGAAAAGGTAATACTTACTGTTGGGGGATGTGATATAAACAAGTAAAGGAAATTAAGGAGTGGTCAGAGAGATAGGAGAACCAAGAGAGCAGTGTTAGGAAAGAAGAAAGAATAAGTACCCAGGAGAGAGGTGGTAAACACAGTCACAGAGGTCAGAGAAGGATGAGAATTGAGAAAAGACCATTGGATCTTGCAATTAAAAGATTGCTGGTAACTTTGAACAGAACAGTTTCAATTGAATAAGAAGTTAAGGTTAAGATGGAGGTTGAGAACCTGGGTAACAAAGCATTATGGTACCCTCCCCAGAAATAAGGAAGTTCAAAAAAGGAGTGCATTGGGAGTAAAAGATAATTTCATTTTAATCCATCTGTATCTGTTCATTCTATGCTACTCACTCCTTCCCAAAGAAAAATGAAAAGTTTGTGCAAGGTTGATGGCATATAGTTACTTTTCCCCGGAGCTCAAAGACTGCAGTAGTCACCATCCAGAGGATATTGGGTGAAGTTAGTGAGGGGTAAGGAATGATGGAGTTTTGCCAACACAGATGCTGCCTGGTGCCTAGATCAGAAGTTGGGTCATGAAGGACCAACACATTTCCATATAACCAATGTGCAAGGGAGTGAGTAAAGTTACACAGAAGTGTTAGAGGAAGTGGTTGAGTTGTCTTAGAGACAAGACCTACCATTGGCTGGTGGGGAGGGGAGACAAGAATGGGACCCATCTTCTCAATGGATAAATGATCAATCAATTCATCTATTAGGGCCAAGTCACAACCCCCGTGGGGTCATTCTAATGTCCTCACTTTGAAGACAACGGATCTGAACTAGCTACCTCATTTTACAGATGATGAAGCTCAGAAAAGAAAAGATTTAGTTCCTTCCCCAAGGTTACAAAGCTAAGTAGTGGCAGAGAGAACTAGGGCTGAAATCCCAATATTCTGATGATATTTGACATTATTTTCATGATGACACACAATAATTTTGGGAAAGAAATAAGCCTATCTTTAACTAAAAATCACATACTGTATTTTTCTTCGATATGTCAATCATAGGTGGAACCAAAAAGCTTCTCAAATCTGGCACCTCCCCCTATACCACATGCCCCTCTGAATTTTAATTTGGCCAAGAGAGATACTCAGTGGAACAAGTATGATATACTTTTTCTTCCATATCCACGCTCAAACCTCAGTTACCCATAGAAAAAAAGAATAGTTATTTTGCTTCTTTGCTTACCATACACCCTCAATTATTTATGCCCAAAGGAAGGAAATCTGAGTGCAAAAGAACATGCAACATCACTCTACCTCATCCTCTAGACCATGGCTTCAAATAAATATATGGTTTAGAACAGCATTTCCTAAAATTATTCAACCATGGACCACTTTGAGGCATGAACTACATGAATTCAAACCTTAAAGGCTGATCCAGGAGATGGGGGGGGGAGATGGAATACCCACTCACCCCCAGGAAAAAAGACAGAGCTTGGGGAAAGTTGGATGTTAGAGGGGAATAAGATTATTTTTAACTCACTATATAGAATGTTTTTAATATACTTAATTTTATATTTCATATTTCAGCATTGAAATTTTCTTAAATCACTCTACTGGTTCCCATTAGTCAGAACACCAGGGTTCTGTGAGTACATGATTTGGAAAATGCCATTAGACCTATTTGTTCCCTATGCCTATGTTATATTTTGGAGCAGCTATCTTGATAACTACATGTTTATGTTTCAAATAACCTCTTTTTTCAAAATAAAAGATAAAATCATACCAAAGTGAAATTCAAGGTGCAGGATCTTCGCACAAGCTTGTCTCCAAAGCACTCAAGACATTCTAGAGGTGACATCACAAAAGATTACCACACATTCTCAGGGCACATTGTTTTCCTCAGCGTCACACAGACTCAAATATGGCATTTCAGTTTAGTGATGGGCAGACAAGTAAATTATCCTAGGACATCTTTGTCTTACAGAGTTCAACAGAGCAGTATGACACATAATGAACCCCAACAAATGGCCCCCTGGTTTGGTCATCTCTGCTGCCAGTCACACTTGACAAAGGACAATTTTCTCCCTCTGACCAGGTGAGTTTAAGGCTATCTCATACATCTAAAGCTTATTTATTATGTGGGGATCTTATTCATGTTGTTTGTGGGTAGTTAGCTCAGGAGGGATCCCAAATCTAACTCAGCCAGGAGAAAGATAAAATACAAAAGTCTAACATCCAAAACAATAAATTGAAAAAAAAATTTGAGTATAACAAACATCCTCATCACACTATTAGGCAACTGGGCTTTGTGACAAAGCCCCAGGCTTTCCAGATTTTTATTCCTTCATCTCCCTCCTCAGTTAATCAGTCTGAAAGAGGAGCAAACCATCCCATTTAAGCTCTTTAGTTGTTAGGTTACTTAATCACAGAATCACAGAAATTCAGAGCCAGAAAGGATGCGGAGTTGTCTCGTCTCAACTCCAGGAAGACCTAGGGGAAGACTTCCCGCCTCATAACCACAAAGAGAGCACAATCAGGATAAATAAGACTCCCGGGGTTTTCATATGACTAATTCCCTTGCTCGCTAGGCGGATGTCAAATCAAATCCAGGGAAAATTGAGTCTTACATATTATTAGGGCTGGCCTTAGATCCTGCAGCTCATTCAGAGCTCATTCTTCTTGGTTATTTTTAGAGACAAGCAAACTGAGTCATTTGAGGGGTATCCAAACCTCAGTATGGGCATATCTAATCATTCATCACCTATGTTACTTTCCCTACTGGGAATCAGATATCCCAGCACTCAGATGCCCAGCTCTTGTCTTACACCTAATAAAGCCCCTATTAATCTTCATACTAACATCCTCATCACTCATCTATTTTCTGTAAGCAAGCCCTGCTAAATTCTGTAGGGCCTGACACTGAGCATTGAACTAGATGTGCCTAGCAGGTATAAATCTAGACAGACAGGAATGACTGAAGCAAAAGGCAAGATGTCAATTCATTCCAGAGGCACCACACTTCACCCTCAGCCTGGGATGAAAGGATTAAGACACACACAAAAATATCCAACCTTGTTTATGATTAGGTGGGAACATGTCAGAGGATTAGGCTCCCTCCATGGAAGGATTGCCAAAGATTGCCAGAAGCCCCAGTAAATACTCATAGCAACTTATAACCAATTCTCTGGAGATAAGATGTAGAATTAGTTGGTGACCTTTTTCTTCCTTTACTTTGTGAATAAAGTGTTGAATCAATTGTAATAGTAACTTATTTGCAATCTAATGCAATGAAAAAGACCCTTCATCAGACCAGACAAGGTACCTGGGCTTTAGTCCACTTTCTCTCATTAACTCACTTAGTGACCATAGCTAAGCAGTTAACATAGGTACAAAAGTGGAGGCAAAGTAGTTGTTTTTCAATTGTCTGGTTCTTCATGACCTTTCCTGGGGTTTTCTTGGCAAAGATACTGGAATGGTTTGTCATTTCCTTCTTCAGCTAATTTTACAGATTAGGAAACTGAGGCAAACAGGGTTAAGTGACTTTCCCAGGGTCACACAGCTGGTAGGCGTCTGAGGCTGAATTTGAACTCAGGAAGATAAGTCTTCCTGACTCCAAGCCCAGTGCTCTATCCACTACACCACCTAGCTGCCCAGTATTAAAAAATGTAAAGCATTCATTCAAAGAACCACAGACTCTCTGAGTAAGAAAAGTTATTTTCCAATTTCTATCCGGATAATACTCTCCTCCATGATATTCTTGACAAATAGTCCATCAAGTGTTTTCTTGGAATGCTGCTAGTGATAAAGAGATTTCTATGTTCCGACTCTCTTACATTTCTCTATCATATTGCAGAAACCTGCTTGTCTTGGGAAATTCACTCTATCCCCGGACTTCCCCTTCCTCTGATTGGTTGGCTCCTCCTAGAGCCTACACTTTAAGGAAAAACACCCAGATCAGTTGTGATTCCATTCCTCTCCAGGCTACACATCTGACTCATCTCCACAGGACTTTGTTTCCCATCTTCCCATAATAAGTACCTTCATTTTACCCTCCCTTGCATCCCCTTACCACACCATTTGCCCCTTCTTTTAAAATTCCTTTCATGAATCATCTTGCCCAATATAATTGGGAAATATTTAACAAAAAATAAAATACAGCATAGATAATGTTGATTTGTGGTTTTTCTAAGTAAATATATTGCCCATAGAGAAAGGATTGCTTTCTATTTGAGTTTGATACCAATGTTGTAAAACACTGAGAAAAAGTTCCCTGTCCTCAAGAAACTTCTAGGAAGAGACAACATGAAGAAAATTTTGTATGTATAAGATAATTAACGAATGTAGATGGAAGGTAATCTTGGCAGTGAATTCCTAGGAGAATTCTGGTAAATGTTTAACAGCCAGGGGGAAAATGTGCACAAGACACGCTTTTAAGTTGCATCTGCATTACTCACATAAGTCTAGACAATCAACAAGACAATAAATCAAAATGATTTGTATCATTTGTCAATTTCTGAAGTATAAAATGCTCGCACTGAAAATTTAACAGTCAACTCTCATAAGCCTGTTCAAACTGGCTCCACACCACTCCTGGGAAGACCTGTAAGTGAAAAGACCTTCTTCAAAGTTGACATGTCCAATTACTGAACTTATTGTTATTGTAAATTAATAGCAAGAATAATAATTATGACAAAAGCCAGCATTTCCATAGTACTTCAAATTTTGCTAAACACTTTACAAATATTATCTCATTTGATCCTCACAAAAACCCTGGGAGGTTGGTGCTATTATTATCCCCATTTTACAGGCTGAAAGAGGTCAACAGACTTACCCAGGATCACATAGCTGCTAAGGGTCTGAGGGAGGATTTGAACTCAGATATTCCTGACTCCAAGTCCCTCATTCTTATGAATTGAACCATCTAGCTTCCATAAACTTTAGTATGGAATCCACCCAAGTATTTTGACTATAAAAGGAAGGAAAGTTATAAGATGATAGTGAGAAGGAACAGAAGAGTCCACCTAAGGTCTTTCTAAAGTCCTGGTTCAACACTTATTAAGCACCTACTGTGTGTAAGACACTATGCATAAGGCTGAAGATAAAAAGATCGAGAATGACATACTAACTAATGTCACAGAATTTAAAATCTAAAACAGGAAATTAGGCACATTCACAAATCAAGGTGACTTCTAACCAAATGTGACAGAGACAAAGGAGAGTCCCAGATAAAGGAATGGAACGAATCTGAACAGGGAGCGATTACTGTCTGCAGAAAGAAATGGTGAAGGCTTCATTGAAATAAAGATAAAATTTTTCTGGTCCAAGTTCACAGACTCTGAAATCTATGTAGAGACCACAGGTTAAGGATTTGTCTACCTTAAAGGAAGAAAAGTTTCAGCAGGAACAGAAGAAACAAGGACTCAGCTGTGGTGGAGGGCCTGATCAGACGTATGGGGAAGGGTGGGGACAGGACGAGTTGGAGAAACAGTTGGATAGGAGCAAAGAATACATAAAAAAGGAGGTGGGCAAAGGAAAGGAGGAGGGGCTGCACATTTTAAAGAAGAGGGGAAGGAGTCAACAGAGAAAGGAGATGCTGAGGAGAGAAATACTACTTACGATTCCACAGAAATAAAAATCACCCCCAATAACAAGTCTCCCTTGCTGAGGTTGAGATGGTGCTGAGACTATTAAACCTTATAGTGAGCAGCCCACACCTGGGAACACTTGAGAGTGGAGTCTAGGGAGGGTCTCTAGTTGGCCAAGTCTCCCAGATCTCCCTAGAGTAGGAATTCTTAACCTTAACCATGGATTCCTTTAGCAATCCGGTGAAGTCTATGGACCCCTTCTCAGAATAATGTTTTTTATTCACTTCATAATTGAAAGAAATGTTCAATTCTGTTAAAGGTTAGTGAAAATAAAAATTGTTTTTCTTATCTAAGTTCACAGAACCGCCCCCCCACCGCCCCCCGGAAATCTATCTCCAGGTTAAGAATCCTTACCTAGTGTGACCTTCCCAAATTCAAGATCTGAACTCATAAACCAATCAGAAATGCCTCAAGTTTTGATTGTACTCTTCCATATTTGATCCTTTTAGTTTGCAGATCTAAGAAGGAATTTCTCATGGAAGGCACAGAGAGTCAGAGACATCAGATGCTCTTCTGTGCGACAAAGTCAAATGGGGTCACCGGGATACAACTCAAAAAAAAAACACCTGGGAGAAAATAATTAGCAGGGTGGTGGCAAGAGCAGGGATCTTATGGCCAGTCTACAGCTCTAAAGAGGCTTCCTAGGGGGATAGATACGAGTAAACAATGAGCCAACCCTCTGCTCCATTTCTGAGTGACAAGGAGAAAATTGAGGGTTTCACTTATTAGGGCCAGCCTAATCGTGATTTATGTGATCCTGTATATTTTAATCTAACCAAAATTAAAAATCATCAAATTAGCTAAGTGTATAATCCCTTAAATTAATTGCCCATTAGTTACTTCTTAATGATAATGGAACGCTTACCAAATAACATGTGATCTCTGGATAGTGCCAAATGAATTCATTAAATTATTTCTTGAAAAACCAACAAGAATCCCATTTACTCAAATTTAATCATTGGCGTATAGAAGTTCCATTCTCAGATAAATAGTGCAAAGCTGGGACTGCCATCAACCTGGTGAAGGACAATCTTTTAAGGTTTACATAAAGGGGAAAATATCTCACCTCCACACCTGTGCACCACTGGAGAATCAAAGAAAGGCAGAAAAATCACAATGAACAGGGATAAGAAAGAAAGAAAGAGGAAAAAATAGGCACCTAATCTTCAAGTGGCCAATTCTATATGTTGCTGAACTGCACTTAGAGAAACACATGGTATATACCAGAGAAATGTTCACATTTTTAACATCTCAAGGAATAAGAAAGCTTGGAGCACATCAGAAATGATAGCAGGTAGTGATGAGCATTTTCCTATGAATTTTTCACTCTTTAAGGGATCAAATTAAAAAGGGAGGTTATAAAAATTAGGACAATTAGAATATCTTTTCCTCCACAAAAATTTCCCTTAGATTCCTCAAGGTAAGTATTGTAATCTCTCAGTAGAAAGTAAACTCTTTGAGAGCAGGGATGATTTCATTTTTGTTTTTCTATCACAGTGCCATGAAAATAGGCAGTTGGTAAATGCTTTTTAATTGAATTGAATTAAATCTCTCTTATCAGCAGCAATCTCTCATCTGGTCATTGAACCTCAGAGTAAGTTGTTTGTACTCTTATGAAAATTACCACATAATCATTCAACTGATGTTTGTTGAGAGCTTACTACCTGCCAAGCATTATGCGAAGCACTGGAGACAAGAAAGGAAAAAATGGCATCTAACTTCAGGGAGCCATATAAATAACTAGGCACAGAAAAGATACATGTTGTGTGTGTTGGTATCCTTTGTTCTCAAAGAGGACAAAATGACATCACTGTGCTGAAGTCAAGTTTCAGTGTGTCCTACTGTGGCGGATCAGACTAATATGAGCTCAGAATCCTCTACCACAGGTCAAGCACAAATAGTCTGTGTGAACATTTGGGGTGGATACTCTAAATTTGCGAGTCCTATGTTTCCTTTGTGCTATTTCAATTCTGCTTTGATCATAGAGCACAGCACCTTTTCTGATGTGGACACGACATGCTGAGCGGTCCCGTGCCAGTCTCATGTCATGGGATTCATCAGTCTCATTCTCCCATGTCACACAATCAATTCCAAAGTTCTTGAGAGAGACCTTGAGAATGTCCTTGTATTGTCTCTTCTGACCTGGCACTGCCTGCTCAGTGAAAGTTCTCCATAAAATAATTTTTTTGGCAAGCATACATTTTGCATTCACACAGTGTGACCAGCCCCTTGGAATTACTCTTACTGAAGCAGAGTTTGAATGCTTGGCAGTTTAGTTCGAGTAAGGACCTCAGTGTCTGGTACCTTATTCTGCCAGGTGATCTTCAGAATCTTCCTAAGACTGTTCAAATGGAAGTGATTCAGTTTCCTGGCATGGTGCTTGTAGACTGTCCTTGTTTCACAGGCATACAACAATGAGGTCAGCACAACAACTGTAGACTTTCAGTTTGGTAGTCAAGTCTAATACCTCTTTCCTCCCATACTAGCCTTCTGAGCCTCCCAAACACTGAGCTAGCTCTGGCAATGCATGCATCAACCTCATTGTCAATATACACATCCCTGAAAAGTACACTACCAAAGTAAGTGAACTTATCCACAGTATTCAAAACTTCTCTATTTGCTGTAAACCAGTGGTTCCACATATGGATGGTGTGGTGGTGGCTGATGGAGCACCTGTGGGTTTTTTGGGGGTTTTTTGGTGTTATTAGGCCAAAATTAGCAGAGGCAGCAGAGGTGATCCATACTTTGTTGCATGTCAGCTTCAGAGGCTGCATTGAGTGCACAACCATCTGCAAACAGAAAATCATGCACCAACACTCCCTTCACTTTGGTTTTGTCTTGTAACCTTTTCAAATTGAAGAACTTACCATCAGTACGGTAGTTGACCTTGATACTGTGTTCATACTCATTGAAAGCATTTGTCAACATGGCTGAAAACATCATGCTAAAAAGCATGGGAGCAAGCACACAGCCCTGTTTCACTCCACTGGTGACTGGGAAGGCATGAGAGCATTGTCCATTATCCAGAACCTGGGCAAGCATACCATCATGAAACTGGTGTACAATGCTGATGAACTTCTCCAGGCAATCAAATTTGGCATAATTTTCCAAGAGCCCTCACAACTGTTCGGCCTTAAGGCTGATGGGCTACCCGAGCCTTTTCTTACCTGTCGTCCAGGTCTTCGGGGATCAACTGGATAAACGTGTTGAGAGAAGAGACTTTCCAGAGTCGAACAAGGGTTAGGCTTTATTCAGGATCTTAGTTACATGTGCAGGGTGAATTCTTCCTCAGGAGAGAGGAATCCTCCTCCTCCCAAGGGGGAAAGATCGTACAGCAAGAGAATGGGAGCGGGAGAGGGGAGGGACCTTCTGCCCTCTAAGGGCTCCTCAGCGCGAAGAGCGCCTTCAGGCTTTCCTGTGCCTACTTAAGCTCTCCCGCCACATAGTTTGCACGTGAATACTGTGCCTGCTCTCAGCCCTTAGCTAGTCAACAACAGGTGTGCTCAGACCCTGGGCCAATCTCAAGGGTGGGATGCTCTCCCCAGCAAGTTTCCCACTGAGAAGAGGCAGAAATGCATGAGATAGCCTGTGTTTCATGCCTCAATTCCCAACTGTTCCCTGGGGGGCCTCATGAGAACTCTGAGGTTTAGAAGTCCTCACCTTTACCTGCCTGAGACTGTCCACGTGAAAACTGAGCTTACACCCCCAACACACAACAGTATTAAAGCTCTTGGTCAGATCTACAAACATTGTGTACAGACCTCCTGGCATTTGTCCTGGAGTTGTCGGGCAGCAAACACCATATTGACCGTTTCTTGGCCCTTTCTGAAGCCACACTGGCTCTCAGGTATATGCCCATCTTCCAGGTGAAGGATCAGCCTGTTAAAGAGGACTCTAGCAAGAATCTTGCCACAATGACAAAGGAGAGAATCCCCTGTGATTGTCACAGGACAATCTAGTTCCTTTATCTTTATAGAGATGGACGATGGAGGCATCCTTGAACTCCTGGGGGACAGCCTCTTCTTGTCATGTAACCTGGAAGATTCCAGTTAACTTTTGTGTGAGCAATGGTCCCTCTACCTTATAAATCTCAGCTGGAATAGAATCAGCACCAGGTGTTTTGCCACATGAAAGGAACCTAATGGCCCTCAAAACCTCTTCTTCAGTTGGAGCTTCAGCTAGGGAGGGATTGACTTCAACCTGAGGTAAATGGTCAATGGCCTCAGCATTGATTGATGATGATCTGTTGAGAACACTAAGGAAGTGTTTGTTCCCAAGATATAGACTAGGCAGATGAAAGGTAGTGTAAGAAGACATCATCTGCTAAGGGATCGGGAACCGCCTCCTGCAGAAGGTAAGATTTGAACCAGGTCTTAAAGAATCCAGAGAAACTAAAAGGCAGCTGTGCAGGAGCAGGGCATTCCGGATATGGGGGAGAGCCAGTGCCAAGGTGTTAACCCAAGAGATAGAGTACCCTGTTTCTGCAGGTGCTAATAGGCCAGCATTACCAGAATTTAGCCTATAAATAGGGAAGTAAAGTGTAAGAAAATTAGAAAGGCAGGAGGAGGTGATTTAAATGGCAGTTGTTGTTCAGTCACATCTGACTCTTCATGAGCCCATTTGTCAAGAAAACCCCAGATGGGGTCACAAAGAGTCAGACTTGACTGAAACAATGGAACAACAGAATGGATATGTATCAACATATGAACAGAGCCAGGGAAACGTATATATGTGTGTATATATATATATATATATATATATATATATATATATATATATATATATATATATATATATATATATACACACACATATATATGTTTATATATAGTATATATATGAAATCATCGCATAGACATATATCTATTTGTATACATTAATGTCTCCTTTATTAGATGATAAACTTTATGAGAGCAAGAACTCTGACTTATTTATCTTTGAAATCTCCATAGCTCCTAGCCCAAACTGGTAGTAGACATTCAAGAAATATCAGTTGAATGAATGAATGAATGAATGAGCCAAAAGACATTGTCAAATGAAGTAGAGACACCATAATAATTTTTCTTCAGCATCCTCTCCAGTATAGTTCTATAAAAATAAAATAAATAGCCAAATAGATAAATGAATGAATAGGTTGGATGGATGGATGGATGGATGGATGGATGGATGGATGGATGGATGTGTTCTAGGTTTGAATCTCAGCTTTGCCCCTTATTGCCCATGGGAACTTGGGCAAGTTACTTCACAGTATCACAACTTCATCAAACTGGAGAAGACCTTAGAGGTTATTAAGAAAAACAACCTCATTTTACAAATGAGGAGACCAAGTTCCCAGAGAGGTCAAAATGACAGAGTTGAATTGTATGACTCCTAAGGTCTGCTTTAACTCTAATTCTATGGTCCTAATATCTGATGTTTTAGAACACAACAGCTGAGCTTATGCTTATCAGCGAAGAAATAAAAAAAGTAATGATTAATTTTATTCAAAGCCCTGGATAGGTTTGTTTCTCTCCAAGAAAACTCAGTATATCAAATAAAAGCCAGA
The DNA here is from genome assembly GCF_028372415.1 of Notamacropus eugenii. Classification (NCBI taxonomy): domain Eukaryota; kingdom Metazoa; phylum Chordata; class Mammalia; order Diprotodontia; family Macropodidae; genus Notamacropus; species Notamacropus eugenii. The sequence goes on along the minus strand of NC_092877.1, from coordinate 296,267,524 downwards.
AGTAATAGAAAAATCAGTTATTATTCATATTGCAAAAAGATACTTTACTTTTCAAAATAATTTTCCACAGTTCCTTCAAATAATGAACTTTATTCATACATTTAAATCATTATATGATTTTCCAAAGTTCAATTTTGTACACAATTCTTCATGAATATATCTACTGTATTGGAGGGCTGGGTTCAAGTCTTGCTCCTGACACGTACTGGTCATGTAACCTGAGGAAAGTCACTGAATCTATGCATGCCCCCAAACAACTCTAAAGTTACAAGTGCAAAGAAATTACCAATCTGCATTGGTAGAGGGAGTTTCCATGCCAGAAGTTCCTCCATATCATTGAACCCACAGGTTCAGAGACTGCTCTTCACCCTCCCCCCAAAAACAATTGTGTATAATCTGAGATATCTGTTGGTTTCAGTATTCATGTGCTTTGAGAGCCTGGTTTAAGCGGTGTTTTAAAAAGAGCTTGAGACAATATTCACTGTAGGATTATTCAGGATAAATATGGGAGGAAGCGAAGAAGCAAACCAGAGAAAGGCAAAGATAGACATAGAGAAAATGATCAGCAGAGAGACGAGTGAATCCTAGATTTGTTCCAAATCATAGAGTTGACCAAAACATATAATACTGAATTTTTATTCTGCGGGACATTCTGACTCAGGGACAAACAGGAAAACTTGTTTTTCTGTCAGAGTTAACCTGCCATAATGAAAAAATCCCAAACAAAGTCAAAATAAGTGGGCTTGAATCTCAGCTCTGCCACTCCCTAGCTTTGTGACATTGGGTGAATCACATACTGTCCAGAACCTCTTGTTTCCTGATCTGTAAAAAATAAATAAATAAATGAATGAAGGAATGAATAAATAAATAAGGGATAAAGATATCAGTGCGTCTACTTCACAGGAATGAGATGAGGATAAGAGAGTGTGGAGAATGTCTGCTCTTCTCCTTAGATTTTCCTGAAAGTGCTCTCTGCTGGTTCTCTTCCTACCAGTCTGACCATTCTTTCTTAGTCTCCTTTGCTGGATCTTCATCCAAATCATGCCCATTAACTGTGGGTGTCCCCCAAGGCTCTGTCCTACGTCCTCTTCTCTTCTCCCTCTATCCTTTTTTGCTTAGTGATCTCATCAGTTTCCATGAATGTAATAATTATGTTTACACTGCCCATTCTCAGATCTATTTATTCAAGCCTAAGGTCTTTCGTTACCACTAGTCTCACATCTCCAGCAGCCTATTGGATGTCTCATAGACATCTTAAACTCAACTAATACAAAACTGGACCCATGATTTTTCTCCCCCAAAACCTCCCCTCTTCCCAACTTCTCTATGACTGTCAAGGGTACCACCATGCTCCCAGTCATCCAGGCTAACACCACCTAGGTGTCATCTTGACTCCTCCCTCCCCATCCCCATATCCAATTAGCTGCCAAGTTGCATTGTTTCTGCTTTTGTTACATCTCTCCCATATGCCCCCTTCTCTCTTCTGGATGGGATGATTATAATAGCCAGATGTGGTCTCCTTGACACGTCATTCCCCACTCCAATCCACCCTCTACTCAGTTATCAAATTAATTTTCCTAAAGTACAAGTTTGTCTGTCTCTCTCTGTCTGTCTTATCCTCACATCATTCCTGTGAAGTAGACAGTACTGACATTTTTATCTTTTGTTTTTTTTTTACAGATGAGGAAACAAGAGGTTTTGGACAGTATGTGATTCATCCAGTGTCACAAAGCTAGCAAATGGCTGGCTCCCTGTTACCTCCAGAATCAAATAAAAAAATCCTCTGTTTTTTAAAGCCATCCTCAGCCTATTGCCTTCATACCTTTCTAATCTTCTTACACCTTACTGCTCTTTGCATACTCTGCAATCCAGTGCCATCAGCCTCCTTCCGTTTCCTCACACATGACACCCCATCTACTGAGTGGAGATTTTCACTGACTATCCCCCATGCCTGAAACTCTGCCTATTTATCTCTGCCTCCTAATTTTCCTGCCTTCCTTCAGGTCTCAGTTTAAAGACCGACAAGAAGCCTTTCCTGGTCCTCTTTAATCTTAATGTCTCTCTCTGATATAATCTCCAATTCATTCTGTATATATCTTATTTGTGCATAGTCATTTGCATATTATCTCTCCCATTAGACTGGGAGCTCCTAGAGGTCAAGGACTGTTTGGTGTTTATTTTTTCCCTTTCTTGTTTCCCTGACACTTAGGACAATGAATGCTCAGAGCATAGTAGGAGCTTAATAAATGCTTGTTGACTTGATGCATCATAAAGTACTTTGTAATCAATCACAAAGAATATGTATAGGTAAAATGTCACATTATCATTATATTTCCACGCCCAAATGTTCTGTGTGGATCATCAGTCCAAACCCTTTTTAGCAGCTATGGCCTAACCATCCACATACGAAAAATCAAATGGTTGAAGAAAATCCATTGTCCAAATTATGACATAGATTATAATCTTTAGAAGAGCTTGTCCATCAATTTATATACATATATGTGTATATATACATATGTGTGTATACATATATATGTGTGTGTTTGTGTATGTGTGTTTCTATATACATACAAATTGGGTTGTCATTTTGTTGTTCTGTCGTTTTCAGTTGTGTATGACTCTTCATGATCCCATACTGTAGTACTGTGCCATTTCCTTCTCCAGCTCATTTTACAGATGAGGAAACTGAGTCAAACAAGCTTAATTGACTTGCCCAGGGTCACAGAGCTAGTGTCTGAGGTTGGATTTGAGCTCAGATGTTCCTGACTCTAGGCCTAGCGCCCTAGCCACTGTTCCATCTAGCTGTACAAATTGGGTGCAAATGGTATAAATGGAAAATGAGTTAGTCCCAGAATTAAATGGGAGAAGAGGGTATGCTGGATTGCCTTCAGGAAATCAGAGAGCTCAGTAGTCAGAGAACAGGAGCTGAAACAACAGTTCTGCCATGTTCTACTTCTTTGAACTTGGGCAAGTTATTTGCATTTCTGTCTCAGTTTCCCTGCCTGTAAATTGAAGGAGTTAGACTAGATGACTTCTAAATTCCTCTCCAACTCTAAATCTATAATCCAATGATCTTAGGACCCACATTTCTCCCAGAAACAAATGCTCCTATTTTTTAAAAATTCCAATATTCTACCCAGAGTGGTTGAGAGTGATGAGATCCCAGAGTTTCTAGGGTTTGGAAAATGAATATCACCTAAAAGAGACCAAGCTGTCTGAGCCTCAGTAGAAGAAAGGATGAGCAATGGGCCATAGTTGCTGACATATTTTAAAATTTCCCACATTTTATCTTTCTGATTTGCATCTTCGAACATCAATTATTCTTGAGACCAATCATACACAGGCTGACTATACATTTGGTGTCGTGAGCAACAATTACTCTACTATACAGGTAGATTGATATGAGACAAAGGTCTAATATGGTTCACATGCTATTCAAAGTAAACATTAATAAAGTCCAATTAATTTGTGTTAAGTCATTTTACATTAATATTGATTAACATTCAATAAATTAGGATTAAGAAAACTTTTATCTCCACAATGAGTGGTAGACCAAGAACCACGAAGCCATTTGGTAAGATCCTTGAAGCTCATCTGAAATTCATTTCACTAATTTCCACATAATTTCAAAGACTCAGTTATGAACATTGGACTCTACAATTCTTTTTTAGTTTTTGTCAAAAGCGGTGGTTTCACTGGTGCGGAGAAATTCTACCACCAATACATTGACAACCATTCTGCAGTTACAAGCTGGGCTTGGAATTAGGAAGACCTGAGTTCAAATCCTGCTTTAGACATTTACTAGTTGTGTAACTCTGAGCAAGTCACTTACCCTGTCTGCCTTAGTTCCTCTAACTGTAAAATGGGGGTATTATTATCATCCCTGGGGAATATATAATAGCATATGCCTTCCAGTGTCTTAGTGAAGATATTATGAAGTGATATTTATAAGGACCCTCATCATAAAGCCTGACACATAGTAACCACTTTTGAAAAAATATGTTTCCTTTCTTAGAGAGTTGCCCAGAGCCCTAAGAGTTTGGGTGACTTGTCCAGTCACCCAGCTAGTATGTGTCAGAGGCCAGTCTTGAATCCAGGTTTTTTCCTCTACACATCACCCTGTGTCTCTGTAATGCTGGATTATAAACTTGAGCTCTTCTCTTCTCTGGAAAACTTACTTTCAGGCTGAAAGTAAATAAGCATCCCATTATCACAAGTCAAACACTGACTGTCCCTATTAAACCATCCAATTTCATTTAACAGCGTAAAACTAGAATAACATTATACACAATGCCTCCAACTATCATTTTTAAAGAGCAAACACATATATACATGTGAATGGATGATCAACAGAATTGGAAAGGAGTGTGGAGTGCATAGTTGCGAAATTGTTACTATTTGTATATTAAAAAAATTTTCTGCGAATGGTTTTGATAGTCAAATGGATGAATTTTTGTTATGTAAAATTAAGTCTGGGAGGAGAAAGCATCTTTAAAATAAATACATAAACATTTTTATTGAACACCAAAATTGGCAATTTCCCCTCAGGGAGAAGCTAGGGAATTAGTAAGGAAGCTGATCTTGTCTCCCCTCACTTAGCAGCAATATACCATTGTTTCCAAATGAAGTCTGAGTTTTGAGAAGCTGGCAAGACAGTGATTTCCTTTCACACTGCATCCCCTTCCAAATTGTTTGGCGGGGGATCAAGACAGTTCTCTAAATGCAGGTTCTATTTCCCAATCATCCCTTTCTCTTCCCAGAAATGAAATGCTCATAGAAACCCTAAACTAGAAACACATTCAACAATCTGCTTGAAATTCTTTTGTGCCATGTTCAAATGAATCGGTAAGTGCCCAATCGTTTGGAATTCATTATACAGTGCTCTTGCTGAATTAATTTGACATCCAAGTGAGTCACACATCTGTCCAAGTTTTCTCTTTGCAGTGGAATTAGTTGATTGGACACATAGGGATAAAGTTGTAATGAGCAGCCAGAGGCTTAGACCACCCCATGTAGGGCACAGGAAAAATTTGAATCTCGAAAGCCCCTATGGACCAATGGGGTAAGCTGAAAATATGACTGTATACAGGTAATGCACATCCCACTAAATTCTGTTCAGCAATACAGGATCCCAGCAGAATTTTTTTAGAGCTGGAAGGGATTTGAGAGATGACCCTCGTTCCACTGTATCTTATCACTAACAGCATAACTAAGTTGAAGTAATTAATTCAAGATCGCCCCGCTGATTACTGTGACTAGGACTAGAACTCAGATCTCTCACTTCCAGTAAGGTGGTCTTTCCACCAAACTAAATGTCATAGACCCTTTCTATTCTAGCTCTTACCACTCAGATCTCCTTCTAGACTGATAATGATTTTCATCAAAGACTCTAAAATGTCAAAGACATCGAAGTGTTTTAAAATGCCTGTATTTGCATTCAGAATTAAATTCTTGAGAAACACGTGACATAATGGATAAAGAGGCCACTTTGGAGTCAGGAAAACCCAGGTCCAAGATTTGCCCCTGCAGCTTTTTAAGTTATAATTACAGAGAAGTTGACTATCTCCCTCTTTGGAGGGACTTTGATATGGGTTAAAATCAGAGGTCTTGACGTTCCCCTACCCCATTTTCTTCTCCCAGCCACGAAAAATTAAATTATTTCGGAGACTTCTATATCTTTGAAGGAAAGGAAGAAAGAATACATAATACAAATAATCACAGAACTCTCTATGAGCTTAGTAATAATAGTTAACATTCACCTAACACTTGAAAGTTTGCAAAGCATTTGACATACATGATTTCATTTGACCTCCCAGCAACCCTGTGAAGTAGGTGCTATTATGATCATCCACTTTTCAGATGAGAGAAGTGAGTCTGAGAGGTTAAGCACCTTGTCTAAGATCACACACATAAGTAACTGAGGCAGAATTCAAATTCAGGTGTTACTGACTCCATAGCTCTATCCACTATATGACTCAGCCGCCTTCATATGCTGTCATACACTGTTCATTTCATGAAGAAGAAAAAAAGACATATTAGGGGGAAAAAATAATCCAAGTGCCTTTGTGGTATGCATGGTTTAGCTTGTATGAAGATAAAAATAATGCATTGCTTAAATTACTAGCTGTGTGACCTTTGAGCAAATCACTTAACTTCTATCTGACTCAATTTATTCATCTGTAAAACAGGGATAATAACAGCACCTAATCCCAAGGCCTGTTTCCAGGGCTGTTGTAAGGATCAAATAAGAAAATATTCATAAAACACTTAGCAAATTTTAAAGGGCTATACAAATACTAGGTATTATTACATAGGAATATTATATATCTGCATATTATAATTATCATTAAATATAATATACAATATTATATAATTGAATTATATAATATTGTATATTATAATGCATAATTGTATATTATATAATATTGTATATCATATAATATTTATATTATAATTATGTAAAGAATGCATGTCATTTCTATTGGAGAAACAATATTAATAATTAAAACTCACTTATATAGCAGTTTAAGGTTTACAAAGAAAGGGATATAGCTTAGAAAAAGGCACTATTCTTTCAGGTAAACCTAACTAGCAGAATTATTCTGTGTCATCTTACAAAGAAAATATTATCTATTGTTCTTTCCCACACGGGAGCATTGGGAGTGTATAAAAAGTATCAATGGTCATGGGTGGCTCCAGGCAAGAGTAGAAGCTTGTTGAATTCCAGGGTTATAAATAAGCTCAAAGAGCTAAAAGCAAGAGACGAAGCAAGACAATGGATTATTGCCACCCATGCAATTAGTCTAAGACATATAGACAGTGTTCAAATGGCACATGCTTTTTTTTTTAATTTTTAGTATCTTTTGCCTTTACATCAACTACATTTCCCATTGTATTCCTCCTCTCTTCTCCTTCCAGAGAGTTATACTATCATCTCATTTAATTTAGTTAAATGAGACAATATTTGTAAAGCATTTAGTACAGTGCATAGTAAACATTATATAAATATTTATTCTCTTTTCTTTTTACTAAAGAATAAACATGAGGGGGTGGAGGGAACAGTTCCACAAAGCTAAGACATGCCATCCAAATCTGACATTATGTACAAAGTTGCACACTCATAGTACTCCATCACTGCAATGAGGTGGAAATACATTCTCATATCTCTTCCCTGAGGCCAAAGTTTGGTCATTATAATCTCACAACACTAAGTTTAATTTGTTTTGTGGTCATTGTGTATATTGTTTTCCACATTCTGCTTACTTTACTTTGCATCAGTTCATGTAAGTCTTTCTAGGCTTCTCTGTTTCATCTTATTCATCATATAACAGAGCATAGTGATATTCCATTAAATTCATGTACTACAACTTATTTAGCTGTTCTCTGATCAATGGACAGGAAGATGACTTTTAATATATAAAACTGAAGGTTGTCAACTCCACTGGCTTCTCTGGAAACAATTTCTTGAGATAAGGCAGACACCTGTAAGAAGGATAAAGTGGCTTGCCACAAACCAAGTAGACAGAATGAGGTCGAGGAGCTAGGAGAGGGAAAGAAGGAAGAAACCTTGAACTGAGAAAGAAGTAAGGATATGCAAAACAGGAAAGTAAATGAAGATGATAATGGCTCACCCAGGAATTTGGACCAAAGGCACTGAAAGTGACTGAAATAGAAGTAGTCATACCTCAACAGCCTGTCTACGGCAAAAGATCAGCTGGGTTTGCCCTAGTGGAATGAAGAACACATTAATCTTAGTAAGGTTTTCAAACTTTCTCAAAATCATCATCAAATCAATTTCTCTACCCATTCAGAGTTCATCTAAGCAACTAGTGAATGGAAGCTCCCTTCTTAATAGACAAAGCAAGACAAAGCTTGAGACAGTTAGTGATTAATTTAAGAACACAGGATCATCTTTATCATCATGAGAATGTACTCATGTCATTATTTATCATCATTATCCTGAACAATTATTGCCATAGCAGAATATATCCATGGTTTGTATACTACATACCCTCTAAGGTTCTTTCCTATTTGAGATTTGTGGGCTATTCTTTAGCATTTATCAGGAGAATCTTGTCCTCGAACATCAACTTCCATCTGTTTTGTATATATTTTATAAATAAAATGTTAGCTTCTTGAGTTGTGTGTGTGTGTGTGTGTGTGTGTGTGTGTGTGCGTGTGTATCCCAAGTACTTCACAGAGTGCCTGGTATAGAGTAAACTTATTGATGAATTGATTGATGGATTTTTTTTCTAAGGCATTACATTGAGGGAGCCCTGGATTGGGAGTCAGGAGATCTGGTTTCAACTTCTAATTGCTGCTAATGAACTATGTGACTTTGAACAAAGTCACCCATCTTCTCTGAACTTTTACTTCCTCATCACAAAATGAGAAAATTGGATTAGATGACTTTTCTTAGAGGTCTAGAAACATAATTTTAATGTTCTAACCCTCAGTCAGCTATTTTCAGATTCAACAAAGCTTTATCTTCTTCCTGACTTCATGGCATCTGGCAGAATAACCTGGGTTTGGGACTTTGGAGAAAGGGGAAGCCTTGCTCCTTCAGAGTATTAGAAATGACTTAGTAGGTAAGAGTTTCCTGTTGACCTAAAAGAGTTCATCTGCTTAGGAGCAGCAAACCATTAGTTACCTTCTCACCAACAATATCAAGCCCTTACATAATGACGTTGCATCCCTGAAATAGTATTATATTGCTATTTTAAAGTCATCCAAAGTAGGAAGGACTGACCACCAGACCTACTCCCTAGTGGTCCAGTTGGAAAAAACTGATATATCCAATCCTGGAATAGACAGGACTATGGGCGTGTTATTGTAGTTTTCCTATCTGGTCATTCTTGCCCTTTTTGTTGCCCATTCAAAAATCATAGTAGTTTTTTCTCCTTAAGAAAGAGAAGGAAATGTATAGGAGAAATCTTATCAGTAAACTGGCCCCTGATCAAGTAATCTGTGATCAAGCCCAAGCGGTTAAGGAAAACCCTTTTTCCATGAGAACCTCTCATTGGCATAACATATGGCTCAAACATTTCACTTAAAGATCATTTTTTTCCTGTTATGATCATTGAAGTAAAGCCAGGAAAAAAAAAAAAGTGATGATCTGACTTCAAATCTTGACTTCAAAAATGTCTATTAATTCAACGCAATAAAACTTACAACTCCTGGTAATTCTCAAGGTGCTTCTAAAATTGAAATTGATTTTGCGAAATTGCTTTCATCTACCATCATTAAAGAAAATTCCTTCTTAACCCTTAACAGGGAGGGCTCAGTCCACAGGATCATTTGCAAGGGCAAGGTGAGGGAAGAGATAATATAGTTGGGAGTGGTAGATGATGAGTACTCTATCAGGACTTTGAGCTTGACAGAATTTCTACTAAGAGCAAAATTTAATTTATCATTGCAGATCAAATGCCCTCAGATCCTGGGCCAAACAACTGATCATTTTCCTAGGGAATTAAATGGTAGCTACTGCCATTATTCCCAAGATACATTATACATAAATGACAATGCTATCTGCAAATGATCATTTTACTTCAAATTTAGCTCCAAAAGGGTCTCTTTTTTTTCTTTAAGATCAGAAGAGATTTTATTTACTGGTATAACTATCAAGTAACAAACAAAATTTGGATTCTGAAAAAAAGAAGATAAAACTGAAAAAGTGTAGCTTGGGTTTACTCATATTGGAAGTAGAACTCAAAGATTTTTGTCTGGCATCTAGGACCCTTGAGTCCTGTTCTCACACAGGTCATCGATTTACTATTTCACCTCAGGCTAACACTGTTAAATGTTTCTCTCCCTCAGCTTCTCAATTTACTAAATCAGAATAACAATATTTCTTACTTCTAGGCCCCATTTAGGTATAATGTCATGTCTGTGAGGATGTTTCACATTTTTGCTCTAATTTGCTACAAAAAATCACAGAATGCTAGTATTAGGAAGGACATTAGAAGACTTAATCTGGTTCAACACTCTCATTTTACAGCTTAGAAAACTGAAGTCCACCGAAATGAAGTGAATTAAATCTCTAGTCAGTGGCAGCACCAGGACTAAAATCTAGATATTTATACTAGATTCCTTCTTGTTTACTTGAAAATCAATTTTTTATAAATCCAATCATATCTTACATGCCAAATTATCTGGCTGAGATTCTGTATCTTCTGTAAAGTGAAGAATTCCTCTACAGCAAATTGCCCAATTCTAATTGATGTGTTTTGTAAATCTGGATTCCCCACCCCACCCCCACTATTGTATACACTTAGCTATTGAAAAATCTGTTTTTAATAGAAAATCCCATTTTTGTCAGAAGACCATGGTTCAAATTCTGGTTCTATCTCTGTGTAAAATTTTGGGAAAAATTATTTTTCCTCTCTGGGCCTTCATCTGTAAAATGAGGAGGTTGGGTTATATCATCTCTAAAGTCTCTGTTAGTACTAAATCTATGATCCCATTATCCTCTTACTTCTAGTGTTGGGAATGGGAGGACATAGTTCCCCAAAGAGGGACCATGCTGTCTTTGGCAGAGGGTGAAAGGAGGATATTATGTCATTGACTGAGGAATAGATGAATAAATTGTGGTATGATCAGTTAGCAGAACAATATTATCCCTTTTTGAGGATGACAATAAGCAGACGGTGTGTTAAACAGATGGTACTGTAGGGCTGGCATCAAGCCCTGAGATTCCTAGCAGAGATCCTCACTCATTCAAGGGACCCTGGCCTCTCCGTGCACATAGTAAAGACTGAAAGAATGAAGACTATCTATTACTCGGATGTCAACATGCTTCTGAACAGAAGGATTGGAGTAGGGGAGTACTGGGCTATAAGGAGTAAAGGGTAGGAGTGGCTGTGTTGGAGATAACTTAATTATTAGATAGTATTCAATAAGGCATGGAGTCATGCTTGGATATCACTGTTGTCTATAAGCTTTCAATTATTGGCTTTCAACGAGCACTCCAATACTAAGACATCCTTACCATCCTGTCAGCTCTGAATTTTGTTACTGCTATTTTTCTAAAGAAGAGGGAGTTAGTCACAAAGAAGCTAGGAAACTCCATGGCCAAGTCAAAATGAAACATTAATTCTCCAAACTTATGAAACCACTTTACAGGCAAAGTTTTAAGAATGAAACTCCTCTATTTAAATGAAAACTTTGGACCTACCTAGGAGAGGTGGGATTTCGATACCTGAGATAGGAGTGAATCAAAGAATGAATTTTACAGGTGCTCAGTGCCAAAAGGATCACTTGCCCCCAGTTGTGTTTTTTTTCCAGTAACCATCTCCTTTCCCCTCAACTCAAATTGTAATTATTGAAAGTTTCCTTTTTGAAAGTTTAGAGCAATTTCTAAGTGTATTAATACATGGACAGCCCCGCCCCCCAAAAAAACCCTGTTTCAACTGAATTGCAAGGGACCTTTTAAAAATACTAATGAATTAGGGGAACATGGAAAATTTGACCTGTTAGACCAAACAAGAGATAGATAGGAAGTAAAATGGACGATTTTGATTACATTAAATTATAAAAGTTTTGCACAAATAAAGTCAATGCAACCAAGATTAGAAGGAAAGCAGGAAACTGGGAGGAGAAAGATCTTACAGGAAGTTTCTCTGATAAAGGCCTCACTTCTCAAATATATACAGAACTGAATCAAATTTATAGGAATTTGAGACATTCCCCAATTGATAAATGGTCAAAGGATATGAATAAGTAGTTTTCAGAAGAAATCATCTATAGTCTATATATTTATACCTATCTATACCTATATATAAATATATGTATATATATAGTCATCTGAAAAAATGCTCTAAATCACTACTGAGTAGAGAAATTCAAATTAAAATAACTCTGAGAAACCACCTCACACCTAACAGATCAATTATTAGAATAGAAAAGAAAAATGACAAGTGCTGGAGGGGGTGTGGAAAAATTGGCACACTAATGGAGTTGTAAACTGATCCAACTGTTCTGGAGAGCAATTTGGCACTATGCCCAAAGGGTTATAAAACTGTTCGTATCCTTTGACTCAGCAATACCACTACTAAATCTGTATCCCAAAGAGATCAAAGGAAAACATAAAGGACTATATTTACAAAAATATTTATAGCAGCTCTTTTGTGGTGGCAAGAATTGAAAACGGAGAGAATGCCCATCAACTGGGAAATGGCTGAACAAGTTGTGGCATATGATTATTATGGAATACTATTGTGTTATAAGAAATAGCAAGCAGGACTGTGTCAGAAAAACCTGAGAAGATATATATGAACTAATGCAAAGTGAAGTGAGCAGAACCAGGAGAACACTGTACACAGCAACAGCAAACTTGTAAGATGATTGACTGTGAATGACTTAGCTATTTTTATCAATACAATGATACAAGATAATTCTAAATGATTTATGATGAAAATTACTATCCTCCTCCAAAGAAAGAACTGATAGAATCTGAATGTAGATTGAAGAGCAATTTTTAAAAATTTATTTATTTTTCTTGCTTTTTTGCAACCTGACTAATATGGAAATGTGTTTTGAATGATTTCATCAATTCAGTTTGCCTCATTATACATTTACACATGTATAAACTGAGGCATGTATATGTACAATATAATGCATAATTCATGTATCATTGATATCACATTTCTTGCTTTCTCAGTGGGTGGAGGAGGAGTGAGAGGGAGGAAAAGAATTCAGAACTCAAGAAATATTTTTAAATGAATGTTAGAAATAAATAGTATTTAAAAAAAATAAAAATACTGATGACTGCCATGAAGGAAAAGATAGGATTTCTTCACACAAAGGAAGAGAAAGAGACAGAGATAGAGATACAGAGATATAGAGAAAGAGACAGAGACAAAGACAACCAGACAAAAACAAAATCAGACATAGTCAGAGACAGAGACCAAGAGAAGAGAAAACAAAGACAGAAATAGACACAGTTACAGAAAGAGGAAGAGTGGAAAGGACAGGAGAAGACAGAAGAGGAGAAAAAGGAGGAAAAGGAAGGGGAGAAGAATTGAGAGAAGGAGATGAGAGGAGAGAGGGAGGGAGGAAAGAGAGAGAAGAGAGAGAGAAGGAGGAAGGGAGGGAGGGAGGGAGAGAGAGAGAGAGAGAGAGAGAGAGAGAGAGAGAGAGAGAGAGAGAGAGAGAGAGAGAGAGAGAGAATTCTCACACTTTATGCTTCAATGGTCTGTTTCCCCAGCTGTACAAGGATCTTCCACTGTGGTTAGTAAGCTGTTTTGGTGAGGTCACTAAAAGAATGAGAAGCAGAGTTTGGAAATTTCAGTCCCCAAAAAGACATTAACTCTCTTCAAATGAATAGACTTGAAGACTGATCTAGACAAGCCATTGTGCCCCTGCTATTGTGGACTTTTCCTACAGCTTCTTTAACCTCTCAGAGTCCCTGGGATGCCTGAGGCAGCTGACTGCCTATTTGGGAACCTCTGCATGACGTATAATCTCCTGGATGTTTAAGTCTCCCTCTGCAGTACCCTCCAGTTGGTAAACCCAGTCTCACTCCAGATTTAGTCAGCTTCCAAATGAAATCATTCCTTTTTGCCCACTCCCAGCCTCCATCTTCATTGTGCCAAATACTTGATCCATGCCCAAGTGGACTGGTTATATTCCCAGTAACTGTTGTTCCCTGCAAAAATGGCCTCCATATGCAAACTTTATTTGTTCCATTATAGGAATACACTCCATTCATCATGTTAGCTTCCCAAAGGTACTTACAAACTATCTCATTGATTGCTAGAGAAATGTATCAGACATTGAATTGGAGTTCCAGGTTGCTGATATCCTGTCTTCTTTTTCTCCTTCCTTCTCTTGCAGATAGGTACTAATTTTATCCTTCTAGTAGCACTGCACTGGTTGGGTGCTCTGATGGTGATTAGAGAGTCCTAGTTATTTATTTGTTAGACCTAAAAAGTACACAGGTTGCCAATATGCCTCTGGCTGGTGCACAGAAACAAGATAATGCAATAATAGCCTATCAAAGTGAAGGCGAAAGCTAGGGAAGGAAATGGGAATCTACTAAGCAGAAAATGCCAAACCTGAAAAGAGATTAAGTCTTGCACTGTGCCCTGAAGGATAGCAGGTCTGGGCTTTGTCAATAGTGGGAAGGGAAGGAGGGAATTCCAGAAATGAAGATTATACACAGAAAAAGTGCTCTGTCTCCCGTAACTTGGTTCCACAGGCTGTGTTCCATTCCATTCAAAAGCATTAACTGCTAAATGTGCCCTGCTAAGGAAAGCCAAGTGCTAATAGGAAGCTGGGATAAATGATCCCCACATAAAAGTAAAATGCCAGTCATTGCTACCTTTTATTCCTCTTGGAGGATACTGGGGAAAGAAAAAAAAGAATACTACATTTCTGGAACTGAACGGCAGCATCATGGATCAATGAGTTGAGAGCTTTTCACCCAAGCTACGGTGAAAGGAACAAGCTGCTCTTCTTTAGCTAATTATCTCTCCTCCATCATCTAGAAAAGGCAAAGAGTGAAGCAGCCTGACAAGGCTCTGGTGGTCTTAGAAAGGGATCCTTACCTCTTTTTCCAAGCTACATAAAAATTCTTACCAGACAGAGAATAAAAATCTCCATTCCTTTTGCTTTCCTCTCTAACCTCCACGAGGGTAGGTTTTACTTTTTTTAAGTGTAAGGCCTGGCAAATGATTTGTACTTGCTTATCTTTTATCAAGCAAATTTAAAAATCAGCCTTGTTCATGGTCAAAGTGGCCTGAGGTCACCAGTCTGGTGTGGTTGGCAGTGGGGAGACAGGCTAGGCTTGGGTGAGGTAATTTGGGGACCTAATGAATGATTCCTCTGACCATCTGATGGAGGAAGCCTGAAATTCCTATATTAAGAGAACAGAGCCTGTTATCTACATGGAGACTCAGCTTAGAATCAGAGTACCTCTGAAGGAGGAAGCACAGTGATTCCTGACTGGTGTTCCTGATTTTAGTCTCTCCCAACTCTAGTCCATCCTGTACACCAATGGTGTCCAACTCAAACAGATACTGAACTGTGCATAAATATTCCCATGTGCTGCATGTTGACTTAGAAAACTACATTATCTATGTTCTATTATATGTTTGTTTATTTTGTTTAATATTTCTCAGTGGAATTTAATCTGGTTCTGGCACCAAGAATGTTGAGGCCCTCCAGCAGCATGTTTGATACATCCATTGTACATCTTCTAAGGAGTCTGTCTGATCTAGTCATAGATTCCTTGCTCAAAAACCTTCATGGGCTCCCTATTACCTCTTGGATAAAATGTAAACTCACATTTTAAAGCCCTTCATAATTTCACCCTTGATCTACTTTTTTCAACCTTTTCTTATATTACTCTCCCCTCCCCCAACATTTGTCTACCAACCTCAGTATTCAACTGAAACCTCCTTCTCCAAAGTCACCAGTGACCTTTTCATTGCCAGACCTAGTGGCCTTTTCTCAGTCCTGTTCCTTCTTAACCTCTACAGAATTTAACATTGTTGATCCCCTTCTCTAAGTTTTTGTGGCACTGTTCTCTCATGGTTCTTCTCCTAACTGCCTAGCCACTCCTCATCTTCCATGATGGTTCATTCTTGCCATGTCTACAAACTATGAGGATCTCGCAAGGTTCTGTCCTGGATCTTCTCTTTTCACTCTGTCTTGACTCATGACATCATGACATCCTGACTTGATGAACTCATTGACTCCCATTGATTTAATTATCTTCTCAATGCAAATGACTCTCAGACCTACATATGCAACCCTGGCTTCTTCCCTGAGCTACAATCAAACAAAACTGCCTTTACACACCTCAACCTGGATGTCTGTAGGCATCTCCAAACTCAACATTTTCAAAACAGAACTCATCAGTTTTTCCCATGAATCCTCTCCTCTTCTGAACTTGATTATTGTACAGAAGAGCACTCTTCACTCAGTCAACCAGGTTCACAATCTTAGTGTCTCACTCACACTACAAATTCAATCCTTTGCCCCAAATGACCATTTCTTTTTTCTTCAATTATGGAAACTGAGGGGAAAATCTTATTGTATTGTTTGAACCCAACCCTGCATGGCTAGGAAGCTGGACCACCTCTACCTGCTCCTTAAATATGCTTAACCGAGGACCTAGATTATGCTGACCAGAAGCTCAATCAGATCCACATCTCCAGCAACCCCTCACTTTCTGAACTTCTTTTGCAGTTATGCTGAGCTGGAGTCCCCCAGATTCCAAGTTGCATGGAACTACTTAAAAACTAGAGGATTCTGGGAAAGTTATGTGACCCATGAATATTTAGGTCACATACTATAAACAATTTTATGGGCAATTCAGATCTGTGCAGAGTTACCTCTTTAGAACAATCAAACAAACAAAGAACTGTGCCCCTGAAATGAAGGTTTACTGAAGTGAAAACTGGCCTATCCTGGTAATTCAGCTATGGTTTCCATGTTCCTTGGATGGTTTACAGACACTTTGGGTAGTTGACACTTACTGTTCTGACCTCAGGAAATTTCACCTATTTACTCTGCCCCTCCCAAATTGGAAGGCCTTTCATCCTTTTAGAAATCAGATTTCCTAATGTTTTGTTTCCCAATTGTTTTTTTTTTTAATGTATAAAATTCTTTCTCTCTCTGTATTCGGGTTTCAGCCCTAAGCTGAGGAAGGGGCCTGGTTCCAATTTGTTGGTCAGTTGCTAGGCATTGCTTAATAAGTCTTTATGTTCAAAAGATTGAAAATGTGTTTCCTCAGCCATTTCATCTTTCATGCCACACAGCATCTCTCATATAGCTCCCCTTCTCTCTACTCATATAACCACCATTCTCATTAAAGCTCTCATTCCCTTTTGTCTAGTCTATTGTATAGCCTTCTAATTAGTGAACTTGTCTCAAGTCTGTCTCCCCTCCTATCCACTCTTCTGCCAAGGCAATTTTCCTAAAGTATAGGTCTGATCATGTCACCATCTCCCTTCTTCCCCATCTTAATGAGATTCAGTGGTTCCTTATTACCTCAAGGATCAAAATAAATCCCTATGCTTGGCATTGGCAGCTAAGTGACACAGTGTATAGAGTATCAGTCCTAGAGTAAAGAAAACTCATCTCCCTGAGTTCAAATCTGGCCTCAGTCACTAGCTATGTGACCCTGGGCAAGACATTTAACCTTGTTTGCCTCAATTTCCTTATCTGTAAAATGAGCTGGAAAAACCACTCCAGTATCTCTGCCAAGAAAACCTCAAATGGAGTCACAAAGAATCATACACAAACAAAATGTTTGGCATTTAGAGTTCTTCACAATTTGGCCCTTTCCTAGTTTTTCAAGTCTTTTTATACTTTATTCCCCTCCTCTTACTTTATGATTCAACCATATTGACTTATTTGCTATTACTCAAACACAGCATTCCATAGTCATTCTCTGTACCTTTGGGGGGCTGCCCCTATGCCTGGAATGTGTCCCTCCTCATCACATTCATCCCTAGAATCTCAGGCTTTCTATAAGGCTCAGATTAAATAATATCACCTTCTTCATCTGCCCAGTTGCTAAAGCCTTTCCTTCTAAGGGATACCTTCCATTTGCAATATATGTATCTTTTATGTAATTATTTATTTACATGTTTTACCCCATTGGAATATAAGACATTTGCAGCCAGGGACTATTTTGGCTTTCTTTTTTGTCTCAACCCCTTAACACTTGGAAGCACTGAGTATTTGTTGACTGGCTAGTTAGTTCTGTGTCTAGAATGTACTCCCTTTTCATCTCTGGGCTCAGCTTCAGTGATACTTTCTCAGTGAAGCCTTTCCCAGTGAACCGCCTCCCCCCCTTCAGTTATTAATCATCATGGGAATATAGAGCCAAAAGTGGCTTTGGAGCCTATCAATTCCAAATTTCTTATTTTACAAATAACTGGGCACTAGTGGTATTAAATGACTTACCTAAGGTCTCACATCTAGTAAGGAACAGAGGGGAGACTTTAAGCCAGGTCCTCTGTTGCAAAATCTAGTGTTCTTTCCATAGTACCAAACCAACTTCTCAAATTATCTCTTCTCTTTAAATACTATATCACCCAATAGAATGAATCCAGGCTCTGTAAAGGCAGGGAGTGCTTTGGTTTCATCTTTGCCTTCCTGGCACCATGCATAGTACATGGCCTAATGTAGGAAATTGATAAATGTTTATTAAATGCTAAGAGGCCTTTTTCTAAAAACAGATTTTGATAGTAAAATGGAACCGATACCAAGAAGAAGAAGACACACAGAAAAAGGAACACATAGGTCATAGAAATAGAGCTAAAAAAGACCTTAGGAATCATCTGGTCCAACGTACTCTTTTTAGGTATAAGGAAACTAAGGGCTGGGGAATTCAAGTGACTCATCCAAGGGTCACACAGGTGGTAAGTAAATGTTAGAGGTGGGATAGGAGTGCACAGGATGAATGAGCTTCCCAATGTCCTGTAAGTATGGAATTAAGCAATAATAATAGATAACATTTATATAGCACTTGCTGTATACCAGACACTGTGCTAAGCTTATTCAATCTTCACAAGTCTGGAAGGTAAGTGCTATTGTTAACCCCATTCTACAGATGAAGAAACTGAGGCAAACAGGTTTATGGGACTTGCCTAGGGTCACATAGCTAGTAAGCCTCTGAGGTCAGATTTGAACGCATGTCTTCCTGACTCCTAGCCCTGTGCTCCATCAACAGCCCCACCTAGCAGGCAAAATGTACCTGATTCCCAGTCTTTCACAGGGCTAGTCCCCTAGATAGGCATTATCTCCTGAGACTAGATCCTCCAGGGACTTAAAAACAGCACCAGTCTCTTCCTCTGCTTCTAAAACTGAGGTTTTTCCAATGCTGTATCAGTACTCTATTATTTGGCAGAAATAGTCTCTGGATAAAAATCTTTGAACTGGGGGAGAAGGGAGGACTACATAGAAAACACCTTGATCTAAACAAATGAAGACCTCCCTCCCTCCTAAGGGAGCTCCTTCACTCCCCACTGAGCTCCTGGGTGGCACCAGCTTTCACTGTGGAGCTGGGCCACAGGCCTCCATGCTCAGTACCCTTCAGGCATTACTAGCCTGTATTCAGTAATTAGCCAGGAGCATTTTAGACTCATATTTTTCTTCCAACACTTCCTGATTGATTTCCTAAATTGCGTGTCAGCACGAAGGTGGTTGGAAAAAAAAAAAACACTTAACTCAGCAGCAATTAAGTGAGAAGCTTTCAAAGCTGAGTTTTCCTTTCTTAGACCTTAAGAGCCAGAAATTAGATCAAAAACTGGCCACATCAGGCTGCATTTTAGCAAAATTTAAAGAAGCTGCAAATGGTTACCAAGGCAGTATGCCTGTTTTTCCATACCATCCCCAATTCTTCCCTCTCAGTTACCCTCATTGAGGAGCACATTTGGGTAAAATTTAAATTCAAATGCTTATTGTATAGAAAGGTAGTGCTTTATGGAGATCTGGGGAACTTCCTTTCTCAATGGTGATGTTTTTATTTGGATGATTTTGATACCTTGGACCATAGGTTCCCAAAGTGGGCAATACCTCCCCCTGGGGAGCAATGGAATGATTGGTGGAGGAGGGAGGTAGTAGCCTCAGGTACAATTGGGAGGCATTGAATAAAAATAAAGTGGTAGTTGAAGCATAAGGAAAAAAGAGAAGAGAAGAAAATTTTGAAAAATCATTTGTACATGTTTCATCTGTTGTGTAAAGTTGTAGTGATTACATTATTTTCCAAATAAACACACAAAATGCAAGCTATAATCCATCAGTAGTCAAGTCCGCTGACAAGTCTTAACAAGCAAGTATTGACAGGTAAGCACTATCAGGAAGTCCAGCATGCATCAACAGAAGTATATGCATGTAATGACTTGCTTACAATACCATAATATATGGTTACATGAGGCAATATTGCATCATCAAAATTTCAATGAAGGAAAAAAATTTACAATTTACAATAAATTATTAAATTTACAATTAATTATTAAATTTAAGATGTCTTTTTTAAACTATTTTTTTTGAAATAATACAAATTTTTAAAAACTGTTAAAGAGTTAAAGAAAGTAGATTTGGGGTGAGTGGGTGGGGACTGAGTAATTTCTTTTTAAAGGGAGCCATAGGCAAAATAAATTTGAGAATCTTGGACAAATCTTAAGAACTTGGTGTAGTGGGAAGAGCCTTGGATGTGGAGAAAGGAATCCTGCACCCTCTAAGTCACTTACTAGCTATGGCACCCCAAGCAAGTCACTTGCAATTTCAGCACCTATAAAATCTGGATAGCAAATATGTGTACTTCCTATCTCACTGGGTTGTTAGGAGAAAGGTGACTTCTGAAAATTACTGCGCTCTAGAAACGTGAGTCAGTAACCGTTGCATTCTCTTTAGTAAGGGAAAGCCAACCCTTCTGATTTGCTAACCATGTTGTTATATTCTGCTTGCTGTGGATTAAGGAGGACAAGGCAGGCAGGTAACAAACAATTATTAGGTGCTTACTGGGTGCCAAGCCCTGTGCAAAGCAAGTGAAAGTTGGAGAATCAATCAGGTTGTCCTCCTTCCCTTCTTTTTTCCTTGCCCATCTCAGATAATTAAGGCCCTTATCCTGCAAGCATGCTGGAAATCTATTGATTTTGCTATTAACAATGAAGAGAAGAGCCTTCTCTGAGATTTTTATTTATAGTTTGGAGTACCAGAACCATCCCTAGAGTGTGGAAAACCAAAGCTATTGCCCCAGGCCCCATTCTCTAAGGAATCCCAGATGGCTGAAGGACTCTTGTTGCAGTTAGAAAGTGGAACCAGCTGGTGCTTTAAAAAAAAAAAAGTCTGAGGTTCATAGACACACAATCTGTGTAAATAGGACTAGGGCCGAGTCTCTGGCATAAAAGCTGTGCATACTCCATCACCTACCCCAGTTCCTTTCTGAAGTCTTTATCTCCTTTTCCCTCTACCACCCAGGGCTTCGTTCATTTTAACTAAATTTTATCTGTTAGGTTTATGTATTCATCTGCCCAGACCAGCAGTGCCTTGGGAAGGGCCTTATGAAAGAACCAAAATTGAATTTTATGTAGCGAGGCCCCAGGAGGCAAGAGGGTGGCTCAGTGGGCAGAGCCCTGGGAGTGGAGTCTAGAAGACCTAAGTTCAGTGTCAGACACTTAAAAGCTGTGTGACCCTGGGCAAGTCACTTAACCTCTGCTCGTCTTATTCCTCTGGAGAAGGAAATGGTAAACCACTGCAGTATCTTTGCCAAGAAAACCTCATGGGCTATAGGCCCACAGGGACTGCCTGGATGTTCTCTTCCTGCTTCTGGTCAATGATATGCATGATTGTATATGATTCACATTAGAAATGACAAACTTGCTACTTGTTTCTGGCCATGTGATGAATGCTGCAGAAAAGACTTGCCATATTGGTATGACAGGGTAAGCCCTGCCTGAGTGGCCCTTCAGTCATCTCCCATCCCATGCAAGCAGCAGAAGAACCAGATATTGTAGCATCTCAAAAAAGAACCAGCTCCAGGCTGCAACACTCAAGGTGAAATCCTGTGTAGTGAGAGAGACAGAGAGAGACAGAGAGAGACAGAGAGAGAGAGAGAGAGAGAGAGAGAGAGAGAGACAGAGACAGAGAGACAGAGACAGAGACAGAGAGACAGAGAGACAGAGACAGACAGAGACAGAGACAGAGAGAGGGAGATAGGGAAGGGTGGGTCCTTCTCTTTTGAAATATCATGTCTACTTCACCCACTTGGCAGCAAGTGCAAGGGGCCCAGAGTTGTCTTTGCCTTTTTGTTTTTGTCTTTTAGGTCAATGAATATCCCAAAGTGGACATGTTGGTTGGTTGGTTGTTGTTCTTCATCTTCAAAGAGCACCAAAATGACATCACTGTTGTAAAGTGAAATTTCAATGTTTCTGACTGTGGCTGATCAAACCAATATGAGCTCGGAATGCTCTACTATAGGTTGGGCACAGATAGTCTGTTAGAATATTTGGAATGGATATCCCAAATTTGCTCATCCTGCGTTTACTTTGTGCTGTCTTAATTCTGCTTTGCTCAAAGAGCACATCACCATTTCTTATGTGGGCACACCATGTTGAGTGGTCCTATGCCAGTGTCTCCTGTGTTCCATAGTTAAATCAAAGTTCTTGAGAGAGACCTTGAGAGTGTCTTTGCATCATTTCTTCTGACCACCATGTGATCGCCTGCCCCATGCAAGTTCTCCATAGAATTGTCTTTTTGGCAAGCATACATTTGGCATTTGAACAACATGGCCAGCCCATTGGAGTTGCGCTCTCTGTAGCATAGCTTGAATACTTGGCAGTTCAGCTGAAGCAAAGACTTCAGTGTCTGGTACCTTATCATGCCAAGTGATCCTCAGAATCTTCCTAAGACAGTTCAAGTGGAAGTGATTCAGTTTCCTGGCATGGTGCTGGCAGACTGTCCGTGTTTCACAAGCATCTAACAATGAGGTCAGCACAATGGCTGTGTAGACCTTCACTTTGGTAGTCAGTCTAATACCTCTTCTCTCCCAAACCTTTCTTTGGAGCCTCCCAAACATTGAGCTAACTATGGCAGTGTGTGCCCCAACCTCATTGTCAATGTGTACATCCTTGGAAAGTACACTACCAAGGTAAGTGAACTTATCCACAGCATTCAAAACTTCTTCATTTGATGTAACTGATGTATGGATGGTGTGGTGGTGGCTGATGGAGCACCTCTGGGTTTTGGGGGTTTTTTTTGGTGTTATTAGGCCAAAATTAGCACAGGCAGCAGAGAATTGATCCACACTTTGTTGCATCTCAGCTTCAGAGGCTGCATTGAGTGCACAATCATCTGCAAACAGAAAATCATGCACCAACACTCCCTTCACTTTGGTGTATAGGATTGGAATCGACCCTGTGAGTTCAAGAGGTGTCTAGTTCCCAATGGAGATCAAACATGAATGGGGAATGGGGATACACCAGGAACTACTCCAGCACTTTTGAGGAGAATGACCACCAACGAGAAGAGGACTGGATCAAGCTCGGCCATTTTACCAACAGCCCAGCAGGAGTGAAATGTGAAATGCCTAATTAGCAGTATCACAAACTGTTTTATGTCCCAGTGAGGTTAAATATTCTCTCAGCATACTGTAACAGTAGTTATCAATTAATGAATCTTGGTCAATTCATTCCACTAATGCATTCCTTTTGTGTGTGTGTGAGTAGTATTAAATTACCTGTCCCATACCTGATTTACATTGTACACAGTGTTTTACTCTTCACTTTGAGGAGATCTAGATAGGAGCCATAACCTAAACCCTAAGCAATTATTCCCTTGTATGCCCAAGAATGTAAGTAATCAAAAAGTATGAGAAAAAGGGAGTTGAATCCCTCTAACTAAAGACAGGCTACCACAAAACTGAATCCAGACCAAACTGCATGCTGTAATATGACAGGGAGGGGGCAGAGTATCCTCTACTCCAGGACGTCCAGCCTAGTCGTTCCTAATGTTATACTTATCTTCGTTCATTCATTCAATAAGCATTTACTAAGGTCTAGACTCTTACCTGTCTGTTTGTTCATTCAACAAGCATTTATTAAGTTCTACATTCCATAAAATGGGAATGATAATAGCACCTACCTCCCAGGGTTGTGAGGATCAATGAAATACTATTTGTGAGCATTTAGCATAGTGCCCAACACATAGCAATACATTCTTATTCTCTGTTATCTATCTATATTGAAGGCATTACTATAGGAGGTGTGTAAATACAAAGATGACTAGAATTCCCTTCTTTTTCAGATGTGTTCACAGGTACTATAAACTGGAATAGAAATGTATAATAGACATGTACAATCAGAGTTTAGAATATTAGCAATTGATGTTTGATGCTTTGAATCTTGTACATGATATATGAGTGTATGTATATTACATATATGTGTGTGTATATGTGTGTATACATATACATATATAAAGTTTCCTGAAATTCTTAGTACAGACTTAAATAGATTACTTTATGCATACTTAAGTAATATGTAATACTATATATTATCTCATTCTGGCCTTGGGAGAAGGTGCTATAGTTACTATTGTCCGCATTGTACAAATGAGAAAACTGAGGGTATACATTCCTTTTCCATGGTCACACAACCAACAAGCATCAGAGTCACAGTTCAAATCCAGGTCTTCCTAAGATCAAGTCCAAAAAATCTACCTACTACTTAAAGAGAACAAAACAGGCTTACATGATTATCCAGGGGATACTTGCACTTGAGGAGACATATCTTAAGCCACCCTTAAATGTTTCTTCTGCTCTTTATATATCAGCAAAACCTTTGATGCACCCTTGCCAGAAACACTCCTTAGGAAATTCTAATCTAGGGTTTGGCAGATCATGTTAAGAGATTTGCACTCTCCTTGCTTTAGAAGTCATAAGACTTGTATCCTATTGCCTGTTCTACTATGAACTGAAAGGAATTGAAAGCTTTCCCCCCTCCTCAGGCTTCAGGTTCTTCATCTTTGAAACTGATCATGATAATGCTTGCTCCCAGATCGCACTGTTGCACTCATGTTAGGAGGATCAATGAGACATCATCTATGAAGTGCTTTGAACTCCTCAGGGAGAGGTACTATATAACCATAATTACCATTATTGATGGTAGCAATGTAACTGCTATAGGCTTTCCAATAAACCAGTCTTTTCCTCCACTATTTGCCACATCTCAGTGATAGTAACAGAACACACACATACTCAGCTACCTCAGAAACAGAGCTCTTCTCTTGAGGGGTGTGGGGGAGGGACAGCAAACTTATTGCTAGTGAGGAGAAATGGGATGAAACCTCAGAAATAAAGTGGGTCCTCCAGACACACAGGAAGATTTGAAAAAGGCTGAAAACGAAATATGATCACTGCTATCATTAAGGAAAGACTTTCTACACCCAACAATATTTCAGTACAAACATACATATTGGAAGGACAGCAGGCACTCTATACCAAATGACACAAACACTTTCAGTCAGCCTACATTGTGATAATCATTTTCCTAGTTAGGAAATGCTTTTATAGGATCCCATTCTTTATGTCAAAAAAAATTTTAATGCCCCCATCCATCAGACTGTCATGGCATTTTATGGCTCCTTTAGGATTATTTCTATTTAGGGGCCTACATTATCTCAAGGAGAAACACAGTCTCCAGTACATAATTTTGTCACTCCACACCTTGGCTTTCACTGCTCTCTTTCTCTGATCTAGCTGCTGACTCTCTATCATTTCCAGTCTCTTCTGCATTGCACAGTTAAGCCAATCATTTTTATTCCTCAAGACACCAGAGATGAGAGTACTCCTATGATTTCAACCATTGTCATTCATTTCCAGCGGAACTATAAGACTGCTTTAAAATATATCTTTTGACTTCATTCTCAATGGCCTCCAAAGTGACAGTCAATATTTCACTAATCTCCTCTTTTAGGTTGTCTAATCTAAGCACTAAAGTCCTTCCTTCTAATCGGGAGCTTTTGATTTCTTGGGACTAAGAGAGGGCAGGGCAGCTAGGTGGCTCTCAGTGGATAGAGGTGCAGGGTCTGGAGTCAGGAAGACATCTTCCTGAGTTCAAATCTGATCTCAGACACTTAGATATCACCTCAGTTTCCTCAACTGGAAAATGAGCTGGAGAAGAAAATGGTAAACTACTTCAGTATCTTTGCCAAGAAATCCCCAAATGGGGTCACTAAGACTCAAACACGACTGAATAACAAAAATGAGAGGGTAGCCTTGGTACTTTTGCTCCACTTTTCTGGACCTGAAGAGTATTAAAACAAAACCAGATTCCTGGATTTGACCTCTTTCAAATACATCTTACCTTTGACTTAACCTATCTTGTCACCAAACATCTAGTAATGTTGGTATAAGGGCCAATGTCTAAACCAGAGTAGCAAAGAATAATTTGAAGTTATGGAGTAATCAGATAGACAGACCAAACCTTGGAAGAGTAATTGAAAAAAATATGATTTCAAGGTTAATTGGGTGGGAAAGGATAAGAAGTATGCCCTTAAAATTCAACCTTGAGTTTAGTTAGTCTCAATGGATAAAAGGAAATGGAATTTCAGGACATTTGAAATTCAGCAGCCAACATGGTTTCATTTTAACATTCTTTGAGAAAGAGAAAGGAAAGTAAAAGAACAAATTTACTTGGAGTCTAGCAGACTTCTTTTTAGTCAAATAGCTGGTTTGAGATGTCTCATCATCTTTATGAGAAAATGAATCAATGATGTGTCACATTTCAAAAGCTATGCTAATACTAGCTGAATAATTTTATGTGTGTATATGTATGATTGTGTGTGTGTGTGTGTGTGTGTGTGTATACCCCACATAATCAGAATTTTGGATTTTGGTTCTTTACCAGAATGATTCAAGTCAAAGAAAAATCTTCTCAAGAGACCAGTGAAGGACCATCACTAGCAAAATATGATTGGCTAATGGAAGGCCAAATGGTTTTAAGGAAGAGCAGCAGTACCCTAATTTGCAAAGTGTAAGCCTTTAACAAACACAGGCAAGTACATTTATTGGCTTAATTTAAAATATCTCAAGCACAGGATTCGACTCCCAGGCCCCGACGCCCTTGGCTGCTGTCATCAAATGGCCTGCCTTAGGGACCCCAAGCCAAAAGTCAGCTCTCATTTCTAGTCAACCAGTGCATTAATACTTTTTGAACATTCATTAGGCACAAGGTCCTTGCTGATTCGACAATGTATTCTGGGCCTGTAGTTTAGTCACAAAACTTAATTTGCTGCTTTGATTGCTTCCTTGAGGTAAAATGATTAGGTATGAATGGTGAATGAAAAAAGATTGAAGGAGCTTAGTCAATCCCTGAAAGTAGTTTACCCAGGTGGTAAGGATGCTTGACTTGGAATCAGGGGACTTGGATTGTTTGTACTTGACATTTACTACCTAGGTGACCTTGGGTAAGTCACTTTATTCCTTCTGAAGGAGTTAGGTGACCTAGAAGGTCATTTCCAGCTCTAGCACTTTTACCTAAGACAATCTACAATCATACTCACTGAAGAATACACTGTACTTTCCAAAAGTCTCAGGGCAGCTTTAAGCCATTAAAACTTTAAAATTTATTAAGCCTTTTATGGACACCTTTAGTATAGATGTAGATATATGCAGATATAGATGTAGACAGATTTATAGATAGAGATAGATGCAGTAGATTATAGATATAGATATATACAGATAGATGTAGACATATAGAGATAGAGATAGTTTGATGTAGAGCTATAGACAGACATAAATATACATAGAGATGTAGATGCATATATAGATGTACATATGTAGATATAGATATAAATAGGCAGAGGTATAGATTAGATATGGATTTTTGTAGATATGGAGATAGAGATAGATGTAAGTGTAAAGATAAAGACAGAAACAGATAAATATGAATGTAGACGGATTAGCTATAGATATACATATATGCACACATATATTCACATAAATGGGTATATGTATAGATATGTGTGTATATGTGTGTATATGTATGTATACATATACAAGTAAATTAACAGGAGAGATTATGAATGGATTAGCACCTCCAGAACCAAGCTGAATTTGCTATAACTCATTCTCAGTCATTTAAAAAGATTAATTTGGAAAAGATTGCCTTAATAGTATGGTGGAAAACTAGAGAAAATGACCTTGAGGCAATTTCCAGCACAATTTTCCTATTTTCTTTGATTATAAGTTCACTTGACAGCCATGTCAAAAGGAGACAGTGAACTTGATGTCAATGATACTCTGAAATCCCCAGGTAAGGACATGGAAGAGTCCTTCATTTTGCCTGAGCTGTGTCTTCACTACACAAGACTTCCATGTGCATTTCCTATGAAAGCAGTGAATGTTTCACCTGTGCTAGAGAGTATAATGTGTATTTATCTCATAGTGAGTTGGGAGCTCAGGGTATGTTGATATTACAAGGGAATGGAGCTCTTTGAGAACAGGACTTGCTCTGTTTTTGTATTTATATACCCAGCACCTGGCACATTGGCCCAAGTGTGGAAACTGCTTCTCTCCGGGAAAAGCCATTACTTGCATTTCTAGTCTTAGAAGTTGCCCAGGACAATCAGAGGCAAAGTATCTCAGACCACACAGTAAATAGGTGTCAGAGACTAGACTTGACCCTAGGTCTTCCTGGCTCAAAAGGCAGGACTCAATCCAGCATAAATGTTCGCCTTGTTCATAGAAAATAATTAATTAACATTTGCTGTTGAGGTGATTCTTTTTAAAGAATAAACTCCTCAAGAGGAAGTCTGTATTGGCCTTTAATTTTCTGAAGGCTGTACTCCTCTGAACCAACCATCAAGTTCCTTTCTGAATATTCTAGTAAAATACTACATATTTAATGAGTGAGTACTCAAAAAGTACTGTATTTGTAGGATAAAAATGGGACTCGATTGTTGACTTTAGGGAAGTATACACAGTTTTCTTTTTTGTGGGTCATACACATACATACATACTTATGTGTGTATTTGTATGTGCATGTATGTATATATGTGTGTACATATGTGTATGTATATATGAATACATATAATATATTTTGTGGTGGGTCATATTAATGATATATATGTAAACTAAAATGGAATCAAAGACAGGTAAGTGCACAATTTACTGACATCTAGAGAACCATGTGAAGGCACAGCTTACCTCAAGATTGTACTCTGAAGCTAAGGAGGGGGTGCCTGTGGAGGTGCTCTGAAAACCACAAAGAGTCATACAAGTGGATCTAAATGTAATAACTAGCGTATTAGCTATCGTCATTATTATTATCCTTGATTCCTCTGTTGCCCTCATAATCCCTATCTTAAGTCCTCAAAATCCTATTTCTGAAATGAGCTTTCTTTTCCATTGGCCCTGTCACCAATACAGTTCACTCAGGCTTTCGTTATTTTCATACTAAATCAATGGGGACTTCCTACTTCAAGTCTTTGAGCCTAGCATTTGATCTCTCTCTTCTTGTCACAATTCCTTCCAATCTTAAATTCCTCTGCCAAGTTCTTCTTCTTAATCCACAACTCTGATCGTGGCATTCTCTTGCAATAACTCACCAATGACAACAGAGTAAAGCATTAACTCCTTAGCCCAGCATTCAAAGCCCTTCATGAGTTGGTCTCAAGAGTTTATATTTCATGGCTCTCCTTCATGGCCTCTACATTTCAGCCACACTGAACTATTTACCATTATCCAATATTGTCCTGTAATTTCTCACCTCTGTGACTTTGATTACACTCTTCTCTCTACCTGAAATACCCTTCATCTTCATTAATATGGAAGGGAGAGAGGAAAGATGGAAGGATGGAAAGAAGGAACAAAGGAAAGAAGGATGAAAAATGAAAGGAAGGAAAGAAGGAAGGAAGTAGAAAGGAAAGATAGAAAGAAGGAAAGATGGAAAGAAGGAAGAAGGAAGGGAGAATGGAAGGAAGGAAGGAAGAAACCTCATGGTTAATGAGGATCATATATGCTCCTTTTCTGGAAGCTGGAATTTGGTGAAAAAAGCATAAGAAATCAAAAACTGCATGATGAAAACTGTGCTTTTTTTGGGTGGGGAGTCTTAAATTTATCCAGGCTTATCCTCTGACTTTTTTAAAAAATTTGAGCCCATGGGTTTTGCAAGTAAGGGGACAGTCAAAAAAAAAAAACCTCTCTCTTTTGGGGTCCTATCATTTCTTGCAACAGTTTTTTTTTCTTGTTCTTAATATGTCAACTCCTCCCAGCTGACTCTGCTCCCCACCTCACATCTGAAATCACCTATGCCTAAAACTTTCCATGATGGAAATGTTCTAGCCAGACTCACTATTTAGCCATTCCATGACTGTGATATCAGAAGTCAGATTCTAATGTTTTCTGGAAACATATATCTTCCTCCCTAAAAAATACTTGTCCTTCATATGTGCCAGGGGACCAGTCCTATTCCATGGAACAGAATTGAGACATGTCCATGCCAAATTAGAAAAAGTGAGTGCCAGACATGTCCTGGATGTGGGAGTTTTAAAGAGTGCTTCTTAACTCATAATTGATGTCTTTCCACCTCCTGCAATGGCATAAAGACTGGCTTACCCCAGGCATCAATTCCTCATCATTGGCTGAATTGTGAATATCTTTTGTTCTTCCAAAGATCCCATTATATCCTTAGCTTTATGTCATATGTGGCCTGAAATTTTTCAGTCTACAATCTTTTATTAAGTGCCTAGCTCTGACAATGCATGCATCAACTTATCCATAGCATTCAAAACTTCTCCATTTGTTGTAACTGATGGTTCCATGTATGGATGGTGTGGTGGTGGTTGATGGAGCATCTGTGTTTTCTTGGTGTTAATTGTTAGGCCAAAATTAGCACAGGCAGCAGAGAATTGATCCATACTTTGTTGCATCTCAGCTTCAGAGGCTGCATTGAGCGCACAATCATCTGCAAATAGAAAATCATGCACCAACACTCCCTCCACTTTGGTCTTGGCTTATAGCCATTGTGCTGACCTCATTGTTGTAGGCCTGTAAAACCCAATCAGTCTACCAGCGCCATGCCAGGAAACTGAATCGCTTCCATTTGAATTGTCTTAGGAAGGTTCTGAGGATCACCTGGAAGAATAAGGTACCAGACACTGAGGTCCTTTCTTGAACTAAACTGCCAAACATTTAAACTCTGCTTCAGAGAGCGCAACTCCAGTGGGCTGGTCTTATTATTCAAATGCAAAATGATAACTTGCCAAAAAAGACTATTTTATGGAGAGTTCACACAGGGCAAGCATTCACATGGTGGTCAGAAGAAGCAATACAAAGACACACTCAAGGTCTCTCCTGAGAACTTTGGAATTGATTGTGTGACATGGGAGACACTGGCACAGGATAGCTCAGCATGGCGTGCCTGCATCAAAGAAGGTGCTGTGCTCTATGAGCAAAGCAGAATTGAAACAGCTCAAAAGAAACATGAGATTCACAGATTTAGAGTATCCACCCCAAATGTTCACAAGGACTAGTTGTGCCTGACTTGTGGGAGAGCATTCCAAGCTCATATTGGTCTGATCAGCCACAGTACGAAACACTGTAGCTTGACTCTAGCATAGCGATGTCATGATGGTCCTCTTCAAGAACAAAGGAACCACTTAAGTGCCTCCAGACAGACAAGTTTTGTCCTTGGCCCTAGGAAGACAAAGCCAAAAAACAGAAGCAGTTCTTGACTTCAAGGAGTTTACATTCTACTAGAAGGAATCCATAAATATTCAGATATGTAAATATATTTAGTAGAATGAGTAGCTAAGCACTTATTGTCTGAAATTCCTGGAGCCCGCACCAGTCTCTGACCTTTATCTGTCCTGGCTTCGCTGTTCTGAGGTTGCCTAACTTATTAAGAAGGGAACTAGGCTCCCTAAATATTCATATTCATCTATTCTTCATTTCTATCTGGGGCTCTGTTGAAAGGTTTTGTCTTTTTTAAAGAAAAAGAAGTAATGAATAAAAAGTCACCCAACATGCAAACAAACATATTGGATATGAAATTGGCTTATTCCCACACAGAAAAGGAATTGCTACACATAAAAGAATCATATGTGTATTTCAGAATGGTTAAATGATCACTACTAACTAGTAT
Source organism: Notamacropus eugenii (assembly GCF_028372415.1). Lineage (NCBI taxonomy): Eukaryota > Metazoa > Chordata > Mammalia > Diprotodontia > Macropodidae > Notamacropus > Notamacropus eugenii. The sequence goes on along the minus strand of NC_092877.1, from coordinate 296,235,926 downwards.
GAGCCTTGTTGAGACACACACAGCTTTCTAAAGGCTACTAATGAGCTTACGTTTCATTTCCATTGATCACAGGCTGGTAATTTGGAACTGTGCCCAAAGGACTGTAAAACTGTGTATACCCTTTGATCCAATAATACCACTTCTAGTTCTGTATCCCAAAGAGATCATAAAAATGGGAAAAGGACCCACATGTACAAAAATATTTATGGCAGTTCTTTTTGTGGTGGCCAAGAACTGGAAATTGAAGGGATGCCCATCATTTGGGGAATGGCTGAACAAGTTATGTTATATGAATGTGATGGAGTACTATTGTTCCATAAAAAATAGTGAGTAGGGGGACTTCAGAAAAATGTGGAAAGACTTGCATGAACTGATGCTGAGTGAAGTGAGCAGAACCAGGAAACACTGTACACAGTTATAGACACATTGTGAGATAACCATTTTTGTTGGACTTAACTATCCTCAGCAATACCACGATCTAAGACAATTCCAAAAGATTCACGATGGAAAATGCTATCCACATCCAGAGAAAGAACTATATTGGAGTCTGAATGCAGAGCGAAGCATACTCTTTTGTTTCTTCTTTCTCTTTGTTTTTCCTTTTGGTTCTAATTTTTCTTTACAAGGTGAATAATGTGAAAATATGTTTAACATGATTGTACATATATAACCTATATCAGATTGCATGCAGTCTTGGGGAGGGGGGAGCAGGGGGATGGGATGAAAATTTAGAACTCAAAATCTTATAGAAGTGAATATTGAAAACTAAAAACAAATAAATAAAATTTTTCAGAAAGAAAAGTGCTATCCACCCCTCCAGAAAAAGAACTGATGAATTCTGAGTGCAAATTGAAACATACTTTTATTACTTTCTTTATTTTTCCTGCTTTTGTATATTTTTCACAACATGGCTAATGTGGAATTACGTTTTGCATGACTTTACATGCATAATTTAAAAAATATAGTATTTCTCTGAGCCTCTTTTTATGTCTGTCTGTATCTCTGCCTCTGTCTGTCTCCGTTTGTCTGTCTTTCTGTATATCTGTCTCTAATGAACTCCTCCTTTAGCACTAACTCATTAGAGCTGCAGCTGCTGCTGCCATATTTGTTCCTGCTTACTAGACTCAAAGACTTCTTGATGCTTACCAAAGTGCATGCTGAAGGAAAGAAGCATAAAAAAGGCAAAGAACAGTCAGGAACCTTGTAAAAACCCAACTAATTGAATCCATTCTCCATACGAGTGGTCCCTTATTCATTATGCCCATTCTCCCCTCCCTTCCACTAAAATCAGGTCTTGTCACCTGGAAAGCTGTAACCAAAAGTGTCTTCTTTTAACAAATGCAGCACCTTGTCATCAGGTAAAGGAATGACAAAGAGATGATTCAGTAGTACCCATCACATCATTCTAACATGCCAAATAGTCCTTTTAGTCAAAGGTCACCACTTAGCCAGGACCAGCCAGGAAAGTGTCATCCCTCAAAAGCATTGAGTTGCCTTGTTTTCAGATTCTCTAAAAGTTTCCAGGAAAGCTCTAGCACATAACCTGGGATTGAGTCTATTGGGTGCATTCAATCTCACTAGACGCAACATATATGCAAAGTAATATGGAATGAAGGAGGTCTTAAAAAGTAGAAGAAATGCCCAATGATATTGCTACTGAATCTAAGAAAGAAAAACCACATATTTATAAAATATTTATAACAGTTTTTGTAATAGCAAATAACTGGATATCAAGGGGGTACTCATTTATCGGGAAATGGCTAAACAGATTATGGTACATGGATGTAATGGAATACTATTAAACCATAAGAAATGAAAAAAATGGATAATTTCAGATAAAAATAGGGAGACCTATGTGAATTAATGGAAAGTGAAATGAACAGAATAATTTATAAAATACTATAAAGAAAAATAATTTTTAAAGCCTTGATAACTTTGATCAATGAAAAAGACAAACAGTGATTCCAGAGGATGAAAGAAGAAGCATGCTAGTACAGTAGAGTCCTAAACATGGAGTCAGGAAGTCATTTGCTCTCTCTCTGCCTCAGTTTCTTCATCTGTAAAATGGGAATAATAATAATAGTACCTACCTCCCAGAGTTATGAGGATCAAATGATGTAGAATTTGTAAAGTGCTTTGTAAATCTTACAGCAATATATAGGGAGGCAGAGCCAAGATGGCAGAGTAGAAAGATGCATATCCTTTAGCTCTTCCCCCACAACCCATAAAATACCTGTGAAGAAGACTCTCAACAAATCCTAGAGCAGCAGAAGCCACAGAGCGATAGAGTGGAGGAGACTTCCAGCCCAGGGTGACCTGAAAGGTCAACGGGAAAATCTGTAGCACCGGATACAGAGCAGAGCCCAGCCCAGCCTTGACCATGTGGCACATGGAGGAGGACTGGAATAGGCTTCAGGGGTGGAATCACTAGCAGCAGCAGAGGCAGTTCACAGATCCCTCAACCCACAGGCACCAAAGGTCAGTGAGAGGGCTTTTTCAGCTGGCCAAGAAGGGAGCAGGGTCCCCCCCATAACTCCAGTGCCAGGCAGCTGGCAGAGGCCCCAGTGGCTGGCCGTGGCTCCCACAGCAGACATCCATTGTTGGAGGCCTCATTGTAAAGCCCCTGGTGGAACTGAGCAGTTGATCTGAACCTCAGCCCTGAGTGCTGGCATGAAGGAACTAGAGGTGAGGCTGTTGCAGAGAGGAAATTCTACTACTCGCAGATACTGGGCACAAAAGTTTCTGGTTGCTCCCAGATCAGTGTGCAGGATTGATTGTGCCACCTTGGAAGAACTGGGGTCTTACAGGTCCCCAGAGTATACCCTACTCTTGACAAAGAACGCAAAAGTCAAGTAACTGGTTGGGAAAATGCCCAAAAGAGGGGGAAAAAATAACAGACATCTTCTCCCATCCTTTTGTATGAGGAAGAATAATGCTTACCACCAGGGAAAGACATAAAAGTCAAGGCTTGTGTATTCCAAACACCCAAAATAAATATTCAGTGGTCTCAGGCCATGGAAGAGCTCAAAAAGGATTTTGAAAATCAAGTAAGAGCGGTGAAGGAAAAATTGGGAAGAGAAATGAGAGAGATGCAAGAAAATCATGAAAAGTGAGTCAACAGCTTATTAAAGGAGACCCAAAAAAATGCTGAAGAAAATACAGCTTTTAAAAATAGGCTAACTCAATTGGCAAAAGAGGTTCAAAAAGTCAATGAGAAGAAGAATGCCTTAAAAATCAGAATTAGACAAATGGAAAAGGAGGTTCAAAAGCTTGCTGAAAAAAATAGTTCTTTAAAAACTAGAATGGAATAGATGGAAGCTAATGACTTTATGAGAAACCAAGTAATCACAAAACAAAACCAAAAGAATGAAAAAATGGAAGATAATGTGAAATACCTCATGGGAAAAGCAGCTGACCTGGAAAATGGATCCAGGAGAGACAATTTAAAAATTGTGGGATTGCTGGAAAGCCATGATCGGGAAAGGACCATAGATATCATCTTTCATAAAGTTGTCAAGGAGAGCTGCCTTAATGTTCTGGAACCAGAAGGCAAAGTAAATATTGAGGGAATTCACTGATCACTTTCTGAAAGAGATCCAAAAATAGAAACTCCTAGAAATATTGTAGCCAAATTCCAGGTTTACAGGTCAAGGAGAAGGTGTTGCAAGCAGCTGGAAAGAAACAATTTGAGTACTGTGAAAGTACAATAAAGATAACACAAGATATAACAGCTTCTACATTAAGGGATTGAAAGGCATGGAATATGATATTCCAGAAGTCAAAGGAACTAGGATTAAAGCCAGGAATCATCTACCCAGCAAAAATTAGTACAATACTTCAGGGGAAGAAATGGTCTTTCAATGAAATAGAGGACTTTCAAGCATTCTTGATGAAAAGACCAGAGCTGAAAAGAAAATCTGACTTTCAAACACAAGAATCAAGAGAAGCATGAAAAGGTAAACAGGAAAGAAAAATCATAAGGGACTTACTAAAGTTGAATTGTTTACATTCCTACATGGAAAGGTAATATTTGTAACTTTTGAAACTTTTCTCAGTGTCTGCGTAGTTGGTGGGATTATATACACACACAGAGAGAGAGAGAGAGAGAGAGAGAGAGAGAGAGAGAGAGAGAGAGAGAGAGAGAGAGAGAGAGAGAGAGAGAGCACAGGGTGAGTTGAATAGGAAGGGATCAAATCTAAAAAATAAAATTCAGGGGTGAAAGAGGAATGTTTTGAGAGGAGAAAGGGAGAAATAGAGTGGGGCAAATTATCTCTCATAGAAGAGGCAAGAAAAAGCTTTTCCAATGGAGGGGAAAAAGTGAGAAGTGAGAGGGGAAAAGTGAAGCCTACTCTCATCCCATTTGGTTCAAGGAAGGAACAACATGCACACTCAATTTGGTATGAAAATCTATCTTACACTACAGGAAAGTAGGGAAGAATGGGATAAGCAGGATGGGGGGGATGATGGAAGGAAGGGCAATGGGAGGAGGGAGCAATTACAAGTAAAGACTCCTGGGGAGGGACAAGGTCAAAAGAGAGAATAGAAGAAATGGGGGGGGGCAGGATAGGATGGAAGGAAATACAGTTAGTCTTACACAACACAACTATTATGGAAGTCATTTGCAAAACTATACATATATAGCCTATATTGAATTGCTTGCCTTCTCAGTGGGGATGGGTGAGGAGGGAGGAAGGAAGAGAAATTGGAACTCAAAGTTTTAGGAACAAATGTTGAGTATTGTTCCTGCATACAAATGAGAAATAAGAAATACAGGTAATGGGGTATAGAAGTTTATCTTGCCCTAGAGGACAAAAAAGAAGATGGGGATAAGGGAAGGGAGGGATGTTAAAAGCGAGGGCAGATTGGTGGTAGAGGTAATTAGAATGCTCAGCATTTTGGGGTATGAGGAGGGGAGAGATGGGGAGAAAATTTGGAACTCCAAATTTTGTGGAAATGAATGTTGAAAACTTAAATAAATAATCTTTTTTTAAAAAAGTAATATACAAATGCAAGCTGCAAGGATAATGATACTACCCTCTACCTGACAGAGAGGTGAGAGAATCAAGAGGTAGGATGAGGCATACATTTTTAGACATGATTAATGTGAAAATTTGCCTTGCTTGACTATACATTTTTATTATGAGGGTTTTGTTTTTCTTTTCTTATTGTTCAATTGAGGGAAAAGAAAAATAAATGATTGTTAATTGAAAAAAACAAAAAAAATTGTTGTTGTTTTTTAAACTGGAGGGATCAGGAAAGTTCTATAGGAGGTGGCATTTGAGCTACGTCCTGAAAGAAGCCAGAGGTCTTAAAAAGAATAAATGAGAATGACATGTTCAACATTGTCCATCATATCACTGATCTCATGAGATAACCCTGAATTCATGCCATTTATAACATAGTAAGGTTTTTTTTTATTTCTTGGACTATTTGATACTTTTAAATAATGCTGCATTCCACTAATCACAACTTAACTTCAAATTGATCAATGTAACTTACTTTCTGAACTTTTTGCAGCTCACTGTGAGCTGTGGTCCCCCAGATTCCAAGCTGAATAGAGTTATTTAAAGGCTAGGGGATTCTGGGGAACTTACATGCTCCATGAATGCTTAGATGATTTGCTATAAACAATTTTATGAGTTAATTCAGATCCACAAAGAGTCACCTCTTAAACAAAAACAATGCAGGTTTACTGAAGAGACTTCATCAATACTTCCAGTTCGGTGTCAGGCTCAATTTACATTTATGAGTTTCTCAGCGTAGCTTGTGGCTGATGGGGTTGGTCACTGTCGGCCCTTTCCCCTCTGAGCTGCAGCTCTCACGTGACTGACGCCCAGCTGCCCTCCCTCCAGGTCTCAACAAACCTTCTCAGACATCATAGGAATACCAGAAAGCTAATGGGGCCAGTTTCCACATCCAGCTCTCCTTTTTCCGTACTGTGCTGCATTTGCAGACGTATCTCCCTCACTTTGGGGCTGTCTTTGTTGATTTATTTATTTTGGGGGGACTCTTTGTTTGTTTTGAGGTGCCCATACCACACTAACTTGGCTCAACAATAAATGATGAAAAACGCTTCTACACATTCCCATGTCCTTACTCCCCTCTTCATACCCCTGGATAATTCATGTTATTCCATGAACCTTCCCTTGTGTGATTTTAAATGCCCTGAATAAGTAATAGCAGCTAGAACTTTGAAGACTTGCAAAACATTTTATAAATATTACTTCTTTGGATTATCAACAACCCTAGAAGGTAGGTGCTATTATCATCACTATATTGGAGGGGAGAAAACTGCAGCAAACTTGCCCAGAGTCACTAGACAGCAAGCTTTTCAGCTCAGGTTTTCCTGTCCAGCACAATATTTCTAGGCCCTCTACCTGCCTGCTAAATAAAAACCTTTTGCTTTCAGCATGTACTAGCCCATCTGTCTTTCCAGTACAAATCTCTCAGCCCAGCTTCCTCTTTTCAAAAGCTGTTCAATCTGTAACAGACAGAAATTGGGGTCGCTGGGGTTTTCAGTCCCTTTCCTTAGCCATCCTTGTCTGAGAAGCCATAATTCAGCCAATGAGCAAATCACTTCACCTTTAGGAGCGCGTGTTTCATCATCTCTAAAATGAGGGTCTTTGAGCCGATGACATTTGAGGTCCTCTCTAGCTATAGAAGCTGTGATCCCTGCAGATATCCCTGTGATCCCTACGACCATTAGTAGTAGCCTGAATAATGATAATATTCATGCCATGGGGCCATGCTTTCCATTTTTATTCAAATTCTAAGCTGCAGGAATTCTGTTTTATTCTAAACTTGCATTGACTTCTTCATCTTCCAGTCCTGTGGACCCTTCCTCATATGTTTCATTTCTCATAGGCTCCTAGATGCAGAGGACAAAAAGGCTGTAGAATTCAGTTAGTCTGAACCCCCTCATTTCACAGCTGAGGAAATTCACAGAGAGGTCATATGACTTGCCCCAGATCACAAAGGCAGTGAAAGGAGCAGGATTGAAACCCAGATCCTCTGACTGATGGCAATGTTCATTCCATGCCTCACTCTGTTACTGACTTACTGGACTTCAAAAACATGCTTTGGCTGCTATTTCATCCTAGAAATCAGCACCAGGGGCCTCCTTCCTCTGGAACATCCAGTCTCCTCTATGTCCTCACCTCAGAATATCCCTCTTCACCACCTACCCTTCATCTCCCATTGGCTAGTTTCTCCTGGGGTCTCCATTTCCATTCTGTAGAAGGGTCAGCCTTCATTCGTCCTAGCTCAGCTCTTGATTTTCTGGACTTCAAAATGATGCCCTTATTTGTCAGGTACCTTCATTCCCTAATCCTCCTCCTGCCCCATCCCACTCATATCTCCTTTTAGCTGTTTTTTTGTGAGTTGTCTTCTCGCATTAGAATGTAATCTTGATATTCCAATATCCTGGCTTTTTATTTTTTGACTTAAAATTGTATCCTGAGCACTTAGCACAGCACCTGGTATATGGTAAGCACTTAATAAATGTTTATATCTTTCCTTCCTTTCCACTTTCCCATTTCTTTAATGCACTTACTGTGGAAAATCATGAATTAAATCCTTTTTTGCCTTTCATCCTGCAACCAGGCTTGAAGCTCTGATAAGATGGAAATAGTATCTTACCAAAACTACGTGCTTCCCTCAACAATTAGCAGAGTCCTACACACAATAAATACTATTTATTGTATTTAGACCTAAGTAGTTAGTCCTATGTAGTATTTAATCCTAAGACTCTTAGAGCTGTAAAACACTTATTTAGTCCAACACTTTCATTTTACAAATGCAGTAAACTGAGGCCTACAAATGTTGGTTGACTTGTCCAAGGTCACACGGGTGAGTGAAAATTTGGACCGTGCCTTTGTCTTTAAAGGTTATCTTCATTTTGCTGTAGTGCCCAGCCTCCCTTGTGAACTGAGCCAAAGACGACAAAGAAGACAGCATTTTCATTTCCTCTTAGCACATGCATTCAGGAACCCCATCCAAACAATCAGAGAATATATGCTAGGGAGCTCCTAAGGATTTTTTTCCCCTCTCAACTGTGTAATGTTCTATAATTCTTCTTTTCAATGATTTTCTTTCTCTTCTCCCCCCAGACTGGGTGATCAATCAAGAGAAGTTTCCTGTGAGCAAAAGAAGAAATTTCACAGTTATACTAAGACTAGATTCCAGCCCCCAGATTGTTTATTAGGAACTCTACTGAAAGCTCAGCCACACCCATGAGCACCTTATCAGGGAGCCTAGCCCAGAACAGATGCCCGCTGCAAATCCTTCTGGGTCTGGCAAGCAGTGGGGGAGAGGTAGGATGGTCTCCACAAAACCAGAAGAATGAGGATTCAGGGGGAATTTTAATCAGAGAATATTAGAACTAGAAGGAACCTTGAGGTTTGTAATGTTGCTCTTCAGTCATTTCAATCACATCCTACTCTCCAAGACCCCATTTGGGCTTTTCTTGGCCAAGATGCTGGAGTGGTCCCCTGATCCTCAGTGTATTAATGTTTCTGCTACACCCGGTTGCCTCTTTAGCTTCCAGAGATGGCAGATCACTGTATCTCCCTCTTCCTCTTTTTCCTTTCTTCTTTCCTCAGAAAAACTCAAATACACAGGGTACCACACAGGCTAAGTTGGCAAATATTCTTTTTTTCCCACTGGCAACATTGTGGTGGGAAGGCGGGATGTTTTCTGCCTCCTTTTTGGTCAGTCTCCTTAAGTTGGTGAGATTGTTGACTGCCTAAAAGAAATTTTAAAATGTATACAGCATTTAAGAGAAAATCTCTCTTGTTCATGCTCAAAGAACAGATCATCCCCTTCCTTTGGCTAATTCAATGTAAAGGCAGAAGTAAGGGAAAAGAGAAATAGAAGTTAAGGTTTAGGGATACCAGTAACTTTTGGATGTATGCATGTGCGTACACAAACACACACACATAATACACACACACACACACACACACACACATACACATCTCTTGTACTTATAAAACATTCCCTCTAAACCCAGCAAAAAGATTTCTTTCTACCCATCGGCTTTAACCCAAGGTTCACTGACAAGAGAGTGCTCAGAGATAAAGTACACTGGCAATGAGGCAGATGCTCAGAAAACACAGATGGCCAAAGGGTAGACTCATGGTTTCTGGTTTTTAGAAGTGTTTTTCTTCCCTCACAGAAACCTCATGACATTCCCTTTAGATGTAGCGCTCTGCTGGACTCCCAAGGTCAGAACCTCTGTTGAGTCCACAGCCCAGAATTTCCTTCTACATGAGAGTTCTTACCCCTTGACTTTGTCACCATCTTCAGGCAACTGTCATTCCACATCTATCAGCAGGCACTACCTCAGCTTCTGGTCCCTGCCTCTCAGGTGGCCATGGCTACTGCCTCCTACACTGGTAAGCTGGTTTGCCATTAATCACCAAAATTCTGAACTGGCTTGTTTGAAATAAACAACCAGGGGTGTGTCTGAATGGTTCAGCCAATCACAAGACGTTTCCTATGACTTTAACCAATAATCAAAGAGTTTTATTCCCCTCAAGTTGATGAAGGCTTGTTTGAACTTTTGGTTCATTGATTAATTGATTGACTCAAGCTGAGGTGGAGAAGGGGAGGAGTTTGTATGACTACATTAATTACACAGATATAATTTGGGAAGTGGGTAAAAATAAAGATAACATGTGACAACATATATAAAAATGTCATAGTCTTAGGATCCCTTGGGGATGAGACTATATGATGACATCTGACATCTGCGACTGTGCTAATGAAACGATACAGTTCTTGTCCTATAGAGCACTAGGTTGGGGAGAGACCCTAGAGGCTGGACAAATTTTCCTAATAAGAAATGACATTTCCAAAAGCTAAACCAATTTGATTTGTATTGACTCCTTTTTCTACCACAGTGAATGCCATGCGTGATGTTGGGCCCAGCGTAAAATTAGAAAAGAACGGGGCCAGCCAAATAAGAAAAAATAACATCAATGGTCAGTAAATAACAATAACAGATAGCATATTAAATTATCTCATATTTGAAACTAACAGCAATCCTGCAAGATGTTTTGTTCACTTGTTTCAGATTCTTCATGACCCTAAGTGGGGTTTTCTTGGCAAGATACTAGAGTGGTTTGCCATTTCCTTCTCCAGCTCATTTTACAGATAAGGAAACAGGACAACAGAGTTAATGCATTTGCCCAGGATCATACAGCTAGTGAATGTCTGAGGTAGGATTTGAACTCAGGTTCTCCTGAGTTCAAATCCGGTGCTCTTTCCACCTGTCCATCTATAAATACTCTTACAAGCCCTGCTCTCTTCCAGTTACAAGACAAGTCTGCTCCATCTGTACTTAAGCCCATGGGTGATCTTGAGTAACTCAGGAAGGACCGCCCTAAAGGCAGACACTTTTGAGACCAAGCCTGAGCACCAAGGGTATCTGGAATAAAACAGCACAGTGGCCTACTCTTCTTTAGCTAGAAAACAGGGTCCTAGAATTTCCTCTCTGCAGCAGTTTTTAATCAGTCTTTCATTTGTTTAAGCCTGCACTTTGACTAATTGGATGTGAGGAAAGATCCTCTGGAGCATCAGAGTGAAGTCTGAGCTTGCCCTGGAGCCCGGTCTTCTCAATGTTTATGTTCGGCATTAAATACCTCATGCAAAAATAATGCCTTTGACTCCTGAGGCTCTCTCTGCTTTTTCAGAAAAATCCTCCAGCCAAAGCATTGGGGCATCCATGTTCCCGCCAAGAGGAAATTCACTCCGATTAGTAAATGTGAAGAGAAATTATTCTTGGCTGCTTTGTAGCCGCAAGTTGTCCTTCCTTTGATCAGCACTGGAGCAGCAGGGCTGAGTTGTCTGGTTTGTGATTTTCTAATGAAAAAGAGAAAAAATCAATTTTATTAAAAATGTTTGGAAAACAAAACCATCATGAGGGAGCCCAAAAGTTCAATCTTGGACAGAAAGGCTCTACAGTTTGTGAAGGAGGTGGAGTGAACACTAGATTTCCCATCAGAAGATTGGATTTAAACATGTTATGATAGGTAGGCTGCACGGTACAAAGGAAAGAGTTTTGACTCTGGAGTTCAAAGATGTGGGTTGAAACTCTGTTTCTAGCACTTACTTACCTATATGACTTTGGGCTCCTCAGTTTTCCTTTCTGCAAAATGAGAGGATGGGACTTGGATGATGGTTTCTAGGCCTATGGTCCTATTTTCTTATGCATGTGACCTCTGAGAAGCTCCTTTATTTTTCTGTGCCTCTGTTTCTCCATCTGCAATATTATAGAATTGGACTATTGGACCATGAAGGTTTCTTCTGGTTCTAAATCTTATGATCTGATTTAAGTGGAAACTCTATCTTGCAATTAGGGCAAGAACTGGGGCTAATGAAACCATAAAGTCTTCTTTGCTGAACCCAGAGAGAATGAGCTAACCATTCCTTGTTGACCTGTTAAAGAAATCTGTGACAGTGGCCTCTGAGGGCAGGTACACAACAACACAAATTTAAAGGTTCAAAATATTAGGCTTCCCATTTGTGACCCTACCACCTGCAATGGTAATTAATTACCAGCAGCCTCCAGTGTAATACTTTCATAAGCAAGGGATGACCCAGTTTCACTCTTAAGTGGCAGGACAGGCCACAAATCAGCCAAAACACCCACAAACACACTGCCGGGGCTGTTCGACCTGTATCTGTGTTGAATGCCAAGTGTTGCATAATTTATATTGAAAATCCTCTCCCACACATCTACGAAAATACTTGTTCCGACCTTCGCTCCCAATCCCAGCTGCATTAAACGGGACTATAAATCATGAGTGTGCAGGCATCCAATCACAGCCTGGCTTTGCTGACTCCCGTTGACACTCTGAGGATGATGAGTTCATGTACTGCCTGGAACAGGTTATAAAAATTATACACGTTTTAAGACAACACTTCAAAAGACTCCTTCTTTTAAATCAAGATAAGTTGTGTGTTTGGGTGAGCAGAGAACATAGAAATAAATGGAGTCATCAGTTCACAAAGACCACTCTATTTATCTACACCTTTAAAATACTACCTTCATAGACAAACTCAAATATTGCAAATGGGATTTAGCCTCATTTTAACACCTGCTTCTCTGTTTCCCAAGACTACAGTATAAAGATGAAGCTGCTTCTATTGTCTTTTCATCCAACAGCAATGTTTTGGGTTGGGGTAAAAGACTAATGCAAACTCATCTCATTTCCTAATAGAAAATGTCTTGTTTTCACATTAAAAGAGAGAAGGAAATACCTAAAGATCACTTTTAGAAGTTGGGTTAATTATCAGGAACTCAGAGAAACTTGAGAATATTTATTTGAACTGATGCAGAACAAAATTAGTAGAACCAAAAAGCTAAAATTAGTAGAACCCCCTCCCCCCAAAAAACCCTAAACTTTATGACTAAAACAATGTAAATAGTGTCACTAAAATGAAGTTGAATTCTGAGTAATGGTTAACAACCAATGAGGGTCCTAGAAAAAAAAATAAGAAAACAGACTTCCTCCCTCCTAGCAAAGAGGTTGGGAACTGTTAGCGTGAAATATTATATACGTTGTCAGACAAGATTTCTACAGCTGATGTGTTTAATTGTTTTTCTTTGTCACAAAGGAGAGTTCAATCAGGAGGCAAATTGGGAAATGACATTATAATATAAAGACAAGAGGCATTCATCAGTACTTTTCTTAGGACCCATATGTACAAAAATATTTATAGCAGCTCTTTTTTTGGTGGTAAAGAAATGGAAACTGAGGGGATGCCCATCAATCAGGGAATGGCTGAACAAGTTGTGGTATATGAATCTAATGGAATACTATTGTGCTATAAGAAATGATGAGCGAGTAGATTTCAGAAAAACCTAGAAAGACTTACATAAACTGATGCTGAGTGAAACGAGCAGAACCAGGAGAACATTGTGTAGTAACAGCAACATTGTTCAAGGATCACCTTTAATAGATTTAGCTCTTCTCAACAACATGATGATCTAAGACAACTCCAAAAGATTCATGATGGAAAACTCTATCCACATCCAGAGATTCTGAATGCAGATCTAAGCACACCCTTTTCTCTTTTATTCTGTTTTGTTTTCTCTTTCTCAAGGTTTTTCCATTTTGTTCTGATTCTTCTCTGATAACATGACTAATGTGGAAATATGTCTAATATGATTGTATCTGTTTATCAGGATTGCATGCCACCTTGGGGAGGGGGTAGATAAGGAAGGGAGAAAAGTTTGGAACTCGAAATCTTATAAACGTGAATGCTGAAAACTAAAAATGAATAAAGTATTGAAATCCTTTTTTGAAAGTATTTTTTTCCTAAGACAGATGTAGCCAAATCGGTGGAGCAGATAATATATCTCCTAGAGTAGTGAAAATGTCAGACCCACCTAGCCATCCTTCTAAAATAAAAATAGCTGATATTTACTTTGATTTTTCATTCTTTTTAAAAATCACTTTAACATTAGTACGGTCTAGTGGAGAGAGAGCTGGCTTGAAGCCAGAAAGGCCTGGGTTCTGATTGTGTGACTATGAGCAAACTTTTTAGCCTCTCATTGCTCTAGAAAGTACTTTGAGACTCCAAGTTGCAGAGCAGGTCTCGACTTTCATTGATAAACATTTTCTTCACCTGTGGATTCCTTGTACCATGGAAATCATAAGATCATAGATTTAGAGCTAGAAGAGACCTTAAAACTATTGAACGTAATTCTTTTCCCCCTACAAAGGAGGAAATGAAGGCAGAGAATAATCAAGTGACTTGCCCAGGGTCACATTGGTAGGAAGCATCTGTGAAATGACCCAAATCTGCAACTCCAAATCCAGTGCCCTAATTCCTACACCCCAATAACTTAATGTTTGTGGTAGGAATCCTTGTCTTAATTGATCCTCTCAACTACCCTGCAAAGTCAATAGGGAAAATAGAGTGCCCATTTTTACACATGAAAAAACTGTGGCTGAGAGAATGGAAATCAAGTACAGCTACTAAATGACAAAGTCAGAACTCAAACCCAGGCCTTCTGACTCCAAGTTCTAAGCTTTTTCCAGTACATCATTCTGACTTATTATCTTTTAAGACTATACTGAGGAAAAGGAAACATTTTTGGCTCATAATAATCAAGACTATGAACAGATTGTTACATCTGATTATGGAAGAGACACCTTCAGGATAAAGATGCTAATAGACTTCTGTTTTCCAGTACCTAGAAGTCCCTACCCCAAGCAAGAAACTTCTCAAGGGAGAAGTCATATCTTTCAGAGGAGGAGCCACTGGAGGTCTGTTTAGAATATACCACTGAAGTACTACAACCATGGTTCAGGGCTGATATGAAGACATTGTGTAGGCCAATGGCATCAAACTCAAACAAAAACAGATTCCTTGGCCATATGTTGACTTAGAAAACCACAAATTCACATTATCTCTGTCATATTGCATTTCAAGTATTCCTCAATTACATTTTAATCTTATTCAGGTCCTTGGGAGTTTTGGTGGCCCTGCCTGGCAAAGAGTTTTGACATCTCTGCGAAGACTAATGGAAGACGTAGAGTGACTAATATTGGACAACAGATCCCAAGTGAGCACTGTATTTCAGTCATTCTATGAGATATTTGTAATATGTCTCAATTTGGAAAAGACATCTCTATAGTCTATGCTGTAGGGCTAGGACTGTAGAGTATTAGAAAAATTATCCCTATCTGGGTGACATCATTGAGAATCTGAAGTAATGTGAGGAGGTTATGGGTATCAGTAAGAAGACAGGCATGTCAGCATTTTTAGGACCAATAGACTATTCCAGGAATTATTAGAACACCACAGGTTGCAATTCAATACTGTACACCTTGGCCATGCATGCATCCCATACAGGAATTTGACTGAGAGTATCACCATTAGTCAATAAGTTAACAAGCATTTATTAGGTGTGTTTAATATGTTCCAGGTACTGTGCGAAACACTGGAAATACAAAGAAAGGCAAAAACATGATCTCTTCCTTTAAATGCTCATGTTCTAATGGAGGAGAGAACATGTAAACAACTATGTACACGTAGGTTATATGTTGAGTAATCTCAAAGGTAAGGTTGGGAGAGACAAAGAGAAGAAAGTTGGAATCATGAACTACCTGGAAGTGCTGGTGCAACTGGATGACTGCCACATCTTTGGAAAGACTTGACCTACATGAGGAAAGACCAAGAAAAGTGTCTGATTAGTTTCAAGAGGCTATATGAAGCCATCAGTTGACAAGTGACAATTTTTCAGATCATCTTAAGTTCATGGGCCTCTCAGCAGAGAGTGAATACTAATCTCCCGAAGATAAAAATGATTGTTATACAATGTCCATGTCTAACGAATCTTAAGAACTTAGGACTTTTCTAGGGTGTGGTGATTATGTCAAAAATGCATGAAGAAATATGTTCTCATTGGGCCTCTCTATGATCTTACTCATGATCACATGGCTAACAAAAAGAAAAGCAAAAAGGCCTCATCTCATATCATTTGGACATCATAGGACTGGAAAATATGAAAAAGGTTTCTAGGATTGGTCAACTGCCTTACACATATGCCAGTGTTGAATAAGGCAAGCTTAATGGGGATAAGCTAGAAACCTTCCCAGCAAGATGAAGCAAGTGAAACAAGGATGCCCACTGTCATCGATATTATTCAATACTGTATTGAAAATCCTAGCAATAGCAATAAAAGAAGAAAGAGAAATAGAATGAATCGGAATAGAGAATGAGATAATAAAACTATCTCTTTCAAATAACATGATGATATACTTGGAATTAAGTAAGCCTAGGGAAACTCTTTGTATATGGATGCCAGACTATCTTGTACCAAGGGAGTGATGGCCACCAAAAAACTTAAATCTGTCACCAGAGGAATTTTTGACAATAAAACTCATCATCCTATTAGAATCTTTGGCTTTTAAGTGTAAGCATTTAATAAATACCAGTTGTTAAAGCAGAATGTCACTAAGTTCAAAAAATTGTATTATGGAATTCAATGTCAAGTGTGGACAGACAGCAACATACTGCCCTATTTTGATCAGGACTAATTTGGATGCTGCCTGTCAGAAGTAAGGGCTAGACCTAACCAACTGTGTGTTTATCATGCACTAGATAACAGGAAAGAGTAGCATTACAGTAGATGCTCTGTCTCAGACTACATGAGACTGATGCTATGATAATGACCACTGAAGAAAGCAAAGGCAACCTGAAATGCAGAGGATTAAGCCTCTCTTGTATGAAAGAACAGTTGAGAATCTAAAACTTCCACCACAGACTACCATAAGTCAACATGACCTTTTTGTTGTATTAAGTCTCCTTTATCCTTGGGTGACTTCTAATATAACTTCATGATGAGGAATTATGAGAAGTGAAACAAGTCAAGAAACAAAAAAAGTGATCTTTAGAGAATCAAATTTCTTTCCCTAGAAGAAACTCCCATTGTTAGGGAATGGCAGTTGAAACTCTATACAAATGAATGCTAGACTGAATTTTAACTGATCCCAAACATGGTACCAGGAAGCAGTTGGCATCACCCAAGGTGTTTCACTCTCTCATCATGAAAGCACTGTCTGATGACTTTGGAATGTTGGGTCAAAGGAAAACACCAAGAAGGTATTCAATGGAGTCTACTGGTCCAACATAGCAGTAAATAAGTCTATAAGAAGTTTGAGGTTTGTAGTCTATTATCTTCAAAGGAAAGTTCTGCCAAGTCATGCTATATTACTTAATACCAGCTCTCAAAACTTATGATCACCAACATTTTCCCCCTGGGAAGAAATAGAAAAATCATGAACAACATCCTCTATGTATTTCACCCAATATGTCCAGGCCTATCCAACCAAGAACCAGAAATCTTCTGCAATATGACTTCCCTGTCAGTCTCCTTCTGGGAGGTAGAAACTTCAAAAGCAAACTACTTAAAGAAGCATTATCCCTGGCAGAAATAATGAAATCCGGAAGCAAACTTTCCCTCCCTCACCCTAAACATGCCAAAAGTTCAGTACTGAACAAGCTGAGCACCCCGAGGCCTGAGCAGAAAGTTCAGGGTAGTCAACGTGTGACATTTCTGGTACGTGTAGAACTCACTCTACATTTTTCTCTGCCAGGGTATGGAAGTGGAGACAAGCCCTTAGCTCTACATTTCAGCTCAATCTTGCCTATAAAGTTTCTGAAGATGGGCCTTTTCTCAAAGCTTAGACATAAAAAGAACTGAAGATATTTATTACAACGGATATAATGTAAGACATGACAGCAAAATTTTAGGCATTGAAGGACAAGAATAGAAGTGGCTGCTGTGCCTGGGACTGCTCTAGATTTCACCCCATTGTTCCACTCATGGAATGTTGGGGGATCCCTGGGGATGAGATAGTCCATTCATCTAGGGACCAAGCTCACTTGGGATGCTTCAGGAACAAACGGAGGAAGCAGTTACTATATAGTCTTTGCTATATAGTATGCGATATGTGCTTTGTATATAATTGCAATATATGTTATTAGCTGTCATGTATAACATCTTTCCCTGTGTAATACACCATTATTAAGAGCATACACTTCCTTGATATATATGCTAGTATATATATATAATATTGTTATATCATGTTATGTTTCTTTATTAGTCCTATGTATCTATTTCTGCATGCAACCCTCTTATATGAACATTATGTCGGTCTATGAGACTTGAATCTTCTTCTATTGACAATGTTGTCTTCTATGTTATATGGCAGCTTGGTGGCACAGTGGATAGAGTGGCAGGCCTGGAGTCAGGAAGACTCATCTTCCTGAGTTTAAATCTTCCCTCAGAAACGTCCTAGTTGTATGACCCTGGGCAAGTCGCTTAACCCTGTCTGCCTTGGTTTTCTCAGCTGCAGATGGAAATGGCAAACCACTCCAATATTTTTGCCAAGAAAACCCCAAATGATGCCACAAAGAGTCAGATATGACTAAAATGATCAATAACAACCACATATATGTTGCAGTTATGAATTAATGTATTGTGCTTCTAGCCTCATGCTACTCCAATGTGAATGCCCTGCATTAGGCATGTAGATTATGCTATGAAATTGGAATGATTGCTGGTAAAAAATACTTTTGCAAATTTATGTACACAGCATTCCATGTCTGCCAATAAATATTTAAGTGCCAAGGCACTATGCTAAGTGCTAGACATATAAAGAAAGGCAAAAAATAGTCTTTGCCCTCAAAGAACTAACAATCTTAAGGGGGAAGGACCACACATGAAAGGAAGCTACAAGGTGGGGGAGGTACCTGGTATAGAGATGTAATGGAAAAAGAGTCCAGAGTAGTGCAGCTGGATGGGAAACATTTACAGATGCCCTGATGTTCTCCATGTATTTTATTGAACTGCAAAATTTTTTAATAGGGGAGAAAATGTAGAATGGCTCAAAACTTAGAGGTTTGTTGTCAGTTAGTCCACAAGAATTTATGGAAAATGTGTTGTATTCCAATAACTGTGCTAAGTGCTGAGGATAAAAAAGGCAAAATCAGTTCCCTCAAAGAGCTTCCATTCTGATTAGGAAGACAAATATAAATACCTAGGTAACTATAGTTAGAGTATGGAAAGGGTAATTTGAAAAGGAAAGACACTAGCAGCTGGGGAGAACCCCGGAAAGGCCTCCTAAAGAAGGTAGAACTTATGGTGAGTCTTCAAGGAAATCGGGGACATCACAAGACAGATAAAGTGCCAGAATATTGCAGGCATGAGGGACAGCCAGGACAAAGGCACAGAGATTGGAGTATAGATTACATGGAAAGGAGTAAAGTATAAGAAGACTGGAAAGGCAAGTTCAGATGCTAAACAGAAAGGTTCTCTTTGATCATGCAAGTAATAGAGAATCACTGGAGGTCATTGAGCAAGGAATGGTCAGACCTACGCTTTACAAATGGAGGTTTTGATCACTGTAACAGCAAGCAATCCAGCATATACAGGAAAGCCTGATGTACAGATTCTTAGATCTGCTTTTCTAAAAGGAAAGCAATTTTTGAGGGGTCAAAAATCTATTTTAATCAAACATATATATCATTCACTTAGTTCAGGGGGAAACGTCAGCACCCTGAACTTCAGAGAAATAAAAACCAACAGATAGGGCTTCCAACTGACCATAAGCAATCCATACATCAAAGATCAGTAGACAGATCCAACTGTTTGAGCATACATACATAGTTACCAGAGAGAGAGAATATCTGGGTTTTCAAAAGCAGAGGGTTCCTTAGTGGTTTCCCAGAGTCTCATCAGGCCAAACACTTCCAATGAGTAAGCCCCAAAGTAAAACCTCACCTCAGAGTATTTATACATTTTTCAGAGCCAGAGAGCCCTCTGACCCAGTGCCTCAGTAGAAATTAACAAAAGGTATTGAGGCCTATTAATGGGCAGCGAAGATCTTCAACTCTTCCCCCACCCACCATTAACCTTAAATTACCATTACAGTCACCATATGGAAGATGGATTGGAGTGACAAGAAACCTGAGATAAGAGACCCGTAGAAGTTTAGAATAAGATCAGGCAAGAAGTGATGAGGTACATGATCACTGAAGCTATGGACACTAATGAGACTGCTAGGTGAGAAAGGCTACAGAGAGAAGAAAGAAGGCTCAGGACAGAGTCTTGGGATACTTTTTGGTTAGTGAGTCATGAAGAAACAGCAAAGGAGAATGAGAAGGAATGATTCTATGGGAGAACCAGTGGACAGAAGTGTCGCAAAAACCCAGAGGGGAAAGAATATTCAGAAGGAGAATCAGATGCTGCAGAAAGGTCAAGAACAAACAGGATTGAGAAAAGACCGTTAGATTTGATCATTAAGAGATGATAACTTTGAAGAGGGCAATTTCACTTGGATGATGAGGTTGGAAGCTGGAATATGGATTTAGAAGATAATGAGAGGAAATGAAATGTAGATTCCAAGCATAAATGGCTTTCACAAGGAATTTAACCACAAAGGGAAGGAGAGACGAGAGAAAATAGGAATGATCAGATCAAGTGTGGGTATTTAAGAATGGGTGAGGTATGGGAATGTTTGTAGGAGGCAAAGAAGGAGCCAGTTAATAGGAAGATGTTAGAAATAAGGGAGGCGCTAATTACAGCAGGGCAATTTTCTAGAGAAGTTATGAGAAGATGAAATCAAGATGGAGAAGTTAGCTTTTCCAAGGAGAAGGGTTACCTCTTTACCTAAGACCAAAGTAAAAGAGAAGATACTGGGAAAACACTCACATCTGAATGATGAGAGAGGCAGAGGAGGGAAGAAGGGGGAAGCCTCAAGAAATTGTATCAGTTATTTTGGTAAAATAAAAAGAGAGGAGATCCTCTGCCAAGATGGGGTAGGAGACACCATGGGAGGTTTGTGGAGAGATGAGAAGGTATGCAATATTTACTGTGGAGACTGGGATCAAGAGTCAACTAGGAAGAGGTAAAATGTTTGCCTTGATTCAGTGAGTGCCCAGCTGAGATTAAAAAACATAAATTGGTAGTGGACCCAGTCAGTATAATTTAATGATTTCCTCCATCTCTGTTCAGCCTGAGTGAAGGAGCCAGTTGGGAGGAAGTAATCCAGAGTTGGGGTTTGGCAAGATGTGATTATCAATAAGAGAGAGGGAAAGGTTTGGGGAAAGAAGACAGTGTACAATTGAATTGGTTCATAAAGGGATCAAAATAGGGAAGAAAGGAGAGGATAACCAGTGTAGAGATGTCAGTCCCATCTGTATGGAAAAGGCAGGAATTGAGAGCAAAGTAATTGAAAATGATGGTGAATAGCCTCATTTGCATGGGAGACCCAAAGGATCTTGGGAAGCTGAGAGAAACTGTGATGCCTGTGGTATATAGCCCATTATGATTTGTTGGAAAATACACATGTATATACTCACATATGTACAGATACACATCTCTATCTACATATGTATACAAAGGTAGATATGTGTATATATATGTATACTTATATAAGAATATGTATACATATAAATATATGTGTATATTGTATTATATACATGTATATTGTATTATATACGTATGTTTACATGGGCATAGCTATCTCAAACTATTATTGCCATAAAATATATAGATGTATAGATAAATTATATATAATGGTTGCAATGGTGTGAAAGTGAGTGAATGTAAGCAGGACTTAATAATAGCTCCTCCTAACAGGAGGAAATAAATTCAACGAAAGATTAAATGTCTGTGGGCTCTAATTAGCAGGGCCCACTCTGCTAATTAGAGGGACCCCCTTCCACTGACATGACTCTCAGGATTTTACAGAAGGCAGAAATATCTTGGCTGGGACAGAATGCTGGTATACCTAGTTGTGTCTGTTACATCTCCAAGTTGGAGTGACATGCTTTTTAGAGAGAAGCAAATAGGAGGATATCCTAATGCAGAAGAAGAAAAATAGAAGGCACTGCTTCCAAATCCAAAGGATGGGCAGGCACATGGTCAGAACACCAGTCCATGGATCCTAATCCTGGTCAAACTGAGTAAAGCCCAACAGGTATGAAATAATACAACATAGAGACTGATATTGGAATCAAAAAGCCAATGGGAAGCTTAAAAAAGCAGAAAGGATAGAGTCCAATCGCTAACTTAAATTGATCACTGAATAAATTCCTGGGAATGCACAATCTTTTCGACTTGCCAGGCTGCCATGCTGTTCTCAGTATCTCAAAATGCCACCACTCTGGTGGGTCTGGAACGTGATAGAAAAAACAAATCTCAACAAGGACAGGACAGTTATAAATGACCAGATAAGAAAAGATCTTTTTGGATGCTTTTAACACTCAGATAGCCAGTTCTGTGAGCACAAAGACAAACTCTACATAGTGTTTAGAAAAGATAAAAGGGGTGGTACTATGTCAAACCGAATAAACGTAGAAATGTAGGAGCCTGCCTGGACTGCAGATGGAAATGTGGCAAAAAAGGAAAAACCAGTCAGATTTCTAAGGATTAAAAAGATAACAACGAAAACACACACACAATAAAATTACATTATATGACATCCTGTCCCTCAATATTCCATCGATTTGGTTAGATTGGTGAGGTTGGGGGTTCAAATCATGCTCTGCACGTGGATAGACAGTGATGTATATAGTTTGCCTGTCTCACGTAATAAAGCAAACCTGTTTCCTGGTCCTCTGAGACCAGTGACATGGGATTGACTATCAAATGTTTGTGTGTGGACAAGGGCTGGAATACTCTAAGTGAGAAATCGTATTTGGTTTGTAAGGGATTTCAACATTAACAGGAAATCATTCTTCAATTATATGAAGCAAGAGAAGAAGACCAAGAAAAATGTCAACCTTTGATAAATAGGGAGGGAAAGCTGATTACAGAGGACCGTGACAAGGAAAGGGATTCTTTTAATATTTTTTAACCTCTCTAGTCAAATAGAAAAGCAATGTAGTGTGATCAGATAGCGAGAGCTAGGGAACCCTGGGATGAAAGAGTGGGAAGCCAAACTAGAATAAAGAAGAAAATAGTTTAAAAGTGCTTTATAAAACTGCATGCATTCAAGTCAGCAGGACCTGATAACATGAATCCCGGTGCCCTTGAGGCTGTTGTAGCAAAGGCTCCAGTCCCTGAATATTAGAAATGGAAAAATAAGGGCCCATCTTTATAATAAAGATAGAAGGGAGACCCTAGCAATTACAGATTACAGATTAAATCACAGCCATGTTTAGAGCTGGAAGATGTCTTCTTGTCCTCATTCCCCTGCAGTGGAGGAGGACCCAGGGTGTGCAGAAAAGGAATAAGAAGACAGTCATCAGCTCTGAGGAAAGGAAAGTGTAAGTAAAAGAGGATGGAAGCCAGTCCAGGGGGCAAAATCAGAAATCCTCAAAATCCTCCGGTTCTGATGGGGCAGAGTACAAAGCAGAAAGGTCTGAGGGAAGATCGAAGTCAAGGACAGGAGGGAGTGGAATTCCTTACAGGGCAGCATCAGGATAACCACATTAAAAGAGAAGCTTGGCCTTCAATTAATGACAATTTGCTTCATGGAAAGAATCATGCAAAGTCAGCATCATTTTATGGATGTAACTTAGAGGTATTAGGACATGGTGGATACAGCGGCATTTGGAGTCAGAAAGAACTGGACTCAGTCTTACCTCTGCCAAAAACTAGCCATGTGGCCATGAGGAAATTGTTTAACTTCTCTATGCCAGCAGACTGCTTCTTTTCATTTATCTAAGTTACAGATGTGAAAGAATCATGGATGCTTAATATATTGGAGCAGCCATGCCCAATGCTCTCCCTTTCACCAATCTTCAGCTAAAGGCAACATTGGCATGGGCTGGAAGAAAAGAGAGCTTAGAGATTATTTGGAGGAGGAGTTCTTAACCTTGTTTGTATCATGGACCCTTTGGCCAACTGGTAAAACCTGTGAACCCCTTCAGAATAATAGTTTTAAATGTATTTTAAAAATACAGAAGATTATAAAAGGGGAATAATCATATTAGAATAATGCCGTACTTTTTCTCATCTTAGTTAATGAATGGATTCCCTGAAATCTAGTCTAGGTATGATCTTTGGGAGTCAATTAACCTCATATGAAGGACCCCAGATAATGTTTAATCATGCCTTTTATGTGTGAAAAAAAAATGAGGCCCAGAGAGGTCAAATCAATGCCCTGTTGTGGTTGGAGGTACATCTGCCATATAGATCAGGCTTTTGATCAAGACAGGTAAGCTATGCCTACCTGAATCAATACTGTATTCTTGCTGCATAGCCTTTCCCTGCTGTGGTTAAAGAAGCCTTCTTTTGTTAACTATTGGATATTCTACAAGTGTCTCGATCTCAAACCTGAATTATCAGCTGGTCCTGAGTCATGGCTGACC
Organism: Notamacropus eugenii; assembly: GCF_028372415.1. Taxonomy (NCBI): domain Eukaryota; kingdom Metazoa; phylum Chordata; class Mammalia; order Diprotodontia; family Macropodidae; genus Notamacropus; species Notamacropus eugenii. The sequence goes on along the minus strand of NC_092877.1, from coordinate 296,212,085 downwards.
TACAACATATGCTTGTGGCCACATTGATAGTTTTTAGTGGAGTAATGAGTAAGAATCAAAATTTCCCAACTCCTGATGGTTCTCTTTACTCTCTGTTAATGCTATTTGCTCAGAGGAACTGGAAAAACATGTTCAAAGAGATCTTCAACTAATCAATTTTCAGTCCCCTTGAACAACATGAGGTAGTAGGAAGCCTCCAACTTGGCTCTGTGAAGAACACAATGTGCCAGACCAATTTAATTTCCTTCTAGGAGAGAGTGACAGACAGATACCAGGAAGTAATAGATGTAATCTCTCAGAATTTGTTAGTCTTTCCCTTCTGCTCCCCAAGACATTTTCATCTAGAAACTAAGGCTATATGGGCAGAATCAGCATACCTGAGAATGGAGGGCTTTGGGAAGAAGGGGAGAACAAAAGCCAGGATGCTGCCCACCATGTTGTACAAGTGAGGTATAGGGGAGGAGGAGGAAAGCTCACAGGAAGGACAGTAAAGGCAACTGAGTTCAATACTGCTCTAAGGTAAATGTAAGAGAGAAATGAACAGTCAGTGCCAAAGGGACAAGGGATGTGAGGTCATTCAGTTTATAAGGAAAAGTTCTATCCATCTTCTAGTCCAGGAGTAGGGAATCTGTAGTCTCAATGACACATGTGGCCTTCTAGGTCCTTGGGTGTGACCTTTTGACTGAGTCCAAGTTTTATAAAACAAATCCCTTTATTAAGAAGATTTGTTCTGTGAAGTTTAGATTTAGTCAAAGTACTGCGCTTGAGGACCTAGAGGGCCACATGTGGCTTCAAGCCCGCAAGTTCCCCACCTCTGAGCTAGCCTATTGGTCTCCAAAAGAAAGAGGATGGAACTTGGCCCCTGTTATATGGTCAATCAATCAGAGTGTGGCAAGACGGGTAGTATCTATCTCTCACCTATAATGGCCAATCATGGGTCTTATCTCCAAAACAATCACACTTATATTTTACTTATTACAGCCCAGCACTTTTCCACCCATTCCACTCTCTGTTGATGATGTTCAAGTAACCATCATGCCCTCTTCTGAGCCCAGCTTGACCCTTGAAGGCAATTGTAACCTAATCCAGAATGGGCATTCACAGAAGGAGAAGAGGCGCCAGCAGAAGAATGCTCCATTGGAAAGGATTAAGAGCACTCAAACTACTCCCTGGCTAGCTAGGAGACCTGGACATTATGAGATGCTTAATTAGTGTGGGTTTTAAATGAAAATGAAATGTCTATTTCAGTCATCCCATAAAGTTGTCTTTGCTATTCAGGAGAGTACAATGTGTGATATGATGCTGTTTTCACGGGATCGTGGGTTTAGTGATGAAAAGGACATATTTCTGCCTTTGTCAATGAATGCTAATGAATCTTCTATGTTTTATACATTTTCTGTGACAGAAGACATAATCATCTGCCCTGTACTTGATATTCCTATTTATATTTATACATGTATAGGCATATATATAATATGTATGCATGTGTATTATATTTATATATCAAAAGTTTTGAAAGGTTGCCCACTTTTATTATCTATCACCCACTTTTGGTAAAACCTTAGATATGAGTCAACTCTAAGCTTTGCTTTAGAGATTCCTTCAAATTCTCTCTGGGATCAGGACAAAATAGACCAGAGAGTGGGAGAGATATATATTCCCCTTCCTTCAAAGTCAAGCCCCCTTTGTCTTTAGCAGAGGGTAAAGGGTAATATCTGAGGTTAAGTGATTTGTTCACAGTCACACATCCATGTGAATTCAATTCAACAAATTTTGTTGAGTAATGTTCACTGGCAAAGTAGCTAAGACTATTCATTAGTTGAGAACAATAAATATTTTAAATATATAGGCAACTAATAGAATTTGAACAGGAGATTATTAAGGTTACAAAGTCAGATCAATAATTCACCACAGAAGCAAAGAGAACAAGGATCCTAGGTCACCATTTAGAATACAAATAGATAAAAAATGGTACAGGCACCTAGGTCTTAAAAAGACACTTATGCAATTGAAACAAATATGACGTGCACAGGATTTTTGGTTATATACAGTTCAGTCAGTGACATGAAAGCTCCATGTAACCCCACAGCAGGTTATTTAAAGGATAAAAGAAGAGAAAAGAAAGGGAAGAGGAAAAAAAGGAAGGGGAAGAAAAAGAGAGAAAGGGGGGGAAAAGAAAAAAGAAAAGTCATAGTGGAGTCACATATTGGGAGCAGACCTAGAGAGAAAGTGGACCAAAGTTGAAGAATCCACCTATACCCTATGGGTTCCATTTAGGACCCAAAGGCTCCTGTAACCTAACCAACTCTTATGATCCTGGTAATACTTTGTTGTTGTGTTTGTCCTTTGTGATCAAAGAGGATCATGACATCAAGATGATGACATGACTTGCAGTTGACTTTGATTTAAGTGAAGGAGGGCTGTGCAAGGTCACCAACCTTACTTTCTTCTCCTGAGTCATCGGGGTCCGGTGACCTGATATTCATCAGGACAGCTGGAGATGGCCCAGGATGCAATGAGAGACCATGGCCCTTTCAGGATAAATATTTTGTAATATCATTAAGAAGGATTACCTTAAGGTAAAGTAATGGAGCTTCCATTGATGTTCCACAAAAGAACAAAAAGAAGGGTAAACTGAAAAGTACCAGTTCCTTAAAACTCTTAGCAAAGACTGAAACTCCCTCCTACTTAGTCAATCCATGAAAGCTAAAGAGAAATTGGTCTATTGATGCAGTAAAGAGAGTTAACCTAATATAAGACAATGGAGGTCAAGTGTCCTATTGATTTTCCTATATTATTAGGGAGAATCAGTCTTTGACCATAAAATGGTAGTCATTATTGTCTAGTTAATACATGGAATGTACATTCCTTGAGGGCAGGGACTACTTCATTCTTGTCTTTGTACTCCCAAAGTCTAGCTCAATATCTTCATCACTGTCTCCACAATCATCTTCATGCAAGATTGCATTAATTCTGAAACTCACCTCTTCTCAGTATAGGCTGCCTCTGATTTTGAGAGGGTGAAAAATAGACAGAGGAAGTCTTCTACTACATCCTCCATTTAAGGAGAGTGCTCAGGACACAATCCAGCTAGAAGAAGTCAATACACTCCCACATGAGTATCTTTCCCTTCCTTGAGTTGCTTTTCTTCTATCCCCAGGGTTCATTTAGCACATGCCTGGCATATATAATATATGTTCCTTGACTGACTGACTACCTGATACTGAGTAGATAGCTAATACATGCTTGGTGACTATCACTTATTGTCCAAAAGCATCTTTTTCTTCTGCCATCCTTTTCTCCTGCCATCCTTTTCTCCTAGGAACTATATAAAAAATTATCAAAAATTTTTGATGCAAATAATATCAGATTTAAATGATTAGAGAAATATGGGTAGGCAGGGCCAACATAGTAAGACTATTCCCAAATTACATGTTTGCTTACAATCCAAATGGTTATTTGAGCATTCTAGAATCTAGCTCATGTACGGAAGAGAGTTCCAGAAGGATCACTTCAGGGATCACTAAGTCAAAATCATTAGTGTCGAAATTCTCCACAGAAATTTCAAAAAGGCAGGGCCTCACAAGTTATATGGACTATGGGGAATGGAGCTGCCATTTTATTGCCAAAGGCTTACTCTCCCTAGTGATATAACTAAGTCAATGGGTCACCTTAAAATTACCTTTTTGAATGATGTAACAAAGCATGAACAAGGGCTACCCTTTTTGGGGTCATCAAAGTTTGGGTAGGGAGACAAGCAACCCTGCCCCAGATTTAGAGCTTTTAAAGGTGTTGATGCCATTAAGCCCCCTAAGGAAGGGCATTATCCATGTAACTAACTGTGGGCGTGAAGTAGTAAAAACCACTAAAACCAACTGAACCTGAAGGATCCATCTTTCCACCTCACCTGACTTGTGTGAGTCCTTCTTATGTGTTTAATGATTCAGTTTTTTAGAAAGAATCTCAATGCATTCCTAGCCCTTGCTTTTCATTTTTTTGGTCCAGTTCTTGCTAATTTTCTCTCTTATGTGTTTGTGCCTTTGAATGTTTGACCTGACTTTGGGGCTTTGCAGTTCAGATCTCATTATTCTATAAGATTAAATCATCCAGTACTCCCATACTGAAGGATAATCTGTTTTCCATATTTGCTACCACCAATAAGTGCCTAGTTGCCCTAGTCTCATTTGATTGGATTGTAATCTAAGAGAAGGGCAAAAGCAAAAATGCTCGGGCAGCAAACCTAATTAATGATCTACTACTCAGGTCCAAATTCTACAGAAAAAAAATCTCCCATGAAGAGCTAAGTATGCTTCTGCCTGAAAGTCTGCTAATGCATTCTCAGCTCCTGGAGCTGAAGTCCATGGAAGGTGTTACCCTTGGGCCTATGTTTATAAATGCATTGACTGAGAAAACAAACAGCACCCCTCTTGTCAAGTAAGAGATTTGTGTTCCCCTGGCAACTGTGAGGTCACAGACCTTAACTAACCAAAGAAGGCTGTGTAACTAGCTTCCTATGGGGTTACAGCCCCACAAGGGACGCTCATATGTTCAGTGCCAGTCAGGCAACCCTGCCTGAGCTCTGCCAATTTTATGGCCTCTGAAGTCTCTCACCTGAAGGGGACTCTTTCTGGGGGGTATTTGCCATAAAAGAATCAGTCCTCAGGACACATGTAATACAGTAGTGTGACATGAAATCTCCTCTTTCCCCTCCTTTTCTCCCTAGAGTGACTAGGTGTTATAGGTCTCCTGCCATTCTGGCTTCTGAGGTAGACATACAAGCTGCATCTCTGTCTTTCTTTCTTCTCCATTGGTCCCTTGGCCCTTCAGTTTCTAAGCAACATGTCCTAGTGTTCACAGGGACTAAAGTCAAAGCAAAGCTGAATCTTCTCTGAAAAAGGACATAAGGGAATTGGGAAAATCCTCCAAAGTTCCCTCAAACTCTCTACATAAACTCCCAAAGAGCATTTTTTTTCAAGGGCCTTCCATCACCTGATAAAAATACCATAGAATGACTCAGAAGGGTCCTCCAATCCTGCTTAAGACTAACCTCTGATTCCCAACTCTTGCCATGTTTTCCTCCCTTTTAGCTTCTGTCTCCTTTTGGTCTCTAAGAGGAGCCAACAGTCTGATTTCAAGAGGCCAGTAGCATGTCTGTCATCACACACCAGAAACCTAAGTGAACAGAGTGTAACTTAATTTTAAAAGAGACATGGAGGATGCTTTTATGAACAAAGTAACCTGATCTAAGTTATTAGGTGATGCATTTAACCTTTCAATGGCTCAGATTCCCTGTAAAATGGGAATGATTAATAAGGAAATTATCATTCTTTGGTGAGTGGATAAATCTTAACAAGGCATCCCAGAGGCCATCTTGTTCAACCCTTTCATTTTACAGATGAGAAAACTGAGGCCCAGGGAGATTTAGTGAGTGACTTGGCCAAAGTCACACAACGTAACACACATGGCACTGGAAACTCAAGTCCTCAAATTCCAGAACTGATGTCCTTTACATTGTACCATAATGTATGTCTGCCTTTATAGAACTTAAATGGGTATCTTTGGGGAAATGTGAGATCAGTCACTGTGGAGTGATGTTAGTACTTCAGCATAGTGCAGTGATCACCAGATTCCCAGATCAATCACACGGTGTATTGGGATTACACCAAGGCCCTGTAAGGAACTTTCTGAAAGGAAGATAGGATTCTAGATTTGGGTCATGCTTCTAGCTTCAGTTTGTCAGAAGCCAAGTGTGCTTGCAGGAGAAAAAGAAAGATCACTGGATCATAGAAGGGACTTAAAAATATGGCTATCTCTACCCTTTTCATTTTGCAGATAAGGAAATTGAAGCCCAGAAATAATGATTTGCCCAGTCACACTTATAGTAAGGGGCAAACCTAGGTTTTCTGATTTCAAATCCACTGCATCACTCTTAGTGTGGTACCAGTCAGTTATTCTGGCTAGTCTACATAAGCACCCAATGCTTCTTTAAAAAAAAATAATAACTTTTAAAGCAATATATTGAATACAATTTTGTCTGTGGTTGTATTTTTTGCTCCTTTCATTGAAACTAGCAAACTCTTTTCTAAAGATCCATAATTTACTTGAGACTGTGGAAAAGGAATATAGGAGGGGCAGAAAGAGGCATTCACGGTACCAGTATTGAGGAGTGCAGCAGCTGGCTGACCATTTTATTCATCTTTTTGACTCTTTTACCAACAAAGAAGCCTGGGTGAGCAACATGAGTAAATAGGGAACAAGGGGAAAGATGGCAAGGTTTGCAACTACAACCTCGGTGTTCTCTTGGACTCCTCATTTTCTCATACCACATGTCCAATCAGTTGCCAATTCTTGCCATTTCTATTTCCACATCTCCTGGATCTGTTCACCCAACCAGCTGAGTTTATTAGATCTTCATTACCTATTACCTAGACTACTTCCACAGCCTCCTAATAAACCTCCCAGCCTCATCTCTCTCCAGTTCAGTTCATCCTTCACACTACCCTACAGTTACTAAAGTGATTTTCCATAACTTAGGTCTTACAATGCCACTGCCATACTTAATAAAATCCAGTGGTTCTTTATTGCCTCTGGGACCAAAATATAAAGACTTCTATGTAGTTTATAAGGCCCTTCATCACCATATGGCCCCAGCCTACCTTTCCAGCTTCATTCATGACTCTCCAACCCTTTGGCAGACTGGTGACACCTATGGACCGCTTACCAGAATATTTTTTAACCTTCATTCATAATTGAAGGAAATGCTAAATTTCAGATAGAACTTAGTGAATTAAGAAAGTAATTTTCTTCCCATGCATATTCACAGACCCTCTCCACCCCGTATCCAGAAAACTATATCCACAGTGCCCTTGGAGGTCTGAAGATCCAGATTAAGAATCCCTGTTCTACGGTCTAGCCAAAGCTGTCTTGCTCTTTCTCACACATAACAAGGCACTGCCTCACCCCATCCCTGTGGCTTTGCAGTGACTCTCCCCTATACCTAGAATATATTCCTTCCTCACCTCTACCTCAAAGAATCCCTTCCTTCCTTCAAGAGTCAGCTCAAGGACTACCTGCTTCAAGAAGCCTTTCTAATTCTATCTAACTGCTAATGGTTCTCCGTAAACTACTTTTTATTTATGAGCGTGTGTGAGTGTGTGGCCTGTATTAGTGTGTGTGTGTGTGTGTGTGTGAGTGAATGTGGGTGTGTGTTTGTTGTCTGTATTAGTGTGTGTGTAAGTTAATGTGGGTGTGTGAGTGTGTTGTCTCCTCCATCCTGAGAGGGAGGACTGTTTTATTTGTGTTTTTGTATCCCCAGTAGCTGGAACATAGAAATATCTGTTGATTAATTTTGTGCCACGGATTCATTGCCCTGGAAGGACAGATATTCAGAGTCAATGATAGGGTCGTAGAGCTGGAAAGAATCTCAGATGCCATTTAATTCAATATCCTCACCCTCAGATGGAAACACAGACCCAGGAAAACGTAATGATTTGTCCAAGATCACACTGTCAGTAATTGTCTGATGTGGGATTCAAAGCCAGATGTTTTCTTCCTCCAGAGTCCATGTTCTTTCCAGACCACCACACTGCCAAAATTGAGGTTCAAATACTCCCTAAGGTACTTGCTTAGCTCTATGACCCTAGACAAGTCACTTAATTTCTTTCTGCCTCTGTTTTCTCCTCTGTAAAATGAGAGGAGGATGGACAGACAACATGGCCTTCAAGGTCCTATCTAGCTCTAGATCTTTGATCTCATGAATTGGAAAATATTTGGAAAGCAATTTGAAATATTTATAGTGGTTCTTTTTATAGTGGCTAAGAATTAGAAACTGAGCGTGATGCCCATGCATTGGGGAATGGCTGAACAGGCTGTGGTACATGATATAAGGGAATATTGTTGTCCTACAAAAAATGATGAGCAGGATGATTTCAGAAAAACCTGGAAAAACTTACACAAAGCGATGTAAAGTGAAGTGAGCAGAATGAAGAGAAGGCTGTACACAGTGACATCAACACTGTATGATGATCAACTGTGGATGACTTAGCTCTTCTCAGCAATGCAATGATCCAAGACAGTCCCCAACGGCTCATGATGACAAATACTGTCCTGCAGAGAAAGAACTGATGGTATCTGAATACAGATAGAAGCATACAATTTTTCACGTTCTTTTTTGTTCGTTTTTCCCCACAAAATGACTAACATGGAAAGGTTTTACATTACACATGCATAACCTATATCAGATTGCTTACCATCTCAGGGAGGAAGAAAGAGAAAAAGGGAGGAAAAGAGGAAGGAAAAGAGTTTGGAAATCCAAACTTAGCAACAAATGCTAAAAATTGTTTTTTACATGTAATTGGAGAAAAATAAAATAGTAAAAAAAGAAAGAAAGAAAGCAATTTGAGTTCTTCCAAAAGGTTGTCTCCTAGAAAAGAACAACTAACTGCCCAGAGTCTAAAATCCCTCCAATGAGACTCTCTGGTCTTTTGTCTCTAGAAGCTTTTCACATTACTTACCTAGGTTAAAATATTTACTCCCTCTACTAATGCCTTCTGAGAGTTTCTTTGATGATCAAAGTGAAATATCTTTGAGTGAAAGGTCTCTTAATCTCATATAGATACAAATGTTCTATACCTTTTGGGAGATGTTTAACACATTAATGTTTCAAAATTAATCTCATTAAAGAAGGCCACCTAATTTTAATTCTTACTGCTCTTTGCCAAGAATTCAGGAAGAGAGAGAGAGAGGAAGGGAATAATCATTTATTATCTGCAAAACAACTGTGCTAATTGCTTTAAGACTATTATCTCATTTGATTCAGCACTCTAGCATACTTCTTCCTTCCTTCTGATACCCACAGGACAGCCCTACCTACACCATTAGCATTAACCACCCTTTGAAGTTTACAAGAGTAAATATCTATGTATGTATGTATATGTATAGGCATATGTTCATGTATATATGTCATATATCATGTTACTAATATTATGTGTTTATATACATACACATATCTGCATATTATACATACATACATGGAAAATCTACATATTATATTATATTACATATACATATATACATACATACATGGAAAATTTGAGCCTCACAGTAAATGTATGAGGGAGGTATTACTATTGAAGTTAATTGACTTCCCCAGACTTACACAACTAGCGAGTGTCTGGGAAAGGGAACTGGAACTCAAGCCTTCCTGACTCTCAAGCCAGCACACTATCCACTATTACAAGCTACCTCCCTGCCTCTGTTTTCATGGAATCTTTCTTGGATAACATCCTTTACTGCTTTCAACTACAATTCTTTAATTGGTTTTGTGGTGTGGGTTTTTTTTTCAATTGGACCAAGAGAGCTATTGGGAATTATAGTAAACAAAGCAATCATTTCAGCCCTTCAGTTCAAGATGTCTGAGTGTCCAGGGAAGACCAGTGTCTCTGGTGTGAGGGCTGCCTTCCACCTTTGGTGTCCACCTGCCACTCAACTCTCACCTGTGGTATTTTGACAGATGAGCTAAACCATGAGGGTGAGGAAGAGTAAGGAGGGGGTATCTACCCCAAGCATGTGTAGACTTCCACTAGTGAAATGGATAGATGAGAACAACTTGTTCCCATGGTCATGCAGGTAGCAGAAACAGGCTTTGTGGAGCACTTTGAACTTAGCCAGACATCAAAGACACCTAAGTCACCCACCACATCCCAAGCTATCACCAGTCATCTTGACTTATGTCTTGCCCCTGGACTTTAATGACTTAGAAAGATAGGGTGAGGTTGATGACTTTGTGCAACTCTGCCTCACTTATATCCAGTTTATGCACAAGTCAAAAGATATCACCCATACCATTTTACTATTTTTACCTACCTTAAAGTCCTGTGGCTACAGGCAAATAATGAAGCAACAGGTGCAGATACATTGGGAGCTGAAGTCATAACATTGCTCATAGGCAGCTCAGGCTATACTGTCTCTTCTAACTGGACTGAAGAAGCAACAAGATTTGGCAGCACTCTGGATGTCTTGTTGTGAGACAACTCAGCAGGTACCACATCCAAATAGCAGCTCAGAGTGACACAAGACTGGTATATGAAGGCCAGCTTGCCAAAGTCAGAGTTGGATATATCTTTCTCTGGAGTAGCCACAGCGATGGGGAATGCTATGAAGTTTTGTAAGCAAAACTAATCTAGTTAACAAACTTGCATGCTTTCCAAAAGGAGTGAATGACGCCACATGACAATTCAATTGCTACTTGTAGGAAAGCACCATACTGCCATCATCAGGGAGTTTGCTCCCCCATGATGCAATCTGATGAGGTCAAAGAAAAACTTTATGAAGACCTGGAGACCCTCATCATCAATGTGCCAAAAGAGAACAAACTTGTAATTCTGGATGACTTCAACACCAGAGTAGGCACAGGCTGTCAGACATGGCAGGGAATCCTTGGGAGGAATGCAGTTGGAAACAGAAACAGCAATGGTCACTTACTACTGAAGACTTGTGTAACTCATAACCTTCTTATCACCAACCTTGTCTTCTGTTTACCTAAGTGCAATAAAACTTAATGAATATACCCTTGCAACAAGCATTGACTTTTAACAGGTGATGCCATTGTAAGGAGAAGAGGCAGACAGGATGTGAGTGATGAAGGTGACCCAGAGTCCTAGTCTAGTCATGGACTTATCCTCTCCAAGCCAAACATTCACATTCAACAAACACAATGGCCCCAACACAAGACAACTACCAGAAGAATTCATTTCAACAGACTGTAGCTTTTGTCCATGCATGATGAGTTTGTTACTGAGCCAATACACAGTTGGCAACAGTGAAGCAGAAAAGGAGTAGTCAGCTTTCAGAACTGTGATGTACAGAACCACATTTACTTGTCTGGGCCAAAAGACCGGCAAACATCAAGACTGGTTTGACGAAATTGATGAGGAAATTCAGAAGCTACTCCATAGGGTTCACTATTGGGATAGTTCATTCATCTCTAAGAAGGTAGTGTTTAACTCCATTAAAAATAAAGTTCAAGCAAAGCTTAGAGAGATGCAAGATTCTTGACTCTGTAAGAAGGCAAAATGAAGTGCAGTTTTATGCTTATAGTAAAAGTCCAAAGTGTTTTATGATTCCCTGAAGTCTATTTATGGATCAAAGACATATGGAGCATTTCAACTACTCAGTGCTGACAGAGCCACATGGATTATTGATTAAAAAAAAAACATCATCCTGGAGAGATGGGATGAACACTTCCATAATGTTTTCAGCAGACTATCATCAACCAATTCTGAAGCCATTAACCATATACCTTGGATTGAAGTCAACCCCGTCTAGCTGAACTTCCAACTGAAGAAGAGTTTTTCAATGCCATGAAGCTCTTCTCGCCTAGGCAACACACCTAGTACCATTTCTATTCCAGCTGAGATTTATAAGTCAAGGGATCCACCACGCATACGAAAACTGACTGAAATCTTCTGGATTATATCAAAAAAGGATGTTATCCCCTAAGAATTCAAGGATACCTCCATTGTCCATCTCTATAACAGAAAGAGAAATAGGTTGTCCTATGGCAATCACAGGGAGATCTCTCTCTTAGTCATTGCCAGAATCCTCCTTACTAGGCTGATTCTTCACCTGGAAGATGGTCATCTCCTCAAGAGTCAGTGTGGCTTCAGAAAGGGCCAAGGAACAGTTGATATAATGCTTCTTTCCCAACAACTCCAGGATAAATGCCAGGAGCAGAACAGGGGTCCATACATAACATTCACCCATCTGACCAAGGCCTTTGATACTGTCAGTTGTCATGACATGGCAACATGTGGATGCCCAGAGAAGTTCTTCAGTGTTGTGTGCCAGTTTCATGATGACTTGATTGCACAGGTTCTGGATGATGGACAATGTTCTTGTACTCTCCTAGTCACCAGTGGAGTGAAGCAGGGCTATGTGCTTGGTTCCATGCTTTTTTAGTATGATGTTTTCAGTGATGTTGTTGGATATTTTAAACAAGAACAAAAATGGCATCAGTCAGCTACCACACTGATAGTAACATATTTAACTTCAAAAAGCTACAAGCTAAGAGTAAATTATAGGGAGAGTTGGTGCACAACTTTTTGTTTGCATATGATTGTGCACTCAATGCAGACTCTAAAGCTGAGATGCAACAGAGTATGGATTAATTCTCTGTTGTTTATGCTAATTTTGGCCTGACAATTAACAATAAGAAAACTGGGGTTCTCACAGCAAATGAAGAGATTTTGAATGCTGTGGATAAGTTTGCTTACCTTGGCAGTTTACTTTCCAAGGATACACACATAGATGATGAGGTTGATGCATGTATTGCCAGAGCTGGCTCAGTATTTGGGAGGATCCAAAAGAAAGTATGAGAGAAAAGAGATATTTAGGCTGCTTACCAAAGTGAAGGTCTACAGAGCTGTTGTGCTGACCTCATTATTGTATGCTTGTGAAACCTGGAAGTCTACCAGCACTATAACAGGAAACTGAATTGCTTTCATTTGAATTGTCTTAGACTCTGACCATCACTCGGCAAGTTAACTTAGACACTGGGGTTCTTTCTTGAGCTAAGTTGCCAAATATTCAAACTACAGGAGAGAAAACAACTCTGATGGGCTGGTCACATTATTTGAATGCTAAACATCTGTTTGCTTAAAATACTATTTTACGAAGAACTTACATGGATGTCAGAAGAAGTGATATAAGGACACTTTCAATGTCTCTCTGAAGAACTTTGGAATCAATTATAAGACAGAAGACACTGACACAGGACCTCCCAGCATGGTGAGCCCACATCAAAGAAAGTGTGGTGCTTTATAAACAAAGCAGAATTTCAACAGCTCGAAAGAAACATGAAATACATAGATTCAGTACATCTCCTATCCAAATATTCATATGAATTATTTGTGCCCAACCCTGTGGTAGAGCTTTTCAATCTCATGTTGGTCTGATCAGCCACAGTCAGACACACTGTACCTTGACTGCAACATAATGATGTCATTTTGGTCCTCTCTGAGCATAAAGGACAACAACTAACATGGAATTCATTATGTGTTTATTGCTAATAATAAAATATAAAACAAAAGGGATAACTAGGGTCATGATGATGCTTCCTTATGCCTAAAATATCCCCAGCCTCATGCCACCATCTCTGACAATTACAATCTTACTTGTCCTTAAAGTTCTAGTTTTGATGGTGCCCTTTCCATGTAATCATTCTCTTGGCATCTCATAGAGTCACACAAATCTCATATTTGACAAAGAACTCAGAGGGCAGCCAACTCATAATGTGCCAAGAATCACCTCTACACCATACCAGAAAAATGAACATTCCCATCTTTATTCAAAGTGACTTCTAGGAAAGAGGAACCTCACTACCTCTATGGTAGGAGTCCTTAATCTGAGGTCCAAGGATAAATTTCAAGGGAGTTTGTATGCCTGGAAGAGAAAATATTACATTTTTATTTTTACTATCTTCAATTATTCAACTGAAGAGTATTTTCACTGGCTGTTTCCCATATATGGAATTTTCTTCCTCCTCATCTCTATCAGGCTTCCCTGGCTTCCTTCAGATTCTAGCTAAAATGTCACCTTCTACAAGAAGTTATTCTTCTCCCTTCATTCTAGTGCCTTCTCCTTAATGATTTTCTCCAATATATCCCTTCTATATGTTGTTTATACATGGATATGTTGTCATGAGCTAGTGAGTTTTTGAGTGAATGTGGACTCATAGAGAATCTGGAACCTGGGATACCTTTTCCAGGTGCCCTGCATATGAGAGAGGGTGCCCCAGGTACAATCTCCTACATGGGAATAATTAGAATATAAGCTCCTTGAAATCAGGGAATTTTTGTCTTTGTTTCTCCAGCTCCCAGCATAATGCCTGGCATATGATGCTTACTTAAGAATGGTATTTTGGGGGAAAAAATAATAATGTTTTTTTGGAATTGAATTGGTGTCGACAAAGGAGGATTGAGGCATTCAGTGTTAAGAAAGGTACATTGGAGGTTGGAGAAATAAACTAGCACATTGGTGCTACTGATAGCAATGCAATGCGTAGTGCACCATGCAAAATGACAGGAGGTCACCAGAGTGCTCCCAGCTCATTTCAGCAGTCAATTTCATCTGGCTACCTTGTCAAGAAACCAGATGCTTTTCTTTCTCTTTGAATAAAAAATAAAGGCCAAAGTCTGGGCTCCCCTTTGGTGCCCAGAGGCCTTGGATCAAATGAGGTCCTGCTGCGGCTTCCTACAAACATGTCAGTTCTGATTGCCGGGGAGATTTGGACAGCGCTGGTGCTGATGTAAGGAGTACATAAGCCAGGAACAAGGCAGCAGAAGGAAGGGCTGGTTGTGCAAACCAAACCTGCTTACTTTTTCCCCCCATGAACTAGCCCTGTCCTTCTCTCTCCCGTCTCTCCCAGGGGAGCCCAGGCTGATCAATTGCTCCCACTCCTGTTTATAACTGATGCTTTGCATCAGTTTGGAAGAACAAAAGCACACTTCCTGAAAATGATGATGAAAGGCGGTGAGGCTGCCCAGAGGTCAACGAGATTGAAAGGTGCTCCTGATCCCTTTAGCATGAAATGTAAAGCCAGATGTTCGCATCCACCCTGGGACTCTGTTCATCAGAGTCAACAACAAACAGGTATCAATGCCTGCTGTGCTAAGCACCCAGAGGAGGAAAAGAACATGGTTTTGTAGGAAGAATCCTGTTCTGAAAGTCAGAGGACAAATGGGCAAATCCTAGCCCTGCTATCTAAGAGCATAAGATCTGGGGATGAAAGGGAACTTAGAGGTCATCTAGTAAAATTCTTGCACTTTAGAGATGTGGAAATCAAGAAGAAAGAGAAGAGATGAGGGCTAAGGTTGGAGCTTTGGGATGCCTAAATGCAGGGGGCCAAAGGAAGAGGAAAGATGACCTAAGGAGACAAAGAATGTGTGGTCAGAGACTTAGGAGAATTAAGAAAGTGTAGTGTCCTTGGAAGCCTTTTGAATGAATTTTCCTGGTTATTCAGTTGTTTCAGTAGTGTCCAACTCTTTGTGACCCTATTTGGGGTTTTCTTGGCAAAGAGAGTGGAGCAATTTGCCTTTTCCAGCTCATTTTACAGATGAGGAAACTGAGATAAACAGGATCAAGTGACTTACCCAGGGTCACACAGCTAGTAGGTGTCTGAGGTCAGATTTGAACTCAGAAAGATGAGTCTTCCTGACTCTAGGCTTGGCACTTTGTCCACTGTGCCACCTTGCTACCCCTTTTGAATGAGTAACTTTCCGTGAAACATGTCTCAGGCATGAGGTTTATCCCACTAAGTCTTGGTGATAGCTGTGAGGTCAAATGACTCTTCTGGCATTCAGATCTCAAATTCACCTCATTACCTATACTGTGTGCATTTGTATATAGATATCTGAGAATATGGGTTTTCTTGCTGGCTCTCTGATATGTGAGAATAGTTTATCGCCATTCTTATGGATGGATTTTGCTCCCCAGCTTCCAAGCCAAAAGAGGGTTTCGAGATGCTGGTGCAACTGATAAGTGAGCCTTCTGTCGTTGATTTTTAAACTTTTAAAAAAGTTTAATGCTGCATGAGTGCTTTATATTTGAGTGGCCTGACCCAAAAAGATAAAAACAATCTTGCTGAAGAACATTCTTGCACACAGCCTGCTACTGTGTAGTACAAAGCTGGTCTTGATCTTTCATCTTAAGCAACTAAAAATATGAAGAGTGAAAGATCCTCGATATGTAAACATGAATTAGATGAAATAGTTTTGCTTTCATGCCCCTGTCAGGGGTCTAAAAAAGCCTGCTAGCTGCTCTCCCCATTGCCCAATGGGTATCCCCTCTCTCCAGCTAGGAATTTTTCACTCCTGTTGGCCCCAAGTTCAAGAGAAGAAGGTAACGATGAGAGAGAGAGAGAGAGAGAGAGAGAGAGAGAGAGAGAGAGAGAGAGAGAGAGAGAGAGAGAGAGAATGGCATTAACACAAGTCTTGTAGACACAATGCCTTAATCCAAAGTAGTGACTAGCTAATTGGGAGTTTCAGGGAATTTGACAAGTTAATATAGGAAAACTCTTTTCTTAGCAGAAGATAAATCTTGGCAGCATGTAGACAATCATTCCCTCTGTGTACTAATAGGCTTGGACTTACTGATGACAAAGGTAAGGTCATTTGGTCCAACTCCCTCATTTTACACAGAAGAAAATAAAGCCTCAGAGAAATTGAATGGCTTGTCCAAGGTCACACAGCTAGCAAGTGGACTCAGGAGCTTTCTATTTTTCCACAGATATTTTTGGAAATTACAGTAGAACTCAATCAGATGTCTACTTGGTCACTATTGCTAATGAGTTTGTATAAAGGCTTCTGTGCTCCTCAGGGGATGAAAACATGAGTTAAAACCAAGATGAGGCATGCTACTCTCTTATGTAGGATTCGAAGGAAACTTTTGCTGACAAATACCCCTTCTTATGTCTACTTAAACAACTAGGTAGAATAGAGGGTAAAAAACACTAGACACGGAGCCCAGAAAACCTGAGTGAAAAATCTCTCCTTAGGCACTTACTAGCTCTGCCGGCAAATTGAATAACCTCTCCCAGCCTCAGTTGCCTCCTCTGCAAAATTGGCAAAAGATAAATAGCTCCTGTTCTTTAGGATTGAATTGACTTATTTGCCTTCTTGTTCCTAGAGATAAAATAGGGAGGGTAGGCAGATGATAGAAATAGGAGGTTGTGAGAAAGGAAGGGGAATCGCAAGACTCTGACAGTGAAGGGCAAAGTTTCTTTACCTGGGGTCCACAAACTTTTAAAAAATATATATTTTGAAAACTGTATTTCAAATTTTCCTTTATAGCTTTATGTATTTTATTGCTTGCATTTAAAACATTATTTTTAGAACAGGTCCATAGATTGCCAAAGAGGTCTTTGATATGAAAAGGTGAAGAGTTTCACATTTTTCTTAGTAATTTGCATGGTTGTCTTTTTAAATATACTTTTTAATTTGTTCAGTCATTTTCAGCCATGTCTGACTCTTTGTTGACCTCATTCGGATTTTCTTGGCAAAGATACTAGAGTATTTCCTTCTCCATTCCATTTTACAGATGAGGAAACTGAGGAAAATAGAGTTAAGTGAATTGTCCAGGATCATGAAGGTAGTAATTATCTGAGATCAGATTTGAACTTAGGAAGATGAGACCTCTCGACTCCAGGCCTGGCACTCTCTCCACTGGGCCACCTACCTGCTTCCTCACCACAGATTATCCATTCCACATCCACTAACTGTTGGTATACTTCAAGGATCTGTCCTGAACCCCTCTCTTTATTATCTCTACTATTATTTGGTGATCTCATCACCTTTCACAAGCTTAAATTTTATTTCTTTACAGGTGGTTCCCATATCTAAATATCCAATTCTTAAACTGTCCTGAGTTCCAGTCCTATATTAAAAACAGTCTCTTGGACATTTTGAACTGCATGCCTCATAAACTTCTCAAGCTCAACATGTCCAAAAATGAAATTATTATCCTCCTCTCCCAAAAAAAGTCCCTCCAAAACTTATAATATTACAACTTATAATATTTATAACTGTTATGCCTTATAATATTTACCCTATTAGAAATTAAAATTTAAAATTTTTAAATATACATTTGTTAACTTACTTGAAAATAATAACAAATCCACTAAATGTTGTCATAAATCACATATTGTTATGAAAAATAACTATTTTCCAAATAAAAAAAGGTAGTGAGAAGAGTAACACTGTTTTACATATTTCTGCAAATCTCTTTAATATCTAACTAAAGAGAAGACAATGCCATTCTCCTATCTGCTTCTGAATTCAGTGTTTTTGATGTCATTTTGATTGAAGTGCATGAAGAAAATTTGATTCCATACAGATATATATAGTTAGAAAAAGAGTATTTTTAGTAAGCAAATAACATCTTAGTTTTATTATGAAAATAGTTTTGACTTCATGAAGCTCTGGAGGTTTTGGGGACCTCCAGAGTTCCATGTACCACACTTTTAAGAACTGCTGCTTCAGAGCACCTCAAATGTCTCTTCTAAGTCCTGCTGGTGGGGGGAGGGTGTTGAATCATTTTTCAGTCATGTCTGGTTCTTTGTGATTCCATTTGGGGTTTTCTTGGCAAAGATACTGGAGTGGTTTGACATTTTACAGCTCATTTTACAGATGAGAAAACTGAGGCAAATAGAGTAAAGTGACTTGTCCAGGATCACAGAGCCAGCAAGTATCTGAGGCCACTTTTGTACTCAGAAAGATGTCTTTCTGCCTCCAGGCTGGCATTCTGTGTACTAGCTATCCCTATGAATCCTTTGCTGGAAATGAATAGGCCTTTAACAGATAAAGGTAAGGACTAAGAGGAGTCCAATTGAGACTCAAGCTCTCTAGGACTGTTTCCTTACCTGCCAAAATGTTGATGTCCTCTCAAGTCCATTATAGCTCTAAGATTTACTGGCTTTACACAGCCTCTTCCCCTGTTCCATAAGCTATTCCTCTTCCTCTGCTCTGTATCACTTACTTCACTTAGAGTTAGACTGAGTAGCAATGTTTTATGTACTAATGAATACATCATCTTCCCGGTGATTTCTGGTGTGGTGGGGGGTCCTGGAATGTTGTACTTTATTTCAATGGTGTCTCTCTAGAGGTAGTTGCTAGTGCCTTGAACATACCCAGGGCCCTAAAATTCTTACTGAATGAATAAAAATAAATAGAAAGAGAGATCAAAGGAACAAAGGAGACATACAATTTAAAGCAGCAAATAAATAGAGTAATCATGTATTTGACAAGTGTAAAAACTTAAGATTTTGGAATTAGAAGTCATTATTTGGTGAAAATTGTTGGGAAAACAGGAAAGCAGTATGGCGGAAACTAGGCAGAGAGCAATCCCTTACACCATTTACCAAGATAAGACCAAAATGAATACACGACCTAAATGTAAAGAGAGATATTACAAGAAAATCTGGAGAACATGAAATATGTTACTTACCAGACTCATGGATAGGTGAGCAGTTTATGAATAAACAAGACGCAGAGAACAGAGTGAGGTTTAAAATGGATAATTTTGATTACATTAAATTTAAAAGGTTTTGTACAAAAAAGAACAAATGTAGCCAAGATCAGGAGGAAAGCAGAAAACTGGGGGTGAGGGGAGAGGAGGATTAATAGTTTCTCAGATAAGGTCTCATATCTCAAACATATAAAGAACTTTGTAAAATCTGTAAGAATGTGAATCATTATCCAACAGTCAAAGAATATGTACAGGCAGTTTTCCAAGGAAGAAATCAAACCAATTTGTACTCATAAAACTTCTCTAAATCATTATTGATTAGAGAAATGCAAATTAAAACAACCTTGAGATATTTTTCACCTATCAGTTTGGCAAAAATGATTAAATGGGGAAAACAACAAATGTTGGAAAGGATGTGGAAAACTTGGGACACTCATTTGATGGTGGAATTGTGAACTGATCCAACCATTTTGGAGAGCCATCTGGAATTAGGTTCAAAGAGTTATTAAACTACCTATACCCTTTGATCCAGCAATACTGCTGCTACATCTGTTTCCAAAAATGATTAGGGGAAAAAGGAAAAGAACCCATATGTTCTAAAATATTTATAGCAGCTCTCTTTGTAGTAGCAAAGAACTAGAAATTTCAAGGATGCCCATCCATTTGGGGAATGACTGAACAAAAGTTGTGTTATCTGATTTTGACGGAATTCTACTGTGCTATAAGAAATAATGATCTTTGAAAAACATGGATAGACTTGTATGAAATAATGAAGAGGGAAATGACCAGAACTAAGAGAACATTGTATACAGTAACAGGAGTATTATGTTAAGAACAACTTTGAGCAAATAAGTCATTCTGACTATTATGAATAGACAAATTAACTACAAAGGACATATGAAGGAAGATGTTATCTGCATCCAGAGAAAGACAGATAGAGGTATGATAGACAAACAGACAGATAGATAAATAGAAGTACGTGTGAAGTGATTTTACATATACATCATTTTACAATTATTTATACATGTGTGTATGTGCATATATATACATATATATATTATATATATACGTATGTGCGTGTGTCTAATGGTAGCCATCTGGAAGGGGGAAGGGAAGGAAAAGAGAAAAAAAAATAAATTTGCATGATAACTTTATTATATATTTAAAAGGAATAAGAAGTTGTACATACTAGATTTGCAGTTTCATTTACAATCATTTTTATTATGCTATGTTGTGGAAATGCTTTATTCCATAAATTAAAAATAAAAGAAATAAAAATCAGAATAAATAAATCTAAAGCCATATACTGCTCTCTGATTCATGATGAAGAGGACTTTGTTTTTCCTTTCTTTCTCAGTTACCATGATGACGGATGGGCTCTCCAGTGACTGAAGATTTCTGTCTGTGTAGTGATTTGCCAACATGTCTAAGGAAAAGAAGACCCTCCCACTTAAAGTGGCCGTTTCCTCTTTTAGACTGTCGCTAAGTTCTTTGTCTTCTTCAACGGAAAATTTTATAGAACAAGAACATAAAAAGTTGCTTCCTGAAATCTTGGTGACAGAAGAAACAGAAAGACCCCAAAGCCCAGAAACTCCAGAGTCAGAATCTCTGGACCATGAAGAAGTCACTCTTCAAACTCCTTCCTTTGCCTTTGCATCTTCCACTTCCTCTCTTTTGCCCTCTTTTTCTTTCTCTTCAATGGAAAGTGTTAGTGTACAATTTAAAAGCTCAGAACCAACGACATCATCCATTTCATCCAAGTCAGAAGGTAAGAATTACTAATAAAAATGATCTCCAGGTCTCATTGCAGCTACAAGGGGGCTTCATTGGTAAAGTAACTATAACTCAGGCAGCAACATAATAATCAGGCAAATATATCTTAATTGGGTTAATTAGCATTTCTAAGGAGACCTTTCATTTTCCAGGAAGGAATAATTTATGTTCAAGGTCTTTCACTCATCATAGAGCTGAGTAATAATGATATATATTCTTGGGAACCAGGAGTAGCAGAGTGGATAGGGGATTAGTCTTGGAGCCAAGAAGACCTGGGTTCGAATCGTTCTCTTACACATACTAGTGGTTTCAGAGTAGATAAAGTCTCTTAACCTCTCAGTTCCACAGGCAACTCTCTAAGACTGTAACTTGTGGATAAATTACAGGTTTGTACTGATGAAGGGAGATAAACTTCCCACACTAATAAAGATATAAACGTGTACAATCATACCTAAATGTACAACATAGAAATATATAATATATATTCCTAACTGGCAATGTTTCCTTTCTTTGTTTTCAACCATTTGCTCAATAATAACAGTTTACACTTATATAGTACCCTGCAAGCCGTTTTGCATGTTATCTCAATTGATACACACAAGAACTTCATTTGACAGAAGGAAATTGGGCTTGAGAGAGTTTAAGTTATATCCAATATCACAAAGCTAGTTACAGACTGAGGAAGGACCAGAAGCTAGCTTGTTCTTCTGACTTCAGATCCCATATTCTATCAACAAGACCTATCACCTCAAGAGATGCAGCTGTTATCCATGTGACTCATAACTAAAAACTGAATCTTCGAGCCATTTCTTCTCAGACCATATGCCTGCCTTCTTTATGCGGGAGAGGAGGGGCATTAAGAGAGTGAAATATTTAACCTACACTCACTGCCACCACAGACAGTTGGAAAATCAGTGATACTTCTTTCTTCATTGATCATGTTGGAACTCCCTCAGCAGCAAACCTTGGTTACTGTTGGGTCCATGAGTCCCACTCAAAGCACAAGCCCAAAAACAGAATTTTCTTCTTAGCTTTATTCAATCTGGAAAATATTTGCAATCCACATTTATACGGTACTTTGGTTTACAAAGACTCAAGGAGGAGATAAACAGAGAGAACACATAGTAATGTCATTATCACCATCATCATCATTGCTGCTCCACTCCTTTTTAGGTGAGGAAGTTGGGGTTCAGAGAAAATAAGTGACTTAGCAGTGGTCATTCTCAGAACGCTTTCTGCTACACCATAATTTCTTCATTCCAGGGCTATTAGTATTATATAGATAGGTATGGCCTGTAGGTCAGCCTAATCTCTTCAGGGGCCTAGATGGAAGGGGAGAAAAGTACCATATTCTCTGTGCCAGTCTAGCCAGAAATTGTTCCTCAGAATACTAATACACAGCCTGCTCATATTCCAAGCCTAATTTAGAAACATAAAAGTAGCATTCAGAGGTTTTCTCCTGCACAGTGCGGAATCAGGCATTCTTAGCATATACTTCTGTGGGCCATGTCTTTGTAAATAGATCCCCTGCTGAAGTAGGACAAATACAGGAGTGTCAACTAACCAGAATTGTATATAAAGCCAAAACCTCCAAAATAAATGTCTTACTGGTAAGGGAAAGAAAGTTGATAAACTGTAGGTAAGATTAAAATGCCTTTAAAACTACATCTAGCTATGCCTTGCTAGAGAAAAATATAATATGTACTAAAAACATCCTTCAAAATTTATATAACATATTAAGTTGGGAAGAAATTTATGATAGAATTCTTAATCTTGCAAAAGGATTTACCATAGCCTTCCTTTATCCAGTAAGGCCTCCCAGGGTATTTTGAATTGTAGAATCTCAGAATTGAAAGGGACCTCAGATATCACCTAGACCAATCCATTTCTGAAGCAGGAATCCCTTCCACAATTTCCCTAAAAAGTGGAGACCAACAGTGACAGGGAACGCACTACCTTCTAAGATGATACATTCCATTTTGGAAAAGTTATCATTACTAGTAAGTTTTTCCTTATATAGACCCTTCTCTACATAGTTCTGATCCTTATTATAGACTCTTCCCTGTACAAATTTCCTTATATAGACTTTTTTATACAAATCTGACCTTTATATAGACCCTTCTCTATATAGACCTGACCCTTCTATAGATTCTTGTGTACAGTTATGACCTTTATATAAACCCTTCTCTGCATACCTCTGACCCTTTCCCTACAGAGTTCTCAACCTTAGACTCTTTTCTATACAGTTCTCATCCTTACCTTATGAAGAGGCAGCCACGATATAATGGAAAGAGCACTATACAAATCTGACCCTTACATAGACCCCGCTCTACATAGCTCTGACCCTTATATAGCCTTTTACCTATACAGATTATCCTGTATAGACCCTTCTCTATATGGATCTAACCCTTCTATAGAGTTTTCTCTACAGATCTGCCCCTTATGTAGACTACACTCTACATAGCTCGGGCCCTTCTATATGCTTTTTTCCTATAGAGATCTGATGCTTATATAGATCTGCTTCTTTATCATTTTTACCTGGTTCTCCTATTTAATTCTTATTTTCTCCAGGCAAAACATCATACCCAGTTCCTTCCATCAGTCTTTGTATGGTATCATTTGGGGTTCTGGTAACCTTTATCTTGACACATTCTTCATTTGCCAGTGCCTTTCCTAAAATAAGAACTAATGCCATATTCCAGATGTGATCTGACTGGGACAGAATACAGTAGGACTATTATTTGTCTTGTTATAGATATCATGCTTCTATTAATATATAGTAAGA
Source organism: Notamacropus eugenii (assembly GCF_028372415.1). Lineage (NCBI taxonomy): Eukaryota > Metazoa > Chordata > Mammalia > Diprotodontia > Macropodidae > Notamacropus > Notamacropus eugenii. The sequence continues at coordinate 296,188,507 of NC_092877.1, read as the reverse complement.
TCATATTAGATTTTTAGGCTATCATGTCACTCTATCAACTTTTATTGAATTTGCAATTTAATAAAATCCCAAGGTCCTTTTGATAGGAACTGTTATCCAACCTTATCACCTCTATCCTGCTCATATATGGTTGATTTTAACCCAACTGGAGTTGTTTCTCCCTATTAAATGTCTTAATAAATATATCCCATTGTTCCCTCTTGTTAAGATCTTTTTACAGCCTAATTTTGACATCCCTTGAATTAGTTATCCCTCCTAACTCTGTCATCTGTAAATTGGGCCACCTAGCCAATGATGCCTTGAATCAAACCATGGATTATGATGTCATATAGAACAAGACCAAGAATAAAGTCACTGTGGCAATCTACTAAAGACTTCTCTCTGGGCTGATATCAATTCTTAATCACCAATCATCCAATCATTTCTATGTCTACCTATTTACATTATTATATTATATGTTATATCATATATTATATTAATTTATACATTATATAAATATTCAATATTTATTATTTGATGTCTATCATATAATATATAAATTATACATAATTATATATGTTATATAATAATACATAAATAAAAATGATATATTACATATATAAAAATATATGTAAACCTAAATTCTCTTTTGTCTGCTTTAATATCATGAAAGTATCTGCCAGTGTTATATTAAAGTCCAGGTACTGACAGAGACCCATGATCTCATTACTAGAGGTACACCCAGGATAGGAACTCCCTTCATTGATACAGATCTTAATCCTTCTCCAACCTAGTTTTAAAGACCTTCCTAGGGTTGAGTAAAGTTGTGGCTTATCTATGATTACACAGTTAATAACTGTCAGAGGCAGGATGTGATAGCAGATCTTTCTGATTCTGAGTCTAGGATCCAATCCACTATACTAATAGTAACAATAACAATAATAATTAGTAATCATATTGATAATTATAATAACTAGCAAAGTGTAAAGGAAAGAAACAGGAGATAGATTGACTTGTGGTGCTATGAGGAATTCAGTGGAGACACAGTACATAGAGACAAGTTATGGATTCCTAGAGAGGGAAGAGAATTTAAAGATCACCTAATTCAATCCTTTCAGTTTTCAGACAAAGACCCAAGGTCACACAACACTCTGGGCGCCTCATAGTTTACCCTAGGTGAAACACTTGCTTTCCCGCAATCTCCCAACGATGTTTTGAACATTAATTAGTTGAGGTTGAAGGGCTTCTATCTTGCCCACCCTCTTCCTGCTGGGATGTTTCCTAAGCCTCCGCAAGGACTCCCTTGTCACTGGAGCTGGCTGCCCTACCTAGCCTTTGGACTCACATCTTTCCTTCCTTATCAGCCCACAGTTCATGCACAAGCCAAGACATCACCCTGTGATGTCACTAGTCCTCTTCAAAAATGAAGGACAAACAAGTGCACACTGACAACCACAAGCGTGCCTTTCCTGGGGAAAAGGAGTATTTACAGAAATGGCAGAACAAGACCTGCATGTGGTTAAAAGAGTTGTTTCCCACAAATAGGACTTGAACTATTCTCACGTTTCCTAACCTATTGTTCTTTTCGTTCTTGTGGTGGTTCAGTCTTTTCAGTCATTCTAACTTTTCATGACCCCATTTGGAGTTTTCTTGGCAAAGATACTGGAGTGGTTTGCCATTTCCTCCTCCAGTTCATTTTACAGGTGAGAAAACTGAGGCAAACAGGGTTAAGTGACTTGTCCAGGGTCACACAGCTAGTAAGTGTCAGGAAGATGAGTCTTCTTGATTTCAGGTCTGACTCTTTGTGCACTGAGGCATCATCTAGCTGCCCTAACCTATACTGACTAATTAATGCTTCTTCCTTGACATAGAAAGAAAGGAGTTTATGGAAAGGCAGCCATGGTACAGTGGAGAGAGTACTGACTTCATAGTCATAGGACCTGTGTTCACATCAATTATCTTACTACCCTGTATGACCTTAGACAAGTCACTTTACTTGTCATGTCCTTCTGGGTAAAATGAAAGGGCACAGATGAATGAATTAATGAATGAATGAATCATATATTAAGTGCCTACTATACACAAAGTGTTGTGCTAAATGCTGAGGAAACAAATAGAAAAATAAAACATTCCCTGCTCTCACTTTCTAATGGAGCAGAAAACACCTACGGAGAGTTTCAACTACAAGTTAAGATGGCCTCTAAGTTGTCTGCCAGCTCTAAAGTTATTTGATTTATGGGAGTGGGGCTAGACATATCACACATTATTCCATGTGTGCAAGAAATTCCTGATGTATTCAGGGCAAAGACCCGGGTCACAAAAAAGAAAAAAAAAAAGCATTCTGGGCTTTAAGAAAAGAATTTGCATCTCAGGCATTTCCCACAGAGAAAGCCCATTAGCTGGCGGTGGAAGGAGAAAGCCCCTCATGACAGCAGAATGAGAAAGAAAAGCCTATTTGCCTTTGAGCTGCCCAATCGCTTCTCAAAAAGCATTTTCTCAGGCGTAATTGCATTTTAAGAAAAACTTTCCAACTTAATCACTTTAAAAAGATCGTTAAAAGGAAAGACTCTTGTAACCACAGTATTGACTACTGCATGGCAATCTTATAGAAAAAATTATAATAGTACGTATGTCTTTCCCATCCCCATTCCCACATACGTGACAACATGGGTTCTTTTTAATGGAAAGATGATTTCTCAACATTCTCTTTTTTCCTTCCAGAAAAGGACAAAGAAACTGCAGAAGAGGACGAAGAAAAATTAAAAAGTGTCACAAAAGTACCATCAGGGTAATGTTTCTCCATTCTATTTAATCAGTTGTCTTTGAACTTACTTGCAATGCTGCAGGGGTCTTTCAGTCAGGGATGAAGTGGTACCAACACTTGATGAAGTGGTACCTACACAAGTGATGATGCTTTGGGCATTCATCATCCTTGCCTCTATCTAAAGGCCAAAGTCATGTGGCATCAGGACAGCCAGGGTACAGAAAGTAAAAATATGTCAAAAGGCATAATTGTGGTTGTTACCTTGTCTATTAAAGTGAGCTTATAGAAAAGGGTCAGGGGAGGAAATGAGGGAAAGGTCATGTAATGATGAGATGTCATTTCACTAAAATAGGGAATTAGTTTTCTCTAAAAGGTAACACAATTGTCCTTGGTATTTAATTGGTCCCTGCTTTCTTTGATGCAACTTTGATGCAGTCATTAAAAAATTCTACCTATGTGGAGTTAGGGTCCCTCCAACTTGGTGGATTTCTGAAAACCACACAAGTCATTATACACTGACTTGCTGACCCAGTATTTCCATGTGGAGACAAGAAGAAGCTGAGTCCAGAGAAGCCAAGTGCCATTATATTCTTGTTGCATATCTTTGCTGTGTAGGGAAAAGCAACTTTCTTTTTGATAACTATTCTGGGACTTGTGAGTGTCTGATTTCATCCATTTCATTCAAAGTTATAATTACTATTTGCAGATTCTCCCCCATCTTACTTTTACTCACTATTTTCTTTCTCAGCCTCTCTTTTTACCCTATCCTTCTTACCTTATCTTCTCTCCTCACCCTACCACCTCCCAGTTCCCCACCCCTCCAAGAGTTCCCCTATCCCCTCCCCTTAAAACCCAATCTCAATCCACAAACCCCTCCAAAAATCTCCTATCCTCTCCCTCCCAACCTCCAAAATCCCAATATACACACTCCTCTAAAAGTCCCTCCTCTCTTCTGTCCCCCAGTTTTCTCACCTCTCTACATGAATCCCAACCTTGAACTTGAACTGACAAAATGTTGGCACATGGCTTGCCTAAGAAGCCTAAGACAAAAAGACTCTCCCTTCCCAGTCCTAAAACCCTATTTGTCCTGGCATGGATAAGTGCATTTAGCCATATGTCCACAGATATGCCCGACTGGCTCTCTGTCCTACCTGTAAAAGTGTAAGATGCAGTGCCCTAGGTCATCAGGGACATTCCCTGCTGCCCCCTAAGGATGGTCACATTTTGCCTTTCACTCTGCATAGTCAGCATTACAGAAACATCCCCCTCCTCTCAACTAGTGAAAAGATACACAAGCTGTGTATGATATTGTGATGACAACAAACCTTATCAGTCTAGCTGCCATACTTGATGAGGTTTGGCTCTATCCAGCATATGATAGGAAGTGAAATAGGGTGGATGAGGGACAAAGAAAGTTGAGGACAAATGTCTGCTGAAAAAGGAGCTTACAATCTGGCTGTTGAGACAATAGGGCTTGTCATATCTAGTACCGCGCTCAATAGTTCATCAGTAAGTATATACTTGGAGACTCTTATTGGCCAGTATTTTTATAGCCACTGTGATAAATACAAAAGGCATGTAATGCCATCCCTATTCTGCTGAGACCAGGGTGTAGGGAGATAGAAGAAGCCATATCTCCCATAAGTGGACCCTTCCCATAAAGTTTTAAGACAATTTAATATACAATAAATACAGAAAGACAGACCTCAAGAGCTGACAGGTATTGGGGTCAGCACAACAAAAGAAGCAAGTTAGAATGTGAGATATTTTTTTTTAGACAAGGAAAATAAGACAGAGAAAGAAAGACAAGATGCCCATCATTACAGAGGAAGTTGACTTCTGGTCCCATGACTGCTTTGCTTTCCCACGACAAGACAGTCATGGAGATGTTACTAGTGAGGTTAGCCATGAATGGATTTGTTAGAAGTGGGAGACCAGAATAAAGCAGCAGAGAAGGAGGCATCAGGGAAATGTGACTGGCTGGAGCTGACTCTCTTTAAGTGACTGAACATGAACTTTCCAAGAGGTTTGTTTGTGAATGGCACCACTTGCTACCTCCTTGTAAGTACAGCTTTGAATTAAAGCATCTGAATTGCTGCTTAAACTCTTATGTCTGGGAACTTAGATTCAGACTTGAAAGATTTGGGGCTTCTTGCATCTGAGTAAGTTCCCAGACCATACAGTGGTAATTTGGATGGTTTAGGGGTGTTTCTGTCCCTTTATTCTAAGGTTATGAGTGAAGAATTATGTACAGTTAAACATCACACTGATAGGATTGTCTCCACTGAAACAGCAGTGAAGGAAATAGTGTAGGATAGTTGTCCCATAAACTGTAAGAGCCAACTTGGGTAAATCCGTACACTAAACTAAGAAGGCAAATAGCCCTAGGGTCAGCAGGAGCCTGAGAAGGCTTGGCATTTCCCCACAGCACACTTTGATTTTGGCTAGGGTGAGCATGAGATTCTATAAGTACCAAGACCACTGCCAGTGGTTAAATGTCGGATTTTGTATGGGATTCTTTGTAAAAGTGGGATTTTTTTAAAGTCTACTTATAAGAAGCCCGCAGAATCCCCTGGAATTCTTTTTGGAAGAAATTTTGCAATTTTTAGAGAATTGTTTTTCTCTGTTTTGTTTTGGTTTGGATTCTTCTTACTGGGAATTCCCTTCTGAACAGAACTGTTGTGTTCCATTGTATTTTTAATTCACATGGTGTTCAGATCGGATGCTGAAGGTAAACGTGTGCTTAGAATTGTGCTTGAGTTTCATTATCTGTTATATTGCATTGCACTTAGGGAGTACAACTTAAGCTAAAATGAGCAACATGGGGGTTAAATCTTTAACAGGACTGGCTGGCATAAAGCATTTGAAATGAATCCCCAAAGAACAAAGTTATTGAGGGAGCTTTGTGTTACCCTGTGAAAGAACAGTAAGAAATCAAGAGGGAAGGATATGAATTACTTACAAAGCATTGCATGGAGGCAGACAGAACTCTCTCTAGGTTCTCTAAATTACCTGAATCAGGATGGTATACTATAGCATCTCTAGAGAGGTAAGAGCTGGGGAGAACACCCAGAAACTAGTCATTAAACCCTTCAGTGAAAAAGAAGTGACAGAAATGAAACTAAGACTTTCTTGCAAAGGCAAGGATGGCCTGAAGATGCTATGAAATGTATGTTTGAAAAGAAGTTAACACCTGGAGAAGCTAGATACAACCAAGTACGACTCCATTAGAGCAAACTACCGCCCTTCTCAGGAGTCACCAAATCCATCTGGCAAAGAACCATTTGAATTCTGAATAGGACATACCATAGAGATCTTACAGCATTGGGAAATAGATGGATTTTTGTGAAGAAATGAGGAAGATAAATGGAAAACTACACGGGACCAGGATTCAACCTGGTTTGTTGTTTTAAATCAGAACCTTGATATCACAGCGTTAGAATGCATACGAAGATTAGGGGGTGAGCATGGGAAGGAAGAAAGAAAGGGAGGGAGGAAGGAAGGAAGGAAGGAAGGAAGGAAGGAAGGAAGGAAGGAAGGAAGGAAGGAAGGAAGGAAGGAAGGAAGGGAAAAAGGAAAGGAGAAAGGGAGGGAGAGAAAAAAGAAAGAAAGGAAAGATGCCTAATCACACACTGAGAGATCTGATGTGGAGAACTGGGCATTAGTTTATCAGAAGTTGAACAAGATCAGGCCAACTTAAGGAAATTAGGACAGTCATGGACAGAGGTCATCCCAGACCCTCAAGAGTGTGCCCTCTTTCACCAGTTTTTATGTATGATTTCCCCCAGGACTCATAGAATCTTACACAGAGGAAGTTCTGAAGTTATTGTGGGTCCTATTGTGCTGAAAGGTGGATCTCAGGTAGACATTCTTTCAGAGGCATCTCCAAAAAAATACCTTGGCAGCTTATGCACAGGATAAAAGAACTCTATGAATTGAGCACCTTTCCATATTTGGGTTAGAAATTCTCTGCAAAAGTCACAGATTTTAGCAAGGAGAATACTTTGACACTGGTATATCCAGGTATAGTGAATATCTCTAGTGTGTTAATCAATGTTAACATTGGGACCATCTCAAGGTATTTGCAGAATACCACAGGTAGCAAACTAGACTTTGATACCTAGGTACCCTAATGAGCCATGTTTCCTGTGACAAATTTTTTCAAAAACCTGAAGCAAGTGGTGGCATAGATCATCACATGAGCACTGAATCCTTCAGCTCAAAAGTGAATTCAGAGAGATTTTTCTTTGGAGACCTTATAGTCCCTGAATGATGGAAGGGACCCTTGAGGAAGAAACTCAGGACAAGCAGTGGCATGTTATCACTGCATGAGTGAAATGTAGGGTGTGCCCAAGGAGCACCATGCGGAATTCAAATCAACAATTCCTGATCTTTTTGAGAATGACCTGGAAAGATTATATTATCAGAGATGCAAGATCCACCTAAAGGAATCATCACTCAGTAGCATCATCATAAAGTACCAAATTCCACATGCATTGACTACAGCAGTGATATAGACAAAGATGGGAAAGATATGATTTGTAGACTTTCAAGCTTTGAATATTCAAGTGAGCCACTGACTGAATACGTGAATTACTTAATTGTGCTGCTCTACTTGGATAATTTCATTGTATTGGGGAAGATGGTGGAAGAGCATGAGAAAACATTGATCAAAGTCTAGAAGAATCTAGACTGAAGCTATTCATGGGAAAGTTTGATTCTCTAGAGCCTTTGTCAAGTATGAGTCACATAGCATCTCATAAGGGAGTGAGTACTCCCTTTAGAGAAAAGTACTTATCAGCTGGTATCAGCCAAAGAATGTAAAATATAACTTTTGCTAAGATTCAATAGTTACAATCGAATATTTGTAAAGGAACATGTTATTCTAACTAAACCATCCATCATCTCACTTGTACTTGGGAAGAACCAAAAGTAGAATGACAAAAAATATCATTCTGTGTGATGGAAACACTACCAGCTCTGAAGTTGGAGAAACTGAATTCAAATCCACTCTCCAATGTTTATTACTTGTATGACCTTGGGCAAATCACAACCTTTAGTTCTGTCATCACAAAATGATGGGAAGTGGAGCAGAGAGGAGTGGAATAGATTGTCTATGTGGTCCCTTGTAGCTCTAAGTATATAATATTGTGATCACTTATCAATCTCTTGGAAGCCATTGGAATGAAAAATGTAATAACAGTATTTTCAGGTCTCAACCAGTGGTGTATATATATATATATATATATATATATATATATATATATATATATATATATATATATATATATATACACACACACACACACACACACATATGTATATGTGTATATGTGTGTGTTCATATGCATGTATGCATATGTACATGTGTGTATATACATATATATTTACGTGTGTGTGTGTGTATACACACACACACACACACACCAGGGTTAAGTTACACAGACTCAGGAAAACCCTTTGTGCCTCACACTGACATCAGTCTAGGAGACTTAGCAACAGTGTTATGCTAGGAGAGTGATGAAAACCAGACACCTGCTGCATGTGCCAGAGGAGAATTTATTGACAGTAAGATCCATTATCCCATGAATTGAATAGGAATTCCTGGTTATGAGCTGGACTGCCACTGAAAAGTTCTGATATGATGTGAGTGGAGCTCATTTTCAAGCATGAACTGACAACAATTCAAAGATTTTTCTTCTTACTGGGACCAAATGCCGTGTTGCCCATCAGAAATGGGTATACAGTAGGCATTGAATAAGCCAGGTAAGACTATTGTGGATGAGGCTGTTAACAGGTTTTACTGAGCCAATCTCTAACCTGAGTAAAGCTCAGAGCCACACAAAGCAGGCCTAGAGAGGGAGTGTCAGTAATCAAGTAGTTTAATTAATCAGTTTCAGAGTGGGGAATGCTCTCCTAGATGAAATAAAGATCACAGGTTATATACCTAAATCACAACTGCGGAAGGAGAGGAGAAAGTGGATTATAAACAATCATTTAGTGGTTTCCCACAAGAAACCCACAAATCCCACAATACAACCATTCAGGAGTCAAGTCTTTGGGGGTAGTGACCACCTCCCCTAGGGTACAGAACAGAATTCTGTGATGGGAACAAGTATTACATTTTTGATTCGCCTCACTTATGATCCAGTGATTGTGAGTGTTGTCAAAGTTTGGCAAAGGTCAGTTCAAGCTGCATTGTGAGCTCTGACTCCTGAGCCAAAAAGGCAGATCATGAGAGAATTAAATTATTAGTGTATATGTTTCACATATCATATCTATTAATATAAAAATCACAATTCCGCAAGGCTGATCTATCTAATAGACTAGGTGAGTCCAACACTAAAATTACCCCCATGGAAGGAGTGAAGAGATTGAATGATATTCAAGAAAATGAATCATTTTAATGTGAATGCACAACTAAGGATCTGGGACTTCCATCAGAGCATACCACCTGTAATTATGAATTTTGTTGCAATGAACCTTTGCCCAAGTTGTTTTTGGAGTACTGACAATGGAAGTGACTGCATGATAAAAGGGTTGGGAGCAGTGATAGGAATGAAGAAGTAAAAGGAGAACCCTCATATCCCTCAAGTCATTCCCAAGAGGGCAGCTCACTACAGAAACCATGGTTGAAGTTTTCATGGGAGTGTTGGACTGGACTGTACCTCATCACACAAATGGAACAAAGAAGCAGTTGGTGATACTCATGGACTTTTGGTTCTTCACCACAAAAAAAAAACAAAAAACATGACATGATAAATTTGTAACCTGCGATCAAGAGAAGACATACATTGTATTAGGTCCAAATAGCGGCAGAGCTCCAGAAGGAGCATAATACTTGTGCCTGAAGTGTTCAAAAGTAGAGTTCCACCAATTCATGCTGTGTATTTGGAGAGTACAGGTGCCAGCAAGCCTTTGGAGCTTATAGGTTTAGATTTGCCATCTCTGGAAGGAGAATCTTTCCTCTGGAATGCAAAAATATGCCCAGCCAAGAATCAGGAAGAATCTACAGTTGCTGGACTGTTATGGGAGAAGTATTTTGGTCAGTCACATGTGACTTCCTTGACAGGATTCATTCTGATCAAGGCAAAGATTTTGAAGGTGAAATACTTAAGGAGGTATAGGCTTTGGCAGGAATCAGTGCACATAGTAAACATTTAAATATGTATTGACTGGCTGGTTGACTGAATCAAGAAATCTAAAAGCATACCTTAACCACAAGGAGACCTATAGCCTAAACTACAGGGCGGGGGGCGGGGGGGGGGGGAACCTCCAGCCTCGAGAGCACGTGTACCCCTCTAGGTCTTCAAGTGCAGCCCTTTGACTGAATCTAAACTTCACAGAACAAATCCCTTTCAAAAGGGATTTATTGTTTAAAACTTCAACTCAGTCAAAGGGCCATACTTGAGGACTTAGAAGGCCATATGTGGCCTCATCCCTGACCCAGACATATGAACCCTGCTATCCTAATCATACTGAGGATCGTGAGACCTGAGCACAATACTCAGTGGCATTAACAAGTGGTATGTATGATGCTCCTAGAGATGATGCCATAACCTTTATATATCTGTGAGAACCATATTTGCTCATTACCTTGTGCTATAGAGCCTTAGAAGATGTAGATTTAGAGACTCCCAACCAGTATTTCTATAAGATGAGAGACTGGCTGAAGGAGGTCTAGCTGTGACACTGATAGCTCTCATAGACACAGAACAATTCACTTGGATGGCAACAGTTACAATAATGTTTCAATTCACTGTCAAATTCATAATCAGCAAAGTGAGAAGAAATCACAGCATGGAGACGGCATAGAAGATGCAAACTGAGGGAAAGCTATCCTCCACCGAGCAGCTGATAGGCTGGAAACCCAATCTTACCTTTTTATAAAGTAGCTGCCAAAAGTGATCAGGGCAGTACAAGGACAAAGTATCTATTGCCTGCTGGGAAATTAGCCAGATTCTTTTCTGAGCAATAGGAAAGGAATGACGGAGAGTGAGCCATGAGGCTTTGAGTTCATAAGACAACAAACCCATTTAGTCTTTACAATAATCTGAGCCAGATAAGGGCTCAGACTACTGATTCCACTGAGAGAGAATTGAGCACTGGTTCTCACTGAAGGGGAAGGAAATTCAACAGAATTTGTCTTGACCCAAAGGAAAACAACAGGCAGAAAGGGGATGGGGTGAACCCAGAAATAATCTCTTTCCAGTCCAATATTCCTAATGTGTAGAATACTTTAGCAATGGAAGTGCTTAGGGAAGAGACAAGGTTAGAGACAGTGGCAGTAAGCCTGGGTTATCCACCAGCTCAGAATTGGCAGTGCAGGTTAACAGATCTGTGGATCCAAGAGTTAGCCTGACTCTTTGACAAACTCAAAAGGTTATAGTCAAAGTTCCATTTGACCACGTTTTATGAGAAATGGGACAAGTGGTTACTCAAGTAGTCAAATGACCCCCAATACTAGATTGCTTGTAATGTGAGCTTTCAAATTCCAACGTATGCTATTAGGTGTCATACATGACACATATGAGTATTCTGCAATACACTTTTATAGTTGTGTTACACATCTTTGCTATTTATAGTAGTATATCATATCGCTACCTGGCATTTCCTGTTTCTACATGTGATCTATGCTCTTAGTCATCACTTTCATTGTTATGTGATGCTATACATTTGTAGTGCATGAGATTTGTGCCCTTAGTTTAATACATGCAATGCTGTCGCATGTTTTATTACATGTATGTATTATATCACTAGATACATGTTAATGCTAACTGCATGCAATTCTAATGTAAATGCCACATGTACCCTTGCACTGTTTTGTACTAAGTAGTAGGAAAAGAAAGGAATAAAAGCCATTGCTAATTATATACTACGTGCAGGTATTATGTAAGTACTTTACAATTATTATCTCATTCAGTCTTCACAAAACCCTGGGACTCAGAAATTTGGATTCAGTCAAAGGGCCACACTTGAGGACCTAGAGGGCCACATGTGACCTCAAGGCCACAGGTTCCCCCCCCCTCCTGCCCTGGGAGGTAATAATAATAATAATAATTAACATTTATATAGTCTTCATTTTGTTCTGGGCACCATGTAAGTACTTTATAAATATTATCCCATTTAGTCTTTACAATAACCCTGGGAGGTAGGTGCTATGTAGGCGGGATGACTATAACAATTATATCTAAGTTATTATGCTTAGAACAGACATCCACAAATGCCCAAGAATACTCAGTAAATTTTTTATGAATTAGAAATGTTTCACTGGAGGGAATATGTAACCCTTGCTTCATTCTGGTCTGCTAAAGAGGAAAAGGAAAAAGCCATCAGCTCATGTCTCCCTTAAGTTGGTCTCATCTACAGACATTCAGTAGCCAAGTAACATGGAAAGGTCCCAAAAGCAGATTGAGGGGTGGGGGAAGGGGGCAGTGATTAGTTTCAGTCAGTTTGCCAATAAACATTTAAGTAACTTCTTGTGTGCCAAAGACTGTACTAAGTGCTGGAGATATAAAAAGAGGCAAAAGAATAGTCCTGCCCTCAAGGAACTCACAATCTAATAAAGTTCAGCACAACAAGAGAAGACACTTGAGGATGTTCTCTTAAGTACTTAACAAATATGATCTCATTCAGTCTTCACAACAACCCTGGGAGGTAGGTGCTATATAGGTAGGATGACTATGACTATTATATCTAAGTTATCATGCTTCGAATAGACATCCACAAATGCTCAAGAATACTCAGTAAATTTTTTAGTGATTGAAATGTTTCACTGGAGGGACTGTGGAACCCTGGTTGGGTGGGCTGGGGGAGGGGAGCTGGAGACAGAGACAATGAGATCCACAGGATCAAGGAAGTCAATTTGCAGTCATGCAGTCTAGGCACTTTGCTTCTCCCATGATGATTGCAAAAGTAAGGCCACTCCCCCAGTTCATCATGGCTAATAAAAACAGCTAGCATTCCTATACAGCTTTAAGGTTTGCAAGGTTAGCAAGAGCTAACATTTATTTTGAATTTATTAGGCCCCAGGCACTCTGTAAGTACTTTATAAATATTATCTAATTCGGTCCTCACAACAACACATAAGCTTGTGTTATCTATGTATAACCTCATTTGAGCCTCACGATTACCCGATGATGTGGAAGGTACCATTATTGTCCTTTTTTTCATATGAAGAAACTAAGGCACAAAGAAGTTCAACTCAGGGTCACTCAGCTAGTGAGTACTTGAGGCAGAATTTGATTGTAGGGCCTCCTGACTCCAAGCCCCACACTCTGGGATGTGATACCTAGCTGCCTTTCTTTCTTCTTCTCCCTCTCCACTGCTCCCGACAGTAGAGGGGCCAACTCATCATCCTACTTTTGTAAGAGCACTCCCTCCAAGGTTAATTAGGTGTTAAGAATTTCTACAACCTTCCTACTTACCGTACTAAGATGCCTGTGTCTGCTTCAACTTCTGACAGGTTGTCCGTGTCCTCCACTTCTTTTTATACCGAGGCTTCTTCCAGCACTTCTATTTCTATCCCAGTTCCAGCCCCTGTTCCTCCTAAGCAACCTGAATCCAGACTATTAGAGACCAAAAAGTTGATATTCCTTCACTGTTCAACCCAGACCAAATGGGTGATGGAGGATGATGGTAAGCAGAACTTCATTAACCATGCAAAGACAGGGGATTTATTTCTGTTATGAGTTAGGAAACAGCAGAGTTGTATGGGAAGGTGGTAAAGATCAATAGCTATTTTAAGCCTGTACCTGTGTCAAAATACCGTGATAAAGTAAACGTGATTGAGGAAAGTTGGAGTGTAGTAGCAGATGGAGCACCTACCTTGGAGGAAGGAAAACTGGCTACTCTCAGTGTCTCAGACAACAATCTAAAGACTGCAAATTATTGAATTCTCCAATTTTCACCAGGGGAAAGAGTTTCCACAACAAAAAAAAAAAAAATGTCCTACACTGGTTGAGTCAGAAGACTAACCCAAACCCACGATGCAGACTCACATTGCTTTTGGGGAGAATCCTTTCATTAGAAAATCAGAGTTTCTAAGTAACCACCTGTGGTAGACTGTAAGGTCCCTGAGGGGAGGGCTGTTTAATTTTTGTCATTGCATCCCTGGTGTCTGACACATAATAGGTGTTGAGTTGATTGGGTAATAATAATAGCTATCATTTATATAGGTTTTAAAGTGATGTGTGTGTGTGTTAACTTCATTTGATCCTCACAATAATCTGAAGTGTTATAATTTTCCTCATTTTACAGATGAGGAAACAGAGGCTGATAGAGGTTAAATGACTTGCTCTTGGTTATACAGCTAAAAAGTGCCTTGGGCAGGATTTGAACTTAAGTTTTCCTTTAACCCAGTTAAGTAGTCTATCCACTGTGATCTCTAGCCACCTCTTTGGGTAGACGGTTAGATTTCCCCAGGGGACTGTTTCTTCATCCTCCCCTGCCAGTCCTTCTACTCACCTTCTTTGTTCTCTAAGATTTAAGGGAAAAGGGTGTCAGGAAGCAAATAACCAATTTTTCCTCCTTTTTATTTCTCCTTTCCTTTACTTCATTTCTATTCAACAAATATTTATTAAGTAAGGGCCTAGTGGGAACAGTAAGTTAAAAAAAAGAAGGCAAGTCCCAACTCAGCAAACTTACATTCTATTGTAATTCCCTCCCCAAAGTTAGGTTTTCTTGTTCCCCTTTCACTTGGCCACAGGGACTATTTTCTTCAGGAGCATTGGTTACAACAAGACTATTGAAGCTATAGGAGTAACACAATCAATTAATAAGAAAGTACAGAGTGAAAACAAGCCCTCCCCTACTCCCAACTGAGTCTGGAACTCAAAACAGTGGTGGTCCCCTAACCCAATCCCCTCACTTTACAGTGAAGGAAAGTGAGGTACACAAAGGCATAGCCATTTGCCCAAAGTCTTCCCTTCCCCCTCCTCCAAGGTCTCATTCAGAGCTGGTGGCCAGAGCTGGGACAAGACTTGAGGATTCATCCCTTCCAATCCAGGCGTCCTCTACTCTACCACTGAAGCAGTCAACAGCTTTTGCGTGGCACACTTTCCTTTGGGTACACAAGGCTAAGATACACTTGGAAAAAGCAGTCCAGCAAAAGTGTTTTGAGTGTCTTAATCCTCCACACAATTACAGCCCAAAGGCCCAGAACTTTAGGAGCGTGGTGATTCAGAGTGCTGAGCTACATTTCTCACTGTTATTAATAATTTAAATCCAGCTTTAGTGTTATCGATCCATCATGAAATCAGAGCTTTATTTCATAACTGTAGTCACAGCGGCAGTAAATTAGATTTTCTTCCACACATGCCCCCACCTCCTCTTGCTAAACTTTGCCAATGTGATGAAATTAGCAAGGGCTCCAGAAAGATGAAAAGGAAATAAAGAAACAGGAACCCACCAAGCCAAGACCCAGGGGAGCAAGGTGCATGGGATGGGGTGGAGAGAAGAAGGGGCATGTGTGGGGTAAACTAGCTTATTCGTTCTTTTTGTCAGTCTCTGTGGCTTAGATTGTGCCCACAATCTAGGGCCATATTAAAGTCAGTAGGAACCAAAGCTTTAACCCCAGGAAAAATCAAAGCAATTCATCTAAATATTCATAAGCAGGATTTTGAAAGTCATCTCTCGGGCAATAATGTGGAAAATTCCAGGGCTGAGTTCGAAAGGACCCTGGGAGAAGAGAGCGAAGATAGGAATAGGCAGTGGAATGTGGAAAGGGGGAAGGGGAGGGGTCTTAGAATAAAACTTAATTCTGCTCCTGTGTCTTCTGAAATCATGGATTTTTGCCCTTCTCATCCACATCAATTAAAATTGGAGAGGCAGAGTTATGTTTCTGATAATTCTTTTTTAATTTTTTAAGACCTGTGTTACAGAAATGCTTGTTTTATTCCATAAATTTTTTTAAAATAATTGAAAAAAAGATCCAGCAGCCTCAATTTACAGAGTATATAGTTTAGGTTACAGTATCCTTGCAAAAGATCTTTATTAGAAGAGTGTTTATGTATACGACCACAGTGGAGATGTTTCAGACACTGCCTTTTGTGAGATCAACAATATTTTGTCACATCTGTCCCTTCTTCTCTATTCCTGCTATCACCACTCTAGTAGAAGTCTTTAGCCCTTGCTAAAACTGATCTTTGAGCAAAGATCTGACAATTAGATCTATTCCCAAGCAAGTATACTGTTTGGTCAGTGAAGGAGGGGCTTATGATGGAGTCAGAGGGAATGAGAGACAAAATATCTAGCATTGGAGAGTGTACCCAGAACAAAGCATCTTTTTAAAATGAACCATTTACCCAGGTACCACTCAGAATGTTGGCAGGGTTGGCTCTATAGTCTGAGCCTGCT
The DNA here is from genome assembly GCF_028372415.1 of Notamacropus eugenii. Taxonomy (NCBI): domain Eukaryota; kingdom Metazoa; phylum Chordata; class Mammalia; order Diprotodontia; family Macropodidae; genus Notamacropus; species Notamacropus eugenii. The sequence goes on along the minus strand of NC_092877.1, from coordinate 296,172,408 downwards.
CAGTAGAAATCGCCCAGTTTGGCAGGTGCGTGTTCAAAACAATCATTCTGAATAACTTCCATTTATACAATGTCTTGAGGTTTCTAAAATACTTTCCTCAAAGTAACCCTATGAGGTGAGCAGTACAAATCCTTGTGTCCCCATTTTCCAGATGAAGGACTCAGGATGAATAATTTTCCCCAAGCTCATTTAGCTAGTAAATACCTGAACCAGGAATAAAAACCCAGGACTCCTGACTTGGATTCTCAGTGCTCCAGTTCTAATATCCTGCCTCTTCAGATTCCCTTGACAACTGAGTTGTCTCTGGACTCTGCAACAAAATCAGATTTCTTGGGATAAAAGACATCTGATTCTTCTCTAGATTAAGATACAGTTCACTCCTGACCCCAACCCCTTCCCCTCCCCCATATCCCAGTAATCCAGTTTCACCCTACATCTTGTTTTTTCTTATTGTTTTTCAGACAAGAATTATGAAAATATTCCATCAGTGACCACCAGTTATGAAAAATGTAAGAGAAAGAGTGTGACATGACAGGTTGGGATATTAGTGCCCTCTAAGATGCTGGAATACTTGGGAAGGCACAGAAGGGTAACAGTTTATGCATCACCTCCCCACCTTGGCAAGAGGCAGTAGAGTACAGTAGGAAAAGTGCTGAGGATTTGGAGGCAGAAGACAAATCCAAATCCCGTTTCTGCCATTTTCTACCTTGGACAAGTCATTTCTTGTAAACTGAGGGAGTTAGACTAGATGACCTCTGAGATCTATATCTAGGATTCTATAATCTCTAAAATCCCTTCCAGCCCTCAGATTAAATCTATGATCCTGTGAACAAATGAGTGCTGAAAATGGCCAGGTTGTCCTGTTTTGGATAGGGTTAACATGCATTATCAGCCTGGCACAAGACAGACTGTGGGCACTCCTGACTTACACTCATAGAACTTGAGCCATAGAATTCTTTCAAGACTGGAGGAATAGGTCTTGATCAACAGTGGAGGGAGGTGTAAAGCCAAAGACATCCTCAGCTCCCAGAAAGTCAAAGACAGTGTTTTTGATCTGGGAAGATTAATTAGTACTGACTCTGGGGATTTTGATCAGCACAGGAACAGTTAGTTTTAAGGTACCCTAAATTAAAGGAAGGGGAAAGGGGAAGGGACTACTGAACTAGGGAGGAAAACTAAGAAAAATATATGGAAGTTGCAGAGGGACCAATTTAGGGTTGATATTTAAGAAAAGAACATTCCAAATAATTAGGACTGTGACAAAATGGAAAGGGTTGGTTCATTGGAGTAGGTCCCACAAAAGAGCTGGTTGGCACTTGGCAGGCATGACATAGAGGGATTTCTTGTTCAGATACAAGTTAGAATCATTAGGTCCTGTCCAGTTCTGAGCTTCTATGATTCTAGGAAGACCTCCTAACTCAGCCACTAGGAAGGCATCTAAATGAAAGAGTCAGGTTCAGAAGAGTAGGACCAATGGGCTTCTGTGTTCTATTTTAATAAAGCTGCTTTATATGCCTCAACAAGTCAGGCCATCTCCATTCATGGACAGTGACTTTAACAGTCCACATGTGTATAAATAAGCCTATTATCTCATTGAATACAGGCAAAAGTTGACAGAAATCCAAAACAGGAAAGTTAATTTGTAGTCAAACTTTTAATTCTGGATTATGGACCTAATTCTAAGTGCATTATGACTTATTTATTTTACCTTCTTTGACATTTAGACAGTTCCCATTGACATTAATAGGTTAATTATTAGGTTGAATTCTATGGTGCTGCAAACTGCTGTTCAGTATTTAGAACTGCCAACTTCATCTTCTTTCTTCACCAAACTCCTACCTCTTTTCTGAATAAATATGTATTATTCAATACAATCCTATTCAATTAAGGTAATCACAGGTGTTAGAAATTTGCTGAGATAATTAGTGCTGCAGCCAGAATCCACTGCCAATCTAAGAGGAAGAAAAGAACTCTGAAGAAAAGTCTGGTCTTGGAATGGCTATCTAATTCTGTGTCTTCCCAAACCACCAGACCTCCTTCCACAATCTCTCTCTTTTATTGTGGCTTTTGAGCCTACTGGGGTTTGTTGTGGGGGTGGGGGAGAGGTTCTGATTTTTACTTTATATAACTGCTGACTGGTAATTTTCATGTAAAATCTTTTGTGAGCACAGACTGTTTAAAAGAGAAAAAAAACACTTTCAAATACCAATTGTATTTGTAATGTTTTGGGTGCACCCACTGAGTGTGTGTCCATGTACAGGTGGATGTCCTCATGAACAGAGCCACATATAAAGAACATGCATCTCTCTAAACAGATTTGACTTAGCACTTTGGGACGCTGTCATGAAAAAAGAGAAATGGAAGACTGAAAGGTCCTTCTGCTTACCTTAGGTAAACAAGAGGAACACCAGATGGCCACCTGCCTCCAAACAAAATTCTCTTCTACCAGGTCAAGCCAAGACACTCGCTAAGAATTTTTTAATGGCAAAAATGAAAGCAGAAGGAACTAATGTACTGAATAATATTCTCAAGAAGTTGCCTCTAGGTCAGTGCTTGGCAGCAGCTTGACTGAATTCAGAAGTTCTCGTGGTCTGCTAAGGCCCTGAGGGATCATGGTCCTACAGGAGGAGAGATTAGGAACTTGAGATTCCTGATTTCCCTGCGGTCACAATTTTCTATAATGGTCACTTCTCCCAGTGATGTCTCTCTCCCTTCTTTACTATCCCCAGTGCATGAAAAACCAGTGCAAAGTCAGGATCAAAGTGGGGAGGATTCAATGTGCACCCAGAAGAGGCAGAAAGGTATCAGATCGCTCATTAATGACATAATGTAAAGTGAAGGCACTGACCTTCTAGCCCCAGAGGTGTCTGGATTTGCCTCATGCTGGTTCTCCTCTGGTCATCTACTTTGGGGTTCAAATGCTCCGACAGAATCCAATGCTGGTTACATCTCCTCTTGAGCCATCATCAGGAGCCACAAACAGTGAGAAGTTAGAAGAGAGGGGACCTTTGAAGGCTGAGGATTCAAAGCTGATGAACATCAGTAAGATTTCCCAGAGGACAGATTTCCAGGAGATCAGTTCCCATTTAGTCTCAAGGTACCACCATTGCCCACAAATGAGCAGCTAGGTAGCACAGTGGATAGAGGACCGGGACTTTTTTTCCAGTCAGTTTATTGAGTCCAAAAGAGTCACTGAGGCATGGAGCCCAGGGTGGAGCCTCCCAAGAGGTGACATTCTGCAATTGTTCAGTGATCCTGGGCAGGCATCCACATGTAGTCAGAAAGACTCATCTTTTTTAGTTCAAATCTGGCCTCACACACTTACTAGCTCTGTGCCTTGGGCAAGTCACTTATACCCTGTTTACCTCAGTTTCATCATCTGTAGAATGAGCTGGAGAAAAAAAATAGCAAAACCACTTCAGTATCTTTGCCAAGAAAACTCCAAATGGGGTCATGAAGAGTTGGATATGATTCAAAATGACTGAACAACAATCACAAATGAACTTTGGAAGCAAATGCAAACATAGACACTAACATGAAGCCCATCTCTTCTGCCTTGGGATTTCCATATTTCTACCTGACAATTGTCAGTTTTAGCGACAAGCACCATTTCTCAAGATAAAGTTTTGGCTTTTGAAAAAAAAAATCTTATGTTTAAGATTTCAGTGTAGTACAGTATAGTACAAAGGAAAGAGTATTTGAGCTTGAAGTCACAGGACCTAAGTTTGAATCCCAGATCTGCTCCTGAACTACCTTGTGAACTTGAGTAAGTCTCTGGGTCTTGGTTTCCTTATTTGTAAAATGAGAGGGCTGGATTAGATGACCTCTAATATCCCTTCTAGTCCTAGATATGATCTTTCTGGATTCTTCACACAATCATAGAATTTTAACTTAGAAAAGACTTTAGAGTTCCTTCCACCCTTTAATTTTGAAACTGAGATCCAGAGAGAGCTGTCACCTGCCCAAAGTAGCAGAGCAGAGATCAAAACCCAAATGTTAGCACAGAGGGTAAGGCATCACAGCTGATAAGAAGGGAGCAAATGGGACCATTTGGCCTGCTGGGTACTCTGGCACCTCCAACCATGATCAGAGCTACATTTGGCTAGAGCATGTAAGGAGAAACACTGTATTTGACCAGAATGGTTTATTTCAAAAGGAAAAGGAGAGGAAAGCAAGTAGGACTCTTAGGGTAAGCTATGATGCTTCTAGGTACTTGGGGTTTCATAGGCCCTCCTTTTTAAAACTGCTCATTATTCATGGCTCTCAATGATAGCTCCAAAAAGGATGATATAAATTCTAAGAGCCCACATGACATTCAAGAACAATAGAGAGCCAGCATAAGGTATATGTTAAGCTGTGTGACCTTGGGCAAGTCACTTACCCCAACTGCCTTGCCTTCCCCCTCCAAAAAAAATAATAATAAGGTATGTGTTATCAGGTGCTCTGCTGTGGTGCTGACATTCTAGTAAAGCTAAGACAGGGTTTATGAGTAGTGCACAATCACATTCTTCCCCTGCCATGTGTCTTGGTTGCTCATGGTACACTACTGCCGTAAGTGCCAACCAACCAACCAACTGACATAAGTAGCATCATTGAGCAGGAGATTATGATAACCCCTGATCTTCAGATTTAACAGGCACTATGACTTAGGCATCCTATCTTAGATAATTCATAGGATCAAAGATTGAGAACTAAATCATACCATAGAGACCATCAAGGTCAACTTTCTCATTTCACGCATAAGAAAACTGAAGCACAGAACTTTTAAGTGTCTTATTTGGCAGTGGGGTGGTGGGATCATCATATAGTTAGTAAGTCTCTGAGGTGGAATTTGAATCCAGGTCTTCCTGGCTCCAACTACCATCATTAAAGTGCCAAGTGGCAGCTAAGCATGGGAGAAATATACCAGCATTATGGAGGGTAGGGCCTTTTCCTCCACCATCTGCTTAAAAAGAATTATTATGGGCTGAGCTAAAAACTCAGTGGGTATCTATGGAGTTTCATGGCGTAATGGTAAGGATGGTCATTTGGGAGTTCACCCAGGTCATTGTGGTAACTCCACTCCTCCCAACAGTTTCAATAGTATCATTCCTGCCCAAGTCCACTATAGTGTTCTTAAGGAGACAGTGGCATTCATGCACCAGTGAAAACTAACCTCTGAGACCTAGTACCACTGGTGGAACTGTTAATTGATCCATTCTTGAAAACAATTAGAAATTATATGAAAAAAATCAGTAAGCTGTCAATATACCCTTTGACCTAATGCTACTATTAGATATGTACTCTGAGGAGTTCAGAGATAGAAGGAACATTCCCAGAAATAGTTACAACAGCAATTTTTGTAAGCAATTGTGATAAATGAATGCATGGGAATGTTATTGTGCTATAAGAAATAAGGAACATGAAAACTGAAGAGAAACTTGGAGAGCCATATAGTAACTGATGCAGAAAAATAAGCAGAACCAGAAGAACAAGTTCTATGGTAACCACAATAAAGTAATGGAAAACAACAATGGAAGGAAGCCTTTAGTACTTGGATCAATACAGTGACCAAATGAAGCTTCCAAAGATTGAAGGTGAAGCATGCTTCCCAAGAAGCAATAGATACAGAAGGAAGCAAACATTTTTCAGACCCATAATGATAATGGTGATAGCTAGCCCACTATGATATATAGTACCCACTATGTACCAGGCACTGTGTACTAAGTGCTTTATAATTATCTCATTTGATCCTCACAACAATCCTGGGAGACAAGTGCTATTATTATCCCCATTCTACAAATGAGGAAACTGAGGCAAATAGTGGTTAAGTGACTCACCCAAAGTCATACAGTGTCTGAGGCTGAATTTGAATTCAGGTTTTCCTGACTCTGGTCCTGGGGCTTCACAGCACTACATAGCTGCCTCCAGCATGGCCATTGGGTCAGTGTATTTTGTTTGACTGTACTATTTGTTACAAGATGGGGAGGACTTCATTGGAAAATGAAGCAATAGGAGGAAAAGAATGAGATAGAAAAGGAGTAGGAAGAAGAGGAGGAAAAAAGAGAAAGGAGAAGAGGAGGAGGTGAAAGAGAAAGAAGAGAAAAAGAAGAAGGAGAAGGAGACATCAATAAGATATTTAAAAAGAAAATAATTGTACTACTCATACACAATGGAGCAGCTGTCCATGATAATTATTCTAGGCAAACTCTCAGATGGATAGATCCTATAATATCAGAAGGGAGATTCTGGCAGGGGTTGGGGGAAGTGATTATTGGAATTCAACTCTGAAGCTTTAGGAATTTGGGCATACAACCACAGAAAGTGGATGCAGCTACCACTGAGCTATAGTAGAAGAGGAGACAGTTATTGATTGATTACATCAGTGAATTGAACCAAGTGAAAAAGCCATATTGGTCCAATACCAGTATACATAGGATAGGTTTAGGACTTGATCAATTCAAAGGCTTTACTAAAACTACATCCTAGGCCTAAGCTAGATGGTTGTGTTTGTCCTTCATTACCAAAGAAGACCATGCCATCAGAGAAATTATGACAAGACTTGCACTTGACTTTGTTTTGAGTGAGGGAGGCCTGTGCAGCTTACCAACCTCACTTCTCCTCCAGTCATCTGAATCCATTGACCAGATATTCATCAGGATGACTGGAGATGACCCAGGATGCACTGGGAGACCTTGGTCCCTTTAGGCCAAGGTCTTTGCAGGTACTCACTTATGGTGAGGCAACACCCATTCATTGAATAGGACTGTTAAAGCAGTAGCCAGGGCATGGTCCCTTTAATAAGGCCAAGAAAAAGAAAGACAGCAGGCTGCTAGGGAAACAGCAACAGTAAGTACTGATAATCAGTGTAAAGCTAGGAGGGTCCATATGAGCCCTTAGGCAGGGGCCCATTGAAGTCCCAGTTTCAGAGTGCAGTAGCTTTAAGATTTTGGGAAAGGAAAGGAAAGGGAAAGGAAGGGAAAGGAAGGGAAGGGAAGGGAAGGGAAGGGAAGGGAAGGGAAGGGAAGGAAAGGAAAGGAAAGGAAAGGAAAGGAAAGGAAAGGAAAGGAAAGGAAAGGAAAGGAAAGGAAAGGAAAGGAAAGGAAAGGAAAGGAAAGGAAAGGAAAGGAAAGGAAAGGAAAGGAAAAGAGCCAATATAACCCAAGTAAACTGGGCATCTTTTAGCCATCCAAATTTGCCTTCCTTTGGAGAAGAGAAGGAAGGGGAGGGGGAGGCAGACAGGAGAGAAGGAACTGAATTACCTAGCTAGCTGGGTCCCCTTTCAGTCAGCTGTGTCTACACACAGGATTGTGTTTGTCCTTCATTGCCAGATGATAGAAAATAAACAACTAATAAAAGACCATTCAAAAGCTGTTGTTTACAGTAGAAGGCTGACCTCTGAGAGGGGAACCATAATTTTAAGAGACTACAAGTTCACTAACCCAAAAGTTAGAGGGTGATACAAAGTACATAGTTTGGGGAATCGGTAATATGGTGATAGTGGGGGTGGTTATTTGTGTCACCATTACAATAGCAGCACAACCCCATGGGGAGCAAGGTTCAGTTTGATACATCTTCCCCAGAAAGTCCTCACCTAGGTATTACTGGGAGCTATCTTTAGTCCTGGCCCCTAGCATAGCCCACTTGCTTAAGAGGTAGTTGGGGAGAATACTTCTAATTACCACAGTTGCAAGAAATTTCCAGGAAGAACGAAATCAATCAGTTGCTTTCATATGCTATGACAGCCCAACTCATTGCAGCCCCCCCAATACCTTACTGCCCTACAAAAGGATTTAAGTATTTAATGAGCTGGAGAAATGAGCCTTGAGGGAGTTCGTCCAAGAGAACCAAGAAAGCTGTGTTATAATTTCAAGGACAGGGCAGGCAAAACTCCCCAGTGTGGCTTGAATCAGATTAAAATATAACTAGAAACACTTAACAAAATAAACAAAAATACAGTTTGACATAAAAAATGTTAATTTATGGCTCTCTTAGTCAATATTCCGCACAGTTTAACAACACTATGTAGTTGGACAGACCACTGTACTAAGTTCAAATCCTTTCTTAGATACTTACTAACTGTGTGATCCTGGGCAACTTCTTATTACCTCAACTTCTTCATCTGTAAAAGGAGGGAGAAAGGAGGTTAGATATAGTACTTTAAATCTATAAATTTGTAAATAACAGTGTGAAAGCCCTCTTTATGGAGCCCAAGGGCAAGGTCTGGCTAGGCCATACCAGTCCATTCTAAGCCCTGAATGATGTACATATAACTATTTCTGTATAACCATTTACCATTACCTATCAATTACTTCCCTTATGAAATGGGACTCCCTAAAACCTAGAGGATTCACCCAGTTTTCCATGTCTCCTTTATGAAGTCAATCTATACCTGGAATTTTCATGAAAACAACTGTATTGAGCACTTAGTACTGTGCTGAACATGTAGGAGGAGCTTAATAAACGTTTATTGACTGACTGACTGACCTCCTGATGTCCAGGGAGATTTGTGATATGAGAATGAAGTCTAGGATAATTAGAACTACAGGCAAAGGAGAATATTTAATAGTGATCCTAATAGATTAGAAAAGGAACAGGCCAGTTAGCAGGAACAGCACATGGACAGATGATATTCAATAGTCAGAAGAGTCGATTAGCAACAAGCTTATTAAATGCTGACTATGTTACAGGCATTGTGTTCCATTCTGAGAATCCATAGCTACTACTTCCAACTGATTTGGGGGTATGGCATCAAATAGAATGGAGAGTTTAGGAAAGGGATACTGTTTAGCATAGAATACAAGATGCCATGGCTGGCAGGAAGAGAGGGGCAGAAACACCCTTCTACTGGGTGAGCACTCTGGTGTACTTCACCTTGCCCTGAACTGCATTAAACCAGGGCATTTACAGAGATAGCAGCAGTTGCATTAATGTAAAAAAGCTAGGCAGTCACCATTTTGCTCATCTAGAATGGTCTTTTACAAAAGTAAAGGAAGGAATCTGCTTTGGGAACAAGGAGTTTACTTGCAGTGGTCTGGGGTCCCCAGTGATCTGTCCCTCTCAGTGCATGTCAGTGCACTGAGTTTTTCTGGAAGGTCAAACCTCAGTTAAAGACAACCAGGGGAGCAAGTGGTAGCTATTTTTTTTTTACCTCCAGAACTCATGTGTTGTCTGCCTGTAGGTAAGTTGACATTGTCTAAACACAAGTGGCACTATCTGGGAGAAGTGTGTAATGCAGCAGATGTTGAGTACTCATTAAGCTCTGAAATGACTCGCATTATTAGGGTGTATCTAGTGCAATATCCCCAGCAGGGTCATTTCCTAGCCTGCACTCATACTCAAGATCTTAGGTCCCCCAAAGAAACAGTTGACTACTCACTCTTAGGCCTCTAAAAGTAAACCTGAGGGAATGGGGTGTTAGTACAATCATTCATGTGTCCCCACCAGTGCACTATTAACATATATCTACACTTAATTGGCTTCTAGAAAAATTATTTACTAAAGTTGAATACTAAGAATAGTTGGTACAAACCATTACCCCTTGCCAAACCTGGCATGAATTTTCCACAAATGCACACAGCATCCATGAGGACAGTGGACACAATCTTAAAACACAATGGTAATTAGGCACACTTGTATAGAGAATATGTGTGGCAATAGGCAGTCTTACTACTTGGTACTGAAGGTCCTTTTCTCCCTTCATGAAATCTATGAGAAATATTCTTTAGGGGTAGCCTTCTGCTGGTTGGACCACTCAGCTAGGCTCAGAGGATCCATGCCTTTCTGTAATCTGCTGTTACATACTCCTCTCCAACATGAGGAGTCACTGAATCTGCTGTTGTCCACACCTGTCCAGGCACTTCCATCACTCTCAATCTCCAGTGGACACTGCTACTGTCACCACTCTTCTCTGACCTCTAATGGGATGTCTACATCTACTAAACTCACAAGGTTGCCTGGACACTTTCATCTCAGAATCCTTTTTTGCCCAAGATATGGAAAGAACAGACACAAAAAATAGAAATGGCCAAGTGTTCACACTGGCCATGGCCAGGTGGGAGAGAGGGCCACCAGACTTCCTCCTCTTCCTCCTTTTCTCAAGGAGGAAGTTCAAAGTATTACCACCTCCTTGGAGCCACAAAGGAAAAAGTCACTTCAAGCAGACTACTTTTTGATGCCCATGAAGTTACAGTTCAGGAATACTCGAATCATTTCTTCCAGTTCCATAGCCAATCAGAAGATATTTCATCATCAGACAATACAAGCTCCTCAGTCACACATGGCTGGAAACTGGCTCCTAAAAGTTCCAGATGGTAGACTGAAATCAAACAAGAATACTGGATATGCTTTGTATAACCTACCAGAAAGAGCTAATCTTTTAAAAGAATGTTTATTCTCTTTTAATCAACCAATAAAGCTACTACAGTGCTAAGTACTGTTGATAAAAAAAGAAGCAAAAGATAGTCCCCACCCTCAAGGAGCTAGAAGAAACTAGAATTAAGAAGACTTCCAGTAAAAATGGGATTTTAGTTGAGATTTAAAGGAAGCCAGAGAGGTCAGTTTCAAAGGACCTGTTGAGCCTTCCCTGAGATGACCTCCCCCACAAAACTATGACTAGTAAAGGATTAGAACAAGGTACTGAGCCTCTTGACCCCATCTTGTGCTCCTTCTACTATGTCTTGCTGTTTCTTTGGGTCCCAAACTGGAATTGTATTGGCCATGTCTGCCTTCCCTAAGTATCTCTCCTTTTTTTCCAAAACAGACACCTAGTCATACACTTTGGGAAAAAAAAGTATAGGTTCCTCCTGACCCATCCCACCTATACTGTTCCTGGAATGTGGCCAACTTGGTACTGAACCTGCCCATATATTCTCTGCCATGGTCTGCCCAGAGATGTATAAAGAATCAGTCACCATCAGACAATCAGACAAGAGCTCTAAGTCAAAATAGCCAGATAACAATTGATATTCTAAAGTATGAGACTGAAGATTTTCCATATATGCCAGCAGGAAATCAGATTACCCAGCAATAAATTTCTGAAAAGGTGTAAACTAAATTGGAATCCAGGTACAAACAGGTCCAATAGACATAGAAATAAGCAAAATAGGATCAAAGGACAGGGGTTACTGAATTCAGCTGCCCCAGGCTTTATGCTTTCCTCAACCAATATCTGGCCACTGGACCCAGATGGCTCCAGAGGTGAAAGTGAGACTGGCGACTTTGCATGGCCCTCCCTCACAGTAATCCAATTCACTTGCATATCACAGCATCATCTCCCACGTCCTCTTTGAGAACGAAGGACAAGCAGCAACAATTGCCACTGGTGGCTCATTATTCACCATCCCACTCCCATCTGGCCCATCTGATCAACCACAGTTGCTACTGTATATAGGTGGAAGTAGACAGATCCATTTAACATTGTCCTCTGACATAGCAAGATTGAGTCTCTGGATCTCTCCACTATATGGGGGTAACATTTCATTCATTGGTCAGCACTTTATCCACCTCTGCCTTAACAACAAGAGGCAGTTCAATTCAGCAAAAATGATTCAGCGAAACTATAGACAAAGATCTAGGAATAGAAAAACAAGAAAGAAATGTCCTTGCCTTTGAAGTTTTATATCTTTTGAGAGAATACATTGCCAATGTGATACCCAGTGCTTCCAGGATTGAATCACAAAATATAAATAACTCTCTTCCTCAAAGACAAAACCAAGATATTTATTCAGATACCAGAAAGCCAGTTCCACCATGGTAACAAAGAAGTTCGTACACATCACCAGTTCAGGGAACACCAACATCCCCCAGCCTTCCCTCATTAGGCCTCCCCACAAACAAGCTCTCCTAGGCAAAATGCCCCCTCCTCTCACTCACGCTTTGCCTTAGCTCTGCCTCACTCTCATTTCCTGCTCCCCCCATCTGGCAAGCTCCTCCTACTAGGGGCTCCATGTGACTCAGGCTCCAACATAGCAATTAACTGGGCCCAAGCTCAAAGCAGGTCACATTGGCCCATTAATGGTCAGGAAAGTTCTTCCCATTCCATTAGCATTACAGAGGATAGGATATATAAAGGAAATACAAAATTATCCAGTGAATTCTAGAGTAAGGGTGCATTTGGATCTAGCGATGCAGTGAAGGAGATTGGGAGGTCAGGAATTAGATTGGCCTTAAGTAGAAGGTAGCACATGAGCGTGTTCTGAAGAAAGTGAAGGATTCCAAAAAGTAAGGAGGAAATACGTTTCAGCACAGCCATAGCATTTTGCCTATGAAGAATCAACCAGAAAAGTGGTTAGAGGCCAAGATGGCGGAGTAGAAAGACACACATACGCTACCTCTGAACCCACTGCCCATAAAATATCTGTAAAAAAAGAACCACCATCGAATTTTGGAGCAGCAGAAGCCATAGAACAATGGAATGGAGGAGATTTCTGCTCCAGAGAGCCTGAAAACCTCTCCCAAAAGGTCCCTGGAGCCCTGGACCAGAGCAGAGCCCAATCCTGCTTCGGCGACACAGCGTGGAAAGGAGCGGATCCGAGCAGGCTTCAGGGACGGAATCTCCAGTGCCCCACCCACCAGTGACAAGGGTCAGTGAGAGGGTCTCTTCGGCAGGTAGAGAGGAGTGTGGGGTGCCCCCATAACTCAGGCCCCCTCGGGAGGCAGCAGAGGAGGCAGGAGCAGACAAGGGCTCCCCAAGCAGGCAGGAGCCTGGATCCATTGTTGAAAGTCTCTGCATAAACCCCCTGAGGGAGCTGAGCCCTGTGTGGCGGCCCTGCCCTCACCTGAGCACCTAAACTTAATCTCACACTGAATAGCAGCCCCGCTCCTGCCAAAAGCCCTGAGGCTGGGAAGCAGCATTTGATTCTCAGACCCCAAGTGCTGGCTGGGCGGATCTGGAGGCGAGGTGGGGGTGGAGAGGACACTCAGAAGTCAAGTCACTGGCTGGGAAAATGCCTAGAAAAGGGAAAAAAAATAAGACTATAGAAGGTTACTTTCTTGGTGAACAGGCATCTCCTCCCTTCCTTTCTGATGAGGAAGAACAATGCTTACCATCAGGCAAAGACACAGAAGTCAAGGCATCGGTATCCCAGCCCACTCAATGGGCTCAGGCCATGCAAGAGCTCAAAAAGGATTTTGAAAATCAAGTTAGAGAGGTGGAGGAAAAACTGGGAAGAGAAATGAGTGACATGCAAGCAAAGCATGAAAAACAAGTAAACACCCTGCTAAAGGAGACCCAAAAAAATGCTGAAGAAATTAACACCTTGAAAACTAGCCTAACTCAATTGGCAAAAGAGGTTCAAAAAGCCAATGAGGAGAAGAATGCTTTCAAAAGCAGAATTAGCCAAATGGAAAAGAAGATTCAAAAGCTCACTGAAGAAAATAGTTCTTTCAAAATTGGAATGCAACAGATGGAGGCTAATGACTTTATGAGAAACCAAGAAATCACAAAACAAAACCAAAAGAATGAAAAAATGGAAGAAAATGTGAAATATCTCATTGGAAAAACAACTGACCTGGAGAATAGATCCAGGAGAGACAATTTAAAAATTATGGGACTACCTGAAAGCCATGATCAAAAAAAGAGCCTAGACATCATCTTTCATGAAATTATCAAGGAAAACTGCCCTGAGATTCTAGAACCAGAGGGCAAAATAAGTATTCAAGGAATCCACAGATCACTGCCTGAAAGAGATCCAAAAAGAGAAACTCCAAGGAACATTGTGGCCAAATTCCAGAGTTCCCAGGTCAAGAAGAAAATATTGCAAGCAGCTAGAAAGAAACAATTCAAGTATTGTGGAAATACAATCAGGATAACACAAGATCTAGCAGCTTCTACATTAAGGGATCAAAGGGTGTGGAATAGGATATTCCAGAAGTCAAAGGAACTAGGACTAAAACCAAGAATCACCTACCCAGCAAAACTGAGTATAATACTTCAGGGGAAAAATTGGTCTTTCAATGAAATAGAGGACTTTCAAGCATTCTTGATGAAAAGACCAGAGCTGAAAAGAAAATTTGACTTTCAAACACAAGAATCAAGAGAAGCATGAAAAAGTAAATAGCAAAGAGAAGTCATAAGGGACTTTACTAAAGTTGAACTGTTTACATTCCTACATGGAAAGACAATATTTGTAACTCTTGAAACTATTCAGTATCTGGGTACTGGTGGGATTACACACACACACATACACACATGCACACGCACATGCACACACACATAGAGACAGAGTGCACAGAGTGAATTGAAGAGGATGGGATCATATCTTAAAAAAATGAAATCAAGCAGTGAGAGAGAAATATATTGGGAGGAGAAAGGGAGAAATGGAATGGGGCAAATTATCTCTCAAAAAAGAGGCAAGCAAAAGACTTATTAGTGGAGGGATAAAGAGGGGAGGTGAGAGAAAAACATGAAGTTTACTCTCATCACATTTGACTAAAGGAAGGAATAAAATGCACACTCATTTTGGTATGAAAACCTATCTTACAATACAGGAAAGTGGGGGATAAGGGGATAAGCAGGGTGGGGGGGGATGATGGAAGGGAGGGCATGGGGAGGAGGGAGCAATTTGAGGTCAACACTCATGGGAAGGGACAGGATCAAAAGAGAGAACAGAAGTAATGGCAGACAGGATAGGATGGAGGGAAATATAATTAGTTCTTACACAACACTACTATTATGGAAGTCATTTGCAAAACTACTCAGATATGGCCTATATTGAATTGCTTGCCTTCCAAAGGGAAGGGGTGGGGAGGGAGGGAGGAAGAGAAGTTGGAACTCAAAGTTTTAGGAACAACTGTCGAGTACTGTTCTTGCCACTAGGAAATAAGAAATACAGGTAAAGGGGTATAGGATGGAGACAAGGGCAGAGAGGGATGATAGAAGAGAGGGCAGATTGGCAGACAGGGGCAATTAGAACGCTTGGTGTTTTGGGGTGGGGGAGGGGACAAAAGGGGAGAAAATTTGGAACCCAAAATTTTGTGAAAAATGAATGTTAAAAGTTAAATAAATAAATAAGGAAAAATAAATAAATAAAATGGAGATAACATAAAAAAAGAAAAAGAAAAAGAAAAGTGGTTAGAGCTAGAAAAATCCATTCTTTCCTATCAGGAAATTACTTTATTCTTCTTGCAACCCACTTTATTATTTGTAAGCTTAATTCTGTTCTTTGCATTGATGAGACTATTGGATCTCTATACTGAAGCAGAAAACACTTTAGTGGTTGAAAAGTTCCACATGATTCCTTTTCCTCTATACGCCTTCAGCAAATTTTTCTGTCCAACCAAAACAAGAGCATAGAAATCCATATCTTTCTAAAGCAACCATTAAAAATCAACCCTTTCTACCCCCCTAGCATTAGGACCCCCAAATCAGAGTTCAGTCATTTCCTTTTAAGTGGATTTAGTGGATTTACTTTGAGTTGTACTGATGAGGCAGAAATGTTGATTTACAAGGTTTATTTCTTATTTTTCTCTTTCTTAATGAAGTGCCAATTGAGAGCATCGAAATCAGTTCAGCACAAAGTCAGCAGCAGACAATGACTACTGAGAGTGTTAAATCAACCGTTTCTCCTCTTCTGGTAAGGTCATAAAACCTTTAGGCACTTTATAGTCTTGAGGGAGGGAGGTAATAATTATAATGGCATTTACTTAGCACTTTAGGTTTGCAAAAGTACTTTTACTTATATTATCTAATTTGATCCCACAACAAACCTGTAAGTTAGATGTTTGTATTCCCATTTTGCAGATGAGAAAATTGAGGCAGACAGAGGTTAAAAATTACTTCCCCAGGGTCATATAACTAAACTAGTGTCTGAAGCAGTATTTGAACTCAGGTCTTCTGATGCTAAGTCCAGTACTATATTCACTTCACCCCCCAGTTGCTAACAGCTCTAGTCTAGGACCAATTGCCTAGAGCAGTGAACTTGGAGAGAGGACAAGCTGAATTCAAATCTCTTCTCGGAAATTGACTAGTTGGATGAACCTGGGGATGGCAGTTAACTTCTCTCAGCCTCAATTTCCTCTTCTCTAAAATAGGAATAATAAATAGCAGCCACTTTACAGATTTGTTGTAAGGATCAAACAGATAATGTATGTGAATTGCTTTCCAAACCTTAATAAACGTGTTACTATTTTGTTATTATTACTGCTTTATAAAGAATCAAAATTAATTTTTCATAAACACAGATAGAAAACCATTCATATGACATATTTTTAGCCAAAGTGGTCAGGAGAAATGTAAGGCCAGAGGAAAGAAGGCTGAGTTGTAAGGTCTGCGTATTTCTCTTTCTAGTCTGACCACAGGCTTGCTTGCTCTCAACTAGTAACTTGGACACAAGAGACCATGTGACCAAGATATATTTTCAAAGGGTTTTGGAGAACAAAAATAATAGCTTTTCTAAATTCCAGGGCAAAACACTTTTTATAGGCAGTGAGAGGGAAATTGATTCAGACTCACTTATTCTATAGTGGCAGAATTTTCCCACAGGCTGGGTCTGTATCCATCCTCATAACAATACATGTTCATTCAAATATTTTGGGCAGCTAAAGAAACCCATCCATCCCCAAGGATCTGAATTGTTTTGTGACTAATTTGGGCTGCATTCATTATTTTTTCCCTTAAATGTGCTCATCTTTTTGACTTCCATCAGAGGTCCCAGTCTCCCATGTTCAAAACTTTGGGTTCCAGATCACTCTTCCCTCTTCTCCAGCTCTCACATTCAATCATTTACAAGTTCTTTCAATTCCACCTTTGCATTTACTGGCTAGATTTTTTGCTCAAAGACCAAACCTTAAGCCCAATTCACTCTGGAGCTCATAGATTGGACAACACGTCCCTACCCACCTAGCACAGAGTGAATGTAATCACTAAATAGTATCTGTTTCTCTTTTACCCAGAAAACCTAAGGGTCTTCCCCTCTCAGTTTGACTTTTTTGTTTTTTCTTTATTAAAAGAGGCCATCCCATGAATAACTACTTACAGATGGCTATTCATTGAATGGGTGTATCTCATTCAAAATAAGCATCTGATAAGACCTTAGCCTAAAATGGCCAGGGTTGTACACTGCATTCTGGGCCACTGTCATCACTGTAAAGTTGCTTAATGGGGCTCTAGGGAAATCCTCTTCAGAAAGACCATGCCTCATAGGAAGGACCAGTCAAGCCAGAGGGACTATATGTCAGAATCCAGCAATCAGTACATTCTATTTTGCCAGAAGGAGTATTCATTTCCTTTTACTGTCAACTGACAATCAGCAGGTATTATTTAACCCATTAGGTGATAGATCCTGAGGATACACATGCAGAAAATGAAATAATCCCTACTCTCAAGGAGTTTATAATTCAGTAAGCATGTATATGTGTATATATATACATATATGTGGATGTATGTATAGAATAAACACAGGAAAAATGAATACAAGATAGCTATATTTGGTAGTCAAAGAGAAAGGGCAAAAGAAGTTGGAGGGGTCATGAAAGAATTGATTTATAACAGGGGTATGTAATCTGAAGTCTAAGGGTACCCAGAGTCCTTGGATTGGTTTAGGGGGGAGGGAGGCCATGATTTATGAACTTGAATGGGTAAAAAAAATACATCTTTATTTTCACTAACCTCTAACTGAAATTTAGCATTTCCTTCCATTATTTGAAAACATTTCCCTGAGAGGAGGGGATCTGTAATCCTCACCAGACTAACAAATGGGTCCATAACACAAGAAAGGTCAAGAACTCCTTGGTGTAGAAGGTGGTAAATGAACTGAAACTTGGAAGGAAGAAAAGTCATTCTATGAGGTAAAGGTGAGAAGAGAAGGCATGCTGGGGGATGGGGAGACAACCAGTGCCAAGTAACAGAGATAGGAGATGGAGTCCTACATGTGAGAAATCGAAAGACCAGTTTAGTTGGCTCATCCCTGAGAAACCTATGTTTCTCACTGATTGCCTATAGGTCAGGGGCTCCTAATATATGCCTTTGAACAGAAGACATAATTATTCCTGACAGCTTGTGTTTGGTTGGGGAGGAATCCTGCTGTAAATACTATGGCACCTGAAGAGAAAGCTAGTTGCTTTGGAAAGTCATCAACACCACCATATAATAAGTCAAGCTCAGGCTTACTTGTAGGTGACATAGGAAGGCTTCTGTTTGCCTTCATAAAGGATTTCTTGGCCAGCTCAGGCATTCCCAGAAGGTGTTTTTCTTTTCCACTTGAGGAGTTCTCTTCAGGAAAGATGTGGTTGCAGGAGAAGGAGGTTCTTCAAGATCTCTGGATTCTCATGAGAGGCATACTCTGTGTCCAAGTAGAGGAAAGGAAATTTACATTTCCTCTTAAAGCTGAGGTGCTATTACTATCACCCGAAGTTCAAGTCTAGAACATTTTCATGAGAATCTCCTCACTAGCAGAAAGAGAATTTTGACAATAAGGAAAATCACAGAATTTACTTTGCAAGGTAGTTATGAGTATCAAAAACAATATTAGTATCATTATTATTAAGAAGACCGTGGTCCAAGTTTAAGCAATGAGTTGGACTGCCCCTGTACAGACACAAAACATGACATGGGTGTGATTTATTCAATGTGAGGACACTAGTGGTCCCAGGGCTAGCCTCTGGCTCCATTCCAACCACCTATGAACATACTCAGATCTCCACAATCCATTAAAAATATATCCTTTTATTCCATCTACTTTCCATTGCACCTTTTTTTCTCTTAATAGGCAAACATTTTGGAAAGTCTATCTAATTCTTCCACTTTCTCAATGACCACTTGCTCCTGCAGACTGGCTTCCTTCCCAAAACTCTACTAAAATTTCTCTCTCAATCATAACCAAAGACTTCCTAATTATCGTATTCATTTGTTCTTATTTAGTCTTCATTCTCCTTGATCCCTCTGTGCCATTTGACAGTTTGCCAACTGTCTTTATGGACACTCCCTTTTTCCTGGACTGCAGAGATAGCCACACTCTCCTGCTTCTCAAGCAATCTCTTACTATTTTCTATCTCCTTTACCGTCTGTGAAATTTAAGTCTCTGAACAATGGCTGATGGTTCTGGTCTTGTAGAATAGGTATTTGACTTATTCAACTTGTTCAGAGAGGGATAAAGTATGAGCATTGGGGGAAAGTGGCAAAGAGGTAGATTTAGGTTGAAGAGAAGGAAAAACTTCCTAATGGAGCTACCTAAAAGAAGAATGGGCCACTTGGGAAGGCAATGGATACTGCATGAGAGGTCTGCAAGGGAAGATGAGACAATTACTTGTTAGGCACGTTACAGAGACAATTTTTGTGCAGGCAGTAATGTGTTCTCTGAGGTCCCTTCCAACTGTGAGATTCTGGGGTTCTATACAAATTTCTCATGATTGTTAAATGCCTCAGTCTTGGGTGAAGCTGGGAAAGTGGGAAATTTTATTATATGATGCTTGCACTTCATAGATCATCAGGCACATGATTCACTTCTGTTTCAGATCCTACTTTTGATCTACTTTGAAGTAGAAACAAAGTCCCTCTGTATAAGAATCCAATATTCTCCCAGTTAGGAAAGATCCCAATTGGCAGCTAGTCCAGCCTGTATCTGACCAATACTCCCTTCTCCTAGCCTGTGGATATGTGAACTTTTATCACCTAACCAGGTTCATGTCACCTCCAAATTTGACAAGCATGCAATCTGTCTATTAGAAGTAGTGTGGCACCATGGATAGAGGGTCAGTCTTAAAATCAGGAAGAGATTGGGTCAAGTCCTGTCATTAGCTCTGTGACCATAAATATATTATTAAATTTTTCAGTATCCCCAGTAACTACTTATAACTCAATGATATAATGAAGTTGTTGATCTGCATAAGTGAAGGGTGTTCCCCTATGAAGAGACTTTCTCAAATATTATACTGAAATCTCAAGAATGCTATGTTTACAGAATTCCCTTGATTTAGCCATCAAGTTATTCTGTCAAAAAAAGGAAATGATAGTCTGGTATGGCTATTTCTTACTGAAACCAGGCTTTCAATAATCAGCTTCCTTTTCTAAGTATCACATAAACCATCAAATTCTAAACAATGTGTTCTAGAATTTCACCAGATTTAGAAGTTAAGTTCATTCATTTTTCTGTGGTTTGCAGACACAAATAAAACTGAAACATTTGCCCTTCTCTGGACTGCTGATACATTTCCCATTCTTCAATATCTTTTAATAATCATTGACAGTGACAAAAGCCAGTCCCTGACCTCAAGGAGTTCCCAGTCTAATGATCCTCCACTTTCATCTCTGGGAAAGTTATTTTCAGGTATCAATAAACAGGTGAGAGATCAGCAAGCCTTCACATGACTGGAGGTTTTTATTTTGTTTTGTTTTTGCTACAAAAATTAATCTAATCATACCCTCTACTTAAATTCACTGCCACAGACATCTTCAGAAACTGGAAAGGAAAAAAATGAGAACTTATTAAACATAATCAATTTCCATTTCAATAGAATCTCCCTCACAATAACCCTATGAGGTAGATAATGTGGATCCAGAGATACTCCATTTTAAGAATCACTCCATTTTGTTCACACATACATATCTGTACCTTCCCATTAGTGCTTGCAGTGCAAGTAACCCCAAATGGGCTGTACGGTGGTATCCTGTTATACAACCTGTTCTAAGAAACAGTCTAGCCTCCTGCATCTTGTTATGCAATAACTCCTAATCTTGAACCTGGGTAAATGACCTGGCTATTATGCCAGATCAGCTTCAAGTCCAAGCAATAGGGATATTAACCAATCAACTTTTGCCCCATTCCCTACCATGCTCCTCACTCCTTGAAATCTAGATAAACTTTGTCTGCTGTTCATTTGGGGAGTCTTTGCCTCTTCAGGTGAGACTGCACTGCTGGTGAACTCAATAAACCCTAGTTCATCCAAATTATGTTTCTCAGTTAATCTGTTATTGCTCCCATTCCCAACATCAACAGTACCAAGTGTTATCTCCTTTTTAAATTTTTTTTAACTAACCCTATGATTTCATCAGAGTAGGAGACTCAGGAGTGTAACACTCCCTCTACCAACGGAAAGCCAACACTAGTTCTGGAACTTAACAGTCTCTGTCTTTAACTGTGAGATTGATTAGGTAGTTCCCCCACGGTCACAGAGTCAGTGTGTCCGAGATTGGACTTAAATTTGGGTCTTCCTGACTCTGAGTCCAACTCTCCCTCTACTATGCCATCTTGTCCCTACATCCTCATTTTATGGATGAGGGAACTGATGTTCAAAATCATAAGTGACTAATAAAAGCTGGGACTCACAGCCTGCTCTTCTGACTCCAAGCTGTGTACTCTTTCCATGACATTACTCTTTTCATGACATTGTACTACACCATTCCTAGGCATACATAGCTAAAAGTTACACTGGGAGCTGGCATAAGAACATTCACAAAGCAGAAAAGTTGGCTTCTCCCTCCTCTGCCCTCTTAAGAATGCAATTTGCCCAGATCCTAGTAGTATTGCAATTCAACAACTCAACAAGCATTTATTAAACACATACCAAATGCATTGAGCTAGGTGCTAGGAACACAAAAAGTCCCTGAACTCAAGGAATTACATCATTGGAAGGGGAGGAAGAGATATAATCTATACAGATAAGTTAATTACAAGATAGTTCAAGGATGTCAAGAGCACTAGCAAGTAAAGAAATCAAAGACTTCTGGGAATAAGTGGCACCTCCACTGAGCCTTGAAGGAAGGTAAAGATGTTGAAAGGCAAAGTATAGATGAGAGGATATATTCTATGCATTAAGGATGGCTTGTATACAGATAAGGGGTAAAGGCTAGTGAGGAGGGGGTGGATTAAATATCCAGCTCAGTGAAGAGCAAGTAGATCTTTAAATGCTGGGGGATTGGGGAAGGCTTTATGTAGGACAAAGTTTTTGAGCAGAACTTTGAAGGAAACTAGGGATTTTGAGAAATGAAAGTGAGAAGTGAATGCATTCTAGGTATGGTGAAAAGCTTATGCAAAAGTATGGTGATGGAACAGCAGAAAGGCCAATTTGACTGGGAATGAAAAAATTAAAAAGAGACTCAGTCAATGTAATCAAAAATACACACTTTACTCATGAATTTTAGATAGTTTGATTTCTCTAAAAGTTGAAACATTCTTTAAGCCATTATTTGGAAGCCAACTAGATTTGTTTCATGTGATTTCAGAAGGCAAAAC
Source organism: Notamacropus eugenii (assembly GCF_028372415.1). Lineage (NCBI taxonomy): Eukaryota > Metazoa > Chordata > Mammalia > Diprotodontia > Macropodidae > Notamacropus > Notamacropus eugenii. Next base: position 296,150,260 of record NC_092877.1, on the reverse strand, counting down.
CAGGAATAACTGGTAAAAACTGAAGGATAGATTTAGACTTCTTGTCCAAAAAGCTTCCTAACTATCCAAAAGTGGAAGATGTTGCCTTGGGAGGTGGGCAATTCCCCATCACTGAAGGGTCTTCAAGCAAAGAGTGGATGACATCATTAAGGTTGTAAAGAAGGGGTTCCTATTTAAGTAGGGGTTAAAATAGATGACCTCCAATGTCTCTTCCAACTTGGAAGTTCTGTGATCTTGTGATAGAAAGAGTTCCTATGTACACAGCACTATTCTTAATTCTGACCTGGAGAGGGAACAAACTTTATAGTAGATATTGATTCTGTTTAAAAGGACTTACCTTGAGAAGGAAAAAAAAGTCTGAACTATATCAAAAACTAATTTCAGAACAACTTAACAGCAACTGTAAATTAATGTCTTACAAGAGAAATGAAATTTATCATTGTAGAGGGAATACTAACTAGCACATGGTTGGTGCTCAATAAATTATTTGTTGAAATCAGGCTGAACATACGGGAAAGTACCATCTTAGAAATGGATTGTGTTCCCCAATGTATTATATATATCAGTGTTTGGGACTCAATCTATTTTCCAATAGAAGCAATGTTGTAAAAGTTGGTTAGATTTGTAAGGTAATCCCTAAAGTAGTCCCTATAAAATTCATAACATCCTTCAGCTGTCCTCATTAAAATCCATTGTTAATATCTCTTTAGCTTGGAGATGACCAAAGGCTATTCCATCCAAGTGTAAACTTGAGGCAACTAGGTTGCACAGTGGATAAAGAGGTGGGCTTTGGCATCAGGAAGACCTGAGTTAAAGTGAGTGAGACAGAGTTAAGTGACCTAAATGTCTGGCCTAAGACACTTACTAGTTATGTGACCCCAGGAAAGTGTCTCACCCTCCACTCAGTTTCCTCAACTGTAAAATGGGGATAATAATAGCACCTGCCTCAAAGGGTTGTTATGGTGCTCTAATGAAATAATATTTTTAAGTGCTTAGCACAATGTCTGGCATGTAGTTTGCACTTTGTAAATGCTTATTCCTTCCTTCTCTCTCTACCAAGTTGGAAAGGGCCCAGCTAAGTATCTCTTAACCAAGGACCAGCCTAGCTACATTTACAAGCAAATCCTCAGCAGTAGGCAACAGTGGTGAAGTTTCTGATTCCAGAAACTCTCCAAGGTTCTAAGGAGTTGTGATCTTCATCGACAATAGGAATGACCAGAGTCTGAGCGTTATTGTAGATTATATTATATGTCATATATAATATAATATAGTATAGATTATATTATACATTATGTTATATAATCTAACATATTATAGATTATATTATAATATTATACATACATATTCAAAAATTATAGATCCTTGAATTATTGTTGTCTAATTCTAATGAAATGTTAGTAACACTACTGTAATAGTCTTAGCTAGAGAGATCTGCTTGATTTAGTGCTACAAGAGAGAGCACAGAATCTCATGGAAGACAACCTGACACCTTACTCACCAACCAGGATTAATTAAGAGAGGTGAGGAGTACTGAAAATTAATCCAAATACCCATACAACATTCCCCCCACCCCACCCCATAATGGTCTCTACTTCGCTCTTTATCATTCAGTGAAAAGAGAATGGAAGAAAACCACTCTCTAAAGGAAGGAGGCTCTTCCCACTCAGCAATGATGTGAGCCAGCTACTCAAATGTATTCATAATCTGAAGAGATTCAACACAAAATAAGAATATTAAGCCATGTGGGTTTTTTCTCATCGTTTTCTAGAAGATGAATACTGAAGATTTACAAAACTTAATGTGTTGTATGTGTGTATGTGTGTGTTTTTTTAAGGAAAGGGGGCCAACCAGCAATCAAGAAACACGTAGTGATACACAAGGAAACTCCCAAGGAAGTGTAAGTATTGATAGTCACAAGCAAGGTTTCTCTGAATTCATTCCACAATGTTCCAAGGGCAAAGTCAAAATGCTAATGGCAATTAAGCAGAATCAGAGCGGGAGGGCAGGGAAGGCACATCTGTTGTTCTGAAATGTGAAAGGGCCACAAACCAATGTGATTTCTGGTACACATGAAAAATTTTAGCTAACCCAACTAAGTTTCATTCTTCTATGTTGTTTTTCTTTCTTCTCAAATCATAATTGACTACATTCAGTCCCACAAACGTTTAATGTTTTCCACGTGAAAAACACCGTACTTGAGAGGTAGCTTATTCTAGGGACCATTTCATAAAAAATCCTTGCAATTATTAGAAAAACAATCCAAAGGATCCACTGGCATAGGATCATAGAATCAGAGCTAGAAGGGACTTCAAATATCAACTAGTCCAATTCTTTACAGGTGAAGAAACTGAGGTCAGAGAAATGAAAGGTTTTGCCCAATGTCACCCAGACAGTAAATAGAAGAGGAGGTATTTGAACTTAGGCCCTTAGACTCTAAATCCAGTGCTCTTTCCATATACCATAGTACCACTTGCAAATAATTAGAAGTATCATGCTCATATAAGAGCAATAGATCATAATTATTCTCCCACTGAGCTCCTACCACACAGTTACATGGGAATAACTCTAGGTTCTCAAAAACTATGCTAGTGAATTTCTTCCTTTGGGTCCTACCAGATTAGAAAAAAAACCTTCAAGTATAGACCTGGTGATTGTATGTATGTCTGTCATATGAGGACCAGTCTAGCTAAGTCTGTAGAAGCTCAGCAACCAAAACATTGACCACATTTGCTCAAGTTTCATTGGGAACTGCATCATTCTGGGCACAATACCCACACATAGAGTTTTAAAGTATTAAAGGAGTGAGATTGTAACTTCTATATTTATCACAAAAGAAGAGACCCTCACGTTTAGTGGTGGAAAATTACACAGAATGGTCCATTGAGCCACTGATCCTCTGGGTTCAAAAGTGTCAAGCCTTCATGCCTGAGAAATCAGAATATAAAGGAACTTAGAGCCAGCAGCCCCATAAAACAATTGCTTGACATAAGGTCTTCACCTCTGCTGCCCCAAGAGATTGGAGTAACAGAGAAGGGATGGCAATGGGACATGAAATAGATGGCAGCATGATACTATGACAAAGAAGAGTGTTGAGTTTGGAGACAGAGGATAGACAGAGGATCTGCCACTTCCTACCTATTGGTCTCATCTATAAAATGGGAGCATTGGTCTAGGCATTCTTTGAGGTCCCTTCCTGCTGTAAATCTGTGACCTTCTGAGCCTAAGAAAATCACTTTCCCAGGTCCTCAAAGCCAGGAACCCCAGCAACAGAGAACTGAGGTCAACCTTTTCATTAGATAATTCCAGTAGCAAGCACAATGGTTTGTAATCAACCATAAACCCACTGGAAATAGAGACAGTACCATAAGCAGGATAAATACTTTGTGAATTGTTGATCCAGTTGGTTGTGTCTCAGATGGAGTGTGCATTTTTAGAATATTTTTCTTACTTCCCATCCTGCCAAACATTCCTCGATAAACCTCCACGACTTTGGCAGCTTCACACTTCTGATCAATTGCGTAGGATAAATCTGCCAGACTTTAACCCTTTTACTTCACTACCAAATTGTTTCTATGAAACACGCCAAAGCATTTTTTACTACAACTATCGCTAAAGATCTAGAATTGGCTTCTAATTGCTTTACGTTAGGGATTCCTAAGTTTTTCAGTGTCATAGATTCCTCTGGCTACCTGATAAAGTCCATGGAGCCCTTCTCAGAATAATGGTTTTTGACATTGTAAAACAAAAGGATTACATAAGGATTGGCAGGGGAAATCAATTATATTCAGAAAAAAATTTAAGTTTACAGATGCCAAGTTAAAACCCCTGCATTATACAAATGAAGTGGTGCTGAGAAGATAGAAAGAAGATGCTAGCTACAAGCCATGCCATTCTAGGAATGAGGAAAATTAGGTTAATTCAGACATTAAGTTAATTCAGCCTACTTTAGAAGACTGATGTCAGAAATTACAGTGTCATGTAGAAGAAAAGAAACCTCTGAACTGTGTAGTAAGATGATATGGGTTCAGGTCCCATCATCACTAGTTACTAGCCATGTTATCAGAGGCAAGTTACAACCTCTCTGAGCCTAGAGCACCTCTTTTGTAAAAAGCAGAAAATATTATGTATGCTACCTAGAAACATACTTTTAAAGCTAAGACAGACTTAAGAAGTCATCTATTCCGATCCCTACCCAAATATTAGATCCTACTGACAACATTCCATAGGAGTGGTCCAGCTTTCACATGAAGAGCTCACTACTCCTCTGAAGTAACTCATTCCATCTGTGGATAACTATATAAAATCCTATATTGATCCAAAATCTGAATCCCTAAAACTCTAGCCTGGTCCTCTAATGCTAAGTGAGAAAAGTATCCTGTGACTCCAAAAGCATTATATAAGTATTCACTATTATTATGTGAGGGACCTCAATCATGAATTAATGTCATTTAGTAGCAAGATGATGAATACAGACCAACGTAAAAACAAAATCCCAATTTTTTTCTGAATAAATAGGGCAGGAAGTGAGTTTGTGCCCACCAGTATTTCAACAATTCAAATGAGTTAGGATAAATCTTAGTTTTCCAAACTCAAATAAATTTGGGGCAGAATAGTAAGCCCTGAACTTGGAATCAGAAATTTGAGTACAAGTCACAACTCAGCAAAGCGCTGGTTATGTGGCAAAGTGGCAAAACACCTGATGTGAAGGGTTGAACAAAATGAACTCTTAAATGCATTTTAGCTCTTAACAGTTTGAATCTACAACCAGATTTGTAAGAGGAAAAAGGAAAGAAAAAAACAAAGAGCAACTTTACTGTTTGGAAACAATCACGCTATTATAGCAAATTATGGGATCTTACTCCCTAAACTATAGGCAGCTAGGTGGCACAGTGGCTAGTATGTTGGGCTTGGAGTCAGGCAGAAATAAGTTCAGATCTGTCCCGAGACATTTACTAGCTGTGTGACCCTGAGCAAGTCACTTAACCCTGTTTGCCTTAATTCACTGGAAAGGAAATGGTACATTTCCAAGGAAATCCCATGGAGAGCATTGGTGTGCTATGAAGTCATGAAGAGTCAGACACGATTGAACAGCGACATACCCTAAACTACTGACACCTTATCCCCTCATTCAAATTCCTTACCTAAGAATACCTTCCTTCACCTGGAAGAAATTACCATATGCCATAAGTTCTATCCAGTATAGTTCACAGAGGACATTCTGTAAAAGTTTGTTGCTGTTGTTCAGACGTTTCAGTTGTGTCTGACTCTTTGTGACCCTATTTGAGGTTTTCTTGGCAATGATACTGGAGTAGTTTGCCATTTCCATCTTTAGCTCATTTTACAGATGAGGAAACTGAGGCAAACAGGGTTAAGTGACTTGCCCAGAGTCGCTCCTTGAAGGGTAGGATCTGCCTTCAGGGCAGAGACTGGTGAATGACTCCACCTCCCCACTTTTCATTTTGTGTGGGACAAAATGAGTTGTATAGGATAGACAAGCATGAATGGGTTGCAATACACATCACAGGGGGCGGAGCCAAGATGGCGGAGTAGAAAGACACATATATGCTAACTCCGAACCCACAGCCCATAAAATATCTGTAAAAAAGAACTCCAAACAAATTCTGGAGCAGCAGAAGCCACAGAACAACAGAGCAGACGAGATTTCTGTTCCAGAGGGACCTGAAAACCTCTCGTAAAAGGTCCGTCGCGTTGCGGACCAGAGCCAAGCTTTGGCCCGCGGCACCGAGACGAGTGGATCCGAGCAGGCTTCAGGGACGGAATCTCCAGCGGCCCCGCAGGTCCCTCCACCCACAGGTGACAAGGGTTTGTGAGAGGGTCTCTTTGGCGGGCCGAGATGGGAGTGGGCTACCCCCATAACTCAGGCCCCCTCGGGACACAGCACCAGAGGCGGCAGCAGACCTGGGCTCCCCAAGCAGGCAGGAGCCCAGATCCATTGTTGAAGGTCTCTGCATAAACCCCCTGAGGGAACTGAGCCCTGTGTGGCAGCCCTGCCCTCACCTGAGCACCTGAACTTGATCTCACACTGAATAGCAGCCCCTCCCCCACCGAAGCCCTGAGGCTGGGAAGCAGCATTTGAATCTCAGACCCCAAGTGCTGGCTGGGCAGATCTGGAGGTGAGGTGGGTGTGGAGAGTACACTCAAAAGTCAAGTCACTGGCTGGGAAAATGCCCAGAAAAGGGAAAAAAAATAAGACTACAGAAGGATACTTTCTTGGTGAACAGGTATTTCCTCCCATCTTTTCTGATGAGGAAGAACAATGTTTACCATCAGGGAAAGACACAGAAGTCAAGGCTTCTGTATCCCAGCCCACTCAATGGGCTCAGGCCATGCAAGAGCTCAAAAAGGATTTTGAAAATCAAGTTAGAGAGGTGGAGGAAAAACTGGGAAGAGAAATGAGTGACATGCAAGCAAAGCATGAAAAACAAGTAAACACCCTGCTAAAGGAGACCCAAAAAAATGCTGAAGAAATTAACACCTTGAAAACTAGCCTAACTCAATTGGCAAAAGAGGTTCAAAAAGCCAATGAGGAGAAGAATGCTTTCAAAAGCAGAATTAGCCAAATGGAAAAGAAGATTCAAAAGCTCACTGAAGAAAATAGTTCTTTCAAAATTAGAATGGAACAGATGGAGGCTAATGACTTTGTGAGAAACCAAGAAATCACAAAACAAAGCCAAAAGAATGAAAAAATGGAAGATAATGTGAAATATCTCATTGGAAAAACAACTGGCCTGGAGAATAGATCCAGGAGAGACAATTTAAAAATTATGGGACTACCTGAAAGCCATGATCAAAAAAAGAGCCTAGACATCATCTTTCATGAAATTATCAAGGAAAACTGCCCTGAGATTCTAGAACCAGAGGGCAAAATAAGTATTCAAGGAATCCACCCATCACCACCTGAAAGAGATCCAAAAAGAGAAACTCCAAGGAACATTGTGGCCAAATTCCAGAGTTCCCAGGTCAAGAAGAAAATATTGCAAGCAGCTAGAAAGAAACAATTCAAGTATTGTGGAAATACAATCAGGATAACACAAGATCTAGCAGCTTCTACATTAAGGGATCAAAGGGTGTGGAATAGGATATTCCAGAAGTCAAAGGAACTAGGACTAAAACCAAGAATCACCTACCCAGCAAAACTGAGTATAATACTTCAGGGGAAAAATTGGTCTTTCAATGAAATAGAGGACTTTCAAGCATTCTTGATGAAAAGACCAGAGCTGAAAAGAAAATTTGACTTTCAAACACAAGAATCAAGAGAAGCATGAAAAGGTAAACAGCAAAGAGAAGTCATAAGGGACTTACTAAAGTTGAACTGTTTACATTCCTACATGGAAAGACAATATTTGTAACTCTTGAAACTATTCAGTATCTGGGTACTGGGTGGGATTACACACACACACATACACACATGCACACGCACATGCACACACACATAGAGACAGAGTGCACAGAGTGAATTGAAGAGGATGGGATCATATCTTAAAAAAATGAAATCAAGCAGTGAGAGAGAAATATACTGGGAGGAGAAAGGGAGAAATGGAATGGGGCAAATTATCTCTCAAAAAAGAGGCAAGCAAAAGACTTATTAGTGGAGGGATAAAGAGGGGAGGTGAGAGAAAAACATGAAGTTTACTCTCATCACATTTGACTAAAGGAAGGAATAAAATGCACACTCATTTTGGTATGAAAACCTATCTTACAATGCAGGAAAGTGGGGGATAAGGGGATAAAGAGGGTTGGGGGGGACGATGGAAGGGAGGGTATGGGGAGGAGGGTGCAATTTGAGGTTGACACTCACGGGGAGGGACGGGATCAAAAGAGAGAATAGAAGTAATGGGGGGCAGGATAGGATGGAGGGAAATATAGTTAGTCTGATACAACACGACTATTATGGAAGTCATTTGCAAAACTACACAGATTTGGCCTATATTGAATTGCTTGCCTTCCAAAGGGAAGGGGTGGGGAGGGAGGGAGGAAAAGAAATTGGAACTCAAAGTTTTAGGAACAACTGTCAAGTACTGTTCTTGCCACTAGGAAATAAGAAATACAGGTAAAGGGGTATAGAAAGTTATTTGGCCCTACAGGACAAAAGAGAAGATGAGGACAAGGGCATAAAGGGATGATAGAAGAGAGAGCAGATTGGTGATAGGGGCAATTAGAATGCTCAGTGTTTTGGGGTGGGGGGAGGGGACAAAAGGGGAGAAAATTTGGCACCCCAAATTTTGTGAAAATGAATGTTAAAAGTTAAATAAATAAATAAATTTTAAAAAAAATACACATCACAGATCTTTTCCCATTTTCTTTCTGCTCAAACCAACCCTCTTTCAAACTTTCTTGTTTCTGTTGAGAGCACAACCATTCTTCCACTCTCACTCTCCTATACCCCACACAGCTTGTGGGTTGTGAAATCTTGTACTTTCTGTCTTCTGCACTTTGTCATCAGTCCTCTTCACTCACATAGCCATGACCTTCATTCAATTCCTCATCATTTTTCTCCTGGACTAACAGTTTCCTCATTGGTTTCCCTGGTTGAAGTCCCTCCTCAATAAAATCCATCCTCCATACAGCTGCCAAAGTGATGTTCCCAAAAGGGCAAATCTAATCACATCCCTTTGTTGATGTTGTTCAGTCTTTTCCCCATCATGTTCAACTCTTTTTGACCCTATTTGGGGTTTTTGTGGCAGAGATATTGGAGTGATTTGCCATTTCCTTCACCAGCTCATTTTACAGATGAGGAAACTGAAGCAAACAGGGTTAAGTGTCTTGCTCAAGGTTACTCTAGTAAGAGTCTGAGCCTGGACCTGAACTCAGGTCTTCCTGAGTCTAGGTCCAACACTCTATCCATGTACCACCCAACTGCTCTTGTCACATCACTATCCCATTTAATGTATTAAAATGGCTCCTATTACCTCTAGAATCAAATATTATTTCAACATCATGTCATCCTTTTCAATTTTCTATTTGGGAGTTTTCTAATGCACACAATGATTAATACAGTAGTCTGTGTATATAATTCATAACTCAATATACATATATTGGGGCTATGCTCATGGTTTACTGATAAGGGTACACAATCAAAAAAGCTTGGGGATCTTAGTTTTAGGCAATCGTTTACATTTGAAAAGGACTTCTCATGGAATTAATAGAACTTTAGGTCTATAAAAGCCAATCGATAGGTGACTTCTGGTCTAAACCCTTTGTTTAACAGATGAGAAGAAAAAATCCTGGAGAGACCAAGTGACTTTTCCTAAAGTCACACAGCAAATCAGTGGCAAAGCCAAGACTAGTATGGCCTTGAGTCTCAGTTCTGTGCTCATGTCACTACACCATGCTGCCTGTACCACAAGGGAGAAAAGAGACAGTTTGATCATTCTCAAAAAGATTTCTGGGGACTCTGAGGGAAAATTCTCTTTAAAGAACACATTTTCTTTAAAAGAAACAGAGCTTCTGGACCCCCAAAAGCTAAGAAGGAACATTTTTCCATAGCTAATTTCTTGAATAACAAACTGTAGCCTAATTTGCCCCCTTTGAGAAGCTTAAAAAACAAAACTGTCATAATAGGTGAAATAGGAAAGCACTTCTCCTGAAGAGTCTGACTTTTTGCTTAATGACTTGTCTTGTAGCGATCACGTTCCAGGACATATCAAACTGTATTTAGGTGCATACTACAAGAATTGCTAGAGCGAGAAGAAAAGGCAGCCCTCGATATTGATGTGTCCCCCTCTGCTCGGCTAAAACAAGAGACCCGGAGAAAGCTGGCCTACATGTAAGTGTGTGAGGACATTTCACATTATCAGTCAAGGTGTCAGGCCAGACTAAAGATGAAATGTGAATGGCTAGGGATGGTTTAATAAAATCTGAAAGACCAGACAGACAGCCACCCCAAGTCAAGCCCGGAAAGTCTATCTCTCTGAGTTCACTTGTAAGTAGTGAAGCCAGGTGAAGTCATGTGTCAGTACCAGGTGGGTTGGGAAGAAACAGACAAGCACACTATCCAGGAACAAGAAGTGAGCATAATCCAGAAGTCAGATAGAAAATAAAGTTTTGGAAGGAACAGAACAGAAATAAATAGGGAGGCAGCCTCAGAAGGAGTTAAGTTCCCCAAAGAACGGGACTAAGTTATAAGCTAGGGGTCCAGACAAGGAATCAATAAGGGTCAGAAATTCAGACAAACAATAAGCAACAATGGATCAGAAAACCACAAAAGTCACTGGCAATGGCAAAGGCCAGAAGCAGGTGGGGGTAAATAGGGAGGTGTCAGAGATTCAGCTACCACTTGTCAACCTGCTTACACACAAACTTTAAAAAAAAAAATTAATTTATTATTTATTTATTCTGAACATTCTTTTTAAATTTTGATGTCCAAATTCTCTCCTCCTTTCTCTACCCCTACCCCACCCAATGAGATAGTATGCCATATGGTATCATGATACATGTGAAATCATGTAAATAGATGTCCAGATTAGCCACATTTTTTAAAAAATAAAAAAAATAAAGTGAGAAAATTATACTTCACTTTATACTCAGAGTTCATCAGTTCTCTCTCTCTGGAAGTGCAAAGAATTTTTTCGTTATCTTCACTTTGCATCAGTTCATATAAATCTTGCCATGTTTTTCTGAAACCAACTCCCTCATCATTTCTTGTAGCACAAGAGAACTCTGTCACAATCATATACCACAACTTGTTCAGCTGTTCCCCAGTTGCTAAGTATCCCCTCAATTTCCATTTCTTTGCCACCACAAGAAGAGCTGCTAGAAATGTTTTTGTACATATAGATTCTTTTCCTTTTTGTTTGATCTCTTTGGGATAAAGACCTAGAAATGGAATTGTTGGGTCAAAGGGTATGCACAGTTTTATAGCGCTTTGGGCATTGTTTAAAATTATTCTCCAGAACGATTGTACCAGTTCACAAATCCACCAACAGTTCATTAGTGTATCTATGTACCTATTTTCCCTCATCCCCTCCAGCATTTGTCATTTTTTAGCATTGTGAAGTGGTACCTCAGAGTTAACTTAATTTGTATTGCTCTACTCATAGTGATTTCAAGCATTTTTTAATATGACTATAGATAACTTTGTTTCTTCTTCTGAAAACTGCCTGTTTATATCCTGTGACCATTTATCAGTTGAAGAATGGATCTTATTTTTATGTATTTGGCTCAATTTACTATAAATGAGAAATTAGGCCTTTCTCAGAGAAACTTTGTGTCAAATATTTTTTATATTTATTGTCCATAGTACATTTTAGTAAAATGTCATTTCCCTGATTATCTCTTTCAGTTAGGTCTATTTTTGCTTTTGCTTTGTCTGAGATCATGATTGCTACCTCTGCCTTTCTTATTTCAGCTAAAGCATATCAAATTCTGCTCCATCCCTTTATTTTAACTGTATTTGTCTTTCTGTTTCAATGTGTCTCTTGTAAACAACATACTGTTGGATTCTGGTTTTTAATCCATTATGCTATGCACTTCTGTTTTATGGGTGAGCTCATCCCATTCACATTCACAGTTATGACTACTAATTGTGTATTTCCCTCCATCTCATTTTCTTCTGTTTCTTCCTCCCTCCCTCTCTCTCTCTCTCTCTCTCTCTCTCTCTCTGTCTTTCGCTGTCTCTCTGTCTCTGTCTCTGTCTCTGTCTCTGTCTCTCTCTCTCTCTCTCTCTCTCTCTCTCTTTCTCTCTCTCTCTCTCTCTCCTCACAAATCTATTTTGTTTTGAACCATTACTTTCCTTAATCCACCCTCCCCTTTATCATCCCTCCTCCTCCTTTCTCTTATCCTCTTCTCTTCCTGTTTCTCTATAGGGTAAGTTATATTTATATACATAATTGAGTGTATACATATATATATATATATGTTCTTTCCTCTTTTCATCAATTCTGACGAGAGTGAGGTTCAAGCATTTCCCACTACCCCCCTCCCATTTTCCCCTCCATTATAAGAGTTCTTTCTTGCACATCTCTTTTATGTGAGAAAATTTTCCCCATTCTACCTCTCCTTTCCCCCTTCTCCCAGTGCATCCCTCTTTCTCACTCCTTCATGGGGAGATGGGGAAGGGGGGGGAGGGGGGGAGAGAAAGAGAGAGAGAGATCATTCCAACATCGTCAACTCACACTCATGCCCTTTGTCTATGTAAACTCCTTCTCACTGTCCTAGTAGTGATAAAGTTCTTAGGGGTTACATGTATCATCTTCCCCTAGAGGAATGTAAACAATTTAACTTTATTGAGTTCCTTATGATTACCCTCTCATGCTTCCCTTTTTATGCCTCCATTGAGTCTTGTGTTTGAATGTCAGGTTTTCTTTTCAGCTCTGGTCTTTTTATCAGGAGTGTTTGAAAGTTGTCTGTTTCATTAAATACCCATTTCTTTTTCCTGAGGATTATGCTGAGTTTTGCTGGGTAGGTTATTCTTGGTTGTAATTTTAACTCCTTTGCCTTCCAGAATATCCTATTCTAAGCTTTTTGCTCCTTTAACATGGAAGCTGCTGAAGCATGTGTGATTCTGATCCATATGTTTAAATTGCTTCTTTCTAGCTGCTTGAAGTATTTTTCTCTTTGTCCTGGGAGCTCTGGAATTTAGCTATAATGTTAGCTATAATATTCCTGAGGGTTTTCATTTTGGGATCTCTTTCAGGAGGTGATTGATGGATTCTTTCAATTTCTATTTTGTCTTATGCATCTAAGATATAGAGACAATTTTCTTTCATAATTTATTAAAATATGCTGTCTATGTTCTTTCTTTGATCATGACTTTGAGGTAGTTCAATAATTCTTAAATTACCTCTCCTTGATTTATTATACAGGTGAGGTTTTTTTTCTGATGAGATAGTTCACAATTTCTTTTTTTTAATTCTTTGGACTTTATTTTATTGTTTCTCAGTTTCTCATGGAGTCAAGGGTTTCCACTTGCCAAATTCTAATTTTTAAGGAATTATTTTCTTCAGTGAGATTTTCTACCTCTTTTTCCATTTGACCAATTCTGCAGTTTAAGGAATTCTTTTCACTCATTTTTCTGGCCTATTTTTTTAACTTTGAACTTTATTTTAAAGCTCATAAGACTATGGACACTGTTCACCTGGTGATGGGGAGACACTAGCCCAAGCTTCAGGCTTTTTCATACTACTGTTTCAGAGCTATTTCTGGGGGTCTGAATGTTTTGGTGCCTCCAAAGTGATGTGATCTTGGGGTTCTCCTACTCTGCATTCTGATCTTTACACAGGAAGGACCCTTAGTCCCCTGTAGCCATAGGTGCTAGCATTCCTTGTTCATTGAGTACTGTTACCAGGGTCCCAGCTCCCCTGTGACAGACCATCAGTGCTCCTCTCCTCCCTGTAACTGTAACCCAGAACTGTGTATGAGCAGTAGAGCCGCCAATCAATGTCAGCTGTACCCAGTGCCAGCAAAAGGTTCCCTGTAATCTCTTTCTGACCAGTTGTCTGACCTCCTTACTATCTCTGGGCTGTGAGCTGCTGCTTCCGCTGCTACTGTTGTGGTTTCTGGGCTCTAGACAGGCCTCCAACCTACTGTCACAGACTTCTGCCAACCTCTTAAGTTTTCTTAGGCTAGAAAAATATTTCACTCTGACCTTCTGAAATCTCTACCTCTTCAAAAATTTGATATGAGGTATTATTTTAAAGTTTTTGGAGGAGAATATTAGAAGAGTTTAGTGGGTGGCTGCCTCTAATCCTCCATCTTGGCTCCACCCTGCACAGAAACTTTGGAAAGCCTTCTGCTTAAAGTGGCATTATCCAGAAGGACTTACTGTCATTTGTAACTAGAAGAATTTCACTGTGTACTCTCTGTTGCAGATTCCTTATCAAAGTGCTTAGCCTATTGCTAGCAGTGATTCATAAGGAATCCCATGGTACCACCTAAGAAATGCCCATACTACAGATCTCTGTTCCATATTATCTAATCTTTTAACCACTTGAAATTGGAGAGTTAAGTCATAGTATTAGAGATTTAGAGCCAGAAGGGACCTTAGAGGCCACTGAGTCTTGCCTCTTTCATTTTATAATTAAGGAAACTGAGGGAGACCTTTACAGGTTAAGTGATTTGCCCAGTCACACAGTGAGTGTCTAAAGAATGATTTGAACTCAAGTATTCCTGACTCAAACTCCATCACTCTATCCATTATGCCACCAGGCTATATGGGCTCAATATTGAGACATACAGCAAAGGGTGAATCTTTAGTACATTCAAAATCATATAATCTACAAAACAGATTTCCTTCATATTTGATAAGTGTCGCTACCCTTCCCAACTTCAACTTCATTGCCGTTGTTCCTTCTTGCCATATCACATCAGATCCTGAGATGGCAATATACCAATGTAGTAGTAACACTATTATATCATCAGGATGATAATAGAGCATTCTAGAAATGCAGCCTTATCTATTCCATTTTATATTTCTATCTTGTTTTTTGGTGTCATCAACAAACGTTCTCAAGATAATATGACTTAGTTAGACTGATAAACTCGGTTAAACTCTCTGAATTCTTATTTTGTTTCTTTTGAGGAGCTAGTCAACATGCATTCATGAAGAGTCTACTCTTCACCAGGCACTGTGCTAATTAAGCACTAGAGAAGAGCCCTGGCTTTATCATGTCCCTCCTGCCTTCCCCCGCAGCAGCATTGTGTCCCACTCTGGGCCCTGCCTTACCCTTCATAACCTCAGGCCAAATCTCCCCAGTCTGCTTGCATTCCTGTGCCCTCAAAGCTCCTCACAGTTCCAGTTCAGTCAGTTTCTTTCATTCATGCAACAACATTGACTAAGCATTTACTCTATACAGCACGTTGGGCTAAGGACTGACGGAAAGAGGCAGGGGCAAAACAATGGTTAGATAAAACAAAGATACTTGACTTCCAAAACTCCCTCAGTTCCCCAAGTACATTGGACTTGTGGCTGAATCTCACTTCTTGAGAGGCAACTCAGACTTTATGAACCCAAGTTTTGACCCTATTTCTACTCCAATGCTTTTTACCTCTGACCTTTCTGTTGCATGACATATCACAGTTACTAACTTTGTCTCATCAATAGAAACTCTGACCTACTCACCCAAGGATTTTCCAGTTGTAGCATTCTTTAATTTCACCACACCAGGAAGTTTTCATCCACCCCCTACAGCTGTCATATACACCAGCCCAGAATAGGTTACAACCTCTCCTTAGGCTAAGGGCCTTCATGAATCAGTCACAGAAATCTCTCTCTTACATGGTCTCCGGAGGAAACCTAATTTACTCTCATGGCTTTAATTACCACATCTATGTGGATGACTTCTAAAACTTCACTAATCCTCCCAGAACTGTAGTCTCTTAATTCCATTTGAATTTCCTCTGAGCATTCTCCATTTTATTAAAGACATTCCTAAAATATGGGACCCAGAATGGAACACGATACTCTAGATGTATCTGAGCAGGACAAAGTACATTGGACTATCATTCTTCTCCCTGGTCCTAATCACTATATCTCCCCAAAGAGCCTAAAATTATATTAAATTTGGGGGCCACCATATCAAACCCCTGGCTCACATTGAGCTTGAGTATAGACCTCAACACTTTTAAAAATTGAATTTATTTGTAAAGATCTTGTTGAAGCACATTAGCTTTCAGCTTTGTATCATCTAGAAACTTGATAAGAATGTCTTCTACTCCCATATCTAAGACATTTATAAACATGTTAAAACTGTACAGATCTTTGGGGTGCTTTGCTAAGGATCTTTCAAGTTTTCATTGAACTCTTAATGATGATTCTTTGGGTTCAACTAAATCTGAATTCAACAAATGGTTTCTCAGAGCACACCCCAATCTCACCATCTTGTGTATTATAATAGAATCATTTGTTTTATGAAAATCTAGGTAAAGTATGGTAGCAAAGAGCTGAGAACAAAATAGGTGCTCATCAACTGGGAAAAAAACAAATAAAATGTGCTACGTGAATGTAATGAGATATTTAGAGAAATACAAGAGTTTCTATAAATGGATCTAGAGTGACATAGGTAGAAATAGGAACACAAGACTTATGACAATACAAATAAAAATAACTAAAAAAAAATCTCCAGCTGAACTTTAGCACTGCTGCCATTTTTCTTCGAGGATCATACCATGACTGATTTTGCATCCTCCATTACCTGCCTTGGCTTCCAGCTTCTGTCTTTCCTTTTGTTCTTCCCAATTTTGATTTTATTATATTTTTATTATACATAGGTTGTTTGGAGAAGTTCATGTGAATCCAGATCAGATTTTTTCAACAATTCCTTCTTTCTCTTCACAATGGAATGTTCTTTTCTCTTATATCTTCAGCACCATATTCTTGAGAGCTACTCATCCCTCCTGGGTCAATTCCCTTTGTTAAATTTGTTAAATTTCATATATACTATCCTAACTATCTTTCCTCTGAACCCTTTGAAATCTACTTTCCCAAAATCTAGGATACATTCCAGATGTGCCCAGTCTTTCTCTCCTTGTTTGTCATAAATTCTAAGATGAAGTCATTCATTCACCTCCACCAAGGGTCCCATCGGTTCCAATTCAGCAACTAGTTCTTCCTTGTTGGTGAGAAGCTGATCCAAAATAGAAATTTTCCCCTTGTTGGTTTCTCCACCCTTTGAAGATGAAATTACCATCAAGGCAAGTCAGGAAATTATTTACAGCTCTGTTTTTGGCAGAGAGAGAGAGAGCTCCAGCAGATGTTCTGATAATTGAAGTACCCCTCCCCCAACTACTTTATCATGCCTCACTCCATGCCAGGCTTGTGTTCTATTTCCCAAACTCTTCAACTATTTCCTCTTCCTGCCCAGGTGCAGTCTACTCTGATGACAATATTGCTTCTGCCTCACTGCAATAGCAAATATTTTCAAATTATACCTGGTTAAAATGGATTAGGAGGGGGAGAAGAAAGGTGGAAAAGGAGATGTCCCAAAAGAAGTTATTAGTAGCCTCAAGGGAAGGAAGAAGGCTGTATGTTCATGTGTGTGTGTGTTGGGGGTATGGGGTGAATGCAACTAAGACAAGCAAAGGCTTTCCCATGCTATTCCTTGGTCATGAGGGGGTCTCGGTTGGGGCCTCACCACACTCCTTTTTTCTAAATTATTGTGGAGATTGGAATCCAGAGAGACCCGAGGTTCAAATCCCGCTTGTAACACGAGCTTTGTGTTGTGAGGATCCAATGACAGAATGGGTGTAATCAGTCTTAAATAATAAAGCACTATGAAGATCAGCTGTTTTTATAATTTCTGCTGGAAATTCCAATAGGCTGTGGGGAAAGGAGAAGTATGTGGTACCACTCTGTATTGTATGGAGAAAGGGGAGGTGGGGAAGCACAATAAAAGGGAAAGGGAGAAAAATAAAGAGAGAGAGGGATTGAGGGAAATGAAAACTAAATTAAAATTAGAGTGAGATTCAATAGGATAGAGATACCTAGGTAAATAGAGGCGACAGTGGCTGTGTTTGCATATTCAGAGTGTTGCTCATCGTACTAATTATTCACCTTATTAACTACATTCACAGACCTTCAATTTGCTTTTAATAAGGGCAGCCCTCCCAGATGAAAATTATTCTTGGAGTTGGACTTGGAGTTGGACCTTCCAGAGGTTCAAGTGAAATTAATTTGAGGACTGGAAGATACTCTGCCACTCTCCCCTGGGAGGGAAAACAACTGACCTGACCTCAGTTTTCTTCTCATCTATAAGATGAGAGGACTGAACTAGATGAAGTCTATGGTCCTTTCTAGCTTTGAGCCAGTGGTTCCCCTTTCAGTTTCCTGTGGTCTTCTACTGAATCACCTAACCATTTGCGAGGCCAGTACCACAGCCCCTTCCACTTTCGATTAGCTTTGCTACATTTCCCCTCAAGGAATACTGTTGAGTCCCCATAAAGCCCAGGTAACTTTTAATTATTCAGGATTCGGTGAGTTACCTGTTCAGTATCCAAGACTTTTTTAAAGTTTTTTTCCCTTCTTTAAAAAAACTTTTTTGGATGTCTTTCACACATTTTTTAAATTTGTTGAAACTTTAGAGGAAAAGGGGAAAAAATGAAAATTAAATTACTCCATTTTGCTGCTTACTCGTTGATAAATTTGGTCATAGGTTTAAAGGGAAGAAGGAGGCTAGATGGAATAACTAAGAAATGGTCCCCTTATCAGAAGCCATGGTATGGAGTCCATAAGCAAGAGAAGGGCAGCTAGGTGGCGCTGTAGTGTATAGAGTGCTGGGTCTGAAGTCAGGAAGACTCATTTTCCTGAGTTCAAATCCAGCCTCAGATACTTACTAGCACTTACTGTGTGACCCTGGGCAAGTCATTTAGCCCTGTTTGCCTCAGTTTTCTCATCTGTAAAATGAACTGGAGAAGGAAATGGCAAATCACTCCAGAATCTTTGCCAAGAAATCCGCCAAAACTCATGGAGAGTTGGATATAACTCCAAAAACTGATTAAACAACCACAAAAATGTCAAGAGATGACTTCCCTCCCCAGAGTCCACAGGAGTGTTCAACCGGAAAGGGGAGGGGAGATAGTGTGAATAAAGGGCACTGCCATTATTTCAGTTGCCAACAAGGCAAGTGTGGGATTACCCTAATCCTTTATATGCATACGTGTACTGACTCCTGCCTCCAACTTTTTTATGCCACCTCCTTTTTTCCATCAATATTGCCTTTAATACTCATTTTTACTTATTTTCCCCAGATGAAAATGTTAGAAAACATAATCTGGGTTTTATTGTTGTTCTTTTTTTAAAAAAACTATTGAGAGTGATATTTGGAATTATCCAGCACTTAAATTTCTAAAAAATATTTGATGCTATCCCATTTGAGTCTCACAACAGTCCTGGAAAGAAGATGCTATTACCCCCACTTTACAAATGGGGAAACTGAGGCACAGGAAGGTTTAAAATTATTTGCTCAGAGTCACACAGTCAGGAAGATTGGGGTTGCTTACTAGCACCTCTAAGTTGGGATTTGAACCCCAATTTTCCTAACTGGGAGCTCAACACTCTGTCTACTATATCAGCCTGTGTCAAATGAATCTCAGCTTCTGCATCCTCTTCAATCAAATCAGAGTGACCTCATTTGACTAGCTCCCTTTAGTTCCTGATGCTTTGTCCTCCTCTCCCTTACTTTCTACATACAGTCACCCTCCCTCCACACGCATTTCTCTAAATAGAATGACAGCCTAGGAAATTATTTTAGTCCCAAGAAAAGTAATTACAAATAAAATAAAAATTGTCATGGAGACAGGGAGCCAAGAATCCTTCCATTCTCTGTTCCTCCTTTGTTAAGCATGAAGCATCAATGAAAAAAGATTAGCATTCTTAGGAAAGTAAACTAATACAGAAAGGATGCAACTATTTTCTAGTAAAGGCTATTAGCTTTCTGATGTTATGGTGAATTCGATTATTAACTTTTCTTTAAGTAATGTAAACTTTGAACCTCAAATATGGGTCATCACAGGACCTCCTCTCATCTCCATTTAGGCCCATTTACAGAGAATCTGTCTTCAAAAGCACAGAGAAAGCCTGCAAAATCTAGAGATATGGTCTTCAATTCACAAAAATTCATAGCTGAGAGGGATTTCAAAAATCCCTTATTCACCCCCAACCTGAATAGGAATTTACTGTGACATCCCTGTAACAAGGGACCATACAAGCCTTCACTTGAAGACCTTCATTAAGAGGACACTCACAGGGCAGCTAGATGGCTCAGTGGATAGAGCACCAGCCCCAGAATTGAGGACCTGAGTTCAAATTTGGTCTCAGACATAACGCTTACCAGCTGTGTGACCCTAGGCAAGTCACCCCACCCCAATTGACTTGTCCCCCAAAGAAAAAGAAGAGGGTACTCACCATGTCCCAAAGCAGTTTGGCTAATATTTGAACAGCTCTAATTGTTAGAAAATGTTAGAGCCAAATTTCTACCCATTGATCTTCATTCTGCCGTCTAGGTTTTGTTGTTCACTCATGTCCAACTCTTTGTGACCCTGTTAGGGGTTTTCTTGGCAAAGATACTAGAGTGGTTTGCCATTTTCTTCTCCAGCATATTTAACAGATGAGGAACTGAGGCAAACAAAGTTAAGTGACTTGCCCAGGGTCACACAGATAAGAAGTGTCTGAGGTCAGATTTGAATCTTCCTGACTTCATGCTTGGCACTCTATATACTGTGCCATCTATGACCAAGCAGAAATAAGTCTAATCTTTCTTGTATGCAACAGCCTGTAAGATATATGATGACTGAATTCATGTCTCTTCCCAATCTTCTCTCCTCTAGGCTAAATATATTCAATTCTTTTCATTGCTTTTCATGTGCTTTCTAATTCTCTTCCATACTGTTTGCCTTTCAATGGATAATATTGAGGCAATATCACACAGCAAGGGAAGGGAGTTGAACCTGGAGTCAGGGGACAAGTTTTCCAATTCCAGCCTTGCTACTTATAAATTATATGCCACAATCTCACTAGCTCTTATCTCTTCTCTTTTTTCCCTCCTACTTAATAGTATTTTATTTTTTTCTGATTACATGTATAGCTAGTTTTCCACATTCACTTTTATTAGATGATCTCATCTCTTCTCTAAAGAATGAGGGGGACTCTGCTAGTTATCCTGACATGTCTTGCCACTGGATTCCAATGACCCTGGAGGAGAAAGTGAGGCTGATGACTTTGTACAACCCTGCCTCACTTAAATCCAAATTTGCAAGTCAAGACATTATCCTTGTGATGTCACTGGTCCTCTTCAAGAACGAAGTATGAACAATAACATCCTATGTTATTTATTTTGTGTGGCTTTTAAATTTAAATTTCAAAATAGGATTATTTCTCAGTAAATTAAATATTTTCTTGGCATCTTACATTTGCAGATTTGTTTTTGTTTTAGTTCAATTATCAGTTATCCAGGCTCAGGGGACTGATCTCCTAACTCTAACATGGACCCAAGGTAAAGGAGACAGAAGGGTTCTTGATGCTACTGTCAAGGATATAGCTCTTCTCAACTTGCCACACAAATTTATCATGGCTAAACTCCTTTGGCATTCTGTCCAAGTCCCTTAGGTAACTGCAGCAGAGCTTGAGATCCTTGGAGAATCCTCACAGCATTGAGGACTCCAAGGGAGAATTACTTAGATCTCTTATCCTACAGATGACCCCATATACAGCATGAGGTCTAGGTTCCCAAGATCTTCAGAAGAAACCCTGCTTCTCCCTGCTTCTGTGTACTAGCTGCAGACAACTTTAGTATGGAATAATCTCAGGTGTCACCTCTGGTGCTATTGGCTGCAGCTGCTGCCTTCCTCATCACACAGCT